>NC_051084.1:20078056-20678056 GCF_004664715.2 Peromyscus leucopus
CGCCAGAGGCAATTAGGACTTCACACCCTCATCTCTCAGGGAGTCGGAAAGCTTTCCCAGAAAGGTGTTTTCTCTGATAGAAGGGAGCTTTTCCCCCTGGATAGTTCTCCGTTCTGCCCTGGCTGGGCTCTTTCCCCAGACAGCGTTCTGACTCCGCAGCACAACTGCTTCAGACACAGTTCAGCTTTATTGCTTTCCCTAGCAGCCCCTCCTGTCAGGGAAGGGTCTGCCTTGGCTCTTTGCAGCTCTGTGCCTGCAACTTTCCCGAGTCTATGGCTAAGTTCTAGCTGCAGGAGAATTCTGGCTAGTCGCTTCTCGGTTGTTGGAAGCAAAGATTCAACACTTAACAGGGACTTTCAGCCCATTGCTTCAGAGATTTTCTTGCATTAGCACCCTTTCATTCTAACAAGTGCTCACTCAGAAACAAAACCCCTGATGCCTCAGCTCAGCTATAACTACAAAGTTCCACTTTTGTCCTTTTCCCACACTAACGGTTTCCTGCCCTATTGTGGCTCTTCACCCACACTCTCCCAAGTGTTTCCTCAGGGGATTCTGACCTCCACCTTTTACTAGCTTGAAGAGACAGAGATTAGAGAGGTTTTTAGGAACTCAATCCCTGCCTCCTGCATTGCAGGGAGGATTTTTAAAGCTTGAAAGAAAGGCAGAACTTAGAGAGGTTTTGCTGTCTTAAGAGGTTTGTTGTTTTCCCTTAGAGCTAATCACAGGTGATTTCGCATACTAATATCTCCAGGTGATTCTAATTTTTCACACTTTCCTGAAAGAAAACAAAGCTCTGGAAGGCTTTTTTTTTTTTTTTTTTTTTTTTTTTTTTTTTTTTTTTTTTTTTTTTAAGAGAGAGAGAAAGAAGTTTTTCCCGAGAGAAAGATTAAGGATTTTTATTCTAAATTTTCCAAGAAAAGCTTTTAGTTTAAGAGAAAGAATTTTTTCTCAAGAGAGGAAGACCAACTTTTCCCCAAACTTCTGAACTTTTAAACTTTTTGGCTTCATACATTGGAATTTTGCCTCAGGGAGAAATCACTTTGTCATGCCACTTGGACTTAGTATTTTAGCTGTCCCCAAACCAAAAGCTTCTTTTTTTCTGCCTGTTAAGCTAAAGATAGATTTTTTCCCCCAGTTTGTGTTCATAGCCCCCAAAGTTAGATTGAAGACAGTTTCTCTGTCTAGTTGCCTAACTTAATTTTTCTACCCTACCTTACACTTCTGTTTTTCCTGCACTATATTGCTACACTCTACCTTCCTTATTTATCTTAAATAGAAATTGAGAGGATAGAAATATAGAAATCTTGATAGAGATTTTTGTGCTGGAGGATCGGACATCTTTCCAGTCTTTTTTTTTTCTTTTCCCTCAAGGATAAAACCCCGTCCTATTTAATATTTATATTCCATTTTAACACTGGAATATCCCTTTTCCACTGGCATGGGATCACTCCCACTTTCACAAAAAAACTTGGCATAAAACTAAATATTACTATTATTATTTTTCCTTTGTCTTTAGTCCCTGTTCATGGTGCCATTCTGTGGGGAGGCTACCCACCAGCCCCACAGTTCCCCAGAGTTTTCTTGAGTGAGGGCAGCAGGAAATATTAGAAGGATTTAGAGTGTGGAGATAAACAGATAGAAAATACAGGATAACCTCGAGAGGCCCCGACTGTCTCTGCCCCAGGGTGTTTATAGAAATGCCAAGGGGTGGAGCAAAAGACCTCCTTCCCCCCAGCACAGCCAAGTGCAGACCATCTCAGACACCTACACTCAGGCCGGTGGTCCTAATCATCCTCTCTATGAGGACCTGCTGGGTAAAGCCACGAGGAACCTGACAATGGACTCCAACAATGCTTACTACCCGCTGAAAAGAAACTGTATTGTGTGGGAAGAGGGAGTCCGGGCTTTGGGAATGACTCCTTGTGGATACCGCATTAGCTGCTAATTTCACTGTGTGTGACAACTCCTCTTGGCTTCCTGTCCTGATCCCATTCCCAACCAGAGGTGGAACCTCTGAGTCCATGACCTGAGCAGACTCCTCCTACGGGCACACAGCTTTGGGAAGAACATGAAGGAATTTGTTAGCTCACAGGGTGATGCTGATGGTGCTCAGTTGATGTTGTTCTGAGCATCCAATTATGGGAGCCAGACTAAAGAGAAAAGGCTAGAGGAATCAGCTGGGCAAGAGGTGGCAAAAAGTCTTATCTCTCCCTCCTTTGTGCAGTCTGACAGATAACTCCTTGGTCCAACAACATGTGTTTTCTCAAGAATAAACAAGGCATGGAAGCCCTATAGGAAGAGGTATGTGGGCTGGAGAGGTGGCTCGGTGGTCAAGAGTACTGGCTGCTCTTCCAGAGGACCAGGGTTCAATTCCCAGCACTGACAAGGCAGTTTACAACTGTAACTCCAGTTCCAAAAAAACTTCTCATTTTGAGAGAGAGAGAGAGAGAGAGAGAGAGAGAGAGAGAGAGAGAGAGAGAGCATGCATCAGGCAGTGGTGCTGCACACCTTTGATCCCAGCACTCTGGAGGCAGAGGCAGGTGGATCTCTGTGAGTTTGAGGCCGGCCTGGTCTACACAGAGACTCGAGAAACAAACAAAAGAGGCATGCGCCTTAGCTCTTGACTCCTATCCACTCATAGACCTCCTCCTCTTGCCACAAAACATAAATGAACGTTTGTGTGCCTTAAAAAAAGAGCTGGGGTAGGTATTTCCAGGAATGATATGCTAAGGTAATTTCTTAGCAAATTGTTCCTGGGCAAAACAAAAAACACAGCCAAGGAAGAAAGAAAACAGTTTTTAGAATCCCTCTAAGGACTCAGCTAAGCGTTGTAAGGATGGTCTTTGTGTTGACATTATGGACAGTAGTGACCATGGGCAGCAATTTTTTTAAATTACGTAATTCTTTTTTTTTTTTTTTTTTTTTTTTTTTTGGTTTTTCGAGGAAGGTTTCTCTGTGTAGCTTTGCGCCTTTCCTGGAACTCACTTGATAGCCCAGGCTAGCCTCGAACTCACAGAGATCCGTCTGCCTCTGCCTCCCGAGTGCTGGGATTAAAGACATCCGCCGCCGCCGCCGCCGCCGCCGCCACCGCCACCACCCGGCCGAAATAACGTAATTCTTTACTGACTCTTTGGGAACTTTACATTATGCACCTTAGGGCAGAATTTTTTGGAGGGGAGGGGAAGAATTTTTAATAGCCTATATTTGTATAGTTTAAATATGCAGTAGTTTAAATATTTTAAAATATAGAGTATGTATATTAAAATTTTTGTTTGTTTGTTTTGGTTTTTCAAGATGGGGTTTCTCTGTATAACAGCCCTGCCTGTCCTGGAACTCCCTCTGTAGGTCAGGCTGGCCTCGAACTCACAAAGATCCACCTGCTTCTGCCTCCCGAGTGCTGGGATTAAAGGCGTGTGCCGCCACTGCCCGGCTAAAATGTATTTTTAAATTCTAAAAATAAAAGCCAAAGGACAGCAGAGGAATAAGCAGGGTGAGAGCACATGGAATATTAGTCAGACAAGCAAGAGAATGCATATTTCCATACATGCAGAACTAGACATTCCCAGGGTAAAATATGACTTCATGGGTTCCATACAGACTGTGACTTCAGGCATTTAAAGAAGATGAAAACCGAAGAAGTGGGTGGAATAGAGGAAGAAAGTAGTAGAGGTTGCCCAGTACTTATTACAGTAATAAGTCCGAGAAAAACCCTACAGAGAAACAGCTCAAGGTCACTATAAATAAGAGATTAGCCTGCTTGTCGATGGAAGGCAGTGTTGTGAGGGTAACCAATTGTGGGGTCACCACAGACTCAATCAAAATTCCAATTTTTTTTTTTTTTTTTTTTTTGAGACAGGGTCTCACTTTGTAGCCCTGGCAGGCCTGGAGCTTTCTATGTCCCTTGAACTGGCCTTGAATTCATAAGAGATCTGCCTGCCTCTGCCTCCTGAGTTCTGGAGCCTACCCAAAGCCTTTAAAAAAAAAAACTGTAGGTTGACAACCCAATTCTAACATTTGTGAGATTCTAAAAAGAGCCAAATCGTTCCTTAAAGAAAACTAGGTACAAGCACTCGTTTTCTTCATGTCAAGGCAGGTTATCAGGCTATATAACCAAATAAAATGTGGGATTGGTTCATAGGCAGTAATGAGATCAGTGAGAGGAAAGTCAAATATGCCTCTAGACTCAAGAAACAGGTGAACAGGCAGCACCAAAATCCATGTAGAGTGTAAGAACACACACACACACACACACACACACACACACACACACACACACGCGCACGCGCACGCACACGCACATGCACATGCACACACACACAAAGTATATGCCTCCCAAACAACTGATTTTAAAAAATATGAAAGGGAGCATTATTCAACTGGGAGATTTGGCGACCTGCTACAAGGGGAGAGAAATTGAACTCCATATCTACAAAAAAGAAATCAGCTTTATATGTATCAAAACCATAAAGAGCTGGGGTAATGGTGGTGCATGTCTTTAATCTTAGCACTAAGGAGGCAGACAGACAGATCTCTGAGTTTGAGGCCAGGCAGGACTCTTACACAGAGAAACCCTGTCTTGAAAAACAAAGCCCATAACGAAAAGACCGTAAAGACTTAAAAGGTCAGTCAGGAGAATAGCATCTTGATGATTTAATTAGATGAGATACAGGAAGAATATATTGATAAGAAAACTGACACCAGAATCAGAATAAGAAGACTTGCTGGCCTTTGCAATTCATATCTTGAGTGACTGGACGCCCCCCATCAAGAATATATAAACACCAAATTGCTAATAGACAACTGTTATGATTTGGATCTTAAATGTCCTCCCTGAGGTCATGTGATGAAGGCTTGGTTGTTGGGGTATGTTGTGGTAGTTGGGGATGGTAGACCTTTTAGGACTTACGGTCTTGTGGATGGTCAGTAGGGACATGTTCACCAGGAGGTGGACACCTTTGCCCTGCCACATACTTGTCATCACAGTGCCATAAACCAAAGCAGCGGGACCCCACAGGCTTGCACTGAAGCCTCTGGGATTACACAGGACCATGCAGGGCATATGCTGAAACATCGGGAGCTGAGCCATTAAAAACCTCTCCCTTGGCCGGGCGGTGGTGGCGCACGCCTTTAATCCCAGCACTCGGGAGGCAGAGCCAGGCGGATCTCTGTGAGTTCGAGGCCAGCCTGGGCTACCAAGTGAGCTCCAGGAAAGGCGCAAAACTACACAGAGAAACCCTGTCTCGAAAAACCAAAAAAAAAAAAAAACCTCTCCCTTATAGGCACCACTATTTCAGGTGTTTTTTTGTCAGTTACAGACACCTAACACAGCAACTGTATATAGATGAGCAAAGGATTTCAGAACAACCGCATTAAAAAATCAGAGACCTGAATGAAGTCCATCTAAAGATCCTTCTACAAGCACCCAGCCACGTTAGTTCTGAGGAATGCCCACTTCTAGGTATGTAAACACCAGAGGAATTGGTTTCTGGAAACAACCCAAATATCTGCCAAGAAGGATACTGGACAGATTGTGGTGGGATGCTCATTCATGACCTGGTGCACAGCAGTGAAATGAAAAAGACGCCAGGTACTTGGGTGACTGTGGATGACATGCCATGCAAAATGTGGAGGAAAACCTACAGGCACACATAATGTGACCCCATTCCAAGTGGAAAAGCAGGCAACCCCAAGCTACACTGTGCAGAGATTCGGGTGCAGGTGGTAAAACGTACAGAACCCAGAAAAGGGTGCTCCACATGGCAGGGCAGCTGACAGGCCCCTTCTGTGAATATTCTTAGCAGCAAACTCCAGTCTGGGGAAAGGAGGAGTGGAGAGAAGCCAGCCCAGCTCCTCCCCCTCACAACTCCAAGATAAATCTATAAAATTATGAGACTACCCAGGACCTCATTCCTTGGCATGTAGGTTAAACCAGACTAAATCACATGGTGTGGAACTTCCTGCCAGCCCCCTCAAAACCTGTGAGGGTCGAGAGACCTCCTTTGTTCAAAGGGATCTCTCTGAATGCCTCTCCCTCTCCCACCCATTGCCTTTAGGGCCCCATCATGCACATTGCAACTAATTCTCTTAACTCTTTCACTTAAAACCATCTTGCCTAATGAAACGCCTCGCCGGGCATTATCTTTCCTAATGCACTCCCACCTCAAGGTCAGATCAGAGCACCCCATGGTCACAAGGCTCTCTCTCCTAACCTCATTCTAGAGGGTGATTTTGTGATAGCTTCATTCTCTATGAACCAACTGAACAGGATATTGGTTATGAGAGGACAGTGGTGCCACTGATGTGTGTGTGTGTGTGTGTGTGTGTGTGTGTGTGTGTGTGTGTGTGTGATGGGGACTGGCACCTAGACTAGTCATGTGGTGGTGGTTTCCTCTCTCCTGTCTTTCTGTCTGTCTCTGTCTCTGTGTCTCTGTCTCTGTCTCTGTCTCTCTCTCTCTCTCTCTCTCTCTCTTCTCTCTCTCTCTGTGTGTGTGTGTGTGTGTGTGTGTGTGTG
Organism: Peromyscus leucopus; assembly: GCF_004664715.2. Taxonomy (NCBI): domain Eukaryota; kingdom Metazoa; phylum Chordata; class Mammalia; order Rodentia; family Cricetidae; genus Peromyscus; species Peromyscus leucopus. Next base: position 20,084,568 of record NC_051084.1, read on the forward strand.
TGTGTGTATGAGACAGGGTCTCACTATGTAGCCCTGGCTAGCCTCAGAGATCTCTCTTACTCCCTAGTGCTGAGAATAAAGGCACGTGCCAAACTCAACCTATATGGCTTTATTTTTTTTTCCTCTGTTGTTCTTGCAAATGCCTGTTTTGTATTTGTATGTCATACCTCACGACATAAAAGACATGGACCAAGGTAAAGGGCAAACTGCTACAGGTAGTCCATTGAATAATATACCGTGCAGAGGGGCTGCCCAGTCCTTTCATGTCTCTAGGACTTGACTGGGTTCTGGTCCATGCAGACAGCTGGTCCTATGATTCCTCATTCTCCCTATCCCATCCTTAGGCTCCCTGAGCTTCCACCACGGCAGTGGTCCTCTGCGATTGGGAGATCCTTCTGTTCTCATCTCATCTTTGTCTCTAAGGTGCTGTTATCCCTGGAGATCTGCTCCCCGCCGCCCCCCATCCCCCCCAGGCTCTGGAATAATGTAGGAGGACAAGCATCTAGGCATAGCTGTGAGGAATTGTTCAGATGCCTTAGTCTGTGGGCATGCCTGTGAACAATTCTTCTGGTTGGGTCGAGGCAGGAAGAGCCAGCCTAGTAGTGGGATTCGGTCCTGGACTGTCCAGAAGGAACAAAGCCAGCACAGACATTCATCGTTCTTTGCCTTCTGACTGTGACTGTGGATGCAATTTGACCGGCTTCCTGGAGCCCCTGCTATAGGCAGGACTTCCTTGCCACGATAGACTATACCCTCAAACTGAGAACCAAGAGACCCGCTCTTCCTTGAGGTTTGTTTTTGTTAGGATATTTTATTACAGCAATAAGTAACTAAGAGTCTCTTTCTGCACCCCTGAACTGCCCAGTCTGACCCTGCTGGGCACAGGTTGTTGCATGTCTTTTCCTCTCTAGGCATAACATTGCTATTTTGGAGTAGAAATCACCTTGGCTCTGACAGCCATGTAACTAACTGAGCAGAATACAGCGATAGCAAGGTCTGTGGTAATGGTAGTGGAGCTACCTATAACTCCCCAGGAGGAGGACGGAGGGGAAGGTCATAGAACCCTCACCTGGAATTGCAGAAGTCCTTTCTCCCACTCTGCCCTAGTGTGATCATGGACCATGCTAGAGTCTATATAAACTGGGTTAACTGTAAGAGGGAACACAACTCCTGTGAATCCATCATCCGTAATGGAGTGGAAATCTGAAGTGATGTAGCTGTTTTTTTTTTTGGGGGGGGGTCACTCACCATCCTGTAAATTACCTTTCACCTCTGCTCTGTTCCTAAGCCCAATAAACTCATTCACCAGGTTGGACTTGGGTGGAATCATTCCTTTAGTCTGTCGCTGGTGCCCTGCCCCGAGGTGAACAGGCATATGTTCACATCTCCCCAGGAAAAGTTAAGGCAACAGCCCGCTTTGTGGTCCCTGCGTTCTGGCGCGTGCTATTAGCACTGAGGACGAGGCCCAAGGCTGTAATTGGACAAAAGGGACATTTTATTTTAAGCTCCTTCAAACCTAACATCTTGTTCACTGGCTTTAAGTCCAGGTGAATAATTCCTGTGAAAAATCCCAGGGCTTTGGGGGTGCTTGTGTGTGCAGTGCATGATGGGCCTCCCAGGAGCCCAGTAGGCTCTGTGCTTGCCAGTTCCTCACAGTACTTCCGGGGTTGGGTGGTGGTTGGCTTTTAACTAGGGTCCTCGTGCGGGTGGAGGGTCCACCCTCTTCCTAGGAGTAGGGTCCTATGGGAATGTGACAGTAGCAGCTTGGGGTGGAAGCCCAGGGTCCTGTTCTTCAGTGAATTGTCAGCAAGCCTGGGCCGCAAGGTCAGGTGAACAGCAGGAGATTAACCTCCCCCCACCCCACCCCCTCACCCCCGGCAGCACAGTAGAGGCAGCAGAGATTGGAGGCAGGATGCGGGTGGACCCCATTTCAAGCAAGGCTTGCTGCCCTTCCTGTATTCTCAGCTAAGCCTGCTGTCAGCACTTTCAAGGGCAATTTCAACAAAGATCTGAAGCATACTAACAAGCTTGCCCCCCCCCAACATTCCCAAAAGTTCCTGCTGGAACCGGGGTGAGGGAGGGTCCCTCTTGATTGGTCCCCCTGTTCATGGACTTGTGAGTTCCATCAGTTCCAACTCGAGTCATGAAAGTCAGGGTGTTGTCGGTGGACAATGGTATTAAAAGGAATCGGGGTTCTTCAGAGAACATGCTATTTTCTTGGGTTGAGGTAGAGAAATAACTCAATGCTATCAATGCACACCCCGAAGTTTGCAGAGAGGCCATATGAATGATTTACTCATATGGAGCAGTCATATCTGGTGAATGTTCACTTGGGAGACCCAGAAGGAACTGGGATGGGCTGAGAAAACATGCCACAGTCTTCTTCTCCTCAGAAGTGAGGTAGTAGGAACCGAGCAAAAGAGATCAGTTATGGAGGAAGAGCTCTAAAGATGAGGGGTCAGGAGGCAGGCAGGTCAGAAATGAAGGGGCTAAATGAGACTGGACAAGGGTGGACAAGCCAACTTGAGAGACAGGAGGAGAAGCAGAGTCTGACAGAGGCTGAAGAATAAATAGCCTGGAGCTGGTGGCCAGTCAACGTGGCAGACAGGGACCCAGTGAGACCCAGAAGTCTTCCTACAAATGGCCTGGAGACTGGGGAAATCCAAGGACAGAAGGGCATCATTAACCCTTCGTAAGACTTGGCATGTGTGAGGACAGCTTGAGACCCTAGGTTTTTAAAAATATCTTGAGGGAGGCCCAGTAAAGGCCTCTTGGGAGGACAGCAGACCCATTGAGGAGAGAAGTAGCTGGCATTGGGTGACCAATGGAGAGACCAGAGCCTGAGACCAAGCAGGATTGATTGTTTTTGCTGTCTGTCACTGTGGGAGACCCCAAGAGACAAAATCTAGAGGAATATGTCATAAAAAGACAAGCGCTTGGGTTAGCCAGCGAGGAGAAAGTGAGAACAGGGAAAACATTGAGATCATCACTTACGACCCTGCCCTGGAGGAAAGGGGCCAAGACTTTCGGCCAGGGGCAAACAGTCATGTAGAAGCGGAGCTGAGTCATTCTGGAGTGACATAATTCCTGTGAAAAATCCCAGGGCTTTGGGGGTGCTTGTGTGTGCATGATGGGCCTCCCCGGGAGCCCAGTAGGCTCTGTGCCTGCCAGTTCCTCACAGTACTTCCGGGGTTGCGTGGTCCTTGTGCGGGTGGATGGCCCACCCTCCTATTCCTAGGAAGTAGGGTCCTATGGGAATGTGACAGTAGTAGCTTGGGGTGGAAGCCCAGGGAGCCACGGGCCTGGGCCGTCCGAGGAAGCACAAGTGGAGATATTTCCTCAGCTACTGAGAACTGTACTGCCGCAGCACCAACAATCCCAAGTGGAGGACAGCCAGTGTCCAGGGGCCACGGCTGGCTGGAAAACCGCGGCGAGCCTTCTAGGCTGGAGGAGAATTTCTCAGGGTTGAAGACACCTGGTGCTCAGGTGTGCAGAGAGGGGTGGGGTGGGTGGAAAAGTATGAGATTTCAAACATTTCGGTTACAGTTGATCCGGCTGTCCCCAGGGCAGCTCCGGGGACCCAGGAGTGGCACAGAGTACTCAGAGAAGAGGGGAGGGGACACATCGGAAGTCGCTCAGCGGGGTCTGGGGCCACGGCTCTCTTCCCCCATCAGCCGAGTGACCGGAGCACTCCTGCTGAGAGGTCTTGGGACATCAGAAAAAAAAAAAAAAAAAAAGGTATCTGAGAATGGGATCCTGGATCCACCTAGCAGCGGCAGGCTTTTGGAGGAGGGCTTTCCCTGTGGTGAGCGAGCGGGAGGAGTCTGAGGCTGTCCAGCGGGCTCCTCCTAGTACAAGATGGCCTTATGGAAATGTTGAGATGTGGGCAGAAGGACCCCGCATTGCAGGAGTAACCTACCTAAGAGCCCTTCCTCGGCCCAGGGGCCCGCGAGGCAGGGGCAGAGAGCCTAGAGAGGAAGGTGATACCCCTGTTCTTTAACAGATCGCTGGGCTCTTTTGGAACGTGAACGTCGCCGTCTCTCCACCTTAAAAACTTTTGTTTCCCGTGTGGAGTCTGGGTTTTCAGAAAGAGACATGACAGCAGGAAGCGGGGGAGGGCGTTTGGGAAGAGGAGGAGACCCACAGGAGGTGAGAATGAGGATGAGTGGGTATCAACAAGCACATTAGACACATGTATGAAAATGTCACAACAAAACCCATTACTTCGTGTAATTAAAATTTTGCTAATAAAATACTTTTCGTTTCTTTGGACTTTAATAAGCGGGGGGGGGGATGAAATGTATTTATTTTTTTGGACTTGAATCTCAGCCTAGGAAATTTATAATGAGAGAGGATACTTCTATGTTGACATTTTTTTTTAATTGTGGTAATTATTGCGATTCCATATCTTTGTAGAACTCCGAGCCAAATTTAGACTTTGAGGTGGGATCTAATTTAAGGGCAGCAAACAAGGGGAGATTTTAGTTGGTGGTTCATTGTGCTCTTCAAGTTAAAAAAACACGGGATTCTAACCTAGTCCAAGGCCTGGGTGGGTAGAATCTAAACTGCTTAGGGATCCCCTAACCAGGAGTCAGTTGTATGGGGGCAGCCTCCTCTGTGTGGGGAAGAGTTGAGACTGCCCAGAAAAACTTTTCAATCCCTACACTTTTCAGTGGCCCCAACTTTGCTCAGCGAGCAACACCAATGTGGGTGACACTTGAGTTTTCAAGAAGTCCCTGTCTTGGGAACCTGGCCCACATGACTGTGTGGGTACCTAGTGGTACCGTCTCCACTCTGGGCCGATGCAGAGAAAGCGGTCCAGTTTGTGAAGGCCTCTGTCATCCTAGGCCTCTCATGAATTCCTACTGGGCGACTCCTCACTCAGCAGCTCTCCCTGGGGGAGCACTCCCTGGGGGAGCACTAAGGTTACTGCCTGACACTGTTGTGCCCCCTAGCGGTGCTCCCACTGTCCCCTTCCGGTCATCCCCAGTGCACTCAGCTGGAGTTTCAATTCCCCTGATTTCTGCAGGCCTGAACCTGGAATCCCTGATACCCATTTTCTCTTCTGGATACAAACCCTAAACTACCACCAGGGAACCATTTTAAAGTGCCCGCTGCTTGTCCATTCTGGAAGAAGAAGAATATGTTCTGATAGTGAAGGCAATGGAAAGCAAGAAAGGGGGAATGAGAAAGCTGGCATCCACCCCTGCCTGGGACCCACCCACCCTCACCCCCACCCCCGAACCCAGCTATTTGTGAGCCTGTAACCCAGCAACTAGCACTACAAGAAGCAGATTAGCTCATTGGTCCCCTAGCCTAGAGATCTGAAGTTCTCTGCGGAGTAGGAGTCTTTGCTCATCCCTGCCAGCCTCCCTGGCAGTTTTTGATGATCTTGGCTGGGGGGTGACTTCTGGGTCCTTCTTCTGCTGGCTCCCTGCCCAGTGGCCCTCAAAGGCAGACTGACACAGAAATAGCAGCCCTTTAAACTTTCCAGGCCCCTGATAATTGACTTCAGTGCATCTGACGCCTAAACTGGTCTCCATGGACACATGAGACCACAGGAGCCAGGCTCCTCCGTTTATTTAAGGGTCACAATCGAGGAATGGCTAAGACCATGTCCCCCAAACAGGCAAAGTCTGGGCCCAGCTAGACTCTGGCCAACAGAGTCATGAGGAATTCACCACCTGAAGGGCCTTTCCTAACTTCCCAGCCCTGTCCCCAGACTTGCACCTCATTTTTGTCTACCCTCCTAACGACTCTGAGGTAGGAATTGGCAGCCCCCCCCTTTCAAAGGTGAAATTGGGGCCCAGTAGTCAATAGGTGGCCTCTCATAGCAAGGGAAGAGCAGGGCCAACTCTCACCACAGTAGCAGGTACAAGGCAAGGAGGGAACCATGGACCAAGCAGAATCTACTACCCACCCCGGGGGGGTTGAGCACCCTCCTCCTGCTTCTCTTTCCTCTCCACTCTTCTCTTATGCTCCCGCTCCCTGATGGCGTCCTTTTTATGCTTTTGGATAGCATGTGCAACAGCTCTTTGAAGCAATTCTATACAAAGGCACGTTTTAAAACATGGAACCGGAGCAGCTTGGCAAGGGTTGCTCCAAGGCATCTCTGCCTTCCATCTCTTACCCTTCCAAGGACTGCATCTGTGGTCCCAAGTTCAGTTGACCAGCTCTATCTGCTCAAGAGAGGGTGGGGACAGGTTTGCCAGGAGAGCCGTGTTCACGTAAGGATGTATGTGTAGGCACCAGTGAGGTTGGATGGAGTGGGAAGGGGCGCCGCGTTTGTGCGTAAACAGTGTATTAGCCAAAATAGGACTCTGGTCTCACACTGTTCAGAGGCTTGTGCATTGTGCTGCTGGGTCACACTGATGCAGTTACCCACAAGAAAGGTCACTCTTCAGTCAAAGTGACTAGAGCTTAACCTTCCAGGCCCCCCTTAGCCTTGGGGGTGGGGGGAGGCGGAGGAGTCCTAGCAATGATTCTTGCTATGTCCTTTTGGAGCAGTTGAAGATGTATTTTGACAAGTTGTTTGTGGCTTGCTGTCTCCTTCCACTGTAAATTCTCTGTCACTCATCCCCTGTCTTGTTTGAGTGGCTACGGGAGAAGGTAGTACCGAGGGAACATTTTGGTAATACCGAGGGATCATTTTGGTAAAAGGGAGGGATCATTTTGTGTGGCCTTGGCGGAACATCTATGTACTTTGAAGTTATCTGTCTTCTTACTTCTTATGGATCATAATCCTCCAGTCACACACAAGGGAGCTGAGGCCAAGGCCAATGCTGAGGTGACCGTATTGAAGGCGACACAGTATGACATCTATATACTTTGTCATCCTTACTAAATTACTGGAGTTACCCTACTTGCATAAATCGCTACAAGGACATACCTACTGTCAAGGAAAAAACAGAATTTTCTCTCTTCACTGGAGGAAACCCTACAGAATCACTGACGCAGTTAAGAGTAATCAAATAGTCTGTATAGCTCTGCCCCCCCCAAAGAGGAATATGTTAATATGTTGTGTCTGGCATATTAGAAAAATGTCTCGGTTTTTTTTTCCCTCCCTGGAATTTTTCAGCTTTTTAAAGTATGTGGTTTCTAAGCCTTTTATTGAGAAATTGTTACAGGTATTGAGCGCTCTGATTTTTCTCTTCAGCCCCATTTTCACTCAAGACTCCCACACTCAAGATTCTCCACTTAGTGCCACCACTGGCTTAGCCCTCAACACTGATGGCTACCTGCCCTAACACTATGCTATATGCTACTTTCTATGAGGATATCTATTTAACTCCATTTAAATTGTTAAAATGATATAACTTTCCAGAAGCTTACTGATTCTAATGAATCTTAATCCTTCAGTCACACATGAGGAAACTAAAACCAATGCTGAGGTGACGGTATTGAAAAGGGACGCAGCATGACATGAGATGGTGTGCTTTCTAAGGCCGTTCTAAGTGGGTGACAAAAAAAAATAGCTTTCAGATCCATGGTTTCCTTCCCTGTCCCTGACATCAGCTGTCACCCTCTGAGAAGAACCAGAAATGCCTTGGTTAATAGGGTTTCATGCAGAGGACCTCTTGGCTCTGTTCAAGCAGGAAAGAGCTGAAATGACTTGCCCAAGTCCACTCAACTCGTAAGCGACAGACCCTTGTTTCAAATCTTGGAGCATGGATTAAAGGTGCTTTGGCATGTAGAGGGTATAGAGACCAGCACCCTCTCAAGCTGATGAATCCCGTTTGGCAAATGGAGGAGGAGGAGGAGGAGGACATGGTAGCAGCAGGCTGTGACCACAAGTTGCCTTCACATCACTTCTCTCCACAGTGGTTCTCAAAACCCTGTGAGTGGGAACTGATCCCCCAATCAGAGACTAAAACGCTCTCAGTATGTCACTAGGTCTCTGAAATAATCCTGGGAAGGGAATAACAGTGATTATTTGGGGGGATAACAAAGCAACATTAGGAAACTTTAGGAGCTCAGTGACTTCTCTATTAGGGTGTTCCCAGAAGGAGACAGTCATGTAACTGCATGGCTGATTCACCAAGGTGCCCTGATAAAAGATGTACAAAGCATGAACATCAAGATGGGGAGCGGGTGTCCAAGTCCTGTACTGGGATTGGGGTGCTTCCAGTAAAGCCAAGGGCACACTTCAAGAAGCCCTTTGTGGGTCTAGACTGCGCCTCAGCGGTGTCTTTTTCTCTCCCATTGGCATCTGGCCATCTTTTCCCCTCTTCCCAGAGGCAAATCCCACAGCGAGAGGTAAATTTCAGTGCGATTGTGAAGGAGGGAGGAAACTTCCAGCCACAAGAGAAGACCTCCGGACTTCCCGATGCTTCGGAGCTGGACCCTTGATTTCAGTCCGGAAGAGCTTTTGTCTGTTTTCTCCTCCAACCCCTTTTCTGCTCTTTCCCAACCCTATCATCGGGCTGCCAAAAACACTGTTTACAGCTCTAGGGGAGGAGGGTGAGCACTGTTGAAGCTTTGCCAATGGTTTCCCCAATCTCTGTCCATCCCCCCCCCCCCCCACCCCTCATTCCTTTCCCCATCTCCAGGGGTCTTGCATAGTTCCTTCCAAAGGATGCCCAGCCTGAGACCAGGCTCTCAGGAAAGGCCCGAGGTGCAGGCTCAGCTGGAGTCTTCATCCCCAGTCTTTTCCCACTGACTGGCTTCCCTCCCTCGCTCTGCTCCTCCCCCTTTTCCCTAAGCAATCCTCCCAACCCGGGATGCAGTGGCCTCTAGAGAATGTGGCTGCTAGTTTACCGCCCCTAACCGACCCGCTCACGCCCGTTGCCCACGTGAGCAGTTGCCAAGGCAACCAGCATGCAGACCTTCCTCCCAGCAGTGCTGGGCGAGGCTGGTCCCCTTGGAATCCCGACTTCCCAGCACGTTTTGCGCTGTGGACTCTTGGAGGAAGGCGGGAAACTCCGCAGTTCCCAGAAAGCCCTTCGCGGGGTGGTCCTCTGAAGCAGGGAGCTCCTGGTGCCTCTCAGACTTCCTAGTGGTGTGTTTGGGAATTTGGTGTTTAGCGTTGAACGTGTGTTCACAATTCTTGTAGCTGGTTTCATGATTTGTGTTTGCACTCTGTGCAGCCATGTGATGGGAGAAGAAGTTGGCTCAATATTCACACTTAACAGCAGTTTGCATTCTATTGTAATGAGCATGTAGAGTATATCTAATGTTTTGATGCTGTAATGACTGTAATATCATATTGAGCATGCTAGGCGGATACATCTACCTCACAGCTCCTGCATCTATGGTTCAGGGAACATCACAAAAAGGGGCAGAAAGATTGTAAGAGCCCAAATACCCGGAAGCCTGATGTGAAACCATTTCTCCTAGAAATGGCTGCACAAACAAGACCGGAACAATAGAAATATCAATAAATATGTTAATGTTGAAGGGGGGAGGTTTCTCGGGGTCCCACCAATAGACAAAGAACTACAGGCAACTAATGACTTCTGGGTAAAGAATTAACTTCTCCCAAGCATGAGCTCCCCTATTGGTTGTCCAATGCAGAAGTGTCAGCCTTGAAAATCTATACATACAAACAATAAAATAGAGTTAGCAGGTTTATATATATTTGTGCACACACACATGCATACACATATATGTATGTAACAATAATAATTTAAAAGACAAAAATTAAGAAAACCTAGCCAGAGGCCAGGGGTGGTAGTACACACCTTTAATCCCAGCATTTGGGAGGCAGAGCCAGGAGGATCTCTGTGAGTTCCAGGCCAGCCTGGTCTAGAGATCGAGATCCAGGACAGGCACCAAAACTACACAGAGGAACCCTGTCTCGAAAAACCAAAAACCAAAACAAAACGAAACAAAAATAAAATAAAATAAAATCCAACAAAAAGCCCTAACCAACCAAACAACTCCCACTCCCCCAAAACCAAACTGGCCAGGAGGAAAGAAGTTTTCAGGTCAGTTCCAGCTTGATTTTTCTATTTCCTGCAACCAACGCATGTATTCTCACGAAGTTCCAGTTCTGGTGAGTAACCAAGTCTAAAGACATAGCTTGTGTTGGGCCTCCCTGACTAGTAACTCATAAGGAGGTAGCCCACACCTGGTGTCGGGGACTATTGGGGTCCAGCCCTTAATAGTCTCCTTTCCAGGGTCCGCGGAAGAATCTATCAACCAGCTGAGAATCTATTCTTTAAGGTCGGCAAATCAATCTACTCACGCAGAGTTCTTTGGTCCATTCGCTTTAATCCTCCTCTTGTCCCTTGCTTTACGGTTATATATCTCCCCAAAATCACAATCCTCCCCTCCACCCAGGACACTCAGCCTGAACTTCCTCAGGCAGTGATTGTCCGCTATCAGGATCAAATGGAGGGTTGATAAGAATTACAAAGAGGGGCACTAGTTGTTAATTACCATTTTCGACCCAAAGGGGAAGTGACTAATGAATTAACTAAAGGCTAAATACGGGTAATATCTAAGAAGAGGGATCTTATGTGCACAACTATAGTCTTAAATGTGTTTGGTAAAAGATGTTAAAAATCTACAAGTTGCTAGGTCAATGGGAGAAAATAAAACTGTCTTTTTTTCCTGTGGCTCCTATCTGTCCAAGTTGTCAGCCGTTTTTTCTGCAGGGTGGGGGAAAGTGTGCTCAGTCTCTAGGCAACCTGTGTACAGCTAGATGCCTCTGGTGATAGTTAAAGGGCGATCTGGAACTGGAGGTAAGATTTGGGAAAGGAGGAAGTTAAGCTTAATTAGCACATCCACCAGGCCTTCTCAAACAGGTAGCCTGGATGCTTAAGTCTGTTCTTAGAGAGCACAGAGGTATCTTTGATAAGGTACTTTCCTCCATCTGGTGATGGACCTGGCCGGATGCTACCAATAATGATAATTACAGGGAGGCTTGAACTGGGAGTTCTGGCTGATCATAGCTGTTAGCGCAGAATGTTATCTAAATAGTCCTAGAAATGGTTAGGTAAGTAGAGGTCTATAAAGTTAGTAAGGCTGTAAGAAAGGAGGGGTCTGAGCTAAATTGTGTAAAGCTATTACTTAATGTCTACCTGACCTAGGTGGTGTCCCCTTATGGAATTTACCTTAAGTCAGGAGACTCACCTGTGGGTTGTTATCACTGTTAATCCTCGGAAATTGGGTGACCACCTGGGTGATGTCTCCTTTAGTCCTTGAAAGTGGCTAGGGGAGATATCTGATTCCAGAGAAAGCCTTTCCTGAGGCTGTTCTCCAAATGCCTGGAATGTGTATGTCTACAGAGTGATCAGTCCACATTGTTAGCCCTTCTTAGGGAAAAATCAATTGGGAAAACTATGAAGGCACACATGATTTTCATAACAGAAGACAGCTGATATATAACAAGCCAAGTAACACCAAAAACTCCTTGGGATTTGGCTTCCTCTGGAGGAATTCCCTGATCCCTCCAGGTAGTGACTTTGCCATAACCAGCTGAGTTCTTATAATATATTCCTGCAGCCTGCAGCTACCTGGCACTGGGACTTTTCATTAAATAACCCATGTCTTCTAGGGGCAGCTTGTCCACCTATGCAGGGACCTGTGCTCAAACTCAGAGTTTTGGTTTTGTTTTTTGAGACAAGGTCTTACTGAGTAGCACTGGTTGGCCTGAAACTTACTATGTAGACCAGGCTGACCTCGAATTCACAGGTTGGCCTCTGCATCTCAGGTGCTGGGACTAAAGACGTGTCACCACGCTTAGTGAAATTATATTTATTTAATTAGCTTACAAAGCAGTTGGTTCCAATATGGGTTTTCCACATAGCCTTAGTTTCGGTTAATCCACCCACACTCCCTCCTCGCCTCTTTCCTCTCGATCCATCCCTGCTTAAACTCTTAACCCCTAGTATCCCCCTCTCTTGATTGTCCTTTCTGATTCCCCACCTCCTCACCCCTTAAGACCTCTCCCTTCCCTTCCTGTCAACAGGCTCTTCTCAGCTTCCTCAGTCCTAGAACACAGTTCTAAAAATTCAAAGCCATGCCCCACATAGGCGAGAGAACACATGGCATTCATCCTTTTGGGCTTGAGTTACCTCCTGCTTTTTCCAATATGCCAGTCTGTGTCTTTATTTTTATTTTGTATGTGTATGTATGCCACATGCATGACAGTCCTTGAGGATGCCAACTGATCCCCCTGGAGCTGGGGTTATAGGCAGCTGTGAGCTCTCCAATGCAGGCTCTGGGAACCAAACACTGGTCCTTTAGAAGAGCTCCAAGTGCTCTTAACAGCTGAGCCTTCTCTTCAGTCTCTAGTCTGTGTCTTTTAATTGGGGAATTAAGACCATTACTCTTCAGAGTTATTATTAAAAGTTGCTGCAGTTGTTATACTAGCCAATTAATAACTGTGGCCTCTTATACTTCAATAACCATTGGAGGATAAACCACCAGGATCCTTTGGAGTACACTTGGATTTTAGTTAATAAGATTAGGAGTGGGATGGAGGAAGGGTGGGAAAGGATAAGGGTGAAGGATTAAATTGATAAAAGGAAAATCAAGGTGGGTAAACTAGGAGGGGGGAGTTGGGAGGCTGTCAGGGTCATCAGACTTTAAAGACTGTGAAAACTATGGGAGGTTACAATTCAAAAGTAAAAAGAGTCAGGAATAAGAATGAAAGGAGAGGGGGCTGGAGAGATGGCTCAGAGGTTAAGAGCACTGGCTGCTCTTCCAGAGGTCGTGAGTATCTCAGCCCTGGCTAACCGGTACAGTAAAGAAGGCCTTAGAATAAACCGGGTGGAGAAACATTGAGCCACCTGAGCAGGATACAAATAGAAACAGAAGTGTCATGCAACAATATGCCACTGTGGGAAATAACGCTTACGGGGTGAGTTGCTGGTACAGTTGCACTGAACGGTGAAGTTCCCAGATCCCTCTGGTTCCAGTAGGTGCCTTTGGTGCTGCGTGGTGGAGGGGCACAGTGAGAGCATTGGTCTCTGCAGCCTCAGTGTTCTTGGGGTTCTGGTGTGTGGGAGATGGGAGGTTGTAAGTCCTTTCCTGCAGACTCCTTAGACCGCCGTGACCTTCCCTGGTTCTGCAAGTCTTGGATGTGTAAGGACCCCCTCCCCCTTTTTAAAAAGTTCAAAATTATTTCTAATTACATGCATGTGTGGCCTTTCCCAGTCCTGCAGGTCTGGTGTATGTGAGGAGCAGCATTTGGTTTCTCAAGACAGGATTTCTCTGTGTAGCAGCCCTGGCTATCCTGGAATTGGCTCTGTAGACCAGGCTGACCTTGAACTTACAGAGATCTTCCTGTCTCTGCCTCCCAGTACTGGGATTTTAAAGGCTTGTGCTACCACATGGAACAGAATTTTCTTTTTTGGAATATAGGGGTTCTTAGAAGTTTTTCTTATTAAAAAAAAGATACATATATAGGAAGTGGAATTCAAGACATTTGTTCTATACTAACAGAATTAGTTGTGGCTGATGGCCAGACCCTTGGACAGTTCTTTGGATTTGCCTGGATTGTGGTTGAGAGTATGCTAAGAACGGGAAGTAACCGTATTTAACAGTGTTTGTCCAACACAGTGTTGCTGTGTTAGTCATGAAAGAAACTCATTTCCCTGGTTGGGGCTATGGCTCAGTGCAAGAGCCCTTAACTAGCTCCATAGAGCCCAGTGTTCAGTCCCAGCACTGCACAAAAACAAATTAACTTCAGCTCTCAAAATACAACTAGACTATGACTGAAGTGGCAGCCTAGAGTTGTATGGCATCCCAGAATCCAAGAAAGAAAATTCATATGGTGGGTTTTTAAAAATAAAAATGTTGACAACTGCTGTGAGTGATAAGCTCTTTTGCTGAGATCCAGTCCTAGAACAGATTCTTTTTTGTTTTTGTTTTATGTGTTTTCAAGACAGGGTTTCTCTGTGTCACAGCTCAGCCTGTCCTGGAACTTGCTCTGTAGACCAGGCTGGCCTCGAACTCACAGAAATCTGCCTGCTTCTGCCCACCAGGTGCTAGGATTAAAGGTGTGTGTCACCACTGCCCCTCACAAGAGATTTTTGTATATTGTTTGCTAATAAACCTCAAAATATGAAGAAATAAAAAACAGAGCTGGGGAGATAGCTTAATTGGTATATACTTGTTGCCAAATTGTGAGGACCTGTGTTTAGATATGAGCCAGGCTTTAGGGTGTGTGTTTGTAATCTCAGCACTGGGGATTCAGAGACTGGAGGATCCCTGGGTGTGATGGTTAACTGTTCTAGCCAATCAGTAAGCTCCAGGTTCAGTGAGAGCCTCAGGCTTAAAATATGAGGCGGGGCCCAGCAAGATGACTGATTCAGGGGGTAAAGGGAATTGCCACCATGCCTGATGACCTCCTACCTGAGTTTGATCCCTAGAACCTGCATGGTTGGAAGGAGAGAATCGGCCTTCACAGGTTTTCTCTGACCTTCACATGTGCACTGTGGAACAAGTGCACACGCACACACAAGTTTTAAAATAACCTAAAAATCAGTCCTGTTATGTCTAGCATCGCCAAAGCATGTCAGTCGAAGGTGAGATCAACAGAGAACAAAAATGTGTTTCTGGTGTTGCCAAGACAAGTGAAGCTAAGCTTGGTGATTCGTGTCTGTAATTTCTATATTTGGGAGGCTGAGGCAGGAGGACCACTGTGAATTTGAGGCTAACCTTAGGCTACATAGAATGCCCCTGTCGTTCTATGTAGAACCAACAATAAGAACACTAATATCAGAAAGACCCAGAGCAAGATTGGCGAGATGGCTCGTGAGTCAATAGTGTTTCCTGTGTCCATGCGCAAGCCTGGCAACCCGGGATCAGTCCCTGGAACTCCCAGTGGAAATGTGTCCTCCACATGTGTGCAGCGGCACACCCACACACAAGTCACACATTTACGCACGATAATAAAGACATTAAAGCCCCCAAATGGCAAACCCTGTTCGAGCCACTCTCAGAGAGCTAGCCCCAAGGGTGCCCAGGAGACGCTACCCTGTCACCGCTGCGACTAGAGAAAGCTGCACAACACTTTCCGGGACATCATGAAGCTGACGAAGATAAAGCCTTGCCCTGCCCTCCCCTCCCCTCTCCTGCCCTCCCTCTCTCCTCCCCTGCCCTCCCCTCTCCGCCCCTCCCCTCCTCTCTCCTCCCCTGCCCCCTCTCTCTTCTCTTTTTCTCTCCTCATCCAGAACAGAAATATAAGCCACCCTCCCCTTCCCCATCCATATACATCTTCATATACGTAGGACATGGGTGTGCCAGGGTGATCTGAGAGGGTTCTATCCTATGGCCCGTACTGTGGACTTGCAGATTCGTATGACTCTGTGTTTTACTGGGCACATGCTTTCCTACTGAATCACACCCCCACCCCTCTCAAGCTTGAAGAGAAGAGGGCGAACACCACCCCCGCTCCCCAGCACACTGAGGTAGTCTTCTCTTTTATCCCCGGCAAACATTTCACCATGGGCACCGAACTCACGGTGTGCACTTCCTCCAGGTTTCTTGTAATTTGCCTCATTCTCCACACCAGAAGCCACAGCTCTCTTGGCAGGAATGTGAAAGCTATGTTCCGAGGATAATCAAGCCCCGTCACGTATGTGCTGACTTAGCGCTTTGAAGTCTTGGGCTCCATCTCTGTCCCTGTATGTGCCCTCATTTTTAGCAGTAGATGCTCTCCTCCATCGTCCCTGCGCTCCTCGGAGGACTGAGACGCCTTTCTCTGATAGTGCCACAGTCTCCCTGAATAGATGTTTCTGTTTGGGGTCTTTTGTGTTTGCTGCAACAAGTGTGTGCTGTGGACACACACACACACACCGGCCCATTGTCAATATTTGTGTACTATAGACCTGGTGTCCTTTTTTTTTCTGGGGCAATCGTTCTTACTCTTGACTCTGCATACTCATTCTCGGGGGCTCTGGGCCAGCACTGTTTCCACAGAACCATGTCAACGTATCTGAGGGGTGTGCTCTCTGGAACTCACGTATCCCAACTTTTATTTCACCACTTCAGCAAACAGAATATGTCACTTGTTTGTCCTTTATGGCATGGCACGCACTTGGCTTCTTTACTGTTTGGTTAGGTTGTTTTGTTTCGTTTGGTGGTGCAGAGAGTTGAATCTGGGGCCAAGTTCACCAGTGTTAGGCAAATGCTTTATCATGCTTTATCATGATTTTCTTTCATTCTGTTTTTAAGATAGGGTCTCACTATGTAGCCCAGGCTGGTCTCAAACTTGTGATCTTCTTGCCTCAGCCTCCTTAATGCTGGGTTTATAGGCTTGAATCGAGGCCCTTAAAATTTAGGCTTCCGTCTCTGCCCTTAGAGCATCTAGAAGTTTTTATCCCCTTCCTTTTCCCCAGCTGTCCTGACTACCACCCCCTACACACGCCCTTTGAAAGTCTGTGTCCTATCCCTCGTATTTTCAAAATCCTCCCCGACTCTGTACCTCAACAGGGCCTCTCCTCATTCTTTCTCTTCTCCTGGAACTTCAATTAGGCATAAGTTAGATCCCATTCTAGATGTCTGTCTCTAAATTTCTCTTTTCATAATTTTGATGTCTCTCCGGAGCCCTCTGTGTGCTACATTCTGGGTAGTTTCTTTAGATCTTTTACTTCATTCACCTTCTCTGGTTTATTTTTTATATTTATTTTTAAATTTATTTATTTATTTTATGTGCATTGGTGTTTTGCCTGCATGTATGTTTGTGTGAGGGTGTCAGATCTTGGAGTTACAGACAGTTGTAAACTGCCATGTGGGTGCTGGGAATTGAACCCAGGCTCTCTGGAAGAACTGCATGTGCTCTTAACCACGGAGCCAGCCCCCTATTTTATATATTTATTACAGGTTTTTCTTATTTCTGGAAGTTCTACTTGTTTTTAAATCTTCAATGCTTTTTTGAGATACTTGAAAGATATGTCTCGGATTTAGGTTCCAGAGAAACATATGGAGTTTATAAGTAGGGCCATGGCATTAATGACTTCTTAAAAACTATTTTAAAATTTATTTATTTATTTGTGTGTAGTTTTTCCTGTTATGTATGTATGTCTGTGCACCAAGTACCTGCAATGCCTGAGGGGGCCAGAAGAGGGCATCAGATTCCCTGGACCCAGAGTTACACTTACAAGCCAGGAAACCAAAGCCAGGTCCCCTGGAAGAGCAGCGAGTGCCCTTAACCTCTGACCTGTCTCTCTAGCCCCTAATAATTCTGTTAATGAACTTCATACCTGTAACAATCTGTTTCAGTGTCTTTTTTGAACCCATCTCTGAGACCTTTGAATATTTTTGTGTCTTGCTCATGTTTTTAGCGCCATCCTTGGTACTTACAGTGGAGTCAACATTTTTAAAATCCACATATGACACCATTGGGGTTTTATTTCTGCCTTTTGTCTGACTACTGATGCTTAGCTATCATTTCCCCTGAGGATTGTGACACAGATACAAAGTCTTATGTCGCTGGAGAAGGACAGTGCCATCTATAATCCCAGCACTTTGAAAGTGGAGGCAGGAACATATGGATTCCAGGCAAGTTGGGCTACATGCTTCAACAAAACAAAAGCAGACTGTATAGAAGCATCTGGAATCCCGTGAGGCCTAAAGGGTGGATGTGTAGAGATCCTTTTCGAGAGAATTTGTGTTGGCTTTTATTGTCTTCCTCCCCAGCTCCACATCCAGTTCCCTGGCTCCAGTTCCAACCTAGAGCTCCCATAGGTCCTGTGAGGTTAACCAGCAAATGTAGGACTCACAGCCAAGTCTTTAGGCAAATGCACAATGAGAAAATTGTCTTTGCATTTTTGTGGTCATAACACTATCTGTGATAGAATTAATACATAATGGTAAGTGTTTAATTTCACAATTGCCAGAGGCATGATCTCATTCCATCAAAGAAAAACACAGCTTCTTAGCCTTGGACAGACGAACACATTAAAATCCAAATACTTTAAGTACTGAGAACAGATGTGTGAAGAAAAGAATACAACATAGAAAACAGGTGGTCGTTAGACGGACTGCATTTTTGGAGTTTAAAAATGAAGTTGTATGCTGAAGATCAACGTCTGCTATATCAGTTTCTGTCCTGCTGCTGTGATAAATACCATGCCCCAAAAAACTGAAGAAAGCTCTTGTTGCCTTATGGTTGCAGAGGGTTCAAGTCCATAATGGTGAAGGAGGCATGGCGGCGGCGGCAGCTGGAGCAGAGAGCCGAGAGATCACACCTCCAACCAACCACACACAGAAAGCAGAGATTGAACCAGAAGGGGATGAGGCTAGAAGTTTCCAAAGCCCACCTCCAGTGACACACTTCCTCTAGCAAGGTGCCACATCCTAAAAGTTACTTAACCTTCCTCAAAAAAACGGACCACCAACTGGGGACCAAGTGTTCAAACACACGAACCTATGGGGGCATTCCTCGTTCGAACCACCACATTGGCTGTAGGTATCTGACCAGAAAGATGAAAACAGGTAATGGTCAAGAGGAAGGGTGGCAGAAATGGGCATCCTCCCCGCCCCCCACCCCGATTCAAGGAAGAATTGAGTGGGAAAAGCCACCAGGATAGAGGCAGAGAGTGAAGGGGGCGGGGTGAGGTAGCCAAAGCAGTTTCTTGTCCGTGGTTGAGGGGACCTGAGCCTGGAGAAGGAGGGTCGGGCAGGGCAAAGGCTGCAGGAATTCAGGGCCCCACCCATTCGTGAGCCATATCTGACCCTGTGAGTGAGAGGGGATGTCTGGCCGAGGGGAAGTGTGTTCATCACAACCTGAAACAAACAAGGTCAGGAAATTTGTAGGGCCCCACCAAGTCAGAGGGCTAATTCAGCTCCCTGGATGAATACAGACATCTTGGATGGTCTGCCCTTCCAAGTGGAATTGGCAGGAGCAGGGCCATGAGCCCTCCAGGGCTTCAGAGGGGCTCCTTTGGGAACTGCTTTGTGTTTTTCAGAATTCTTTTCCTCAAAAACCACCACCAACTTGGGGTGGGGGGGAAGGGGTGTGTGTGTGTGATCTGGCTTTAAACTGGCCGGGGTAGTGGGAGGGGAGAAAGGAGGGGCCACTAGAGAGAGCTGCAGTTTGAGCCTGCTTCCTTTCCCCCCCACCATCCCTCCTCCCCCCAGAAACACACAATGTTCCTTTTTCTGTGGCAAGATAGCCAGCCTGCTTCGGTAAATGCCTATAGTTCTGGCACTTGGGAGATGGAAGTATGGGAACCATGAGTTCAAGACCATTCTGGGTGACATATTAAGTTTGAAGTCAACCTGGACTACATGAGACCCTGTTTCAAAAAACCCCAACCAACCAACCAACCAACAAACTAGCCAGCCAGCCATCCATCCAACCAACCAAATCAATCAATCAATCAATCAATCAAACATAAAAATTCCCTGCAAATCCAGGCAGGGTGGATCCTGTGGGAGCCCGTTCTCAGGTTCCTCGTGGCTTTACCCAGCAGGTCCGCATAGAGGATGATCAGGACCACGGGCCTGAGTGCAGGTGTCTGAGATGGTCTGCACTTGGCTGTGCTGGGGGGAGGTCTTTTGCTCCACCCCCTTGGCGTCTCTATAAATACCCTAGGGCAGAGACAGTCAGGGCCGGTTGGAATAGGTTCCAGGCCCTCTCGAGGCTATCCTTTATTTTCTATCTGTTTATCTCCGCAATAAATCCTTCTAGCTAATATTTCCTGCTGCTCACACTCAAGAAAACTCTGGGGAACTGTGGGGGTGGTGGGTAAACGCCCCACAGAATGGCACCATGAACAGGGGCTAAAGAAAAAAAAGAGGGACTAAAGAAGAAAAAGGGGGGACTAAAAAAGGGGGGACTAAAGACAAATAAACAGGGACTAAAGACAAAGTAATAGGGACTAAAGATAAAGGAAAATAATAGTTTTATTACAGAGTCTTTGGCGAAAGTGTGAGTCAGCCCTGCCAGTGGAAAGGCATGCCGGTGTTATGAAAAACATATATATATATAATTGAGAGGCAGGGGTTTTATCCTTGAGAGAAAAGGAAAGTGGACTGAAAGGATGTCCGATGCTGAATTCTCTTCTGTCAAAATTTCTATCTTCTATCCCTTTCTCAATTTCTATCTGTGAAAAATAAGATAGAGTAGTAATATAGTGTAAGGAAAACTTAGAAGTGTAAGATTGTGTAGAAAAAAGTAAGGCAACTAGACAGAAAATCTCTACAATTTTCTAACTTTGGGGGCTATGAACGCAAACTGGGGGGAAAAATCTTTCTTTGGGCTTTACGGGTAGTAAAAAGGCTCTTCTTTGAGCTTATGGGGAAGAAAAAGTTTCCTATGGAAGCTTTTGACCTGGGGACAGCTGAAATCCAAGCGGCAGGAGAAAGTGATTTCTCCCTGAGGCAAAAGTTGGGGTGTAAAAAGCCAAAAAGTTTAAAGTTCAGAAGTTTTGGGAAAAGTTGGTCTTTCTTTCTCCTGGGGAAAAAAATCTTTCTCTTAAACTATAAAACTTTTCTTGGAAAATTTTGGGGAAAAAAATCTCTCTAAAAAGCCTTAATCTTTCTCAAAAAGCTCTCTTAAAACTTAAAAGCTAAAGCCTTTAACTTTCTCAGAAGGACAAAAATTAGAATCACCTGAAGATATTAGTATGGGGACCACCTGTGGTTAGCTCTAAGGGAAAACAACAAACCTCTTAAGACAGCAAAACCTCTCTAAGCTCTCTTTCAAGCTTTAAAAATCCTCCCTGCAATGCAGGAGGCAGGGACAAGTTTCTAAAAATCTCTTCTAAGCTCTGTCTCTTCAAGCTGGTAAAAGACAGTGGGTCAGAGTCCTCTGAGGGAAACGCTTGGGAGAGTGTGGGTGAAGAGCTACAGAGAGCCCAAAGGGCAGGAAACTTGACCTGAGAAAGGCAAAGTCAAGCTTTTCAGTTACAGCCAAGCTGAGGCATCAAGGGTTTTGTTTGAGTTTCAGAATGGAAAGGTGCTCCTAATCATCCTAATGCAAAGATCCCCTGAAGCAATGTAAACTGTTAGCATTGCATCCTTGCTTCTGACCAAAAACAGAGGCAACTGGCCAGCTCGCTGAGTTGGAGTGCATTTCGGGGATACTAGGGTTCCTGCAGTTGTAAACTTCCTGGAGCACAGAGCTGAGGCAGGAAGGTGCAGGACCCAGGGGAAGATTGCTAATGAACAAACAAAGCTAAAGCCGGTGGGAACAGCACAGTTGTCTGCTTTCCTACAAGCCCCGGGTTGATAGGTCCACAACTGCAAAAAGAAATCTGAGAAAAGCTTTCCTATCAGAGAAAGGACCTTTCTGGGAAAACAGTAAAGCTGAACTGTGTCTGAAGCAGTTGTGCTGCTGAGTCAGAACGCTGTCTGGGGAAAGAGCCCAGCCAGGGCAGAACAGAACTATCCAGGAATAAAGCTTTTTCTGTCAGAGAAAGCATCTCTTTGAGAAAAGCTTTGTTTCAACTGACTCCCTAAGATGAGGGAGTGTAGCCCTGAGAGGTGATTGCCTCTGGCATAAGCTCTGTCCTTGAGCACCCAGACAAGCAAACACAACCCACTGGGGGACTGGGCCAGGTGAAGGCCTGATGAGGCAAAGCACCACCGGTCCTAATGGGAGTTTAGAGATGGCAAAAACCTCCCTCGTTAGATTTTCAGTCTGTACGCAAACAACATAGACCCTGAAAACAGACAAAAAGTCCCTACCTTCAGTAGCAGGGAAAGCCGCCACTGTAGTGTCGGAAACTGTTTCTGGGGTAGAGGGGATAAACTGAGACCAAACTGGGAACTGTCTGGGAGAAAGACTCTGAAGAAACAGAAGGGACAGATACCTCTCCAGGAAATGCATGACCTGACAAAGCTGCTTGAGTTTGAGGCAGATTCGGGGGGAGAAAAAAAAGAAAACAACTCTACCTCCAAAGGCAGCTAGCAGAGGTACAGAGCCGCAGACAGATACCTGAAGCTCTGCATGGGGAGTGGGGGGCGAACAAGCAAAATGAGATAAATCAGTGGGAGAAAATCTTTGAAGGAGCTATGGAAAAGCTGTTGTACATGATCTTGTTTTTCACTGACTGGCTAAGGCAAACTCAAGCCCCGAGGAAAGTTGCTATCAGAAATGCCAGCCTCAGTGCGTGAAAGTTGCTATCAGAAATGCCAGCCTCAGTGCGTGCTAACGAGGCAGGTGTGGTTCTGATTAGGGGGCCAGTGTCAGATGAAGGAGAGACCAGAAACCTCCCATTATGTCCCATAATTGAAAATGTAAAATGCTTGTTCAAATCTCCCGTTACAAAAGCAAAAAACTTTGTTCAAACCTCACGGGCAAGAATTTGTAAGCAAGTCTGGTTAAAAAAAAAAAAAAAAAAAAAAAAAAGAACTTAGAAATTGACTCTCAGACCCAAAAAGAACTATGAGAAATGAAGTCCAAAAGCTATCTTGCAATAAGGGACTGACATAAGGGAAATGCATTCTGGGAAAGGTAGTTTTTCCGCTAAAGATGGCGACATTGCCCTGAAACACTTTGTCAGCTCGAAAATACGTTCATGGTAAACTTAAAGTACAGCTTTTAAAAGAATAAGGAAAATCATCTAAGAGTTTAAGTGTCAGTTCCAATGAAAAATTGAAAGGATACGGAACTAGGTGCTTCGCGGTTTGGGGCTCCGTTGGTAAAAGGCCTTATTTACCCTAATAACTTTACAAAGTTTTTACGGTAGTTGGATGACAAAAAGCTACCTAAAGAGCAAACAAGCCACTTTAAAATCCTTAAAACAAGGGAAAGCAGTTTATACACTGAATGTTGTCTTAGATATGAAGAAACTTATGTTAAAATTAAAATTCTTTACCTCTTGAACAAACTACCTGCAATGAGTAATTCCTTTGCAAATCTAATAAGGAGACAAGGAAACAGGCATTCAAAAAAGAAATGACTGCTTTATAGATGGGAAACAAACTTCAGAAAATCTAGCTGTCTTAAAAAGAGTTGCTTCACCTGAAAGTTCCTTATAAGAAATCAATGCTAAATATCACAGCTGCCAACAATACCATCAGGAGTTAAAACTAATGAAGTGAAAATACTAAATCCTGAAAATGCTTTTTCTCAGAGTAAGCTAATGAAGGATAGTTTCATGAAAGAACATCTATGTCCTTGACTCCTTTGAATAGTAACCATTTTGGTGAAAATATTGGAACTAACAACAATCAAGTTAAAATGTTTCAACAAATTCAACACGCTACTCACAAAAGCAAGCTCCCATGCTTTGTGGGCCATGTTGGAGCTAGCTCCAATCTTCCTGGTCCTTTAGCTGAGGGTAATGCAATGGCTGAGCATTATCCCAAGTGGAAATGGCTCAACAGTCACATGCTCTTCATCAAAATAGAAAAGGTTTAAGATGGAAAGATTCCTGCTCGGGATTATGGAAGGGTCCCGATCCTGTGTTAATATGGGGTCGAGGACATGTTTGTGTTTTTTCACAAGAGGAGAAGCTCGGTGGTTACAGGAGGGTCTGGTAAGGAGCTTGGAACTAAGGAAGGTCAGCTCCAATGATGTTCCTATAAAGGAACCAGAATGAAAGTGGCTCGATTAGTGTTTCTGAGGTTTTGTCACTGGTTAATGCAAACAGTGAGGAAATAGAGTTCGAAGCTGTGCCGCTTTTGGCTTTACTAGCTCCTTAAAAAAATACTTTATATCACCTAAAAGCTGTGCAGTATTTGGAGAAGAGCTTTACAGCAGCTAAATTCGGTAATTTAATCCTCAGCGTGAGGTGAAGCTTTTCGGTAGAACAAACCAAAAGTACTGCTGTAACAGAAACATTTGTCTGAATTGAAGTACTTAGGGGAGTTATTAAGAATTTGGGTGAAGGGACAGCCTCTAGTTAAAAACCGTTTACCGCTGACAGTGCATCTCTGCCGGTTCCGGAATGGCTGAGAGAACTGGCAACTTTGGAGTGTGACTTCGTCCTGGGAAGGTTACAGTCTTCTAGCAACAAGTATCACAACTCTATAATGACAACACTCACTAAATTCCAGTGTTGTATAGCAAAGCTGACTCTAAACTCTAAACTTTAGAAATGATGTACGTACTTCCCGTCTAGTTAAGAGAATCTTTCTAATAGAGATAGTGATAATAATTAAGAGTAAGAGGTAGAAAAAGATGTGAGTTTGTAGAAATTATTCTCTTGTTAGATCTGTGTTAAGAAATCTTTGGGTGTTTGCTAAATTAGATATATGCTAAGGGTAGCCCTATATAAGTTTGTAAAATAGATCTGTAGAGTTCCTTTAAGAATATAAGCTTGCAAGAAGTATCTAATGTAGTCTTAAGACATGTAGTAATAAGCTTGTAATAAGTAAAGATGCTAGTTGTAAATGTAAGTTTAAATAAGTACATAAGAAGTAATAAGAAATATATTTCCTAAAGTAGTTCTATAGTTTCCTTAAGGAGTATAAATAAATAGATGTTAATATGTTATATGTGAGTTTGTAAAATGTAAATGTTGAATGTGAGTCTAAATGCTTTGCAAGGCAAAAAATGTTATATGTGAGTTTAAAAAGTGTAAATGTTAAGTGTGAATCTATGTTTAATGTATATGGTGAAAAAACCTGAGACATAGAAGGTTACTGTCCTAGTAGACTGCAAAGTAGGCAGTCTGAGTGATTTTCAAAAGTTCCAGAAGCTGCTAAGAAGCTAAGAATGGCGGATGCCAGAACCAGCACAACAAGGCATCCGCAGCTGAGATCTCGGAAAATCGACGCAACACAGAAAAACCTGAGCTGACATCAAAAACGGTGCGGTTTAGAATACTACTGTACCTAAAAAGGTCTCTGGCTTGACAATAAAAGTTCAGAGAAGCTTGTTTGAACAAAAATTGTTAACTGCAAGAAGTTTTGGTTGAAAAACGTGTCTTCATATTTGGAAGTTGAAAGCCTGATACCAGAATTTATTTCTTGTTTGAACTTAAAATGAGATAAAATTACAAAAAGATTTTGGTTATGGATTTCTCATATTTGGAAGGCTAGTACCAGAATTTATCATTTGAATTTTAAGACTTAAGAAATGAAATAAACAATAGAGATTTCATTGCAATGGGACAATTTTGAGTTTATTCATAGTAATGACCTTGGAACGGTTTGCTGGAATTGGGTTAAAAATGGAACTGTTTAAATGAAGAAATTTATTTCTACCTAGAATCAAGATGCAGTTTTGTATCTGCATATATGCTTTATTAACTGGTGATTCATGAATTGTTTTGTGGAAATGTTTATGTAAAAATGAAATTACTTATGGAACTGGTTTTGTGTTACAAATAGAACTGTTTAAACAGAAGTTTGGGTTTTATAACTAGGCTTGAGATTTTGCTTAAAAATTATAAAAGGGAGAGTTAATATTTCTTAGTCTATTTAATTAAAATTTTTTCTTTGAGTGGATTAATGTCATGTTTTGTTAGCAAGAAATGCAAATGGGGTATGTTAAGAGACTACTTTTAAAGTATGTAAAGAGTTTTATTAAACTGTTTTTGGGGCTGGAGAGATGGCTCAGCCGTTAAAGGCTAGGCTCACAACCAAAAATATAAGAAACTGCTTTTGGATGTTTTGCTAAAAGTTTTAAAAGTGTTAATGGTTAGATTGAAAATATTGCTTTTCAATATGGGTTTGTAGGCATTATATAAGTTTGGATTCTTCTAACTAGGTTTGAGATTTTGTTTAAAAAATTATAAAGAAAAGGAAGAGTTATGAGATTGAATTATGTTCGCAGAAACCTATTGATATTAATGCACCCTGGTTTTGTGGAGTTAAGAAAATATTTAAGTTTGATGTGAATACATCGAAGGTTTTCCTATGTTCTGTTAACAAGAAAATTCAAATGGTTGAGTTAAAGTTGTAAGACGGAGAAAATTGTTAACTATATATAGCACCATATATGCTAATTCAAATGGTTCTATTAAGAGTTTGTTTGCTTTGAGTTGTGTAAGATTGAGAGAATTGTGACTATGTATAGCAATATTTATATTAACCTGTTAATGGTAATGATGAAGCTAAGGGATTCTTTAAGTTTGTAGTTGCCTTAAGAGTTTTTGGTTTAGAAAGGGCTTGAGGTAGCTAAGACTGCTGTAGTCACCTTGGACCTAATTCAAAAGAGAAATGCCATCTTTATCATCCTCTACTCCCATATTGGGAGGTGTAACAGCTATGGAGATTGCTGTAAACCGTTAATAGTTAATTTTTATATATTAAGAAGGGGGGACCTGTGGGAGCCCGTTCTCGGGTTCCTCGTGGCTTTACCCAGCAGGTCCGCATAGAGGATGATTAGGACCACAGGCCTGAGTGCAGGTGTCTGAGATGGTCTGCATTTGGCTGTGCTGGGGGGGGGGGGAGGTCTTTTGCTCCACCCCCTTGGCGTCTCTATAAATACCCTGGGGCAGAGACTATCAGGGCCAGTTGGAATAGGTTCCAGGCCCTCTTGAGGCTCTCCTTTATTTTCTGTTTATCTCCGCAATAAATCCTTCTAATATTTCCTGCTGCTCACACTCAAGAAAACTCTGGGGAACTGTGTGTGTGTGTGTGTGGGGGGGGGGGGTAAACACCCCACAGGATCTCACCTAGAGTCCCAGCTATTCGGGAAGCTAAGGCAGGAGAATCAATGGAGCCCAAAAGTTTGAGACCAGCCTGGGCAATATAACAAGACCCTCAGTGTCCAAAACTAAGTAACTAAATAAATGGAAATAAAACTCCAAGGGAAACATTCTGGTCCCCCATGTGGGCCACAGGTCACAGCTATTCTAAAAGATTCAGATAAAGTCAGTAACCAGTGATGGACCATCACTGTGGAAGATGTGGGGGGGGGGGGGGGAGGGAGGGAGGGAGGGAAAGAGATGGGGGCGGGAGAGGGAGAGAGGAGTGTGGTGTGACTAATCCCTCAACCGTGCCGCACAGTCTTCCAGATCTCACGGAGTGATAGGGGAGATTCAGTGTTCTCAAACGACCTCCTCTACATGGGGCAGCTGGACTACAGACAGTTCTCCCTTAAGGCAATGTTCCTAG
Organism: Peromyscus leucopus; assembly: GCF_004664715.2. NCBI lineage: Eukaryota > Metazoa > Chordata > Mammalia > Rodentia > Cricetidae > Peromyscus > Peromyscus leucopus. Next base: position 20,111,481 of record NC_051084.1, read on the forward strand.
CAGCCTGAAACAAGCTTTACCCATTGGAGAGGGATACCTCAGAGAGCAACCTCTAAGATTCCCTTCCGCGGTAACTGAGAGCTGGGAGCTGAGCGTTCCACAGAGTCCACAGCACTCTCAGTAGAGCAAAGCAGAGCTTGGCTATTTCCCGGTCTGGGTGACACTCAAGTCCTGGGCTGGATCTCTGGCACCACAGCTCTTTGGAACAAATCAGCCTCCCGAGAGCATGCGCACTTCAGTCCTCCTCTCCGTGCAAAGTCCTCCAGAGCAGCGCCCTCCAAAGATCAACAGGCGTCAACTGTGCAGGACGGGAAAGCTCAAGCTTGACCAAGAGGCTGGACTGTGGACCCCTATTAGTGGAATCGCCTGCACTTGCCAACGCTGGCTTACGCAGTCCATCCGTACCATCTGTGCAGCTGCCGCCATGGGCTTGGAACTCTACCTCGACCCGCTGTCGCAGCCCAGCCGCGCCATCTACATCTTCGCCAAGAAGAACGGCATTCCCTTCCAGATGCACACCGTGCATATAATCAAAGGTTGGATTAAGCCTGGTACCCATCTACCCCAGACCTTGTCAGTCCTTCACCCATTGATGGGTACAGTCCCACCCAGTGCCGCCCACCAGGGAATGCCCTCTTTGGAGTGGCCTTAGTTCAGAACCCTCACTAAACTTGAATTCTGCTTTGGCAAGGGAGATAGGGTGGTACTTTCTGCCCTGGGGCGTAGGGGAGAAAACGATTTGCAGAGTTCCTCTGTGCTTTGAAGGCACGCTACATTTAGCGTTACAAAACCCCGGGAGACTTTGCAAGGGAAGAGACACATAGCTGAGCCACCTCTGTGCCTTCGGTCCGGGGGCCCACCCGGGTTTTGGCGGCTTCGACCTTGCTCTGGGAGTGTGAAAATACAGAGGTACCACTGCCTGAGACCTCGAACACATTTTCTGGCTTCTTCCTTCCCAGGCCAGAACTTGAGCGAGCAATTCTCCCAGGTGAACTGCCTGCGGAAACTTCCTGTCCTCAAAGACGGAAACTTCGTGTTAACCGAAAGGTGCAGCTGTAAATAAACCCAGAGCCTAAGCCACCTCCTCATGCTTCCTGTGGGGGTGGGGGAGGGGGTGAGGCGGGGGGCGTGACCCTGGCAGATACCCACCCCAGGCCGTGAGGGGGCGTGGCTAGAGCAGACTGGGAATGAGGCCAGGGTGACTGGAGATTGATCCAGCACGGCCCAATCCCTGTCCTGTTACTTCTGCTGGACCCCCAACCCTACCCTTGAGGCCTCGCCACCGTGACTGAGAAGCATTGGAAGGCGACAAGGGGACATTTGTCCAGGGTTAGACAAAATGTAGATTCAATAACGGAGGCTAGGAGGAGTTTCTCCTGACTTCGCAGATGTCCCCTGTCTAATCTACTCAAGGCTTGGTCCCTGGGGACCATGAAAGTGTCAGGTCTCCAGATGATGGCTGCTTCTTCCACTAGAGTCTAGTGACTAGACTGAGAGGACTAGAGGTCTGTCAGGTGGCTATAGAAGTGATGGCTGGTGGACCTACCGGTAGAAACCAGAGGACATGGTTCCCCTTTGGCATGTTCAAGCCACTCCATAGATGTATGCCTAGCTCACACAGGTTTCAAGGCCCCAGGGAGCTTTATCTAAACTGTGCAATCTCAGGCAATTTACTTAACTGTTTTGAGCATTAGCTTCCTCATGTGCAAAAAAGGATCGAGTCTCTACCTCATAGGGTGGCTGCTGGGGTACCATGAAGATGACGCCTCAAAAGGCAGAGAGCAGAGAGCAGGGGCCCGAGTGCCGTGCACGCGTGCGTGCGTGCGCGTGCATGTGTGTGCATGCATGTGCGTGCGTCCGTGTGTGTCCCCGTCCCTCGGTTGCACGCACAGCACTGCAAAGAAGATAGTCCAGAGACAGGGATAGGGGATGAGACTAGAAGGGAGTCCTTCAAAGTGAGAATCCTCGAGGCCCCACTGAAGAACGGGAAACAGCCAAAGGTCCTTACAGCGCCCCCTTCTCACGGTCCCCAGCTCAGCCATCCTGATTTACCTGAGTTCCAAGTACCAGGTGGCAGACCACTGGTACCCAGCTGACCTGCAGGCCCGTGCCCGAGTCCATGAGTACCTAGGCTGGCATGCTGATAACATCCGTGGCACCTTTGGAGTGCTCCTGTGGACCAAGGTGTGCAGGGTCCTCTGGGGGAGGGGTCGAACCTTGGGGGCCCGGTAAGAGTCAAGGTTACACACTGAGCACTCCATTCCGCCAGGTGCTGGGGCCACTCATTGGGATCCAGGTTCCAGAGGAGAAGGTGGAACGGAACAGAAAGAGCATGGTCGCGGCTCTGCAGCGTCTGGAGGAAAAGTTCCTTGGGGACAGGGCTTTCCTTGTTGGCCAGCAGGTGACACTGGCTGATCTCATGTGTCTGGAGGAGCTGATACAGGTATGAGACCAATGGGTGGAATAGTAACTAAGGGCAGGACCCTTCTTGTAGCTTGAGTTTTCCGCCTTGCCCACAGTCAGGACAAATCTTTGTCACCCGCCAGTCCCACAGCCGCTCAGACCCAACCAAGTAAACACAGAGACTTATATTGGATACAAACTGTATGGCCGTGGCAGGCTTCTTGCTAACTGTGCTTATAGCTTAAATTAATCCATTTCCATAAATCTATACCTTGCCACGTAGCTGGTGGCATACCGGCATCTTCACATGCTGCTGGTCATGACGGCGGCTGCAGTGTCTCTGGTCATTGCGGTGGCTGCAGCGTCTCCTTCTGCCTTTCTGTCCTTTTATTTCTCCTCTCTGCTAGTCCCGCCTATCTTTCCTGCCTAGCCACGGCCGATCAGGTTTTATTTATTAACCAATCAGAACAACTTGACATACAGACCATCCCCCAGCACAGCCAAGTGCAGACCATCTCAAACACCTGCACTCAGGCCCATGGTCCTAATCATCCTCTATATGGACCTGCTGGGTAACGCCACAAAGAACCCAAGAAGGGCTCCCACAGGACATACAGATCATCCCACAGCACTTCCCCTTTTCTTTTTTTTTTTTTTAAAAAGGAAGGTTTTAACTTTTACACATCTTTAAAGCCAGCTTGGTATATTTGGGAATTTGGGCGTAGCTTCTCTTACTACTTCCTGCTGGAGGGGGGCGCTGTATCTTATGGGGATGCAAAGAAAATTTTAGGATCATGGAGTAATCGGTGAGACCGTATCGTCTGAGCCAGTTGCCTTGAAACGATTCTGGATGTTGGATCATCTGGGCCATGGTGTCATCAGAGACCTTCAGGGGGTCTTGGCTGGTCAAACCTGATGTATCTTAATCTGGAACAAATCCATAGCCTCTGGCTTTCTGTAGAGACAAAAGCAGAGTCTCCTTTCCAAAGTAACACATCCTTATATCCAAATTTTAAAGTCAAGATATCTTTAATATATACATATTGGTTTAACTCAACATCTTTTACGATCAAATGTTTTTCTGCAGTTAAAAATCCCAAAGACAATATAATCCAAACTCTCTGTGTGATATCCATCAATCCAAACTCTCTGTGTGATATCCATCTTTACATGGCTTATTTTTTATATTACTTTTACTTTCTCTTTAAAGACTTTATTTTTTTAAACTTTCTATTTCTTTATATAACTGTCTATGTTCCTTTTCCTCTCTCTTCCAAGCCTATGTACATTTTTACACACATTGTAAAGCATTTAAAGTCTTGTTCCATCTGAATCTGTCTTATTGCAAACTTATTGCTTTAAACTGTAGCCTTCTAAGCCTGAAACAGCTCTGTGGCTGCTGGCTCCGCCCCCTTCAGCTTCCCAACATGGCGGTGGTACGTTTTCCACCAGCTCTGGGAGCCATCGTGGGTCTGTGCTTTTATCCAAGCAGCGTGTAGCCCAGAAACCTTTTTTGTTTTGTAACTAGCAAAGGCTAAATCCACCACGCAGCTTAATGTGCCACTTGCAGAGGTCTCATTCCCGCCATACTGCAGCAGGTCAAGCACACATGCCAGGAACCCGCCAGTAACTCAAACCGGCGGCTGCCGCTCATTTGAGAGAGAGAATTAGGAACTGTGGGGCGTTTACCGACGTCACCGTTCCTGGAGAACTTACCGACGTCACCGCTCCGTGTGTTGAGTTCTGAATCCTCTTTACCACCACGCGAGGATTCTTCTCAGATCACACTTTATTGGAGCGCCTCTTGGTTAACGGACTTTGTCTTTAGTTTTTTTTTTTTTCATAACACCAGCCTTTATCCCTGTTCATTTGTCCTTTTTCTTTAGTCCCTTTTTTTTTTCTTCCCTTTTTTTCTTTAGCCCCATGTTGGGCGCCATTTGTAGCTGGAGTTTTCCCGCCTTGCCCACAGTCAGGACAAATCTTTGTCACCCGCCAGTCCCACAGCCGCTCAGACCCAACCAAGTAAACACAGAGACTTATATAGCTTACAAACTGTATGGCCGTGGCAGGCTTCTTGCTAACTGTGCTTATAGCTTAAATTAATCCATTTCCATAAATCTATACCTTGCCACGTAGCTGGTGGCATACCGGCATCTTCACAGGCTGCTGGTCATGACGGCGGCTGCAGTGTCTCTGGTCATTGCGGTGGCTGCAGCGTCTCCTTCTGCCTTTCTGTCCTTTTATTTCTCCTCTCTGCTAGTCCCGCCTATCTTTCCTGCCTAGCCACGGCCGATCAGGTTTTATTTATTAACCAATCAGAACAACTTGACATACAGACCATCCCCCAGCACAGCCAAGTGCAGACCATCTCAAACACCTGCACTCAGGCCCATGGTCCTAATCATCCTCTATATGGACCTGCTGGGTAACGCCACAAAGAACCCAAGAAGGGCTCCCACAGGACATACAGATCATCCCACAGCACCTTCTTCTCTCCACTTCTCTATGTTAGAGGCACTGTAGCCTAGAAAAAGCCAGAATCACAGAGGGGGACCCCTGAGTGACTTGCTTCCCGCCTGGGTGGGAGGCAGCTTCTGGCTACTGGAATGGATCACGCTGCCCTGGACCTCCCCCGGGGCTGTGTCCATGATGGCTATGCTGAGTCTCATTAGCTCTCTAACTTTCACATTTTTGTCCCTGCAGCCGGTGGCTCTTGGCTATAATGTGTTTGAGGGACGGCCGAAACTAACAGCATGGCGAGATCGGGTGGAGGCATTCTTGGGTGCCGATCTGTGTCAGGAGGCCCATAGCTCCATCCTGAGCATCCTGGAACAGGCAGCCAAAAAAACACTACCAGTGCCCCCTCCAGAGGCCCACGCCGGCATGCAGCTTCGAATTGCTAGGATTCCCTGAGTGGTCCGACTAGCAGTAAAGTTTCATGTTGTTTGCATGGCTCGTTTTATCTTTTCTATTTGCCCAAGGCCTTTTCCTGGCTCCCTCTCTGGCTCTGGGAGGAGCCTTGCACAAAAGAGACACCAGGTATCCTTAGCATGCTTCTCTTGAGGCACAGTATACACAACCAATAAGAGACCAAAATGAATAATATGCTAAAAACCAGTAATACAAAGAAAAAACATTCAAAAGTTAGCACACATCTGTACTTTATTACAATAAAAAGTCTGACTATTTTAAGGAATAAAGAGTTATTGGTTTTATTACATTGTCCTATAATATGCATGGAATAAAATTATGTCTCAGTAAACATAGATAATCAAAGGAAAGTCACAGATAACAAATCCATATAAAATTATCACATAGGCAAAAAGATAGTAAACAACAACCCATTTAGGGATATAGATGATCTTTTACAAGACTTGGTCTTTGAAGTATAGGACACAAAAGATTTCTTTGGGCAAACACTCCTGTCTTCCCAGAGAGTTTCCCAGTAACAACAGTGGGATTTATCTACATTGTTATTATAAACCTCCATGTGCATCCATGGGAGAGAACTCACAACAGAAGGGATTTAATATAAAGGATTAAAAGGTCAACCAGATGGATCAGTCTGTAAGGATACTTATAGCCAAAGCTGACGTGGAGTGGTATTTTGTTTGTGATCTAACAAATAAAGCGTGCCTGAAGATCAGAGAGAAGAAATAAGCCACTAGTTAGCCTTAAAGCCCAGGCAGTGGTGGCACACACCTTTAATCCATTTGCCAGATGGATCTCTGAGTTCAAGGCCACCCTGGGCTACACAAGATTAATCCAGTCTAAAAGAGAAACAGAGCCAGGCAGTGGTGGCACACTCCTTTGATCCTAGCACTTGGGATCTCACACCTTTAACCCCAGCACCAGGGAGGTGGAGACAAGAAGTGATACGGCTGAGCAGAGAGAGGAATATAAGGTGGGAGGAAACAGGAGCTCAGGCTCTTTCAGGTTGAGGATTCCTAGAGGTAAGAACTCCCTGGTGGATGGCTGCTCTCCTTCTCTGATCTTTCAGCATTTACCCCTTTATCTGACTCCAGGTTTTTATTATTAAGACCAATTAGAATTTGGGCTACACTGATGACCTGTGTTCAATCCCCAGAACACATAAAACTCAGAACTAAGTTAAAGGCCCCTCCCTATGGCTATAATAGTAGCAAACCATTGCTAGCCAGAGGATCAGCCTGAGGAGCTGCCTACGAGTTGTGCAGGGATCCAGGAATGCTGCTTCTGTGTGTGGTCACTCATGCCGGGGACAGGTTTTTTTTTCCAGTAATGCCACGACCTTTGTGTCATCCATGCTTCTGTAAGCAACCCCAAGAAACCCATCGTCACCAAGGTAGCCTCGGGTAGCTTCATTTCTTGGGTGATCCGTGTCCTGTCTGTTTTGAACAGATACTTGTTCATGTCTCCTCAGGAAAGTCAGTCAATGTGAGTACTATGGAGAGGGCAGTGGTTCCCACACAATGGGGAGCTGCCTGGCTTTATGGATCAGGGATAGGCCCTGACTGCTAGACAGTGTGATTCAGGCTGTAGGGGTAGGGACAGGAAAGGGCAGGGAAATCTACAAACCACCATTGATTATAGGCCCTCAGAGGAGGAGAGAGGCTAGCATATGGGGGTCCTCAAGGCCATTGTTACCTCCCAGTCCATTATTAATCATAAATACTAGATCTGCCCCCATATGAAGTCCAATGCAAGCTGGCATGGTAACTATGTCCAGAGCTACCTCCCAGTCCATTATTAATCATAAATACTGGATCTGCCCCCATATGAAGGCCAATGCAGGCTGGCATGGTAACTAAGTCCAGAGCATTTTTAAAAAATGTCCTATGAGGACAGATCCAGGGCAAAAGACGTAACAACATGGACACCATGAGGTAAAGGGGAAGGGTCCAGATTTTGTTCATCTTTCCATCACCTGCTGACAGGTGCTGGCTGTCTACAAAAAGAACTGGGCAGGCAGGCCACCATGATCCCAAGCTTGGGTAAGACAGATAATCCCTGAATCCCCTTGCTAGGTAACCCCAACCGAGCTCAGAGCAGCCACGCCAGTCTCCTTTTCTCTTACCCTGCTTAGGTTGCCACTCAGTTTCTTTCCTATCCCTGGCCATCAGCGGTAGTATCCCCCTAAAGGTCCTCTCAGATCATGCAACTGTTCCCTGCCCGGGCAGGGCCTCAAGAGGGCTCAGTGATGTATACCTCCCCTTTGCTTGTGTCTGAAGAATGTTGGTGGGACAGCCGTGGCTAGTGGCTTTTAGATCACAGAGCCTTTAGGTGGTTCTCTCTCCAGAAAGCAGGCCACCCTCCCACACAGTTCACTCCAGAGTTGATGAACGACACTGGCTGTGACTTTGCAGCTAATACTAGTTTGCTTTCTGTTGTTGTGATAAAGACCATGACCAAAAGAAGCTTGGGGAGGAAAGGGTTCATTTCATCTCACAGCTTGTGGTCCATCATCCAGAAAAGTCAGGGCAGGAACTCAAAGGCATTAATCTGGAGGCAAGAACTGAAGCAGAGGCCACGGAGATACACTGCTTACTGTTTTGCCCTCTCATGGCTTGCTCAGTTTGCTTTCTTATATTACCCAGGACCCCTTGCCCAGGGACGGAACTGCCCGCAGAGGAAAGTGCCCTCCCTCATCAATCATCAATAAAAAAAAATAAATAAATAAAAAAAAATGCCCCACGACTTACTTGTGTGCAGGCCAATTTGATGGAAGCATTTTCTCAGCTGAGATTCTGTCTTCCCAGGTGACTCTAGCTTATGTCAAGTTGACCCCTCCCCCCCAGAAGAAAACCAACCCCCTAACTAGCATATAGATCTTGTCTTAGTTAGGGTTTCTATTGCTGTGAAGAGATACCATGACCACGGCAACTCTTATAAAGGAAGACATTCATTGGGGGCAGGCTTACAGTTCAGAGGTTCCGTCCATTTTCATCATGGTGGGAAGCATGGCGGCATGCAGGCAGACATGGTGCTGGAGAAGGAGCTGAGAGTCCTACATCCACATCCAGATTGGCAGGCAGCAGGAAGGAAATGCCACACTGGGCCTGGCTTGAGCATCTGAGACCGCAAAGCCCACCCCCAGTGACACACTTCCTCCAACAAGTCCTCACCCCCTAATAGTGCCACTCCCTGTGGGCCTGTAGGGACCACCAACAGGTCTTACGCAGAGCTGATTACTGTCCCTTCCTCTTGGGACTACAGTTAAGCCCAGCTCCCTGATGACACAAAAGAACTCTGACGTTTATCTAGTGCCTTTCTTCCATGTGACTCTTGACATGTAGACCAGACCATTGCATTTTTTGTCTCCAAGACTCACTCTGTTGAATGGAGGGGTGGAGTCAATGAGGGAAGGAACAAGCGCCTCTCCATTCCCCTGCTCTTAGCCCAGTTTCTCCATTTTGTTTTCCTGTGGCATTATCTGCCCGAGCTCCATTCTTTCATTTCTCCTCTTCCCCACAGGACGGTGGCAAATCCAAGGTCTATAAAGGGCCACCACCATGGGATGGGGCTAATGTGCCCAAGGGCAATGTGGGTCAGGGGCTTCTGGCACACATGAGCATGCTAGACCAGGGCCTCGATTCCCACCCAGTGACCTCTTGCTTGCTTTCACCAGGCAGATTCTGTTTGCCTGGGCTCAGGGCCAACTCTGGCTCCTGGCCCAGGCCTTCCTTCTCTACTGTGGGAACAGCCAGTTGATTGTGTTCCCCATGGTTTCTGGAGCAGAGCCTATCCTTGGAGAACCAAGGGTCTTGAAAAGTTTCAGCCCTACACCTGTATCCTGGTTCCTCATTCCAGGAGCAGTAGCCACAATCCTGTGACTTGGTCACCGTGACTGTCTTAGTTAGGGTTTCTATTGCTGTGATGAAGCACTATGACCAAAAAACAAATTGGGGAGGAAATGGTTTATTCAGCTTACACTTCCACATCACTGTTCATCACCAAAGGAAGTCAGGACAGGAACTCAAACAGGGCAGGATCCTGGAGGCAGGAGCTGATGCAGAGACCATGGAAGAGTGCCTGCTTACTGATTTGCTTCTCCTGGCTTGCTCAGCCTGCTTTCTTATAGAACCCAGCCCAGGGATGGCACGACCCACAATGGGCTGGGCCCTCCCACATCAATCACTACTTACAATGCCCTGCAGGCTTGCCTATAGCCTGATCTTACAGAGGCATTTTCTCAATTGAGGCTCCCTCCGCTTTGATGACTCTAGCTTGAGTCAAGTTGACATAAAACTAGCCAGTGTGGTTACCTTGCTTGACACTGTCAGAGTGACAAAAGGTGTGTGTGTGTGTGTGTGTGTGTGTGTGTGTGTGTGTGTGTGTGTAGTCTTTACTCACCCAGTCAAGTCCTGAGCTGTTCCTGACACCGTGGATGATGTCATCCCCACACAATGTGAATGTGTGTGTGTGTGTGTGTGTGTGTGTGTGTGTGTGTGTGTGTGTGTGTTGGGGTGGGGTGTCCATCTCCCCAAGTCCTACCCACCAGCAGGCTTCAGATCCTGTGAAAACCATGGGGAAGGCATTGCAGTCCCTTTTCATAGGGCAAGAAGGTGTGGGCCAAAGGATTACTCTCACATCCTCAGGTTTCAGAATGGGGTCCTGCCAGCTTCCTGGGAGGCCTTGGCTAGAAGCCTGGGAAAGCCTAGGTGACTGGCTTGTGGCCAACCCCTACTCAGTTAGCATGTTCCAGTATGGGTGCCAAACCCTGGCTTCCTTTGTATCCAGGTCTACAGAGACCCTGCCCACAGCCCAGCCCTCCACACCACAACAGAAGTGCCCAGGCCAAAATAGGCCCAGGGAACGTGACCCTGAGCACGCTGAGAGTGTACCGCATTGTAGTGGTAACACCTGTGCTACCACCACCCATTCACCATGTCCGAGTGGGGGGCTGTGGATCAAAAAACAGAGACAAGAGACAGCGGGTCATTTGCCTCCCCCAGAATGCCGAATGCTGTTTATTAAAGGAGGGAGGGGCCAAGCGACCCGTCTTGAACATCCGAGATTTCCATGGTGCCAGTCCACAGGGCAGGGCTGCTTCCCTCATGTGGAATGAGGATACTAACTGGAAAGAATGAGGCCCAGCTAGAGGGCAGGCCACGGCAGCTGCAGGTGGAAAGGGTGAAATCTGGGGTCTGGGGAAGAGTAGAAGGGAACGTTTACTGGCAGTAAGATGTTGCGGGAAGGGTGGAGGTGCAGCTATAAAGATGCTGCACAGACAGAATACAGTATTGGTGTCCCTCCCCTGAAGGCAGAGCTGTGGAGGAACCGGTTAAATGTTTGGATGTGAGCAAAAGATCAACTCAGCCCCCCGCAGTGGGGGAAAAAGATTCCCAACTCCCTTTCTGTTTGGCGGTTAATCTCCCCTCCCCCCGAAAGTTTTTTCTCCCCCTAGATTGATTGATTTATTATGTATACAGTGTTCTGCCCTGCATATAGGCCTGCATGCTAGAAGAGGGCACCAGATCTCATTACAGATGGTTGTGAACCACCATGTAGTTGCTGGGAATTGAACTCAGGACCTCTGGAAGAGCAGCCAGTGCTTTTAACCTCGGAGCCATCTCTCCAGCCCTTGATGGTCAATCTGAATTGTCAACTTGACTGGATTTAGAATCATTTAGGAGACACAGTTATGAGTGAGTCTGTGAAGGGATTTCCTAAATACAGGTGGCTTAATCTCACCGGGTAGGGTCCAGGACAGTGGGTAAAGAAGAATGTGAGAATTTGGCTCTGCTCCCTGGCTGTGGATATGAGACCAGCAGGTCATCATATTCCTGCTGCCTTGCCTCCATGCCTTCTCCATTTTAATGGCCTTTGCTCTCAGCCTGTGAGGCAGAATTAACCCCTCCTTCTTTAATATGCTTTGGTCAGGCATTTTGCCACAATTAACAGAAAAAATAATAATAACTATGGCGGGTGGCAGCACATACTTGTAGTCCCAGACTTGGTGGGGTGGAGAGGCAGAGGCAGGTGGATCTCTGTGAATCTGAGGACAGTCTGGTCTACCTAGGAAGTTCCAGGCCAGCCAGTGCCACAGAGTGAGACCCTGTCTCAAAAGCAAACAAAACGAGAAAAATAGCTACTATACCTGGTCATAGCACAGCCATCCTTCTGTACCTAAGCCACAAGTTCCAGGCAGTGGTATGGTGCTACTTGATCTACAAGCTATGCCCAATACATTAATGAATACTTGGCATTCAGAATGTCACCACCATGGTTGCCTGTCAACAATATCCACTTGTACAAAGGAAGCCTCCTCAAGTCTTTCCTGCAGACTGGGACAGGAGCCAGGACTGCCAGTGATGGAAGGTACCAGTTGGTATATATAGTGCCTCCTTTCCATTGCCCTGAACAGACATCATTAATCCATCACTGCACTCTTTTCTCCAAGAATCCATTGCCCTGAGTAGACATCATCAATTCATCACAGCAGTCTTTCCTCGAGGCATCCTCAGAAGCCTTCTAAACATTGAGCCCCAGTGGGTGTCACTAATTGGTAGCAAGGAAGACAGGTAGAGGAGGTCAAGGAGACTTATGAGGACCCTAGATGAGCTGCTCTCCTGGCCCTGGGTCTTCTGCCCCTCCCACGGAGGAAGTCTTGGGTGATGCTCAGGTCCAGTTGATTTGAGAAGACTGACTGAGACCTGCAGCAACTAGGTCTGTGGCTAGGACCTTCCTGGCTACTGGCTTCTTGGTCTCCCTGGTAGGTATGATGGTGCTCATGGAACCAATGTAAGAGAGGCCTTCATACCTGCCTGCCAGCAGCCATGGGCTATAGCCTCTCCAAAGTTTGACCTCAGTTAGCTGTTAGGTCCGTGGGAAGGTGATGCTGGAAGCTGAAGTAGTCCAGGAGGTCCACAAGTTCATACTGTAGCCCCAGGTGCTGAGGATGTCTTTCTGTATGCTGTGAATGTGTTGCTATGATTGATTGATAAATAAAATGCTGATTGGCCAAATGCAGAGCCAAATGCAGAGTTAAAAGCCAAAGAGGTCAGAGCAGTAGCCAAGAGCTGAGACTAAAACTGCCTTCTTACCACCCACTGCTGCTGCCGTCCTTCCCCTGAGAAAGAGACCTACTTCCTGTGTGTCTGTCTTTGTATTGACTTTCTGTTCTGCCTTCTCATTGGTTGTAAACCCAACCACATGACTTCCTTTTCACTGGCTGTCTATACAGACCTCCAGATCTCTATGGTTGGTATTGAGATTAAAGGCGTGTGTCTCCAAGCTGGCTATGTCTTTGAATACACAGACTCTGCCTGCCATGTGATTGGATTAAAGGTGTGCGTCACCACTGCCTGGCTTCTGCTATGGCTTGCTATTAGCTCTGACCCCCAGGCAACTTTATTTATTAATATACAAATAAAATCACATTTCAGCACAAATAAAACATCACCACAAGACTATGAGAATAAATGAATTTCTCCTTCCCTATCTTGTCTGGAAAGTATTTTACTGCAGCAAAGAAGAAATTAACTAATATAACCATAAAGTCTAAAGCCACACTGTGACCTCATCATGCATCTCTAGTGACATTCTTCCACAGCTGCCAGATGCACAGTGTGATCTATGTTTCTGTATTCAAGGCCAGGGAGTTTCTGGGCTCATGCATGGTACAGTCTGGTGGGCCACACTCTGAGCCCCCTCGATGTTGCCCCTTTGTGCCCCGAACTCATCCAGTGTGTTAGCTTTCCATCACTATAACAAAATGCCCTAGACAGTTTACTTATAAAGAAGAAAGGGGAGCTGGAGAGATGGCTCAGCACTGAAGGGTATGTACCGCTCTTGCAGGGGAACAGGGTTCAGTTCCTCACACCCATGTCTGGCAGCTTACAACCACCTGCAACTCCAGCTCCAGGAGATCCTATGCCCTCTTCTGAATTCCATGGGCATCTTCACTCATACATGTTTATACCTCCCCCCACATATACATAATTTCAAAATAAAAATAAATGTCTAATGAAAAAAAACATTTTATTTTATGTGTATTGCTGTGGATATCGTTCTTTATAAATAAAACACTGATTGGCCAGTGGTCAGGCAGGAAGTATAGGTGGGAGAAGGAGAGAGGAGAATTCTGGGAAGTGGAAGGTGGAGGAAGAAGACACTGCCAGCCACCACCTTGACAAGCAGCATGTGAAGATGCCAGCAAGCCACAAGCCACGTGGCAAGGTATAGATTTGTGGAAATGGATTAATTTAAGATATAAGAAGTTAGCAAGAAGCCTGCCACAGCCATACAGTTTATAAGCAATATAAGTCTCTGTGTTTACTTGGTTGGGTCTGAGCGGCTGTGGGACTGGCAGGTGACAGATTTGTCCTGGCTGTGGGCCAGGCAGGAAAAGTCTAGCTACAGTGTATGAGTGTATGAGTATGTATGAGTCTGTGCACATGCATGCCTGGTGCCTGCAGAGGCCAGAAGAGGGCATTAGATATACTGGAACTGGAGTTACAGATCCTCATGAGCCTTCCTGTGGATGCTGGGAATGGAACCCAGCTCCCCTGGAAGAGCAGCTAATGCTTTTAACTACCAGGCCATCTCTCCAGCCCCTAAAAAAATTTTAAAGGGAAAATAGGTTATTTTTGGCTTAAAAATTTAAAGAGCTAGAGTCATGACTGGGTGGACATATTGCTTTCAAGTCTCTGGGGGGTGGGGGGGTGTTAGAAATGGTGGGGAGGCATGGGGCAGAGAGAACTGTTGACCTCGTGACCAGGAAGAAAAAGAAGAAAGAGGAGACTACCGTTCTACAGTCCCCTTCAAGGAAATGTCCTCCAATGAGCCAACACCATCCACTCTTTCAAGAAAACGTCATCAGTGAGCCAATGTCTTCTATCAGGACTCATCTTTCTTTACTACCTTCACACTAGGATGGACCCTGGGCTTTCTACAACCTAACTACTCTACCACGGGGCTGTATTACCATCTCTACAGGCTCCACCTTTTAAAGGTCCCACTACCACCACAGGGAGTACACCTTCAATGCATGGCCTTCAGAGGCCACTCAAATATCCAAGATGTAGCACCTGTCTCTTTCGAATCCTCTCCCAATCACATATCAGAGGAGATTCACCCGTGGATACCCCAGTCTGTAGTTCAGGCCATGCAAACTCAGTCCTTGTCTTTTTCTCATCCCAGACCTGAAAAGCTCCTTTCTGTCCTCTTCTGCAGAGAAGGCCTAGCCCTGGGGATGCTCATACATGAGCCTTTCTCAGACAGATGCCTGTGAGGCTGAGCGAGCCACAGAGCACATGCTCAGTAGGAGCCTGTCCCAGGCCTCTGGCAAGGCCCCTCCACAGCCCTAAGTCCCCTCAGAATCTTGGCTATTGTGAGAATTCCAGGCCCCTGCCCTCATGAGGACCTCAAGGGGAGTGAGTTCTAGAACCCAGGGTCCTCAGCTCAGTGGGGAGAAGGGCTAGAGCCAGGTGCGCAGGCTAGACAGGAGCCCAGGTGTGGTCCACCTGCTGTGGCCTGTGGGGCTCGGCAAGCATCTCAGCATGGGCCTGGAGCTCTACATGGACTTGCTGTCGGCTCCTTGCCGCGCTGTCTACATCTTTGCCAGGAAGAATGGCATCCCCTTTGACTTCCAGTTTGTGGATCTGCTAAAAGGTCAGTCCTCGGGGTTGTCAGGAAGCCAGATCCTGAGGTGCTGCCAGGGCACCCGGTGAGGAGTGTTTCTGAGGGTCAAAGGTCAGCAAGGGAAGCAGAGGTGAAAGAGATGTCAGGGTGCTCAGGCCATGTCCCTATCTAACCTACCTTCGCTGGTCACGGTGGATGACAAGCTCCCTGTTGGGGTGAATAGGATTTTTTTGGGGGGTGTGTAAAGGAAGGAGGGATGCCGGGAGAGCCTCCGAATCTCAGCCAGAGCTTCTGCCAGCACCTTTGGAAGTCTCACATCTTGTCATCTGTGGTGCCCACCAACCTGGCTGGTGCAGGGCACAGACCCACTACCGTGTGACAGTGCTTATGTTACTCCGTCTGTGCCCACCCTCCCCCAGCCTGTGCCCACCCTGCCCCAGTCCTGCCCACCCTGCCCCAGTCTGTGCCCACCGTCCCCCAGTCTGTGTTCACCTCTCCCAGTGTTCAAACCTGCTCTGGGATTAAGATTGTGGCACAGTGATAAAGTAGTCGCCTAGCATGCCACGAGCAAAAACCTGGGTTTGATCCCCAGCTCATGCGTGTACACAGGCACACGTACACACAGATAAGAAGAGGAAAAGAAGGAGGAGAACGAAGAAAGAGCTATGAAAAACAAATGTACTTAATGTTGCACAGACACCCCCCCACCCCCACCCTGCGTGCACCCCATGTGAGGATCGGTGGATCAGGATCCAAGACATTGAGGAGTCTCTAAAATTCAGAGACTTAGCAATAATGTGGGAACTGCAGAAATGGCTGAGGTCTGGGGGAGTCCCAGGAGGGTTTTCACTTGCAAACAGTTGGTCAGGAGGGGTTAGTATTCCTGCTTGCTCTGGAGTTCTCTGTAGATATCCAGGGACCTTGGGTGCAGTTGCAGGGTTCCCCAACCTGCAAGATTCAGCTGCCCAATCCCTTCGAAGGAGAGACAAGAGTGATCGAGAGGGGATGAGACCAAAGGTGGCATTTAGGTCCCTAGAGCTGAAGTGGATTCACGGGTTGTGGCTTCAGGCCTCGGGTGAAGGCTGAACTTCTAACTTCTGGGAACCAAAGGGCTTTCTTGATCCCTAGGACAGGGGGTCACAAGGGCTGGCGTGTGAGAATCTGGGAGGAGGGATCTTTCTTAATCCCGGCCCCTGTGATATCTCTCCTCTCCTCTGTGACCTGGGGCAAGTCATGTGATGCTTGAGGTCTCAGTTTCTCCCCTTTGTCTCTAGAAGCACAAGTTCTCTTTTCCCTGGGGTCCCCAAAGCCCCAGACCCTCCCTGCCCCCTCAGGTCACCACCATAGCAAGGAATACATCGAGATCAACCCCCTGAGGAAGCTTCCCGGCCTCAGAGATGGGAAGTTCGTCTTATCTGAAAGGTAAGGGCACTGCCACCACCTCTGCCCCTCCTGGGAGACGCAGTGGGATCAGACCTGCCAGCATTTATTCATTTATTTGTTTATTTATTGACTGAGACAAGGCAAGGTCTCTCTATGCAGCCTTGCCTGGCCTAGAACTCACTACCTAGACAAGGCTGGCTTCAAACTCAAAGAGATCCATCTGTCTCTATAACCTGAGTACTAGGATTCAAGGTGTACATCACCAGTCCTGGCCTATTTATTTATTTTTAAGCTACACAGAGAGAGAAGGAGAATGAATAATAACAAAGAGTTCAACAAACCACACACACACATCCATCTCCTAGCTTCTGCAGTTATCTATACCTCACTCTCTGCCTCCTCCTTCCAGACATCCTATCACTTTACTTTACCCATGAATGCTTAGAAATACCCCCATTTCATTTAGAAATGAAGATTCTAAAAACATACATCACCCAGTACCATTATGAGCATGAGTAATATTATCAACCCTTCCCAGATTTTTATCCTTAGGCAGCTCATATTCAAGTTCCTGATTTTTCTCATAAATATTTTCTTGGTTCTCGTTCTCTCTCTCTCTCTCTCTCTCTCTCTCTCTCTCTCTCTCTCTCTCTCTCTCTCTCTCCCTCTTCTCTCTCTTTCTTTCTCCTCCTCCCACATTTACGTACTTGAGTATTTTTTCTACATGTATGGATATGCACCGTGTGCATGCCTGGTGCCTGGGAGGCCAGAAGAGCTCACCAAATCTCTTGGAACTAGAGTTATAGATGGTTCTGAGCCACCACGTGGGTGCTACATACCAGACCAGGGTCCTCTGGGAGAGCAACAAGTGCTCTTAACCACTGAGCCTCCTCTCCAGTCCCCCTTAAGTCCTTCTTTGTCTATGTTCCCTGTCTTAGTCCGGTTTGACTTCCTGTGGCTGAATATGGCAGTGTGGGTGATTATAAAGAGTTGACTTTCAGCTCATGGTTCTAGGGGCTGCAAAGCCCACGAGAGTGGAACTGGTACCTGCTGGGCACCTGCCTTCCCTTTCGTTCTTAGCAACACAGAGATTATAACATGGTGAGCAAGCAAGTGAGCGAGGGGCATGCGGCGGGGGTGGGGGGAGTTAATAACAAAGCCACTTGTGCCAACCTGGTAATCTATTAATCATTTTAGCCATGCGTGAACCCATCTGCCCTCTTGAACCCACCACCCTTAGCGGGTGGAAATTCAATGCCAATCTGAGCTTTAGTGGAACTCCCAAACCTTTCTAACCCCTATTGTTTTATTTCAATGTGTTTTGGCTTTGACTGGGCTCTTTGTGTGCTTGTTTGTTGTTGATGGTGAACACCTGCTCTTCTGTCCCGTGCATTTCCTACACACACTAACCGTCAGTGAACAAGCCTGGGCCATCATCCCTCCCTGCAAAGCATGGCTCAGGTCTAACCTCTCTCCTGCATCCCTTGGTCACCACCCCATCCCACACCCATCCCCAAGAGACCAATACCTCTTGATGGGTTATTGCATGGGCCTCCATCTTGGCTTCCCTGGGATTTATTTGACCTCTTGTAACTAGAGGGATACATCCTCTCATCCCTCAATTATATTAAATATAAGTCTATAATTAATTATAAGCCTATAATTAATTATAAGTCTATAATCAATTATATTGATTATAAGTCTAGGGGCTGGAGTGATGGCTCCACAGCTCATAGCACTAGCTGGTCTTCCAAAGGACTCAGGCTCCCAGTGGTCACATAGTGAGTGTTTCATAGAGTGTGTAACTCTAGTTTTGGGGAATCAAACTCCTTCTTCCAGCCTGTGAGGGCTCCCGACACACAAGAGGTTCACAGACGTACACACAGGCAAAACACTCCTACACAAAAAATAAATTAGTTAAAAAGTAATTAAGTCCAAAGTCATCCCCGCAGTATCTCTGGCAGTCCTCCTCTCCCACCACCCAAGTCATCCCTCCAGCCACATCTCCACCCAACCCTCTCCAGATGTTCCCTATTCCCTCCGGAATCTCCTCCGTTCTGTGCTCTCTGTCAGCATTGCCCTTTCATATACCATTCATCAACTCCTGAGTCCCCTTCGGGTCTTCCTCCGCTTCTTCCTCCGCGTCCTGCTGATTATGGCATGACAGCTTGGGGTAGGCTTCCTGGAGCCCTTCGGGTTCCCCCTTCCCCCGCAGGAACTTAGCACTCAGAGCCTGCCTATGGCCGCGGGCCACGCTGGGGTGGTACAAGAAGGTACAGTCAGTGCCACCCCTGTCTTGCTCTCTCTGTAGTGTGGCCATCCTCTTCTACCTATGCCGCAAGTACAGCGCACCTTCCCACTGGTACCCGCCAGACCTGCACATGCGCGCCCGTGTGGATGAGTTCATGGCCTGGCAGCATACAGCCATTCAGTTGCCCATGAACAAGATACTGTGGATCAAGGTGAGCAGCCAAGCCTGGGGCTCAGAAACAGGGGGATAGAACAGTCTAGGAGCCTGAAGTCCAGTCCTGGTCCTGGTGCCTGAGCCTCTTTTTCCTCCATCATCATGCCTGCCTGCCTTTCAGAGCTACTGAGAGTGTGGGATGAACTCTTAAGTAGGAGACAACTGGGCAAAGGGCAACTAGAAAAAGGGACCAAGACAGGACTCTGGAAACTTCGTTCTGAATGAGAGAATATCAGTAAACTCAAAGTGACAACCAGCCCGCATGCCCCTGCTTTTAATTCTCTGCTTGTGTTTTCAGTCCACTTTCCATTACTGTAATAAAATGCTCCAGGCTGGGTAACTTATGAAGAAAAGAGGGTTATTTAGCTCACAGTTTTGGAAACAAGGAGTCTAACCAGCATGGCACCAGCTCCGGAGAGGGCCTCGTAGCAGATGCTATCGCAGTGGAATCAAATGCAAGCCAGGTGGCCTGCTAAGACAGGAAGCCAGAGCGAGGGCGGGGCACCACTCCCGCTCTTTAGTGTCGGCTCGCTCTTTCTAACGTTCCCCTAACTGTACCCCCCTCAATCCCTTCTGAAGGCAGCACCCCCAGTTAGACTCCATGTTTTAAAGATCCCAGCCATATCATTTCACCACGAGGGCTGGATTCCCAACACATCAACCTTTGGTGAGTGAGACACTCAAACCACAGGACTCACTGTTATCCAGGCCTCCAAATCCATCTGAACACATGGCCCTTGGTAACTGCCACTTGAGAATGGTCCCCAAAGGTGAAATTACTTGACATCCTTGGGACTGTCCAAGCTCTATTTAACAGACAGGGATCCAGAAGCCTGGCAGGGGGGGTGGGGCTGGAGTACTGCCTCGACATCTGTCTTCTTCCCTCCCTACCCAGTTGCTAATCCCATTGATCACTGGTGAGACGGTTCCTGCTGAGAAGGTGGACCAGATAGTGAATGAGGTGAAGAAAAACCTACAGCAATTTGAGGAGAAATTTCTGCAGGACAAGATGTTCATCACAGGAGACACCATCTCCCTGGCTGACCTGGTGGCCCTGGTGGAGATGATGCAGGTATGGGGGTTGGGGACAAGTCTGGGAAGAGGGAAGATGTTTCTGTGACTGAGGACCAGAGTCTGAGGATAGACCAAGAGAGGCAGGTGTGACCACCCTGAGGTTTGTGGGAGCCAGGTCTGGGTGCCTGGATCCCCCTGGAAGTGACAGGAAAGAACCAGAGGTTTTGAATCAGGGAGCATCATGATCACGGAACTTGGTAAGATTCCATGGCATGGGGAGGAGCCAGAGGGAGAGCCAGGGACATAGGGAAACCCATGGTATACCAGCTAACATCCCAGATGCCCACTCCTCCCGCTGGACTCTCCAGGAAGTATGCAGAGATTCCTGGTGTCTCTTTTCCAGAGCTCCAGAGACAACATTAAGTCAGCTCTCCCAACCCTGGGTCTGAGCAGTGGACACCACTGTGCATTGGAGGCAAACCTGGAGGGATGCAGGCTTTTCATGTGTTTTACATGTGTGCTCAGTTAATGTGAGCTGGCAGGTGTGTGCAGGATAGCCAATTTAGACCCTTCCTTCCTTCCTTCCTTCCTTCCTTCCTTCCTTCCTTCCTCCCTCCCTCCCTCCCTCCCTCTCTCCCTCCCTCCCTCCCTTCCTTCCTTCTTTCCTTCTTTCTTTTTTTTTTTTTAGAATAGGGTCTCAGGTGTCCAACTTTTGATACGCTCTTGCCACCACCCCTCCAGTGTGGGAATTAGAGGTATATAACACAACGCCTGGTTGGGGGTGTGCTGGAGGTTGAGCCCAGTACTTTGTGCATGCTATGTAAGTACTCTGTCTACTGAGCCACGTGACCAGCCCCTTGGCCAGGGTCTTGAGAGGCCATCATAGTTTCCGGCCAGTATGCAAATTAGTGACTTTAGTCCTTGGCCAAGGTGTAGTGTAGAATAAACCGCACGAGGAAACCCATTCTGACCTGCGCCAAGCAGGCTGGCCTCGAACTCACAGAGATCTGCCTGCTTCTGCCTCCTGAGTGCCGGGATTAAAGGTGTGCGCCACCACCACCCTGGGCGCATATTTCTTCATGAGGCAGCTAAACTGCTAAGCTAACTGCATAATAAGCCTCTTCTTAATCGCCCTTGTCCTGATCACAGAAGGAGGCCCAACATGGGGGGGGGACAATTGACCTCCATTCTTGGGTCAGGAGTTACCACCATCTTGGACCAGGATCCTCTATGCCTGTTTCACATGGACTGAATGGTTTTGACACCTCGCCAAGAAGAACTCATCCAGGGGGGCAGCAGATGACTCCCTCTTGTCAGAGGCAGGTGCTGATAACACTTGAGGCTCTAGAAGACCCAAGTGTGGCTGGTGCCTATGCTGATCACTTCTTCTTTGTTGTCTGTCCATAGCCAATGGGGAGTAACTACAACGTCTTCCTCACCTCCAAGCTTGCTGAATGGCGAATGCGGGTAGAGTTAGCCATCGGTTCTTCCCTCTTCTGGGAGGCTCACGAACGACTGTCCAAGTTACCGGAGTGGGACTGTTCAACACTGAACCCCATGACCAAGGTCAAGATGTCTGAGTATCTGCAGAAGTTTAAGTGACCCCGGAGGCGGTCCATTCGGCAGGGTCTGGCTGTCTCGGCCTTCTGAGCCTCTTCTTTCAGGGAAGACACTAAGAAACACTCTGTTCCTTTACCTAATAAAAACCAAAACCTGGAAGAGTTACCATGGCTGTTACAGGGACAGTGGGCGTCAGCAAGGAGTCTGGTATGGGAGCAGATGGTAGTCACAAGTCATCTTGGTTTCCAAAAAGAATATAAGAGTCTGGGGAAATGGCTCTGTAGGTAAAGTGCTTGCTGTCTGTCTTGGTTAGGGTTTCTATTGCTGTGAGGAGACACCATGACCACAGCAACTCTTTTTTCTTTTTCCTTTTGGTTTATTGAGACAGGGTTTCTCTGTGTAACAGCCCTGGCTGTCCTGGAACTCACTCTGTAGACCAGGCTGGCCTTGAATTTACAGAGAACCGCCTGCCTCTGCCTCCTGAGTGCTAGGATTAAAGGCGTGTGCCACCACCACCTGGTGACCACAGCAACTCTTATAAATGAAAACATTTAACTGACGTTGCTTACTTATATTTTCAGAGGTTCAATCCATTGTCATCATGATGGGACATGGCAGCATTCAGGTAGACATCGTGCTGGCTGCATCTTGATCAGAAGGCAACAGGAAGTGGTCTGTGACACTGGGCTGTATCTTGAGCATAGGAAACCTCAAAGCCCACCTCCACGGCGACACACTTCCTCCAACAAGGCCACACCCACTCCAACAAAGCCACACCTCCTAGTAGTGCCACTCCCTATGAGCTCATGGGGGCCAATTACATTCAAACTACCACACTGTCTTAATTCCTATTTCTACTACCCCGCCCCCACAAAGGTATAAGTACCATTCCCAGAGCTCACTAAACACCCAGTCAGTCCAGCTGAAATGGCAAGCCCCACGTTCAACAGGAAAGATGCTAGCTCAAAAACAAGGGGAAAAGCAAAAGAGTAAGACTCCAACATCAACATCTGGGCTCCGTAGGTGCACCTACCCACAGGTGCATACAACACATGCACAAAAGAATGTCAAAGTCAAAGACTGTAGATGATTCCATTTTCATTAATAATAGTCAGCCACTTCAATACCTCCTCTCAACAACAGATAGAATAACTAAACAGAAGACTAGGAAGGAACAGTGAGATAAAACCGAGTGGATCTACTAGAACATTCCCCACAAGAGTGGAGTAAATACTTGTCTCAATGTCACGTGGAATATTCATCAGCAGACGCTATATGAACTCATTATAAATAAGTCTCAACTTTAAGAAGACTGAGTCATGAAAACTGTATTCTCTGAATAAAAATGGAATGAAACTAGAAGTAATTAACAGGGCCAGTGGGATGGTGTAGTATTGAGAGCTGCTGGTAGCCAAAGGCCATGGGAGTATACAGTAGGGGACAACTAGTGTCCAAAGGGCCAACCTATCAGAACCAAAGTTTCTGGTAGAGGACTAAGCTATCACTCAAGGAATGTTGGAGTTATTGCCTTTTGAATGAATTGGCTGTTTCTTGTTGTAAACTTCTTGTGCAGTTACAGCCATAATATCTCCCCATTACCATGCATTTTCATAAAATGCGTGTATGTTATCTCATGATTACATCTCAATCTCATGGGCACATATACCTGTGGGTGGTCAGGAAGATGACTTTTAATTTAGCTGTTTGAAGACAGCTGTATAATTTTGATATACAGAAAATATACTAAGATATGCTTCATAGCCAGATCTATTGTCCCACGAGACTGGAGACCCTTAAAGTCTGCTTTGTTCCTTTTGCTCGGACTAACACAGACAATAATAATCTCTCCTCATTCTAACACAAACTGCACATATTTAGCTCATTTTTACCTCAGACAAGTTCAGACTAGACTAAAGACCTTTGTAAATAGATCATAAGTTTAAAACTCTATAGTTATGCACAAGGTCAGAGTCGCAGGTGTCTACCAAGGCTATTAACACAAAACACCCGAAGAAAAGCCTGCCAACTCTTTGCTTGCCAAGTCTGCTGATAAAAAGCTATGTCTCAGAGTTTGTGGCACTGGGCACTGTTTTCCCTCCCTCTGGTCCTGAGACCTTGGAACCTTGTGTTACTATGGTAATGGCTCTGCTCCTTAT
The DNA here is from genome assembly GCF_004664715.2 of Peromyscus leucopus. NCBI lineage: Eukaryota > Metazoa > Chordata > Mammalia > Rodentia > Cricetidae > Peromyscus > Peromyscus leucopus. The sequence continues at coordinate 20,135,025 of NC_051084.1, forward strand.
CATCTATTCTAAGAATGTGCTATGACCTTGAGAGTTTTGAAACTTTTCTCAGGATTTCAAGGAGTCTTCTGTTAGAAATGTAAGGAGTCAGGCAAGAGAGGAGCTAAGAATGAGAGCTGAAAAGAAGCTGTAGATTTGGAGAAGTGGTAGAAGAAAGAAGGTAGATCAGAGGCAGAGTTGAAGCTTGCATAGAACAATAAAGTGATGGGCTGAAAGAGCGCCGTGTGTAGATTTATTGGTATACCCTCAGAGAAGTAGATTTATTCATAGATAAGTAGATTTCCCAGCTGGTTGTAGATTCTTCTGGGGATTCTGGGAGAAAGTTCTTCAGAGCAAGCACCCGAAAAACTTTCATTAGTGCTGCAGATAAAGGAGCCTGTTGCCAAACCTGATGACCCAGATTCAATCCCCGAGTCCCCCAGGATTGAAGGAGAGAACCAACTCTCAAAAGCTGCCCTCTGCTCTTCACACACACACACACACACACACACACACACACACACACACACACACGGGAACGTACACACCTGAAATAAAGGAATCGGCAACAGAAGGAAGACTTGCCGTAACGGAAGGAGGACTCGGTGTATGTACGTGGGGGTCTAGGTCTCACGCAGACATGAGGACCTTGGCTCAGAGCCCCAGCATCCAATACAGAAGCTGGGTGTGGCGGGGCTGTGCTGTCGGCCAGCGACAGCAGGATCGATGGGGCTCCCTGGTCATCTAGTCTGGTTGAATTGACGAGCTTCAGATTCAGTGAGAGAGGCCTGTCTCAAAAAATAAGAGTGTTTGAAGACACCCAACGTTGACCTTTATACACATACGTGCATGTGCACGTGAACACACAGGTGCATACACACACACACACACACACACACACACACACAAAAAAAAAAAAAAAAAAAACAGAAAGAAAAGCAGAAAGCTTACAGTTCTGTAGGATTTTAAACAATGCTCTTAACACAGACACTGACCAAAGAAGAAATCACAGGGAATTTAATACCTTAGACAAATGAAATGAAAGAACATACCAAAACTTAGGAGACACCGAAGAAGCAAAGACAAGCAGAAAATGGATAGCTGTAAAGACATCCATTAAAAAGGCCTGATCTGGGGCTGGAGAGATGGCTCTGGGGAAATCGGGTAGTGAGAGAAGGACAGATCCTACATGACCCCACCTATGTCTGAAACGGTCACATTCATATTGATGTCTTGAGGAATGGGGAGAGTTAATGATTTTTAATGATATGTCTCTGTGTGCATTTGTTTGTGGGAATGTGCGCCTGTGTGTTGTGGGTAACCTGCGGAGTCCAGAAGAAGGTGTCAGATCCCCAGGAGCTGGATTACAGGTAGTTATGAGCCACCTGGTGTGGATGCTGGGAACCCAACTCTGGTCCCCTGAAAGAGAAATATAGCTTCCCTAACCACTGAACCACATCCCCCCCGCCCCCGGCAGTGTTTAATGAGTTCAAAGTTTCAGTTTTGTGGGATGAGTGAGTTGTAGGGATCTGTCACAGGACTTTGTGATACACCAAAAAACACATTAATTTTGTGTTAAATGCTGTGATCCCAATAAAGAAAAATAAAGATAAACATATATAAAAGTTATGAGTGAGCCAGGTTTAGTGGCGCACACCTTTTATCTCAGCACTCGGGAGGTAGAAGCACGCAGAGCTCTGTGAGTTTGAGGCCAGCCTGGTCTATATAGTGAGATCCAGGACAGCCAGAGCTACACAGTAAGACCCTGTCTCAAAAATAAAACAAAAACCAAATCTTATGAGTTACCTTAATTGGGAGACCAGAGGCGTGATGGTTGGATTTAATTTCAGTTTGCCACAAATTAGAATCACCTGAGTAAGAAATCTCACTTGAAGAACTGCCCTGATCACCCCAACAGATGTGGGAAGACTCACCCCAATTGTGGCCCACAACCCAGATTTAAAAGGGTGTGGTAGTGTTCTCCTTTGCTTGCTCGGCCTTCCCTCTTCTTGCTGAATTGATTTACCTCCTGGGTTACTGCTGATGCTGAAACCTTAGATGATATCACCATCAGTATTTCCAGGCTTCTGTCGTTGACTGAGGACCAGCGGCTTTCCAGGAACCCTCCAAATTTTCGGTAACGTGTTGGGACCGGTGGACTGAGGGACTACTGGGTCAGCTTCCCCAGTGTCGGACAGCCACTGTGGGACTGCGCCCACTGCTGAGGCACCCGGCTTCAAGGGCCAGGCGACTGCCAGGTGTGAGACAATTGTGGTTACTATGTCGATGTAAGCTGATTTAGGGAATTCTTTTAATACACATGTATATTCTATCTATTCTATTCTAACATAGGAGGTACACCATGGCTTGTAAAGTGTCTCCTCACACTCTGCAAACAGATGCAGGTCCAGGGACTAGAACAGGCTGTAGCCATCTAAGCCCTTCCTGGGAATGGTCCATCCCCACATTTAGGACTTTGGAGCTGGCTGTTTTATATCCGGTGATCTTTTACCACTGCAGCTGACTGGCCACTGTAAGAGCAGTTGAATTAGTATTGGGTGCAGAGATGAGCAGATTAGAGTCTCAGACTCCAACCCTAAGGCCCTGAACAAGGTTATTTTGTACTGCCTGGTCACTTCTCAGTCATCCGCCCTCAACATCCACATTCACCTTGGTGATGCTTCTGGGACGGTCCATAACCTTGACCATGGTCCAAGCATGTTATGTAGTGTCTGGAAGACACCACTGAGCCTTGCAAGGAAAGCAGATGTTACTAGGCAACTCCAAATCCCCCACTAATGTGCCCAGCTTCAGGCACTCACGTAGTTACCATTTTGTCTTAAAAAACACTGTACCTCTGAGCTTGGGCATGTGACTTTCCAGAGCTGTGAGCCCACACTTGGTCTGGCCATTAATAAGAACTCAAAACTTTTAATTGGCTTAATCGGTATGGTTGTCAGTAAGGGTCTTGAATGGATCATCTCCACACACCTCCTCCAATAAAGCCACACCTCCTGATCATTCCTAAACAACACACCAACTGGAGCTGAAGAAAAGTATGAGTTTGGAGCATTGGTCAGTGCAGTCCTGGGCGGGTTGCTTTTCTTGCTATAGAGGCAAACAAGAGACAGAGCTTATTTTGTTTCCGTTTGAAGGTGGAGAAAGCACGGCAGTGGGAGTGGGAGGCAGCTGCTCACATTGCATCTGCTGTCAGGAGACAGAAGTGAACCCTAGTGCTCAGCTGGTTCTCCCCTTTTACTGCCAAAAGTGCAGCCTGCTGTTAGCGTGGATCTCCTCACTTCAATGAACCCGACCAGGAAAGTCCCTCTTAGACATGTCCAGAAGTTTGTTTCCTAGGTGACTCTAGACCTTGTCGGGGTTGACATATTAACCATCACAGTTTCTTATTAAAAATTGGAGGACTCCAAATGGGGAAAAGGCCAAGGACCAGAAAGCATAGAAGAGTAAGCTCCAGTAACCAGATCCCACCCTTACCCGCCAACATAGAGGGCTACAGTGAGAAAATGAAAGCCCAGGCTTCCTTCTCCAGGTGACTTATAGTCCCAACACTTGGGAGACCAAGCCAGGAGGGACACTGTGACTTTGAGACCAGCCTGGCCTGCATCCTGAGACCCTCTGCCCACAGAAAGAACAACTTCAATATGGCAACAGCAAAGCATTAAGTGAAGAACATGGTCCTTCTCTAGGCCTGCTAATACCTTGGCCTTGAAAGGGATGTAGGAATGTGTTGTTGGATGTCAGTCAACGGTGCTGAGGTGGAGAGAGAAGCTCCCCAAGATGCTAGCCTTCACTTATTCCGAAGGAGCAGAGAGGTTCAGCCTTCTTAGAAAAGACTGACACCCAGCTAGTTGACTCCAGTTACTTTATTCAAACATATGCAAGGTTAACAGGGGCTGGGAAAGGTTCCATCTACCAAAGTCATCTTTCTCTTGTTGTCTGTGAGAGCAGACAACCCACACAAATCTCAGTCCCTTCTGATTATGGCCATAATCAAAAGTAAGAACTCCAGGTTTGCCAGGAATCTCTTAGGACCAAGGTCGCAGCAGCTGCAAGATCTCACATAGCACCAAGATTCTCCAGAAAAACATTTCTTCAAGGTTTAAACAGTCTAAAAATAATTCCTCAGCCTCTAATAAATAACTCAAACAATGTGAAGGCTTTGCTGAAACATTTCTCTCAAAGCCAGACACAAAGGCCTTACTATACATTTCACTTAAAGCCAGACATAAAGGCTTTACTTTATATATCACTACAGGAATGGGTCCATTTTCTCTGCCAGTTAAATAATTAAAAGACAGGAAAGAAGCGTTACTGGGAATCTTGGGGAGTCCTTGTAGAGACATTATGTGATAACTAGGAAATCAGGGCCCCCTCTTGGGAACTTCAGTTTCATTAATAAAAGAATTTAAGAATGGTCACAAACAAAAAAGTTCAAGGACAAAGAACAGACTTGCGCAGAAGCCTCAGGACCATTGACTAGAGTTTAAAAAGAACTCCCCCCCCGGGGGGGGGGCGGGGGGGGCTGAGTGTGGTGGGGAGGGGGCTTGCTTTAAGTCTCACAGCTGCCTGGAAGAGAGGAGAATGGAGAAGAACAAATGTCATGGCACTTGAGACCAGGTGGCATGCAATCAGCCACTTGGCAGCAGGGAGCCACAGGGTCAGGAGGGCAGCTTTAGAAAAGGAGCCAGGAAAAGCCCGGAGAACTAGCTAGGGAGTTGAAAAGCAAACGTAGACTTTGACCAGCATCCAAAAAAAAAAAAAAAAAAAAAAAAAAAAAAAGCAGATGTGAAGAAAAGAAAATAATCAGGCCTCAGAAACAGTGGGCAGACCCAGACCAAGCTGAATCTCATGGTGTCTCAGCTGTTAGGGGCTGCAGTAGGGGATGGGCATTCTGGAAGGAAAAGCATGTTCTCTTGAGGTGAACTTGTCTTCGGAGGGGTGGGTCCCCAGCCAGGGTCCTGACCTGTTCCATTGGATTAACCCTTAAAGGAGGAGACAGGAGCATGTCTCTGCCTAGGGGTAGATTCCATCTTTATATCCACCTCCCACACCCAAAGACATGTCCCTACAAGTGTGTAGGAGATGGCTTGAAATTGGGAACTAGCTCAAACCTGTTTTTATCATGAAAATCTAGAGATCTGGTTCCAAAGTCGTTCACCAAAAGCGATTAATGTTTGGGCCCAAGTTTTAGCTTTTATCATGTATATTCTCTAGGCAGGGATGTTCACTCAGGAGGAGATGAGAGCCCAGGGCTCCCTTTGGCATTTCTTGTTAGAGACTCAAGGACACTTTTGGGCCCCTGCCCTGACTTTTCTTTTCTGTCTCTACTGCGTGTTTTCATTTTTCCTCCTCTGAAGAGGTCACCCCAAATGCCACTTAGGGACTTTGGATGACAACCAAATTTGACTTCTTCCTACTGAGTGGGCTTGTCGGATGAGGCGGGGAGGCGCCTCTCCAGTGTACTTATTGTAAGTGAGGGCGCAGTGAAACTGGACCACCCCACGGGTAGAAAGAATGGTTTATTGGGAATCAGACTGCTGCAGTTATCTCTTTGTGTGTGTGTGTGTGTGTGTGTGTGTGTGTGTGTGTGTTCAGAGAGAAAAGCACAAAGTCAGAAAAGCAAGCAGATTTTATATGACAGTCAACAGGGTTGGAGTCTTGGATCTGATACTAGCTGTTAGGATTGACCTGGAGCTAGATGTCCTCACCCGAACTTTGTCTTGCCATTTGGGAATGGACCAAAGAAGGTTCCTGGTAAACAGAAACTTGACTTCAGGCTTCTGTTTACCCAATCAAAGTCCTTCTGTTGAGGACACTGTCTTCAGCTCTGCCATAGTGTATATGCGTCGGGGGCGGGCAATTTGGACCTAACGCTTGTCTCGGAGAACCCCAAATCATATCAACAGTTCCGTTTGTATAACAGCCAGGTGTAGGAGGACAGGAAGTCTTTGACTGGCACCTGGATACAGATGTGAAGGGAAGGGAAGAGCCATTAGTATTGTGTGTCCTAAGCAGAGAGACTGGAGGAGCCAGATCAGAAGACATTTCCAAAATGTTCAATTCAAACTCCTTTGGGATCTCTCAATGGGCTCACAAGAGCATCCATGCAGTGAGTTCCTCCTCATTTTTTCTTTGGTCTCCAAGACAGGACTCTAGAGTAGGAACCAAGGATGTGTGTTTAGACACACTGACGACTGTTGGAGTGGCTGGATTCACAGTGTGAAATTTAGCCACCATTCAATTTTTAGGTTGGAACAATAGTGAGTCTGTCTCTCTTGGGTATAGGTAGGTGCTGTGGTGTTCAGTGGAGCTGAGGTCATGATGTCCTATCATCTTATCTGGATAGCATTTTTTTTTTTTAATCAAGAAGAAAGTCATATGTGAGAAACAGTTGGATAAACAACTTCTCCTATAGCTAAGCCTAATGTCTGAAGGGTGTGATGCTTTGGATGACTTGGAGAACCACACTGATCATTTTCATCACTGGCTATTCCTTCCCGTTGGGTATTAACCTGTCTTTTACCAATTGTTCCATCTGTGCAAAGGTCAGCCAAAAGCCTTGCTTGACTGTGGCTTTGCTTGGAAGGAGGAATTCTTTTTCCCAGTGTTGACCCTCCTCTTGGTAGATTGGGCACTCGTTAGTCTGCCCAGTGGTGTCCCCATAGCCTCCCTGAACAAAAGGACACGTGACCCTCCAGGGATAAAGGGCATTTTGAGGATGAATCATAGTCTCAGGGATCTAGTTGACCATGGAGAGCAAGAAGCAACTTTCCCTTTAATCCCTCTGACCACACCAGTATTGCCCCAAAATATAGTTACTGAACATCCAGAAGGTCAGTTACACCAGTGTGGTATTCTTAACTATTGTGTAATATTTAGATAAAGCCTGGGCAAAAAACGAGCACTTAAATTAACCCTGATTAGACATATATTTTTATTTTGTCAAGCCTGTACTTGTAACTGTTGCCAAGAATAATTAGGGCAAGTGGTTGTGGCTCACCTTTAATCCCAGCACTCGGGAGGCAGAGCTAGGCAGATCTCTGTGAGTTCAAGGCCAGCTTGGGCTACAGAAAGAGTTCTAGGTCAGGTCCCAAAGCTACACAGAGAAACCCTGTCTTGGAAAAAAAAAAGAAAAGAAAAAGAAAAGAAATTTTAATATCATCTATAGCATCTAAGTCTCATTTTTTACATACCTTAAATAATATACTCAGACCTTTTTAACTTGTATAAGCTTTCCAAATTTATTTCTATTTGTAAACATCCAGCCATGTTAATCTTTATATACAAATTCTTCATTAAAAAAATATTTCAGCTAGTGGCACACACCCTTAATCCCAGCACACAGGAGGCAGAGGCAGATGGATCTCTGTGAGTCTGAGGTTTACAGAGTAAGTTCTAGGATAGCTAGGGCTACACAGAGAAACTCTGTCTCGAAAAACAAAAGCAAAACAAAACAAAAACAAAAATCCATCTTTACACCTTTTAACCCTTTCCCCTATTAATACCATGAGGCACATTAGTAACATTAACCAATGCACTCTCTGTTGTGAGACTTTTCTCCTGGGGGTGGGAGCAGGAACTATGCAATGTCCATCCCTTCTTCAGAAAGTCCCAAAGGCAAATCAAAGTTCCGTCTCACCACGGGAAAACTAATGAGTTTATTGCCACATTTCTCAAATGACCATGAAGTGAGGGACTACTCCCTGAGAAGAAGAAGAGGCAGAAAAGGAAGCACCACAGCCAGCCAACTCCTTACATGTTAACCTGGGAATTGCAAAAGATACTTATTCCCGTGTCTTGCCAGACTAGAGAGGAGCCAAGTGCTGCACAGTCACTAAAAGAGTCACCTTTTTCTCTCCGTCCTCAATGCTATCCAGTGTTCCTGATGGGACCCATTGGAAAAAAACCTCCAGCTCCCTTAAACCTCATCAGAAGTTATGAGGGGAATTATTTTATGTGACCCTCTTATTTTTTTTTTAACACTTTTAATAACCATCTTGGATTTTTTAGCAGCCTTTCTTTCTTTCTTTCTTTCTTTCTTTCTTTCTTTCTTTCTTTCTTTCTTTCTTTCTTTCCTTCCTTCCTTCCTTCCTTCCTTCCTTCTTTCTTTCTTTTTCTGATTTTTTTAAAAAAATTATTTATTATGTATAGTGTTCTCCCTGTATGCCTGCACGCCAGAAGAAGGCACAAGATCTCATTATAGATCGCTGTGAGCCACCATGTGGTTGCTGGTGTTGTGCCCAGATCGTGACCCCCAGAGAGACCACCAAGGACGAGCAAGACGGAATCCAAAAGCAAAGTTTAATTCTGGATATCCAAATGTAATACAAGCCTAGGCAGGGACTTCGTCCAATACATCCAACACAGTGGAGGCTGGAGGAAGAGCCCACCTGTCTGCAAGTTCAGCTTGTAAAGGGAAAAATCACAAGGTTACATCATTTAGGGGTGCTAGTACGGGTACAATTCTGATTGGCTTCTAGGGACTTCTAGAAATTACTTCTAATGGTTACCCGCCATCATTTCTCATTGGCTGCCCTCAGGTGGGGGCATTTCTGTGGTCAGTTGCCCTGGAAACCAGGGAGAGGACATTCCATAGTCCGGCAGGCATTACCTCGTGACTATCTTGTAACTCTGTACTTTTACACTTTCTGGTTTCTGGAATCTGAACTGACTGGTTTCAGTAACTAATGGCCTATTCCCAAAAGGAGAAATCTTAGGCCTTAATTTTAGGGTGAAAGCATTTTGGTCTTATTTCTAAGATGGCTCATTTTGGTCTCACAGCTGGGAATTGAACTCAGGACCTCTGGAAGAGCAGCCAGTGCTCTTAACCTCTGAGCCATCTCTCCAGCCCCGGCTCTTTGCTTTTCATTTTGGTTGAGTGTAAGCAGAACACAGAGAAAGGCAGAAGATATATAGCAAGACATCATTAAACTGCTGCTTAAAACCTCCAGCAGAAATTACCCAAGGAAGCCGTGTTAAAACTACAATATTGGAGTGACTGAGAGATTTTTCAGTCAGAGCCTTGTGTCGTCCCTGCCACCAGTGAATGCCCCATTAGCTGTCCTCACTATGGGCGTCTTAGTATCATGACATGAGTAATAGTGACCTCTATTGGAAACAACTTACTCCTTAGCTGTTCTCAAGGACACGCTGTTTATTTTTGAGCTATTCTGTTCTAGTTCCTTGTTGCAGTGTCAGGGGCCGTCCTGACCCAGGACAGAGGCTTTGGAGGACACTTTGAGATGGACATGCTTGGCTCAGAAGTGGGAGGGACAAATCCCATCTTCAGAGTCAGCTTCTCAGTGAGGTCCAATAGCACCTGGCAATTCACCAGTATAACTCAGTCCTTTGTCAAATTGAAGACAGCCAGAGCTTACTTTCAGAAGGATCAGAGGAGAGAGAGATGAAATCCCATGCTGCTGTTGAGTTCAGTTGATGCTCAAGCTGGACCCAAAGTGTCTGTCCTCCTTAGAACCTGCCTAGAGTCATCCAGATGATCTTAGCCGTTGAATCATGCTTTGGGGCCGCCCAGGGACAGAAAGCATTTTCCCCCTTTAGGGTGTTCAGATTGAGAGTCTTTAAGCAGCAGGTAAGTCACATCAGTTAGCCCTGTCTGTCAGTGGAGTCAGACAATCTGAAAAAGTAGTAACTACCCTCTCTCTTACAAAGAGATCAAGAGGTGGAGTAATATGACCCTTTGGTTGGTATTTTCCCATTAGAGGCCACTTTTCTAACTGTAGGCCAGGCTGGAGTGCACAAAACATCAAGTATTTCTTTCTTAAGGTCTGGGTCTTAATACAGGTTAGGGCACTTGTCTTTATCCTCTCATTGTGAGTGACAACATGGGAAAGATTGGCCTGTTGGGGACCAGTGGCTTCTTTTCTTGAGGGAGACCAGAGTTTCCTCCACCTTGTCTTTTCTCATTTAGTGATGATAAAGAAAAGGGAAAACTGTAATATCTTGTGAACTTTGTGAATCTTATCTACATTTTGCCTAGTTAATCTTACCCTGCCTATGTGGGACCCACCATCATAAAATTCTGGAAAGCGGCCAATTTTTAATGATTATATGAGTTTGGGAGAGTCTCAGAAAACTTGGTGGTCCAATTTATTCCACTTTTTTTCAGGAGGCAGGATAGCAGAATGCCAACAGAAATCTTGGATCAACTCCTTCTACCTGTAAAGGAAAGTAACATGGGAGAGTTTTAGTGGAAGCTACCCCATTCTCCTCTTCACCCTCACCCCTCCACCCAGAGGGATGTCTCCAGTCTAGGAATGGTGGAGCTTGCCTCGTCCAGTGTGGTGAGCAGAGGTAGTCATGAGTCTGTGAAATCCTGAGTGGGTGGGTGTATGTTGGCATGAGCCAGCCATATCAAAGGACCAAAGTCTCAGACCTATGGGGAATCTCCCTCCCCTCCCCCACTCCCCTGAGAAGTCTCAGAGGGATGACAGAGCCTCCTCTGGTCTGAGTGAATGCTGACGATGTGTGCAGAAGATGTCTGCCATAGCTTTTTCCACCCAGATGTTTACAGCCTGAAGACTGCTCTCCTACAGAGCCGGATCTTCCAAGATTAGCTAAACCTGTCTCCTTGTTCAGCTGTACACAAAAAACACCCTGAGCTCCTAGGGTGTGGTGGCTTCTCCAACCCAGAGCTCAAACCACCCAGTATCAGTTTTGTTTTGTTTTGTTTTGTTTTGTTTTTCTGTACATGAGCCTTTCTTTATTTCTTTCCTATCCAGTCCTGGAGTGGTACCGGACATGGTGTCCAGGAGTGCCTCTCAGGGATTATTCCCAGATGGTGGGATTGAACCATACTTATTACGGCCCCTAGTTCCCACCCCTAATGCTTTTGCTTGTATTCAAGACGCCTGTGTTACAAAGAAAAGTAATTTCTCCCTAACCTTTTGCACAATGATTGTGCAAGGGTGAAGAGGGCCAACCTCTCAAGAGGGACTTTTTCTTGTGCTTCCTGGCTTGAATAGGACATGACTCATAGACTATCTGGCTTTAGAAAGACCAGTGTGTAACTATGTGCCAGACTAGAGGGAGCTGGGCCGCGGTAGACCTCACACAGCAAGTGGAGGAGATGGCTTCCTCCCAGAAATGTTCCTGATTCCTTTCCATTCATGAGCTCAACGGCCTTGCTGGAAGGTTGGGGACATATTAGTCCAAGTGGCCCAGACAAGGCCATGAGGTCCTCAAGGTCATGTCTCCCAGCACGTAATCCAATTTCAGGTCAGGGGGCAGAAGGAGCAAAGGAGTTTAGGAGCATATAAATGTGTAAACAGGAAATTAGCCACAAGGGTTATTGTTTGAGCCCAGATATCCCCGGCGAAAGCTGTCCAGCTCTTACAGGGACAGTGAATTCTTCCAGTCATCTTCCCAAGGACAGGAGCTCACACAGAGAAGAGGGGAAAAAAGAATACCAGCCCGGGGTTCCATGCATGCTAGCCATGCTTGGGGGTGCCCCCTTTCAAGTATATCTCAAGAAAGACACTGGCAAATTGACCGTTCTCTCAGGTCCCTCTTGGGTCTGGCTAGGAAAGGATTGGCCTTGAGACATCTCAGATGAGCCCATAAAATGATAGTGTCTAGTGATGCAGGAATGGGTTCCTTTTCTCTGCCAATTAAATAACTAAAAGCCAGGAGAGAAGTGTTACTAGGAGTCATGGGGAGTCCCTGCAGAGACATGGTATCTCCAGTCTCATTAATATGCTCGAGGATAAAGAACAGACTCAGAATTTTAAGGACCATTTTTAAATATTATTTTATTTTGTGTGTGTTGGTGTTTTGTCTGCATGTATATCTCTGTGTGCCTGGTTCCCACAGAGGTCAGAAGAGGGCCTGGAGTCCCCTGAGACTGTAGATACAGGTAGTTGTGAGCTGTCACATGCTGAGAATTGAACTCAGATCCTCTGGAAAGGCAGCCAGTGCTATTTTCTTTCTCTCTTTCTCTCTCTTTCTCTCTCTCTCCTTTCCTTCCTTTCTTCCTTCCTTCCTTCCTTTCTTTCTTTCTTTTTTTTTTGTTTTTTGTTTTTGGTTTTTTCGAGACAGGGTTTCTCTGTGTAGCTTTGGAGCCTGTCCTGGATCTCACTTTCTAGACTAGTCTGGCCTTGAACTCACAGAGATCCACCTGGCAACCAGTGCTCTTAACCTCTGATGCATCACTTTAGCTCTGAGGACCATTGATTGAAATTTAAAAAGAACCCCCCAGGGGTGGGGTGGCAGGGGTGGGGGGTGGGGTGGGGTGGAAGGTGGGGAGGGGGCTTGCTCTAGGTCTCACAGCTTCCTGGAAGGGAGGAGAATGGAGAAGAACAAAAGTCATGGCACTTGAGACCAGGTGGCATGCAGTCAGCCACTTGGCAGCAGGGAGCCACAGGGTCAGGAGGGCAGCTTTAGAAAAGGAGCCAGGGCCAGGCAGTGGTGGTGCATGCCTTTAATCTCAGCACTTGGGGGACAGAGCCAGGCAAACTCTCTGTGAGTTCGAGGCCAGCCTGGTCTACAGAGGGAGCTCCAGGACAGGCTCCAAAGATACACAGAGAAACCCTGTCTCGAGAAAGGAAAAAATAAAAGAAAAGGAGCCAGGAAGAACCCAGAGTACTAGCTAGGGAGTTGAAAACCATACCCACAAACATCATTATTACTAATTTCCACTCTCTTTGCATAAATATTCTTTTTTAGTTTTTTTAAAAAATATTTATTTTTATTTACGTCTTTGTGTGTGTGTGTGTGTGTGTGTGTGTTTGACCATGTGCATGCTGGTACCTGCAAGAGGCCAGAGGATATTGACTCCCCTGAAGCTGAAATTTTAGGGAGTTGTGAGCCACCCAGTGTGAGTGCTGGGGACTGAATTCTGGTCCTCTCAACAGCCACATTCTTAACAGCTGAGTCATTCTTTCAGCCTGGGAGAGATGTTCCTTATGCTGTAGAAAATGTTATGCTCCCGCTGACAACTTCGCTTGGACTTGTCTTAAGATAATGGGTAACACTGGTACCATTTGCCCAGATGGGAGGTAGGATGTGGGGAGAGGGGGGTCCTTTAATGACAAGGTGCAGGCCAAGGGCTTATAGCTCAGCAGGTGAGTCCCCAGTGCTGGGCTTTCAAGGGATCTAACGAGAAACTGAGGCTGAAAGGAAGGAAGACACACCCCCAGTGTGATGGTTTGAATATTGATGATACCCCTAAATTCATTTGCTGGGAATAGTTTTTTTTGTTTTTGTTTTGTGTGTGTGTGTGTGTGTGTGTGTGTGTGTGTGTGTGTGTGTGTGTGTGTGTTTTGAGAGAGAGTTTCTCTGTGTAGCTTTGAGCCTTTTCTGGAACTCACTCTGTAGTCCAGGCTGGCTTCGAACTCCGAGAGATCCACCTGCCTCTGCCTCCCGAGTGCTGCAATTAAAGCCATGCGCCACCACCGCCCGGCTTGCTGGGAATAGTTTTAAGAGTTGGGGCCTTTGGGGAAGGCATTAAATCTGGGGAGTCTACCTCTCATAAAAGGGATCTGTGTGTCTCTTCCACTATGTGTGGGCCCAGCAAAGAGTTGCCCACCTTAAAGGAGAGAGCTAGCCTTCACTAGACATGGAGTCTGCAGGAGCCTTTACCTTGGTCTACCGGTACACCCCTGCTCAAAAACTACATCTAAGACTCTTTGCTATGACCGTCCAAAGGGGGCTAAGATGCGCGAGGAACAGAGAACCTAGCGCTCTCAGGAGCAAGGCCAACCTTGTCAAATGCCGGGGCTGCAAATGGAATGCCACCGGGGACCACAGGATGCTGAGCACAGCCGGAATCTTTACTGCTTGCTGGCATCCATATCTTGGGTTTGCAGGCCTAGGAGGAACCCGCTGGGGGTAGACTTTTTGTGTCTATCAAGTAATACTTTAGGTTTCCCGTTTGGGAAATGGGGACAATTGGAAATTCTAACACACTTGACAGGGCGCGGAGGCCTTTGAAGACATTTTGCCATCAAATAAACCAAAAGTCACAGAAGGACTAGGAGCCGGCCCCTTTGCATCCCCTCTGCCCACTCAGGGGAGGTCAGCAGTCCTTTCTGTCTCACCCTGTGCTAGACTCGGGTGCCTGTCTCTTGGACTGCAAGCTCAGGTCCGCTCCCCTTTTAGAAAGAAGGGCCAGGCTCCAGGCTCCGCCCATTGGAGGGGTGGCAACACTAGGTCTAGACGGGACCTCAGACGTCGAGCTTGTTTGTTTGTTTGTTTGTTTGTTTCAGAGTCTGGCCCGTTACGGAATTGGTTCCCGCCGCCAGTGCCATGGTCTTGGAGCTCTACCTGGACCTGCTGTCCCAGCCCTGTCGCGCCATTTATATCTTCGCCAAGAAAAACGGCATCCCGTTCCAGATGCATACGGTGGAGCTGCGCAAGGGTGGGCAGGGCCTCGGTTTTGGAGACCTGAGAGATGGTGGGGAGAGGGGGGAGACAAGCCTAGCTTAGGGGATTCCTTTCTGTACCGTCCGTCCCCTTCCCGGGCTTTTTTCTGGTTTAGTGACCAAGTGAGAAAAGAGCCACCAGGGAGATTCACGGCTCAGGACTCCCGCAAACTCTGCTGTCCCACGGCCAGGACCTGCTGAAACCGAACAGCAGGCAGACCTGGCAACAGAAGCGGGTGTAGTTTGGGCCTATGGACAGGGACCTCCCGAGGAGCGGGGCTGGGGAGAGGGCTAGAAGAGTGAATGTGGAGATCTGGATAGTCACCCTCTCGTTTTCTCCAGTGCTGAGATAGAACCTCCATTGCAGGGACCTACCTGCCTTTCCACCAGCCTCTCTCCGCCACCCTGGTCTGTCTGCTGGAGTCCCCTTTGCCCTTCCTCCTCCTGCCTTCCTCTTTTACCTCCCTTCGCTCTCTGCCTCTCTTGCTTGCTCAGGGGAGAGAGGCTGCTGTGTGGGAATATTCCGGAGCCTCGCCTCCTCCCTGCTGGCTGCTGAGGGAGGTCCTCACCCTGGCAAGACAGGGTTGTAGCAGAAGGTGTTGCTTAAGGCGCCTTTGGTCATCTCCTCATCTCCGTCCTGTCTCACGGCTTGTCTCTCCGTCTGGAACTTCACCTCTTCACCGTCGCCTCTGTGGACAGTGCACTTAAACCCCACAGACGCTGCTCCTGCAGAGTCTGATGTAGCGAGCTGTGGGGTGGGGGACCGACAAAGGGATGTTCGAGTTGGCTGTCAAAAATAAGGGTGCAGAGGGAGACGGATTTCCACCAGGAGAAGAAGTGATAGCCCTCATCGGATCTAGGGCAGCGGGAAACCACTGAGGTCTTTTGGGCCAAGCAGCAAGGAGACATGGTAGAAAACGTTTGTCTGGTTGCATCAACAGGAGGAAAAACAATCGAGGTTAATTCAAGCAGAGACCAGGGTTCCCAAGGGACTGGGGGGAGGGGGTACTTTTCAGGGCTACCAGTGGGGCAAGTCCCAGAGGACCCATCAATAGAGTGTGAAGTCTGTTTTGTATCAAGGGCAAGGGGCAGTTTTCTCTCCTCTCATGGCAGCCAGCCCTGCCTGCACTTCCCATCTAGGGGAGGCAGCCTAGTTCCAAGAAGAACCATGAATTTAGTGTTTGGCATCCTAGGACCTAGGACCTCGGCCCAGTGTTCTACCCGCATCCCCCTCATGCTGGACTCTCTGCAGGTGAGCACCTCAGCGATGCGTTTGCCCAGGTGAACCCCATGAAGAAGGTACCAGCCATGAAGGACAATGACTTCACCTTGAGCGAGAGGTAATGGGGCCCGGGGGGCCTTTGCCAAGCTTTACTGGAATCAGCCTGTTGTAACCCTCCATGTTATAAACCCTGAAGCTGGAGCTGGAGTGCTTGAGAGTATTTACTGCTCTTGCAGAGAACCTAGATTTGGTTCCCGCACTCACAAGAGGCAGCTCACAACCACTTACAACTCCAGCTCTAGGGATCCATTGCCCTCTAGCATCTGTGGGCACGAAAACTCATGTAGACACACACTAGGAACCTCAACTCCCTAGAGCACTGGCTCTCAATCTTCTTAGTGCTGAGACCCTTGAATACAATTCCTCATGCTGTGGTGACCCTCAACCATAAAATTATTTTCATAGCTGCTGTTATGAATCATAATGTAAATATCTGATATTTCCGATGGTTTTAGGCAACCCTTATGAAAGGGTTGTTCTACCCCAAATGGGGTCGTGACCTACAGGTTGAGAACCTCTGTCCTAGAGGCAATGGACTGCTGTGCTCCATATCCTACAGAGTTGGGGCTGGAACCCAGGACCCTGCCTACCCACTGCCCAGTTCACTGAGCTGATTTGGGGGAAGATAATACATCTACTTGACTTCTCTACCAGGTTGTGGTTGTTGATTAAAATACCCCTGGTGCAGGGAAGGTGGGAAGCTCACCCCACCATGACCACCATACTATAGCCCAGCTGGTGTAAAGAGGATCCTGTGGCATCTGGGCTTCCCAGTGCCTCAAGTACGAGGGTCCCTGGGGTTCCCTTGCATGAGTCTTCCCTATGAAATAAGGAAGTTTTCATATCCTAGCAGGTCCCCAAAATGGTGAAACTCCCCTTTTCAGAGAAGCTAACCCTTTTTCTCAGTTCTACCTTTTTTTTTTTGTCACACAAGTCACCTACCCTTTAGCAGAGGGACTCAAAAGGGTATGCTTTGAGCTCGTTTCGGATCTGTCATGATCAATGTAGTCCAACCAAGACACCGCCATTCTCTCTTCCTGTTGCTCCTGCTGTCCTGGATGCTTTAGTTTGCAGAGTTGCGCCCTATCAGGTGCCAGCCAGGGGCAGCTTGCAGCCTCTGCATGGCCCCCTGCATGCCATCGTCACCCTGGGGAGGCGTGTGACCTCCTGCAGCCCTCCTCAGAGGTGACTCGAACACTTAGCTATAGCACAAAGAGCTTGTCCTACTTGGGAAACTGAGGCATTAAGCTGGGCAGTGGACGCAGGTCTGTGTCTTAGACAAGGCCTTACTAGATAGCTTAGTCAGGTCTCAACATTGTACTTCTGCCTGCCTGTTTGCCTGCCTCTTCCTCTTGTGTGCTGTGAATTTATGTCGTGTGACATAACGTTTCCTGTGGAGACACTGTACACACATCTATTCACTCCAGACAGGGAGCCCATGACAGACCAAAATATGGATACCACCTGAAGAAGAACCACCACCTCCCTCCCTCCCTCTGCATGCACAGCGGGGGTTTCCTCCCAGACCCTGGATGAGGCACAAACTACACCCAAACACTTGTGTGGTTTTTTTTTTTTTTTTTTTTTTTTTTGTTTTGTTTTGTTTTGTTTTGTTTTGTTTTGCAGAGAGATCCTTTACTAAATGGGAAAGAAAGTTAAAGTGTCTGCTTTCTGACTCAGGCAGAAAAACAACAGCGAATGACCGTGCAGGTGTGATTTTTAAGAGAAGAAGAAAAGGGGAGCTCTGTGTTAGGATGGGCTAGGATGTGGCAGGGTATTTTGGGCATGTTCATTAGGTGACTCAGAGGGGGCTTTTGACTGCTGGGCTTGGGTACTCATCCTCAGGAATGAGTTGGGCGTAAGACAGTATCCAAATAAGAGAACAGCCCTTGGTGGCTAACTTTAGGGATGTAATCTACGGTTAACAAGGGAAAGAGAAGGAGGAAGGGGAAGGGGGGAAGGAGGAAGAGCAAGGCACGCCAGCACCATTGTGTCAGGTCCAGACCAGCCGGAGTCCCTTCACCGCCAAAGTCCGACTTGGGAAATTAGTGAGTTTTATTGGGGTTTCATAGAGGAGTAAGGGTGAGGGTTTACTTACAGGAGCAGAAATGGCTCAAAGACAGCTGTACCACCTAAGACCACCCCAGCATAGTTGGGAACCTGGAGCACACTGCACAGCCTGCCGGCAGCTCGACAGGTTAGAGAGTGTCCTTTCTAAGGGACTCAGTTGGTCTAAACTTCTCTCAGGCCCCTCAGCTGGTTTCTGCTTCCTCTAGGCAGCTGGTCTGATCTCAGAGTCTTCTTTGCTGCTTGTCTTGTCCGACAGAGACTCTCAGTCGTCTTTATTGTTTACTTCGGGGAGGAGGGCCTAGGGAATTTGCTCAGTTTCAGGGACTTCCTTTAAGGGATATCCCTACAGGATGGAGTGTCTTGAACTTGGGGGAAACTGTTACACAATGTGTGTCCATCCCACTCTTCCCAGTAGCTGTAACCCAACACCAGAGTTTCCTGACTGAAATCTTCAAGTGTCCTTTAGAGTCCGTCTCTACAGTAGTTGGCACAACCCAAGGCAGGAAAAAGAGTTCCGGGGAGCCTTGTCTGTTCTGTGGTTCCAGGATCTTACAGGTCCCCGAGCGTTTGAGTAAGATTTTAAAGAACCAAGCTGACCCTTAGCACAACGAGTGACATAAGGAACAGAGGCCAGGTATATGGCTCATGCCCGCCACCCTAGCGCTCCAAAGGATTATGGATTTGAGGGTAGCCTAGGCTGTCTCAAAAAACAAAGGGAGAGTTGAGAAAGCCTTTTTGAACCATCAGGCCATCTGAGGCTGCCTGAATGCTGAAGGATGAGAGTGGATGTAGCCTGTAAAAAAAGCTCCCTCAAAGCTCTGCTTAGACGTCCCTCCTCCAGGAAGCTCTCTGGCCCTATACTCAGAAACTGAACCCTTGACAGGACCCTCAGTGGTGAGATTCTTCCTGGTGGTAGACTAGTCTTCGGTGTTGACCTCAGGAAGACAAGACTCAATTCTGGCGCTAAGAGCTCTCTTCCCCTGGGGACAAGGCTCTTCCCTATTCGGAGTCTACTTTCCATGTTCTGAAAAAGAGGCTCAGACTGGCAAATTGTCAGAAAGATCAGAAAAGGTAGGGGCTGGAGAGATGGCTCAGCAGTTAAGAGCACTGGCCACTCTTCCAGAGGTCCTGAGTTCAATTCCCAGCAAACCATATGGCTACTCACAACCGTCTATAATGAGATTGGACGCCCTCTCTGGCATGCAGGCGTACATGCAGTCAGAGTACTCATTGACACAAAATACATAAAATAAATCTTAAAAATAAAAGGAAAAGGTTATAAAAGGTTCTGGGCATCGAGTCAACCCCGTGGTGTTTGACTGGCCACCTTGCTCCTCTGCTTACACAGTGTGGCCATCCTGCTCTACCTAACACACAAGTTCAAGGTCCCTGACCACTGGTACCCCCAAGACCTGCAGGCCCATGCTCGTGTGGACGAGTACCTGGCGTGGCAGCACACAGCCCTTCGGAGAAGCTGCCTCCGGGCTCTGTGGCATAAGGTGAGACTGGACATGTGGGGGAAGGGAGGGGAAGTGTGAGCGAAGGGAGGGGAGGGAAGATTTGCCATGGCGAATGATTTTCAGTTTGGTGTTTTCTAATGCCTTGCCTTCAGCTTAGTTAATCCTATTGTGCCCAGGTTGTTTGTTATTCAATACCATCTTTATTTGAGACATCTATTTTTTATTTGTAGAAATGCCATTTGGTTGTTTTCGTAGAGTTACATTTCTGAGCCAAAATTTACCATCTGTTCACCCTCTTTGGTTATCTTTCTATTTGAAGATTTTTTTAATAGATTTGTTACTGTTTCGTAATTTATTTGTTGTGTATGTGTGCCGGATGGAAGTCAGAGGACAGCTTTGGGCAATCAGTTGTCACCTTCCACCTTGGTGAGGCAGACTGTCCTTTGTCTCTGTTGCTGTGCTGTGTACTCGGGGCTATCTGACCTCCGACCTCTGAGCTTCTGTCTCAGGCCGTTTTCCTTGTCTCTGCATTCTCTCCCACTGTAGGAAAGCTGGGGGTCCAGCACAGCTGGCTCTTCATGTGGGTTCTGGAGAACTGAACTGAGGTGGTGAGGGTTGTCAGGCTTGCCCGCCTCGGAGGGTCACCTTCTGAGACACCTCCAGACTCTGTTACCATTACTTAAACGTCCTCTTCAGTTGGCTGGTAATGTAGCTTAGTGGTAGAGCAGTTGTGTAACAAGTATAGTGTCTTAGGTTCAAATCTCAGCTCTGGTGTGTATGTGTGTGCATCTGGGGTGTGTGTGTGTGTGTGTGTGTGTGTGTGTGTGTGTGTGTGTGAATGTGAGTATGGGGGTATGTGAGTGTGTGTGTGTACCTGGTGTGTGTGTGTGTATGTGTGCGTGTGTGTATGTGACTGAATGTGTGTGAGTGTGGTGTGTGTGTGAGCATTTGTGTATGTGTGTATGAGTAGGGGGGTGATGTGAGTGTGCATGTGTGTGAGTGTGAATGTGTGTGTGTGTGTGTGTGTGTGTGTAAGAGAGAGAGAGCACCTGGTGTGTATGTGAGAGTGAATGTGTGTGAGTATGGGGGTATGTGAGCATGTGTGTATGTGTGTGTATGAGTACCTGGTGTATGTGTGAATGGGGTCTGTGTGAGCATGCATGCGTGCATGTGTGTGAGTGTGTGTGTGTCCTTTGTTAGCTTATTTCAGCATCCAGGTCTTCTGTGGGTCAGTTTCTACTGGTTGTTTTTTCTGCTTTTGACTATGTGTCCCATTATCCTCCTGCTTCACATGTTTCAGAAGTTACTGTGCCATGCTATACATTGCATGCTAGCACAGCTAAAAATAATACAAAGGAATCTTTTTTTTTTTTTTTTTTTTTCCCAGAAGGTTAAAGAGCACCTATATCTTGAAGGTAGGATTGGGTCACTGACTCTCTCCAGCAGGCCTTTGGAATCTAAGCATAGAAGTAGACTGGGGCTAGAGAGATGGCTCAGTGGTTAAGAGCACTGGCTGTTCTTCCAGAGGACCTGGGTTCAATTCTCAGCACCCACATGGCAGCTCACAACTGTCTGTAACTCTAGTTCCAGGGGATCCAACATGCTCACACAGACAGGCACACAGGCAAAACACCAATGCACATTTTTTTTTAAAGTAGGCTGATGATTCAGGGAATGAAAAGAAGGGTGAGGACATCAACCACCCCAAAGGGCTCAGACGACATCAAGTTCTTCTTTTCAGTTCTGGTATTTTCCACGGTCTTACCTTTGGCTTCACTGATTCTTTGATGTGTCTAGGTTATTGTTACTTATTTAATGATTCTTTTTTTTTTTTAAATATGGTTTGTTTTTTTTTTTTCATTTTTAGAAATTCCGTGTATTTAACCACAAAATCTTTCAGAGGGCGTCTGTAGCAGGAATCTTAAAAGTTCTTATTAATAAAATCAAACCCGAGGCCAGTTATTGGGGTCAATGCTGGTAGATCAGAGAGACAGAACAAGCCACAGCTAACCTCACCTGGCCAACTTCTCAGCTGGTCTTGTTTCCTCAGACTGGAAGCTTCTGTGTCTTCATCCAGAATGAATCGCAGCTGAACTGCTGCTCCAAAGCCTGAAGCTTAACCAGCCACATGCTTAACCAGCCAAATACTGCTAGTTTCTGGTCCTCACGCCTTATATATCTTTCTGCTTTCTACCACCACTCTCTGGGATTAAAGGCTGGCTTTCTGGGATTAAAGGCATGAGTCACCATGCTTGGCTGTTTGCATTGTGGCCTTGAACTCACAGAGATCCAGAGGGATTTCTGTCTCTGGAATGCTAGGATTAAAGGCGTGTGCTATCACTGCCTAACTAGTGGCTTTTCTGTTCTCTGACCCCAGATAAGTTTATTAAGGTACACGATATTTTGGGGAACACAATACCACCACAGGCGTCCTCAACAGATATCCTTGTGGGAGTTCTAAAGGGAGCCAGGGGAGGAAAGTTAGGTCACCCTGCTAAGAATGGGGAGTTAGTGTTTAATGGGTACAGGATGGAGATGGGCGGCAGTGATGGTCACACAGCACTGTGAGCACACTTGGTGTGGTACACTGAACGGTGTGCTTTGAAATACATCCTGTGAAGTGCAGAGCTGCTGCTCTCGAAGTCAAACAAACTGACGTTGGCAGAGGCCGTGAAAAAGGAGCCTTCATGTGCTGGGTATGGTGGCAGAAGCCTGTAATCCCAGTGTTCGGGACTGAGGCAGGAGAATAGATGTGAGCTTGAGGTCAGCCTGTGCCCCAGATAATTTTTCATCATCATCATCATCTCCATCTTTTCCTTTTCCCTCTCCCCCTCCTCCCTTCCTCCCTTTCCTTATTTCTTTTTCCTTAGCCATGTGCTCACATTGAGCTTTATAATCCTTAGCGCTTAGTTTTTGGAGACAGCTTTTTTATTATGAACTCTATGTAGCCCAGGCTACCCAGAAAAATGTGACCCATAATTGAAGGCAGAAAAGCAAGAGCTATTGCTTCCTGGGTGCTGGGACCGCATCTCAACGCTGCCTGGTGCCCACGTCATCCTCTCCTGTAACGGCCTTAATCCTGCTGCCCTCTTTCCTCTCTCCTTAGAGGAGATAAGATGCCACATGTTACGCCTTTAACACGTCACTTTTGATTCCCTGCAGGACTGACAGGAAACCTGTATTGATCAGTCTTGTGCCAGTTACAGGGGAGCCCAAGCGTTTTCAGGCTGCAAAGCAACCTCTTGGCTTCAGTGGTCCAAGCCTGAGAGACAGTGCCATCTTCCCCCTCAGCCTGACAAGCTAAAGGAAAACTTTCTAACCTCTGTACAGGAAGTAAATACACATTTGGAGTTGTTTGTGATTTGGGAATGGTACAGAAAAAGTGGTTTCCTCACTTCAGTGAAAACAAAAAACGAAACAAAAGCAAACAAAAAAACTGAATGGCCCTCCTGTAAAAGGTTTTACGGTGGTTAATCTTAGTTGTCAACTATTGGTAGAAGTCTTAAGGCAACTCCACATAGTTAAACGGGAGGTTTCTTTTATGGAGTAACTTAGAAGTGAAGGGATAGGTTACAGGGTCTGGGAAAGGTGTAGTGCAGTCCAGTGGTGTTCTCTGGAGAACTCTGTTCAGTCTACATCCAGCGTCCATGATCCAGGAACCAAGAGAGCCAGCACATCCAGATCTTAGGTCTTCAGGGCTCCTCTCTTGGCCCCACCTCGTAGGCGTGACAGTTACTAGAAGCCTCAATGGGGGTTAGTACTTCCAGGTCAAAGCTGGAACAGCTACCCACTACAGTCAACTTGAGAGAATCTAGAATCATTTGAGAGAGGAACATCTGTTAACATCTGAAGAGGGGTTATCTTGACTAGGTTAATTGAGGAGAGAAGACTCCCCACTGTGGGCAGCACTGATTCCTGGGCTGGAATTGTATTAAAAAAAGAGAAAAAATGAAGCCCTAATCGATAGCTCAGTGGTTAAGCGCATGGGCTGCTCTTCCAGTTGGGTTCCCAGCACCCACATGGCTGTTGCAGTTCCGGAGGATTTGACCGACTTCCTCTTGTACCCTCTGTGGGTAATATATGTGTGTGTGTGTGTGCACATATATATGGTGCACAAACATAGATGTGGACAAAGTACCCACATACATAAAATAAAAAATCTCAAAAAAAAAATGTAAGGGGTGGGGAGAGAATATGAGCCAGGCACAATCATCACTCCCTGTGTGGATGCAATGTGACTGGCTCCCTTGAGCTGGTCCCACGACCTCCGAATCATGACAGCCATATCCCGGAACCGTGAGCCTGGCTCCCTTAAGTTCCTTTTGTGAGTGTGTTCTATCACAGCACCAGGAAAAAAATCAGACAGATGCCATTTAGCTGCCTGTGGCTTTGCCTGTTGAGTGACCTGGAGCAGCGGCAGGGTTGGAAGTGGGAGGGGGCCAGTGTTGTGCCCAGGTCGCAAGACCCCTAAGCAAGACCACCACAGAGCCAATATCCGATGCAAGCACACAGAGGTTTTTAATAACAGAACAAGCAAGCTTGGTCCGCCATCCAACATCCGACACAGCGGGTGGAGGAGAAGGGCCCTGATCACTCACTTTAAGGTTTAAGGAAAGGTTTATATGCAGCTTGGGATTGGACAAGGGGGCTAGGGGTGAGGCAGTTCTTTGAAGTTACTGCCTGAACTATAAGCATGAGGTTACTGATGGCTAACAGGATTCAGGGTATCTACAGAGACATAAATTTTTTACTTCCTATGTCCTGCTTTTGTTGAACCCAGGATATACACATTCAGATTTATTGTTCCAGTCCTACTCTCCTCTGAGGTCAACTTCTAGTCAGATGAGTCCATTACTCCCCATATCTTGTTTTGCCAAGTCCAGGACACATAGGTTTATTATCCCAGCCTTATAAGTTCAATTTTTGGTCACTTCTAAAACTGCTGGTCAGCAAATACCTTTGGAGGAGGGGAGGGAGAAGCGTCTCTCAAGATGGCTACTGATTTTTCCCTTTCAGCCAGGAGATGAGAAAGTAGAGAAGACAGATAGGAAAGCTGGAGTCACGAGGTCTTGCACAGGCTACATCTTATGCCAAGCAAGCTTCTTAAGGAGTACAACTGTTTCCCGGGGCGAAACCGGAACAGAGTCAGCAGAAACTGTCATACAATGGGACAAAGACGAGCAATGTTGCACAAAGGAAACACAGGATATCGCAGGAGCATTGCAGACGGAGCACACAGTGGCCTTGGGACCGATAACTCGAGTCTTTTCGTGGGAAAAAGCCAAGTTCCCAGGAACTGAAACCTTAACTCCTCCGAGGTCTTATCCCCAGCCCCAAACTGGCCAAGTCTGCTCCTGGGCAACACACAGAAGTAGGTTCCTTTTGTCCTTTCATCCGGGCCTCTGAGAAAGCCTTGGATCAATCGGTCCAGCTCTCAACAACTGAGATTTTTGGACTGTTTGAAATCAGACCCATGGAGGCTAGAGAAAACCAGTTTGCCAGGAATACTGCTGAGTGTACTGTCCTTCCAGACCCAGTGATCAAGACTTTGTCATGGCCCAGTTGGAGATACATTCCAAAGATGATTTTAGCGGAGTTCAGTGATGCCTGCAATCCCAGCACTTGAGAGGTGGAGGTAGGAAGATTGTGGATAGCCTAGGCTACATAGTAAGACCCTCTCTTAAATGGAGATGCAGGGGAGGAAAACCTTAGGACAGTTACTAAAGATGCACAAAATTGGGCATCAGAAGCTGAAGATAAGTTATTTTGTCATGGTAAGAAAGGACTTTGCTTTGGAGCCGCACACCTGACCAAGCTCTTGGGAGACAGAGGCAGAGGCAAACACAGAAGGTTCTGGAGTTCAAGGGCCAGGCTCAGCTATACACATAGCCTGGGCTACACAAGGCTCTGTCTCAAAATAAAAACAAAGCCAAACCTCTGGCTTGGGTCAAATAAAATACGTCCCACAAGACTCCATGAAATTCCAGCTGTTAGCTATTGTGTATGATATGATCCATTAAGCTATAAGGGAAAAAGTCAATTTTATGGAATAATACTAGTGGAGCAATATCAATGAGGCTACTACAATTTCTTATCTAGCTGGTTCCATCTGTTCAGAGTTCAATCCTGGAGCTTGTGCGACCAAACTGGCCATTTTTTTTTTTTTTTAACCTATACACAAAGTAATGGATCTCATTTTGTCTTTTCATACCCACTTGTTTTTACACACCCCTCCTCCCCTTCTCCTCTTATCTTCTTTCTCGACTCTTGCTGGTGTGTGTGTGTACACGCACATGTGTGTGGGAGGGTGGTGTGTGCCATGGTGCATGTGTGGGGGTCACAGGAGGGCTTTTGGGAGTTGGCTTTTTCCTACCATGTAGGTCTTAGGGGCCAAACTCAGGCCGTCAAGCTTGGCAGCAAGTGCCTTTACCTAGCACGCCATTGCACCACCCCTTAGTCCCCCCCACACCCTGTTTTTTGTTTTTGTTTTGTTTTGCTATTTATTTATTTATGCTTCCCTATCATGTATATCTCATTACTCTGTTTTTCCTTACTCCGATTTCTTTAAGATTTCTTCTCCTATCATGGCCCTCTTTCTATTTTTTATGAACAACTTGAATGGGCATGCATGCATACACACACACACACACACACACACACACACACATGCACACACAATATTTGTGTTTCTGAGTTTGGTTTATTTTGCTTAAAATAATGTTTTTCAGTTACATCCACTTTCTAACTAATGTTATGACTTCGTTTTTCCTTATAGTGGATAAAATCCCCAGGCGTGCTGTAGCTGGATCCTTCGATAGTTGTAGTTTCAGCTTTCTAAGGTTCCTCCATACTGACTTCCGTAATGACTGAGGGAGGCTACGTTCCCACGAGCAGCATATGAGACGTCTTTCCTTACATCCTCACCAGCACTTATGGCCATTTGCCTTCTGTTTGTTTTAATTTACTTAATGCATTTATGTGTGTGTATCTTTCTCTACATCCTCAGCAGCATTTATGGCTGTTTGGATTTAATTTGTCTTCATTTATTTAATGCGTTTACATGTGTATATCTTTCTCTACATCCTCACCAGCATTTATGGCCGTTTGGTTTCTGTTTGTTTTAATTTATTCAGTGCATTTGTGTGTGTATATTACATTTGTGGGTTCATGTGTATAGAAAAGGAGGTGGTCATTGGGTGTCTTCCACTGGAGACTCTACCTGCTTTCTGAGACAGGGTCTCTCACTGAACCTGGAGCTCACCCATCTTTTTTATGTGGGTGCTGAGGATCTGAAGTCACTTTGCCAACTTCGCAGTTCTCCTGACCCTGTCTTTTTTTTTTTTTTTTTTTTTTTTTTTAATGATAGCCGCTTTGACTAGGGTTGAGATGGTATCTCAAAGCAGCTTTATATTTCCCCAATTGTTAAGGCTGTCAAACTGTTTTTTTTTTCTGTTCTTTTTTTATTAAGAATTTATATATGCATACAATGTGTTTTGATCAAATCCATCCCCATTTCTTCCTTTCCAATTCTTCCCCTGGCCACCCCCCAATACTTTTCCCTCCCCAATTCATGTGCTTTGTATTTGTTTGTTTGTTTTTGTGAAGCCCACTGAGTCCATTTAATGCTGCCTGTGTGTGCATGGATATCCTACCATCTACTGGCTCCACTTTCCAAGTGGGAATTGGCCATTTGTGGTTCTTCTTTGGAGGACTGTATATTCAGTTCCCTGGCCCACTGATTGGTTGGGTGTTTTGGTGTTTAATTGTTGCAGTTTGTTGTATTATTTTAGAATCTAGACGTTACTCTTCTGTCTGGTGTATAGCTGACAAAGATTTTATTCCATTACGTGGACTGTCTGTCTACTCTAGTGATTGTTTTCTTTGCTTCATGGAAACTTATGCTTTCTTGTCATCCCATTTGTCAAGTTTTAGGATTATTCTTAGGCTACTGGAGCCCTCAGAATGTCCATGTCTATGCCTAGATGTTGAAGTGTTTTACTCATGATTTTTTTCCTCTGCCAGTTTCAATATCTGAGGTCTTATATTAATGTCTTTGAGCCATGCTGAATTTATTTTTGTACAGGGTAATATATATGGATCTAGTTTCGCTCTTTAACAAACGGGTATCTGCTTTTCTCACCACTGTTTGTGGAAGTGCCTTTTTCTCTTATCTATGTTTTTAACCCTCCCATTAAGGATCAGGAGGCTGTGGCTGTGTAGGTTTGTTTCTGGGTTCTCTCTTTTATTACACTGGCATATATGACTGCTTTTGTACCAGTGCCATGCTGTTTTTGTTACTGTAGCTCTGTAGGTTAGTTTGAGAACAGGTACAGCAATACCTTCAGTATTGCTCTTCTGCTTAGAATTGCTTTAGTTAAGGTCTTCTGTGCTTCTATATGGACTTCTGTTTACCTTGTCCCTTGGTTGTATGAAGTGACTGATCTACATTATTCATGTTACGAAAGTATGTGATATTTGCAAGATGAAGTAACCACTTTATTCTCAACAATGAGTGACACATGACTGTGGTTCTTAACCTGCTTCTTTCCTCAAAAATATTAGTTCTATTTCTTTTATTTTCCAGCCCACCAGAGATGGTGTAAGCAGGACTATTTATTTGTAAACAAAAATGTCACTTGGGTGATATTTCCGTGCAGGTCTGGGCAGGCCACAAAGGAAGAAGCATAGAACTAAAAGGCAGCTCCAAAGTTCAGAGACATGATTTCCTACCCCTCAAAGCTCAGCTGGCTCCAATTCCTTATTTTGTCTACCTACCCACCAGGTGATGTTCCCTGTTTTCTTGGGTGAGCAAGTACCTTCTGAGACACTGGCAGCCACCTTGGCAGAATTGGATGTGAACCTACGGGTGCTCGAGGACAAGTTCCTCCAGGACAAGGCCTTCCTTGTTGGGTCTCACATCTCCCTGGCTGACTTGGTCGCCATCACAGAGCTGATGCATGTGAGTGCTCTAAAAAGAGTGGGCCCGTAAGACACAGGCCGTACTGGCTAGTTACAGAAGTCCCAGTTTTGTTAACCCCCACTAGTTGATCTGTTCCTATGTGCGGATGCTCCTTCCAGATTTATAATGTTTGTCCTTGGCCATTCTAGTTAGCTTCTCTGTGGCTGTGTAAAACACTAACCCAAAAACAACTTGGGGAGGAAAGGGTTCATTTGGCTTACAGGTCATATTGCATCAGGGAGGGAAGCCAAGGCAGATATTCAAGGCAGAAGCAGAACTTCATAGAGAAATGCTGCTTATTGGCTTGTACCCCATGGCTTGCTTACACAGCTCAGGCCCATCACCCAGGGATGGCACCATGCGCTGTGTACTGAGCCCTCCTACATCAATTAGCAATCAAGAAAACACCCCCACAGACATCCCCACAGGCCAATCTGATGGAGACAAATCCTTAGTGGAAATTCTCTCTTCCTAGGTTCATCTAGGTTTGTGTCAAGTGGGAAAAAACCAACCAGCGCAATGTGCTCCTTGTCTGCCTGACACACAAACACATCACTGTTAGCCATCATATTTCATTTCTTTGTCCCCAAGATCTCATGTTAGTATCACAGAGCACAGTACAATTTTAAATATCTCATAGTATTTTAAAAAGCCCAATGATTTAAAAAGCACAAGTTCTCTTTAAAATTCCAGTCTCACCACCAGGTGGTGGCAGCGGCAGTGGCGGTGCATGCTGTTAGTCCCAGCAATTGGGACAGAGGCAGGTGGATCTCTATGAGTTCAAGGCCAGCCTGGTCTATGGAGCAAGTTCCAGAATAGCCAAGGCTACACAGAGAAACCCTGTCTCAAAAAGAAAACAAACAAACAAACAAACAAAAACCAGACAACAACAACAACAAAAATCCAAAGTCTCTTAACTGTGGGATTCTGTAAAATCCAAAAATAAGTCACATAATTTCTTGTTCCCCGAGGGAACTTGTTTCACAAGGGAAGAACAAGGGCAGAGTTACCATCAGACAAGGCAAAACTGAAATCGTACAGCGTGAACAGTTCAGTGTCTGACATCTGTGCCTCCCCCGTGATCTCCTGGCCTCCAAAGGGCTTGGGCAGTTGCAGTTCTCCTGCTCCGCCATCTGTAACACACAGCTTGTCTTGTTGGCTCAGGCTGGACTCATGTCACACCTGCCACTGTCCTCATGGTCACCTCATAATCCTGGCATATCCAGCCTTCTGGGGTTTCCACTAACACTGAGTCTGCAACTTCACCAATGGCCCCTCCTGGCTTCATACAGTGCCAAATCTTGGTTGCTCTCAATGTCTCCTTCGTGCCTTCAAATCCAGTACCACGTGGGAGACTCTTACACATCATCTACCAAATCCTGCTGCCAGTTGGATATGCATCCTTGGCCCACCCCACTATTGGCCCAAAGCTTCTGTGTGCTGACCCTGAGGAAAATACTTCCCAGATGTTGCCTCAGTGTTGCTGGTCTTATTAACGACAGCTGAGTTTTCAGCCCTAGCTAGCCAGCATCCATTGTCCCAGTGCTTTACTTCCACAGACTATTAGTATATTGTGGTGATATTCTGTTTGTGTTCTAACCAAGTTTACCTGAAGATCAGAGTGTGGAGCTAGCCATTAGTTAACCATAGAGGTCTGGAGGTCTGTATAGACAGGAGACAGGAAGTGATATGGCTGGCAGAGACAGGAGCACGGCCCTTTCTGGTCTGAGGAGTCATGGAGGTAAGAGGTGACTTTGGCTACTCCTTTACTTCTCTGATCTTTCAGCATTTACCCCAATATCTGACTCTGGGTTTTTATTATTAAGACCCATTAGAATTAGTGCTATATCTGGCATCCAACTTTGGGGCATGAATTCAGGAAAAAGCCGCTTGCCCGTGGCTTTGCAGCCACCGGAACATGCCAGAGCTGCATGCTGGGTTCCCCCCAGTCACTACCCCACTGGCTAGCTTTTCCTCTCTTGTTTCCCTCTGCCTCTGAGTGAGTCTGGGATTTTTTTTCTGTTGCAGCCTCTCTGCAACAAACTCCACAGGCGCAGCATAGGCTCAATCTGCTGCCGGAGTTAGCCCCTCCACGCCAGCCAGCTCTGCTTCTAGGCACTTCCCGGTGCACACGTTTCTTCCCCGTGGTCCCCCGTGTGTGTTTTTCAGACGGTTAGCCTCACACTTCACGGTCATCTGAACCGTCATTGTCAGCAGATTTGATGAGAATCCTTAAAGGGGGAGAATTAGTTAAAAGAGAGAGTCTTTTTCCCATGTTAGAAAATGGAAAACACTGTTACAGTGGAGGGAGTTAGGCCCTGCATGATAATATGCTGGATGGTTTAAAAATGGAATGATTAAATGAGAGGATAATTAATTTAGATGTGATTTATGTCATGTCAATTATAAACATCATCCTGCTATCATTTTTGTTTTATCACTAAACAAGTTGGTTAATATGGGTGCTAAGATACAAGTTTTAAAGTTTAAAAACTCATTAAAACGGATCATAGAGATATTCAGACCCAGACAGAAGAATTTAAAGGACAGCCAATCCCAGCCCTGTGTTATAAGGTTAGAGAGGGACAGCCTAAGGTTTCCAAACAACCAACTTTAATTTATCCAGTAACCTTACAGGGACTACCAAATGATAGATATCCCCAAGACTGTGTAAGAACTGAATGGACTCCTGAGGAAATGTTAGATTGAAGGAAGCTATAGTTTCACATGGCATGCATTCACCTTTTGTGAAGCAGATGTTAAACTCGTGGTCAACTTGTAATAGAATTATCCCTCTAGACTAGAGCAGTCTTGGAGCCTGGTCCTCAATTACAGTGGAGGACCTGATGGAAGGATGAGGTTAAAACCATTAAACAATGAAGTAGGGCTAGAGGTGTGGAAATCTCCCAAGACTAATTTCTTAGAAAGGGAGATATGCTAATGTACAAAGGCAATCTCTATATGATGACCACACCCTGGCTTTATGCTGTCCAGCAGCGTTGAATGCTTGGGACGGAATTGAAGAAGTAGGAAAGAAAATTGAGTCATTTACTAAAGTAATGCAGGGCCCAAAAGAAACCTTCACTGATTTCTTACAAAGATTGACTTAAGCAATAAATAGAATGACACCAAATTCATAAGCTAGACAAATAATAATTGAATCTCTGGTTTTTGAAAATGCTAGTGTACAATGCAAAGGGTAATTAGACTGTCGGAGGCAAGATCAGCATTCTTAGAGGAATGGATCAAAGGTACAGACAATATTGGATTTCAGAACCATGATAATGTTTGGATAAGAGAGGTGATTTCCAGAGGTTTGAAGAAAAATCAAAATGTCAGGTGTTTCAATTGCAGTAAATAAGGTCATCTAAAAAGGGATTGTAAACAGGGCACTCCTAGAGACAGGTTTGTTTGTTTTTTTTCTAAGAATAATCCAAACAGAACGCCCCTTTCTTCTGGATTATGCAAAAGGTGTAGCAAAGGCAGACATTGAACTAATGAATGTAGATCAATAAGGGACAGTCAAGGTAACCCTTTGCCATTGGGAAATGCCTTGAGGGGCCTCTTGCAGGGCCCCCATGTCAAATTTGGTTCAGTCATTCCCTGTGACTGTGGGGGAAACTCCTTCCCAGAGCAATTAAAGGACTTAATGTCTATTGTAAAAAACCATACTGCTCTGGATGATAGAACAGCTTTAGGAGATGAAACAAAAATATCAGGAGAAACCAGAACAAGAGAGACCTCTTAATTAGAAGAGATGATAGTTTATCAACCAGCATAACCATTCAATTTAAACTAACTTATACCACTAAGAAATGCTTTTCATTTGATCAGATATAACTTGCCATAAGGGAACATCCTCAAAATTAGGGTTGGGGAAGGGTTTTGGTTTTGCCTTTTCAGGAGAATGAAGGCATCCAGCTAAGGAATCTGAAAACCACTGGACAAATGAGACATCTGAAGAAAAAGGACAAATCATCCAGAAAAAAATGTCCCAAGAAGAAGAGTAAATTGTCCTATTAATATATCACATTTCCAACAGGATAATATTTCATAAATCTTCCCAAATATTTGTTTCTGCTGTTCTCTAAAGATATATAATGCAACTGGTTTTTTTGTAGTCCCAGTTCAATTGAAAATTAAAGCTGGCTTTGGAGCTGGAGTGTGGTTTTCTCCTTCTCTAAACTAAAGCATGCTTGTTAAAGTAAAATCCAAAATCTCTGTCTCGTGTCAGAAGAGCCACCTGATATGAGACAGAAGAAAAAACCAAAGTCAAAGGACTATTTTATTGCCACCAATTGAATAATCTTTTGTTTTTATTTTGACTCTTTAAAACTCTTCATCTTTCTTTCTTTCTTTTTTTTTTTTTTTTTTTTTTTTTTTTTTGGATTTTTGAGACAAAGTTTCTCTGTATAGGTTTGTGCCTTTCTTGGAACTCACTCTGTAGGCCAGGTTGGACTCAAACTCACAGAGATCTGCCTGGCTCTGCCTCCCAAGTGCTGGGATTAAAGGCATGCTTTAAATCACCAGGCTTAAAACTTTTCTTAAGGTATAAATATTATATAAAAATTTATAAGATCAATAATATATTTTAAAACTTTTTGTCATGATATTAATGGTCATATAGAGTACTGACTAATTCTAGAAAAAAGCTTCATCTAGCTTCCTGTACATGATTTCTGGTTTGAGTCTTTATCAGGTAACTAGGCAAAAACTGAACAAAGAAGATTAGATTCAGGGTTCTTGTTTTGATAAGAAAAAAAGGGGAGTATAGAAATGATAGAATGAAAAGATAGATTATGACTTTTAAACCAAAAAAGGAAATACTAGTTTTAAATATTTTACATTGATATAAATTTGAGGTTATATTTGTTAGAACATACTGCACACACATTTCTACTCTTGTTCAATTTATTGTACCTATACAACTCATTTAATAATGTCATGCAAATTTCTAGTCCTTGAAAGTTATTATTACCAACTAATTAGGATATAAAGAAATATAAGTTAGTAGTTAGTCATTACAATCTTGTAGTCAGGTTAGGTATGTTTTCAAGGTTGAACAGAGATATAGTTTAGATAGACAGGTCATCTTCAAACACTTCAGAGATCTACAGATTGGCATTTAAGATGTTTTAATAACATAGATTCTTTTCTTATAACAATGAGACATATCTGCTCCTGGCAGCACCAATGTACTTCAGAGAAGATGATAGGTATCGAAGAAACTCCATATGGGGTTTACTTCCTTTTTCTTCTTCTTTTTTTTTTTTTTTTTTTTTTTTTTTTTTTCCCGAGACAGGGTTTCTCTGTGTAGCTTTGCGCCTTTCCTGGAACTCGCTTTGGAGACCAGGCTGGCCTCGAACTCACAGAGATCCGCCTGGCTCTGCCTCCCGAGTGCTGGGATTAAAGGCGTGCGCCACCACCGCCCGGCCAGAGTTTACTTTCTTTGTGGCAAAAGTTAGCCACTGGGCAAGAAAATGTCCTTGCCTCCACTGCTGACAGTATGCTGTACAAATTGGACAAGCAGGACACAAAATAAAGGACTGCTGAATTTTGCTAAAACGAGGTTGGACAGTCCTTCAGAATATCCTGCTTCACAGATAAGTCTATCAGATATGCTAGGCCTGTAGGCTGAAGACAGATGCTCCAACATTGCAGAGGAACCTTGGGTGACTGTCCAGGCAGCCAATTGTTTCAGTCATTTCTTACATTTTTTGGAAGTTGCTTGCTTGTACTTCCTGCTTACTCAGGTAATATTATTTCCTTCTCGGGTCTCTGATGGAGTTGAAGTCTTTATGGTTATAATTATAGTTTTCCTTGTTATCAGATTCAGAGAAGAAATTCACTGAAGAGGTGTAAAGTGTATAGGGTTGAGAGACAAAAGATAGTTTTGGTAATGCAAGTTAGAATAGAAAGTGTATTAGATACAGCCTATTGGAATCACCAAGATAGGATAAATAATGGAGTTATTTTCTCTGAATTTGTCAAATGTTAATTGACTAAATATTTTTGATGTAGTTATTGTATATATTTGTATATAGTTATTTTACTTATTGTATATAGTTTTTCTTATATTAGTTATAACCTTTTTATTTTAGACAAAAAGGGGGAAATGTGGTGATATTCTGTTTGTGTTCTAACAAATAAAGCTTGCCTGAAGATCAGAGTGTGGAGCTAGCCAGTAGTTAACCTTAGAGGTCTGTAGGTCTGTATAGACAGGAGACAGGAAGTGATATGACTGGGCAGAAATTGGAATATAATGAAGCCAGAGACAGGAGCACGGCCCTTTCTGGTCTGGGGAGTCATGGAGGTAAGAGGTGACTTTGGTGCTGGGCGGTGGTGGCACATGCCTTTAATCCCAGCACTTGGGAGGCAGAGCCAGGCAGATATTTGTGAGTTCGAGGCCAGCATGGTCTACAGAGCGAGATCCAGGACAGGCACCAAAACTACACAGAGAAACCCTGTCTCAAAAAACAAACAAACAAACAAAAAAAAGAGGTGACTTTGGCTGCTCCTTTACTTCTCTGATCTTTCAGCATTTACCCCAATATCTGACTCTGGGTTTTTATTATTTAGACCAATTAGAATTTGCGCTATAATATATCATACTAGTGACCCTGATAGAGTCTTTGAGAGACTCTAAATTTCCATTTGAAACCTTACAAACCAGGTCTCCTTCATCTGCATTTCTTTCAACATTTGTTTCCTTCAAACTACCATAGATCTCATCCATCTCTAACTACTCAATGACTTTTTGGGCCCACAGTTCCAAATGCTTCCACAACCCTCCACCCAAAAACCAACATGGTCAGGTCCATTACAGAAACACTCCACTTCTGGAACCAATTTTTATTCTGGTTTGCTTTTCTGTTGCTGTGATAAATATTGTGACAAAGAATGAAAACTACTTGGAGGAGAAAGAGGAGAAAGAATTTATTTCAGTTTATCGGTTACAGTCCATCATCAAGGGAAACCAGGGTGGGAGCTCAAAAAAAGAATTTGAAGGCAGGAACAGAAACAGAGAGACCACAGAAGCCACCCTGGCTTGCTCCCAGGCTTGCATTCGGCTATCTTATATAGCCCAAGCCCACCTTCCCAGGGGTGACATCATCCACAGTGGACTAGGTCCTCTCACATCAGTCAACAATCAAGAAAACACCATGCAGACATTCCTACAAGCCAATCTGATGGAGACAATTCCTCAGTTGAGTTCTCTCTTTTCCATGTATGTCAAGTTAATAACCAAAATTAGCCATGAACTCACCCACCCCCATTCTGTTACCTTCTTGCTATAGCCTGTAGGTGGTGGCTGTCCAGTCTTTGAAGGGCATCCCAAGCTGGCTGCATGGTACCATCGAGTGGAGGCAGTGGTGGGAAAGGATCTCTTCTGTGAAGCCCATGAGGTCATCCTGAAGGTTAAGGACTCTTCACCTGCCAACCCCATCCTAAAGCAGAAGATGATGCCTAGAGTGCTGGCCATGATCCAGTGAGTCCAGAAGCCTCATCCCTACACCGACCATAGCAGTTCACAAGGCGCTTTTATTGCTCTAGTGATGCTCTAGTTATGCCTCACAGCATAAACGTTTTTAGGCCGGGCTCCATCTTCACCCTTTTGCCATGATAGCCACACACGGCCACAACTATAATCGGATAATAAACCCAGGCTCCACCTGAGCCTTAGCTTCCCTGTGTTGTTTATTTGCTCTTCCTCTATTCTGGCCCAGTTATCTTTCCAAAAGACAACTCCGTTTCCCAGGCTTTGAGAGTCATTTCCCCCGTCATGGTTGCCAAGAATGAAATCACAGGTAGACACGGTAGCCCATGCCTGTAATCCAGCCCTCAGAATGATGAGGCATGAGGATCCCCGAGAGTTCAAGGCCAGTCTGGGATACAGTGTGAGACTGTATCTCAACAACCAAGAAAACAACAACAAAAGCAGAGTGAGCTACATCACAAATGCCTTTCAGACTTCTGGTTCTTGGAGAATGGGGTCAACAGGTGCCTCAGCTGAAGGCATGGAAATCCAACACTTGGCCAGGCCAGTGTGGCCTGTTCATAGGATCATCAACTCTTCCTGACCTACAGAATTGGTCAAGAGGAGAAAATACCCCCACAACTGCTCTCCCGGTCAAAGGTCGTGCTCAAACTCTTGGGTACAAACTGTAAGCAGGAATGAGGGGCTCAGAGTGCATTCTGGGATAATATTCTAGCTTTTGGGTGTGGGGGTGTGGACTAGAAGGCAGCCAGGAAGGGAGCGTGAGAGACTGGAGGTTGCTGTAGTTGGGGGTGGGGGTGGGGAGGTGGAGAGACAAGGGCAGCTTGTGGAGAATTGTGAAGTACTAAAGGGAAGCGGTGGGAAAATGTAGACTGGGCACCCCCCTCTCAGTCTAGAGAGGTCAGCTTCCGCTGTGACAAGAAGACACTTTCCTGGGGGTGGGCGTGGGGTAGGGATAGGTCTTCCTTAAAGGGGAACATTTGGAACCACGAAGACAAAGCTATTCTCAACTATCCCAATGACCTATTGTGCCACGACACATTTTCTGATTTGTCATTTGGGAAACTGGGAGTTTCTCTTGGGAAATGATGATGTCATATAGGCCTTAGCTGCCCCCGAGTGCCACCGAAGGCTTTTTGCAGTAGGTGGAGAAGTTTTTATCCAATCCCAGGCACATCTGCAGTCCTCCCCCTAGCTTCTAGAAGAGGATTAGCTGGGGTCAAATAAGAATGGAGAGGGCCAGATCATTTCCTCACAGGGTGTTGGCCTCGCCTTTGCACGCTAGGCTAAAGACCATCCCCATCCTGAGTCCCGGGCCCCGGGGAACTGGGTGAGGAGGCGGTTCTACTTTTTTTTTTTTTTTTTCCTTTTGTGTCAAGGATCTTCGAAGCCACTCCTCTCTCAGCCCGCTCCCTGAGGGGAGGGAGAGAAAGTGAACTACAGGCAGGCAGACAGCACGGCTCTTGTGCCCCTAAACTCACCGATGGAAACGCCCTTCATGTCCCGAGGTACGGGGAGGAGTTTGGCCCAAAAGCAAGCAAGACCCAGGTACACACAGTCCAGGTTGACTTGTGCAGGACTTCATCGGCAGCCCGCCTCTGATTGGCCCGAAGTTCTCATGAGCATCCAATGGGAGGAAAGGCTGTGATCGGGCTCTGGTATAGGATAAGAAGCCCTGAGGGTCTGGGTCCAGCCGTTCCCGCACGCCGTTGCTGCGGCTTCCAGCTCTGTCCCCAGAGGCAGTTCCCGCGCGCTCAGACGCCCAGGTTTGCCAGCGGCCACTCCTACAGCCTCCGCCATGGGCCTGGAGCTCTACCTGGACCTGATGTCCCAGCCCTGCCGTGCTGTCTACATCTTCGCCAAGAAGAACAACATCCCCTTCCAGCTGCGTACCATAGACTTGCTCAAAGGTGGGCCGGGTTAGAGGGCTGGGCAGTCTGCAGCCTTGTGTACGGTGCACCTCAGCAGCTCGTGAACGGTGGTCAGGCCAGGTGTGCAAACGAGAGGAAACGCCAGTCGCTCCCCGGAGGAAGCGGTTGTATCAGTTATCAGCTGTGGACTTTTTTTTTTTTTTAAGCTTTGTTTTATGTATGTACGTATGCGTGTGTGTACGGGTACCCCAGAAGGCCAGAAGAGGTCCTTTAGAGCTGGAGTTCTAGGTGATTGTGAGCCACCTGGCGTGGGTGCTGGGATCCGAATGCAGGTCCTCTGAAAGAGCAGCAAGCACTCTTAACCACTTTGTCTCTCTAGTCCCCTCAATTGTGAATTTTTAAAGAGCCTTTGCCTGGTGAATAACATCCCCTCAAATACCAGATGCAAAGTCGCAGTAGAAGCTCTTGGGAGGAGGCGGGGGTGGGGGTGGGGTGGAGAGTGGTGGTGGGTATTGGTGTTGGTGGGGGAGAGCCAGAGCATGAAAATCCCACCTCCTGGCATTGGAGAAAAAAAGTTGAACTAACTCGTTTTCTAAGTGGAAGATCCCCATCTTGCATTTCTGCATTCTGGGGCAGAAAAGAGTTGTTTTACTTGGGTGTGTGATCTTCCACTTAGGGCTCTTGTGTGTCTCCAACCCACCGGAGTCAAGTCCCAGGCTTGCTTGCCATTCGTGTGTGTGTGTGTGTGTGTGTGTGTGTGTGTGTGTGTGTGTAGTGTGGTGTATGTGTAGTGTGTGTGTAGTGTGTTTAGTGTGTGTGTGTAGTGTGGTTGTGTAGTGTGTTTAGTGTGTGTGTGGTGTTGCGTGTAGTGTGTGTGTGTGGTGTTGTGTGTAGTGTGTGTATGCGCGCGTACGTGCGCGCGCTCTGTGTGCCTGTGTGTGTGTGTGTGTGTGTGTGTGTGTGTGTGTGTGTGTGTTTTACTGGGGACCAAATTAGGATATCTATCATACATGCTCCCATTGAACTATACTCCCAGCCCTCTTTCTACTTATCATTTTGAGACAGAGTTGCTGACATGTCCAGGCATAGCACTCACTCTTAGCCCAGTCAAACGCTGAGCCCACAGAGCTGGCGTTGCAGGCTTGCCAGGCTGACTTCACACGCCACCTCCCCTTCTAGAAGTTTGCTTTATGGCGGTTTCCAGTCAGCTAGAGGGCTGTGTGAAGGGACAGTGGGAGAGGCCAGCACTCAATCTCGCTGAAGCTGGAATGTTGCTCTGGTTAGCCTGAAAAACAAAACAAACAAACCCAAGAAGGAAAACCAGCCTCTGAAGCAGAACTCATCAGTGGAGGCAGGGCTACTGCTGGAGGACAGGCAGAGAATCTCGAACTTCCTGTTCAGCTGAGTCCTCCTGCTCTCCACTTGGGCCACAGGACAGGGGCTGTGCATGGGCAGTTTGTGGAAGGAGTGGACAAAGGTGATACAGTCCATTCAGTGGAAGGAGAGAGAGGCCCACAGATGGATCTAGAACCTGGCTTCACCAAATGCCCCCTGACTCTTCTCACATCGACTGGGCAACCTCGCTTGTTATCATCAGATCTGGCTTAGGCACGGTGGTTGGGAGAGAGGCAGTGAGTTTGGTCTGGGAACCGCAAGTGAGGAGGGAACTCTGAGGGCTTGGCACAGAAAAGGAAGAAGTGAGCTTCTAGAGGCCAGATGGCTGAATGGGACACTCGGTCCTGGCAAGAGCCGGCGCATTGTGCTGAGAACTGAGATTAGAAAGGGCTGGAGCTCCGGGGTGTGCACGGGTCACTTAGTCTGGTCAGAAGAACCCACCAAGTTCTTGCCTAGGATAGGAAGATGGATCGGAGCCCAGGAATGAGACTGGGTGTCTGCATAAGGATGACGGTAAGCCATAACTGCACAGAATCACCTCCTTCCCAGACTCAAGCGGACACCCAGGCTTCACAGAGGTGAAGGCAAATGGATTCGTAGGATCAATATTTGTGATAGGATCAATATCTGTGATCCACTGGCCATCACGGTAACTTCCTCTTCCCTGAGGCTTCTTGTGGGAAACTGGTGCCTGAATGTCGGGAAGGTTGCAGGCAGACCTCGAAGAGCCTCGGAGTCCTCTTCCCTGACCTCTCTGGTCTCTCTGCAGGCCAGCACTACACGGACGACTTTGCCCAGGTGAACCCCTTGAGGAAGGTGCCAGCTTTGAAGGATGGGGACTTCGTCCTGGCAGAGAGGTAATGGGCTCCTGGCTTGCAGTCAAGCTGTGTGAGGCAGGCCACCTGCCTGGGCCCACGGCCAACAACACAGACTATGGCTTCTGTGTCAGCCCCAAGGGGTAGATGATCAGATCAAACTTAAACAGGTATCTGGGGCTTTTGAGAGGGTCTTTTGAAGACATGGTATGCCTCCCTCCCTCCCTCCCTCCCTCTGCATTTTATGGATGAGGAAAGTGAGCCTGGGATATAGGTAGGCTGCCTCCTAGCCCCTCTCTGTTAGCCCAGCCCTCAGGATCAAGGACAGTGCCAAAGAGAGAGTGGCTGTGCCAGGCGCTGCAAATACCACATCTACTACATATCCTGGGTGTGCGTGCGTGCGTGGGGGTGGTGCTGCTTCCCTTGAAGCCAAAGGGGGGGTCACCCATTGAACTTAGTTCTCTTCTGCTGAGCACCCAGGAGCACCAGGTCACTGTCCATCCTTGGAGCTTGAGCAGAACATCATCTGGGCCTGCAGGGAACTCACATTTTGGAGGGAGGAGTGACAGGAACACGGCAGGTGGAGAGGAGACAGGTTGGGGGTGTGATGTCAGGTGAGAGGCTAAGAGGGAAGCCTGCTTCCGAGGTGGCAAGCAAGCAGGACCTTCCAGTACTGATGTGCCAGGGATGTGGGCAGCGAGTTCTTGCAGGAAGGACCAAGGTGAAGGCCGTGCCGTTGGACCATGCAGGGGTACAGACCGAAGGACTGCGGCCAGCACTGCTGGGGTGGAGGAAGCAAGCACAGCCGTGGAGGGAGGTGGTGGAGAACAGGGAAGGGCTTTGACCTTTCCTGTAGACAGGAGAATCTGAGCAGAGGCCAGCTCCCATCCCCCTTGTGTTTGAAAGGGTCCCCAGGCTGGATCAGAAGGCATGTGGCGATTCAGGTACAAGACACTCTGGCCCTAGACCAAGGTGACTTAAGAAATGACCAGGGCATGGGCGGGAGAGATGGCTCAGAGGTTAAGAGCACTGCTTGCTCTTCCAAAGGTCCTGAGTTCAATTCCCAGCAACTACATGGCGGCTCACAACCATCTATAATGAGATCTGGTGCCCTCTTCTGGTGTGCAGGCATACATGCAAACAGAACACTGTATACATAATAAATAAATAAATCTTTAAAAAAAAACCCCAAAACACAGTGTTTTTTTTTTAAAAAAAAAAATGACCAGGGCATGTTCTCCTCCCCTCTGCATTCCCCCAGTGTGGCCATCTTGCTGTATTTGAGTAGAAAGTACAAGGCCCCTGACCACTGGTACCCCCAGGACCTTCAGGCTCGAGCCCGCGTGGATGAGTACCTGTCTTGGCAGCACACCGCCCTTCGAGATGGCTGCACCAGGGCCATGTGGCAGAAGGTGAGCCATAGGGACAAAGGGGCAGGGTTACCTCTCGGGATGCATCGGAGACGATGCTCCCGGTTAAACATGAAAGCTCTTGGCCCAGTGATATGCCTCCGTGGTGTAGAGGCAGTTGTCACGAGGCCTGACATTCTGAGTTCAATCCCTGTGATCCACAGAGAAGAAGGAGAGGGACCCCCACAAGCACGCTGTGGTGAGGGAGGCATGCACATGCATGTGTGAGAGCATGTGTGCAATCACTCGAAATAAATACATAAGTATACAAATTAAATTAAATGTTCTGTTTAAACGTTTAAACTTGGGGGTCTTAGAACTCCAGCATGGAATGTCAAGAGTTTTCATGCTAGTGGCCCTCCTGGGCACTGGCTTTAGCCCAGTAATTCCCTCAACAGTGTGTCAACTACCCTGTCTCTCTTGAGAGGTCCCGCGGGAAGTGAAAGGGGATCCGGAGTGGGGACAGGAAGACCGCTGCTACACCGGGGAGTCGGGTGGAGGGAGGGCTTTGTGTTGAGGTCTTGGTCCCGAGAGCCAGGAGGGACTTTACCCAGGAAAAGGGCAAGGAAAGGTCCTGGGAGCTGAGCTGGATGGATAAGAGGGCGACAAAAGATGAGCATTGGCAGAAGCCAAACCTTTCTCTCTGCTGGTCCACCAGATGATGTTCCCCGTGTACCTGGGACAGCCGGTGCCCCCCGAGATGTTGGCGTCCACGATGGCTGAACTGGACCGGTGCCTGCAGATGCTGGAGGACAAGTTCTTGCGGGACCAGGCCTTCCTTACCGGACCCCACATCTCTGTGGCTGACTTGATGGCCATCACGGAGCTGATGCATGTGAGTGCCGTGGAGTGGGGGGGAGGGGGCGACCTGGTGAGTGAGGGTGGGTCCTGGGAGGGAGCCCTCGCTCATGCCAACTCTCTGGCTGTGGGGCCCTGCATAAGTCACTTCTCCCTCTGAGCCTTGGTTGTCTTCATCCAGAAAGTGAATTTTAAAGTGTTTGATTAGCATATATTTTACTGTGCATAACAATGGAGTCTCGTGACGACACTTTCAGACGTGTACATAATATAGTTGGATCACATTCACCCCTCGTCCATCTCTGTCCTCCTCCTGCTGATCTGTCTCTCACTAGCTTCCATTTTACTATCATGTTGGGGTGTGTGTGTGTGTGTGTGTGTGTGTGTGTGTGAGTGACAGCGAATTTCATCAAGGTGGCTTACAGGTGGATGGGTGAGGATTTGTTTACAAAGCATGGGCACCTTACCAGTGGCCACTGAAGAAAATGTCTCCCTTTCCCAACAACCATTATCCTCAGAGGGGGGTGAGACCTCAAGTTTCCATCATCACTCCATGACAGGACGCTAATGGGCCCCCTATGCAAATGCTATGCTAATTCATTCCTGGAAGTCAGTGATCTATGTGACTCCTTTCCCTTTTCTTCAGTCTCTCATCTTCTTCCCCAGTATTTCCTAAGCCTTGGGAGGCGTGAGATGAAATGCCTGATTTGTGACTGAGCTTTTGACCATCACTGATTCTTAGCATTAACCAGTCAATCCTTAGAAATTCTTTCTTGGAGGCATTGAGAGGGGCCTCGCACACGGCGGAGGAGGGACGATGTAGTGGGGGGGGGGGGGACGACACCGAAACCGGCCATGCTGCCTTGTAGATGGTGGACCTTAGCCCCTCTCCTTGGCTTCTGCTCCCTACAGCCCGTGAGTGCGGGATGCAAAATCTTCGAGAGCCGACCCAAACTGGCGGCATGGCGCCAGCGTGTGGAAGCCGCGGTGGGGGAGAGCCTCTTCCAGGAGGCCCATGCGGTCGTCCTCAAGGCCAAGGATATGCCTCCGTTGAAGGACCCCACCTTTGAAGGAGAAAACATGAAGCTCTCGGGATGCAGTGTTTGTTTCGCTGAGGAGAGGAGACGGAACCCGTGGCGCCGTCAAGGGAAACGTCAAGGGTTGTGCAAGTGAAGAGATGAGGCAGAATGTCTCTTTGGCTGCCACCGGGACATGAAGTCTCTGGCCCACAGTTTCCTTTAGACAGGGATGTGTTCCTTCTGTGTCCCCAACCCGCTTTGTGCTGTGACATTAGCTTTTACCTGACTCTGGAGAGAGTTACAGGGAAACACTGGGGAACTGCTTACCAGGCCATGCTCCTCTTTTGAAACTTTACAAACCATTGAACGTGCAGCCTTGCCCCCACCCTCCAAGCCATATCTTTCTGACTGCATTCGTTTTAGACCCTCTCCTGCTCTCATATGGACACACACATGCTGCCCCCGTCCCCGTCCCCGCCCTCCCTGTGCCCGTGTTCTTTGCCTAGTGCCCTTCCTGTATTTTTTGACATTTGGCACCGTGTGACCCCGCTGGGCTCCTCATTCCTGTCCTTCCCTTCCTCAGTTTTAGCAGGCAGGATCTATGACCCCTGGGTTAAGCACATGTCACAGATGGAGAGTGTCTAGGGAAAGGCCTTTGTCCTCTGGGTCTTTCTCTACCCTTGGGGGTGATCCTGCCTGCCATAGACAGGGTGCAGGTCTGGTTCATGATGTTCCTTGCAGGGGTGGAAGTTTCTGGCAATGTCCTGACTTTCCACATGCGGCCAAGCAGTGTTGCTCGCTCCAAGTCTTCTAACGCTGGCTTCTGTCTTCTGCGTGTCTCCAGCTCCAAATTGTCAAGCTACTTAATCTTGTGCCGTAGGGCCTCGGCATGTGCATTACCTAATAAATAAATTGCTAACAGAACGAGTGATAGTCGAGTCTCTCCGCCCATTTGTTTCCGTTTCCTTTAGTATGCACACTTAGATCGCCTTTTTTGTTTTTTGGGGTTTTGGTTTTTTTTCAAGACAGGGTTTCTCTGCATAGCCCTGGCTGTCCTGGAACTCCCTCTATAGGCCAGGCTGGCCTCAAACTCACAGAGATCTGCTGCCTCTGCCTCCTTGGTGCTGGGATTAAAGGCTTGCGCCACCACCACCCAGCTCAGATTGCCTTGTTTTAAATAAAGGCTTTGCTACCCTCTGGTGGACAGTGGTTCATCACTCACAGAAGA
The DNA here is from genome assembly GCF_004664715.2 of Peromyscus leucopus. Classification (NCBI taxonomy): domain Eukaryota; kingdom Metazoa; phylum Chordata; class Mammalia; order Rodentia; family Cricetidae; genus Peromyscus; species Peromyscus leucopus. The sequence goes on from NC_051084.1 coordinate 20,179,207, forward strand.
GGCTACAAAGTCATAGGGACCAGGGAGAGAGGCCCTTGCCCTAGGGTCCTGCCCAGGCACACCTCATCCACAGGTGATACTGTTGTGCCCAGGTCTCAAGGCCCCCAAGCAAGACCACCACAGAGCCAATATCCGATGCAAGCACACAGAGGTTTTTAATAACAAAACAGCAAGCTTGGCCCAACATCCACCATCCGACACTGGGTGGAGGAGAACGGCCCCAGCACTCACTTGAAGGGGTTTATATAGGAAAAGTTTACATGCAGCTTGGGATTGGATGAGGGGGATAGGGGTGAGGCAGTTCTTTGGAGTTACTGACTGAACTATAAGCATGAGGTTACTGATGGCTAACAGGATTCAGGGTATCTACAGAGACATAAATATTTTACTCCCAATGTCCTGCTTTTGTTGAACCCAGGATATACACATTCAGATTTATTGTTCCAGTCCTACTCTCTTCTGAGGGCAGTTGAGCCCATTGCTCCCCATATTTTGTTTTGCCAAGTCCAGGATACATAGATATATTGTCTCAGCCTTATAAGTTGAACTACTGGTCACTTCTAAAACTGCTCGTCAGCAAATACCTTTGGAGGAGAGGACGGGGAAGCCTCTATCGAGATGGCTGCTGACTTTTCCCTTTCAATCCCTGGTTTCTTTTGATTGTTCAAAAGAAGTGTGGTTCCCATATTGAATTTGAAATTATCACCATCACTCAAGTAACTTTAAGCCAGCCTGGCAGTGTGAAGTGCCCTATAGAAACGTATGCGTCGAGGGTGTTTAGCTGAGGTTGAAACAGCGCCCCCTGCTGACTGGGAGGGCCAGAGGCCCTGAAGCTAGGACTTCGGTAATTTGGAGCCAGCGCGCATGATTGCAGAAGAGGAGTAGCCCTGGTAGCCAATCCAGGAGCGCCGTCGCTGCCTGGCCAATGAGAAGCTTAGCTGTGGCCCTCCCCGCCCCCCAATGCCCCGCCCCGCGCCCCCTTGCTGGAACCCCAGCGGCTCTGCGTGCAGTTGCTGTTTTGAGATCCCTCTCGCCGCCCAACATGCCATTCATAGAGTTGGAAACGAACTTGCCCGCTAGCCGCATACCTGCCGGGCTAGAGAAGCGGCTGTGTGCGGCGACCGCCACCATCCTGGACAAACCCGAAGACGTGAGCTAGGGTCGGGGAGCCCTGGGTGCGCGGAGGTAGTGGGCTGGGGGGGGGGTCAGACCTCCCCATGACCCTTACTATTATCCCCAGAGACCCCACCCGCCTGCTGATTTCTGACCTTCCGTGTCCCATCCGCCCTCCTCAGGTCCCTTCCTGGTCACCCTTTCCAGGCGTGACCCTGACGTGACTGACTTCCAAGGTTCCAAGCCAGTGCCCCAAACCCTCATCCCTCAGACCCCCCCACGTAAAGACTTTGGCGCGCCGTCTCCCGGAGGCCAGCCTGGCCTGTCCAAGATTCAGGATTTAACTTTTGTGTTTCCTGCAGCGCGTGAGTGTTACGTTAAAGCCTGGCATGACCTTATTGATGAACGGATCCACAGAGCCCTGCGTCCAGCTTCTGGTCTCTTCCATCGGTGTTGTGGGCACTGCAGAGCAGAACCGCAACCATAGCTCCGGCTTCTTCGAGTTCCTCACCAAGGAGCTGGCCCTGGACCAGGACAGGTATGTAAGGCTAGTCAGGGAACTTATTTGGGACTGCTGTGCCTCCAGAGCAGAGAGATCCGGACTCCGGGCCCGCTGTATGAGGTTGGGAGTAAAATACATTATTTGCTGATTTTAGAAAGCATCCCAGGACCTAGTGCAAGGAGATGCATCTGCTCAGTTAGGCACTGGAACCGTGGGTCTGTGATCAGAATGGTGGCAAGATTTTGATACTTTTGAAGATCTGCAGCCATCCCTGTAAGCCCCGAGTAAGGATGGCTTGGGAAACCCCCAGTGTGTGTGTGTGTGTGTGTGTGTGTGTGTGTGTGTGTGTGTGTGTGTACTGAGTATGTGCTTATCTCAGAACCACTGCGATGATTGCCTCTGCTCTGTCTCTGAATTAGGATGTTTTCAGGGAGAACCTTTCCAGAGGGAATCTGGTTATGTCCTGAGGCAAAGACCTTTGGACTAGATAAGGGCTCCAGGAGAGTCATGGGGTAGCCAAAAGACCATTGGCCCAGATAGCTAACTAAACACCTTGATTTGAGGGCTACCACTTCTGAAAGATCCCAGGTAAACCTGGACACAAACTATTTCCAATATGTAACCTTCTCTTCCATAAAAGTAGTGAGTGGGTCAGGCTAAATGACCTCCCTCCCTCACAAGAAGGTCCCCCCCCCCAAAAAAAAAAAAAAAAAAAAAAAAAACCCTTACACTCTGAGGCAGGGTTAGAGTCTCATATTCCTGGGCCTACTCCATGCCTGTGAGAACCTAAGGGGATCATTTTGAAAGAACTTTCCAGAATAGGGTACTTTTTGGCTCAGGAAAGTTGGTAATGGCTGGTTGTGGTGGCTGCTCAAATTCTGCCCTTAAGTCGAGGAGACACACTACTTTTTAGCAGTACCATTCTCCTGCTCAGCATGGGTCAGGATCTCTACACCCATTATCCCATTTGATTCTTACAAGTGCTTTCCAGGGTCTTCGTGGGCAGATTTGGTATCTTCTTGAGGTAGATAACTGTATTAGACCAACCTTACAGATGGGAACTGAAGGCTTCAGCCCTTCAGCACGGCTCCCCTGGTGCCAGACTGTTACTAGGCACTTCTTTTTATCTCTGTGATTGATGAACCATTTATTCCACAGATTTGAATCACGATTGACCTTTGCCTGGCTTTGAGCTGGGCTTTGATTATAAACTAAATGGCCTGAGCACTGGGCATGCCCACAGAGACCTGCAGTTAGAAATAGGAGGACCATATCCAGCCTGACATATGCAAGTGTGCACAGAATATACTTAACGTATGTGTACCATCGTGTTATGTCTGTCCTGGGCCTATGCATAGCCATCATCTTGCACCTGACTGTGTTGGTGCAAAGATCATTAACTGGGGTGGGCGGACTGGCACAATACCCTGCGGGCTGATATGGGCTGGCCTGGCATCTTACCTGGGCATGTCTAGGGACCTTGGCAGATTCGGAGTTTGCCAAGGAGCTGACATCTCTTTTTCTGCTCCCTAAAGGATTATTATCCGCTTCTTCCCATTGGAGCCCTGGCAGATTGGAAAGAAAGGGACTGTCATGACGTTTCTGTGATTGGAACAAAGAATCCAGGGCATCTGCTGAGCCTCTCCAGAGCCCTTCTCAAGAGACCTCCGGACAGAGTTGTGGCCCGGTAGTTACCACTGCCAAATACTTCCTGTGCATATATGGCTTCTCTGTCTGTGGTTTCATTGCACACTTCCCTCCCCCCTTCCCCAGCCTCCCTCATGAATAAATATGAAATTAAATAAATGAAGAGGACATAATCCCAACATAACTCCTTTGCTTCTGTATTCGCCTCTTTGGCATCCTGGACACTCAGGAGAATGTGATTTGTTCATGAGGGCAAAGGATGGGGTGTTTCCTGTTCATGGGGCTGCTGTTTGAATTTTGCTGAAATCGGGGGTGGAGGGTTTGGCCTGGAAGGCCTGCTTTCTACACTCCTGTGCAGACCATTGGGGACATGAGAACTTCTGGTTTGGCCTGGTGTAAAGAGGATCTTTACCTTGGCCTGGGCTATCGCTGTTGACTGCTGAGCTGGGCCTGGAGAATGAGGCTGGCTGCAATCCAGGGACCATCCCTGGGGCTTCACTGTGTACCCTGACTCTTAACTGATACCTCACTGGAACTGTGCACTTTGCAGAAACCATGCCCAGTGTGGGAACTGTCATATCTGCTGGCATGCCAAGTATGGAGATGTGATTCCTTCCACTAGAAACGGAGCAGCTGCTATTTCCACTCCCCTTCTATGTGGCTTTGTGTTTCAGACTCCACAGGTGGGACGAGGAGGCCAAAGGATGTCTCCATCTCTTCCTTTCCCCGTGTTGTATGCAGAGCTTACAGCTTATAACCCACGGACACCCCTGCATAGTTAGATGGTTGGTCATCCTCATCTTTAGACACCGATAAAACATCACATTAAGTTTCTTATTCTGTAAGCTAATAAAGTTAGTTTCCAGTGGTATTTGCCTAGGCCTTCTGTTGGTAAGTGACCTTGCTGGGGCCTCTCATTCAACGCTCTACCTTGGAGACCCTTTGATCTCCCTTGTATTTTAGCATATTTCCCAGGCTGGGGTGAAGAAGCTACTGACATGTAGTGCAAGGTGAGAGCAGCTGGCTGAGTGATCTTAAATATGGTGCTTGCTATAGGTTTTGTAAAAGTATTGACTATAGATGTGGGGGATAATGGGAGACAAAATCAGCATGTGTGTGTGTGGCTGATGGTGACAGTATTCTTTACTGAGACCATACAATACCTCCAGAGCAGAGTCCAATTCACAGAGCATATTCTAACAACTATGTGAATGAGATGCTGTGCTCAAGCTGCATTGACCAGATGTGAGGTGTGAGCCTCTTTAAGAGGAATGAGAGATTCTAGGAACTCCCCAGAGTCTAAGTAGCAGTGCCCTTATGTTACCTAAGAGGATGATCTCACCCCAGGAGGCTGAGGGGGTCAGTGGCCTTGCTATTAGCTCTCTATCCTAGGGGAGATGGTGGGAATGGACCCAAGTTACTCTTGTTCTTGGAAGCCTTCTCTGAGCTTCTGCCCCCTGAAATTTATGAGGTTTTGTTTCTTTTGTGACACCCTGAGATCAGATGATAGGATGGCCCAGTGCATTGATGTGTGGCCCTTGGCAGGTCACCCAATCTTTCAACCTCACTCCTCCTCTTCATCATAAAGAGAGTGAAAATGAGGTACCAGTACCTTCTCTTCCCACTGCATTTCCCCCAGTATTGACATCCTATCATATCTAAGCCACAGGAGCAAGGAAGGCCCCTGACCACTAATATCCCCAGACCTATAGTCCTAAGCCTTTTGGATGTCTGCAGAATTGCTGTACCAGGCCTGGATGGCACAGGGTGAGCCATGATGATGGTGGGCACAGGCACACCTCCTAGAGAATACTGATTTCTGTTTTTTTAAAAAAAATCTAGGGCTTTAGAACACTAGGTCCTGAAAAGCCAGAGACTGTCAAATCTAACCACCTTGTGTCACAGAACCAAAAACCAAGATAAGGAGCCTTAGCAGAGACTCCCAATGTGCCTGGACCCCTGAGCTCCCAGGAATTATTCCTGTCCCTTGTTGTTGTTGTTGTTATTTTAACATACTCCAGGCTTCCTGGAAATACTTTTGAGGGAGTGAAAAAAAATAGAAATCACATTTGGCTATAGACATTATTCCTCAAACAGGTATTAGGTGAAAAAAATTTCACATTAGGAATAAGCAAAGAGACATTTCAATAATGTATGGAAGTGGAAGAATTTACAGGGAACAGACTGCCAATGCAGAGTGCTTTAGTTGTGTCTTGTCAGAGTATTGTTCCCTTGTTAGGCTGCTCTAGCTCCTCATTGGCCAGTCTTCAGAGAAATGGCTTAAGACTCTAGGTAAAATGGCCCAGAGAACCTACTTCCACCCGTTCCTTGGCAAACAGCTGGCTGTGAAAGCTGGCAGGGTGAGCTTTGTCTGTACCACTTCAGGGATTGGTACTCACTTTCCTGAGTGTAAAGTTGTCTGAATTTGAGATGGAGGTAACTTATTCAAAACCCTGTGGCATGGCTAATATGGTAGAATCGGGGTCATGCCCCTTAAGGGGTATGTGATATGAACCTTTATCTAATCAGGACTTAGGAACTCTGACCTGTTCTCAGAGGCACATGAAAGATGGAGGAGAGCCAGCCCCAGATGCAGCAGGTGGAAGACTTCTTGACATCGCCAACGTGTTTTAGCATCATAGATAGCAGGTCTTCCTGAAGCCAGCCAGCGCACCTGTGGGTGGGTGTCTGTCTGCTCAGGTGGAGACCGAGCTTCAGCATGTTGGCAGCTAAGCCAGGCACAGAGAGTGTGTGACTCTGAGAATGAGATGGTTAACTTTCTTCTTTCCCTTCTTTTGTGTATGGGTGTTTTACTCCACGTATGTCTGCGTACCATTTGCTTGCCTGGTACCCTCAGAGGTCAGAAGGTGTAGGATTGTGGGGGAAGGGCCTATGGAGCCAGGTGCTAGTAAAGCTGGCCCCAAGGGAAAGTGTAGAGGGTGGGACCCAAGTTGTTTACAAAAAAATATGATTGGAGCTTCAGGTCAAGAAAGATGATGTCAGTACATGATTCCCTCATAGACAACACTGTAAATACCATAGACTAGGTGTGTGGTTGGGTAACCTTTAAGCTGATCGATCAGCCCAATGGGGCATTTGTGCCCCGCCCCCCAGTCTTTTTTTTTTTTTTTATGCTTTAAAAGGAGCTTGTGGTTTTTAAATAAAAGAGTCCTTGCCTGACTTGGCTCCCTGCTGCATCTGATTGTCTCCCGGGGGTGAAAAAGGGAGGCTGGAGAACTGGCAAGCAGTGCACTTACCTTTCCTCAGTTCCAGGTCTCCCTTCTCAGGGGACCTAAGTTCCCGGTGGGGCAGGACCCCATATTGGACTCCCTGGGACGGACTTACAGAAAGAAGGCTCTGATCTGCTGTTTGAGTGCTGGGAATTGGACCCCAGGCTTCTGGAAGAATCGCTGAGCTGTGGTGATACTTTGTGCTGAAATGTGGTGATTATTTATATGTTAATAAAGTTTGCCTGGATATCAAAGGAAATAGCCATTAATACAAGTCAGGCAGTGGTAGTACACATCCTTAATCCAATCACTTGGCAGGCAGGGTCTCTGTGTGTTCAAGGACACACTAGGGAACAGCCAAGCATGGTGACACACGCCTTTAATCCCAGTACCGACCATAGAGACCAGGAGGTCTGTACAGACAGGCAGTGACAAGGAAGTGAGGTAGCTGGGCTAAGAGCCAATGAGAGGGCAGAACAGCAAGGCAATAAAGGCATGGGTAGACAGGAAGTACCTCACTTTTAGTAGCTACAGAGCTGGAGAGGTAAGGTTGGTGGCTCTCACTATTGCCCTGATCCCTAAGGCTTTCACCTCTATATTTGGCTCCATGTTTTTTATTTAATAAGACCATTTAGAAATTCGTCTACACGGAGCCACCTCTCCGTTAACTTTATTATAACTGGAACAAAGGGTTAAGAGCATCTATGAGCTGGATGCTCCTCCCAGTACACTTCCTAGGAGAGTTATAGGCGGGTAGATGTTAGTTTCAGGTACCTCTCCATGCAGAAATGCTGGTGACCTCACAGTTCTTCCCCATTCCTATGTCAAACAAAGAGAACTCATTTAAACATGGGTTCTTTACCTCGTCACCTCCTTCCTTGGCATATTAAACCATCATGGGCAGTGAATCTGGCTTATGAAAATTGGACTTATTTGATAATAGAAGTGATATGTAATCTCTTTTCATGGCTTTGACTGAACTTGGAGATGAAAGACAGCCTGGAGAGTCATGCTCTCTATAGCCACATCTAGGCTAATGCAGTTAGTCTTGCTTAGAACTTTTTGAATACTCTGGCTCCTGTACTCTGGTCTGGATGACCTGGGGCAGTCAGTCTTCATTGAGTGCTGAGACGGGCAGGGAATAGGGCTGGCTGGGCTTTCCAGACCTCCTGAGATCCCCCTAAGAACTTAACTTCTTTTACTTCTGCTGAGAATTCTCAGCCATGTGCCTTGCAAAATCACATCCCAGCATGTCTGTCATAGTATTGTAGTGCCTGCTACTGGAAAGGAATGCCATTTTAAAAATGTATTTATTTATTCTTCTCTCATATATTACACCCAGACCAGTTTCCCCTCCTGCCTCTCCCCCCAGCTCCCCTCTCCTCTGATCCATTTCCCTTCAGAAATGGGCAGGCCTCCCAGGGATATCAACCAAACATGGCATATCAAGTTGCAATAAGATTAGGTGCCCCCCCCCCCATATTAAGGCTTGGATGAGGCAACCCAGTAGGAGGAAAAGGGTCTCCAAAGCAGGCAAAAGTCAGACAGCCCCCCACTCCCACAAGAAGACCAAAGTACACAACCATAACATATATGCAGAGGGCCTAACATGCATGTAGGCTCCCTGATTGTCAGTTCAGTCTCTGTAGAAATGCCATTCTTGACCCATTTACCGGCCCTGTCTTGCCTTTGTATTTCAGTGTTTAGAGGTCCAGGGGGAAGGACTTGTAGGGACGTCTCCCTCTCGGTTGCTTTCCCAGATGTTGCATGGCAGTTGTAAGCCATGACCTTTGGACTCTGCTCAGTACTGTTTTCCTGAACAGACATTTAATGAGCTGTATTATTAATGTATGCCAATGAAACATCAAATTGACTCTTGTTCCATGGAGTATATATACATAGTTGCTAAAGTCAGTTACTAGTAGCATCTTCCAGTTTCTGCTACGGTTTTTATTTGTTTGTTTGTTTTGTTTTTCGAGACAGGGTTTCTCTGTGTAGCTTTGCGCCTCTCCTGGAACTCACTTGGTAGCCCAGGCTGGCCTGGAACTCACAGAGATTCTGCTGCGTTTTTATCTGAACACCACCGAAGCGTTTCACAAAGTATAGACTCGGTATTCCTCCTGTCCTACTGTCCAGTTGTTCCTGCACTCAGTCCTTCTGCTAAACTATCCTGATTGCTGAAGTAGTTCAAGAGATGTTTGCAGGTTGAATGTTCGGATTTACAGACCTGATGGCACATGACTTTTCCTGGGAAGACATTAACAGATGTCTCTTCACCCTGCACTAATGACAGCGCAAAGGATGTTACTTACCTGAGTGTGGGTGGCAGTTTACTTACAGAGCATGAGCAACTCAAATGCAGGTGCATCACTGAAAAGCCTATCCAGTGGGGGTGACCACTCAAAAAGCTGCATACCCAGAGCTCCCTGAACAACGTTCAGGCAGCTTGGCTGACATGAAAGTCTCCTCTTCCTAGCCATTGTTACTCCTCATATAACTTTGAGAGGGTGTCTGTGTTTGCTTTTCTATTGCGGTGATAAAAAATCATGACAGAAAGTAATGTGGAGAGGAAAGGGTTTATTTCACCTTATACCTTACAGTTGTAGTCCATCATGAAATAAAGTCGGGGCAGAAACTGATGGCAGAAACCTGGAGGCAAGAACTGAAGCATGGATGAATGATGCTTACCGGCTTGCTCCTCATGGCTTCCTCAGCCTGCTTTCTTATACAACCCAGGACCATCTGCCTAGTTGTGGCACTGCCCACAGTGGGCTGCGCTCTCCCACGCCAATCATTAACCAAGAAAATAACCTACAGACTTGCCTATATGCCAATCGGATGGAGGCATCGTCTCAATTGAGGTTCCTCTTCCCAGATAAACTCTGGCTGTGTCAAGCTAACAAGCAAAACAATATGCAGGCCAAGCTAATAAAACAATATGCAGCTAACCAGGACAGAAGGAGGGCTGTGAGTCTTCTAAGTTTCAGAAGCTGGCCCAGCATCATGGAGTTTCTGAGACTTGTGAGCCAACCCCTTCCCCCTAGGAGGGGATGTTTCAATTCTGAAAATAGACAACACTCGAGGATGGCACTGACATCGAACTCTCAGCCAAACCCAAAGGCAACGGTCTTACCATATTAAATCTATCAACTCGACCATACTGACTGACATTATATGTTGGCTTGTGTGGACTGGCCCTCACTACTTCTCCAGTATTCTCCCCACCCCGGAGGTGGCTCCGAGCTTTGCTCTCTGCTAATTTTGTTCTGTTTGAGGCTCTGGCATGATCAGTACTGTGTTCCACCTCTGAACCCTTGCCCTGAAGATCCCTGCATCCAAGTTTTCACTCAAATCTAGTTTTCAAGAACCGAGTGATGGAATTGGATCCAATAAGCATTTAATTCATGCTCTATGTATTTATAGTTTTGAAAAGGGGTCTTTCTATGTGGCTCTGACTGGCCAGAATTTGCTATGTAAACCAGGCTGGTCAGGAACTTGCAGTGATCCTCCTGCCCTAGCCTCCCTAGAGTGCACAGGCTGAGGTCTGCACCACCATGACCCACTATTTACACAATTTTAATACTATAATTTTAATATTTTTCTTCTGTCCATTCCTCCTTCCCCTCTTGCAGTCCATATTCTTCTGAAGTAAAAGCTGATAATTTTTTTTTTAATTATTTTTAAAGATTTATTTATTTATTATGTATTCAGTGTTCTGCTTGCATGTGTCCCTTCAGGCCAGAAGAGGGCACCAGATCTCATTACAGATGGTTGTGAGCCACCATGTGGTTGCTGGGAATTGAACTCAGGACCTCTAGAAGAACAGCCAGTGCTCTTAACCTCTGAGCCATCTCTCCAGCCCTGATAATATATTTTTAACTTCCCGTCATATTAATAAAGCTTTCTTTCCTTTGTATTGGACTGGTTGAATTATTCAGCATGATTCTCACTGCCATTAGGGTTTATTGTTTGTTTGTTTTGTTTTTCAAGACAAGGTTTCTCTGTGTAACAGCCCTAGCTGTATTGAATCTTGTTCTGTAGACCAGGCTGGCCTCGAACTCACTGAGATCCGCCTGCCTCTGCCTCCCCAGTGCTGGGATTAAAGGTGTGTGTGCCCTAAAGTGTTTTATTAACTCTCAAGAGACTAACCTCTCCTATAGTGGGCTCTTATCAGGAGCTTTTGGATTCGAGCTTTTTCAACTCAAAATCTGAAATACTTCTCTATACCGTTTAACTGGGTCGGCTCCCCGCCCTTCTGCATTAAACCATTGGGTTTCTAAGTCTTCTGCCTTGGGAGACAGAGGCAGGAGGATCTCTTTGAGTTTGAAGTTAGCCTGGTATAAGTATCAAGTTCTGAGACCAGGCAGGGGTACTTAGTGAGACCTTGTCTCGAACAAGAACACACACACACACACACACACCAGAACAAAACCCAAAAAACCACCCAACCATGAAACAATGAAACATCCAACAATTTCCTTCAGAAAGAGGTGAAGCCAAGGCGATATAACGACGCAGAACGTTCCAGCTCTCTATCTAGTCCTGCCTGCGTCTTGCTCAGGTTCCCATTACCTTCAGGATACCTGCCCCGGGTCTTTGGCAGGAATGCCCTTCTTTTAGTGACTGCGGGGCCCGAGTCTACAAACTTGCACTTCATAAACGCTGCAAGTGGTGGCGTCGGACAGTCACCTCAGTAGCCTGGAGACCGAAGCAGGAGGGTTGCCACAGGTTCGAGGATAGCTAGGACTGAGGTGTGAGACACTGTCTTAAAAAAGAACAAAACTAGCCAGGTGGCGCACGCCTTTAATCCCAGCACTCGGGAGGCAGAGCCAGGCGGATCTCTGTGAGTTCGAGGCCAGCCTGGGCTACCAAGTGAGCTCCAGGAAAGGCGCAAAGCTACGCAGAGAAACCCTGTCTCCAAAAGCAAAAAAAAAACAAACAAAAAAAGTCCTGCAGGAACTCAGGGCTCTCGAACCCGATCAGCAGCGGGCCAGCGCAAACACCGGCGGGAATCACAAAGACACAGCCTACAAGGCGCCTGCGCGTCCGCTCAGACAGCAAGTGGCGCGAGCGCCCACGCCGATTGGCTGACAAAAGCCGGCACTCCAGCCAATGAGAGCGTTCCTTGTTGAGCGTGCGGCGCGCAGGAGTCTGGGTGCTCCGGCCGTTGCCGTGGAGACGCCGGGCGAGTTCCGGGGAGTCGGGTTTGCGGGTGGCCCCGGGGTGTTCGCGCGGCTGTGGTGAGCCGGAGGAGGTGGAACCACGCGGGAAGGCCGCGGCTCTCGGCATCCTCACGGCCGCGGGGCCGAAGCCAGGCCGGAGACCCGCCGGCACCGGACCAGGCCTTCTGCCCATGCCGGCGACTCCCGCCGCCGCCCCGAGGTGTCCTGGGTGGGTCACTGAGACTGCAGCGCGAAGCCATCCCTTTCTGTGCGTCCTTTCACTCACCTTCACCGCAGCCCAGCGAGGTGAGTGTGGTACTAGTGCCATTTACAGGGGGTGGAAACGGAGGCCGAGGGGAGGTTTTAAATGATTGCAAAGTTCCCGGCGCGGCTTACACCGGCTGCAAACCATTCCTCTGAACAGCCTCCCTGGAGGAGGCAAGGAGATCGACTTCACCCGGCACCCCCGGTTTCTGCACCTGTGGATTTGGACGCTGCTTAACGCTTCAAGACTTGACTTCTCCTAGGTCAGGAGTGTGGCCAGGTGAACTCTATGGGGCGAAAATTCCTTCTCTGTGATTCATTACTTTGTTTAGAAATAGAATTTAGAATGGTCTCCTTCAGGGGCTGGCAAACTCTTGTCGATAACTTTATAATGTGTTGTAAATGTAACAAGAACAACAATACTTTTAATGATGTTTTAGATTTGGGGTGGCTATACTCTGGGTCTCTGTGAGTTCAACCTGGTCTACATAGTGCGTTCCAGGACAGTCAGAGTTGCATAGTGAGACTCTTTGATGAGCCCCCGGGCAAAAGATTAGGCGCCACCATTGCTTATCTATCACTGGATTACAGTGCTGAGGGGTTTAAAGTACTTTTCTTTATCATGTGACATTGGGCCGTGGAAACTATACTTTTAAAGTTTGGGAACAGACTTGCTATGACAGTGCATACTTGTTATCTCGAAGCTTGGTCTACATAGCAAGTCCAGGCCCATTTTGCTGGGGCTATATAGTGATTTCTTGTCCCCCCCCCCAAAAAAAAAAAGGTGGGGTGTGGTTTGGAAATTTGAGAATCTAAAGCGATTAATGTGCTATTCTTAGAATAATGGAACTGCTAGTCTGGGAATTTGATAAATGATTATAAATAAATTGAAATTCCCCCCAAATCCAGAACTCTTGAGTGCAGAAATGACTGCACAAGTGGAAATGTTGCACTATGAAACTTCGTTCCATGTAAAAATTAATCTTCAGGCCATCTGTATAAGGCTATATGAAACAAGTAAATTTTGTGTTTTGACGAGTCTCATCAGGAAGATATCTTATTATATACATGCAAAAATTGCAGAATCCAAAGGAAATCTGAATTCCAAAACATTTTTGGGACTTGTTTCTCCTCTTTATTTTGTAACTGTTCTTTTTTTTTGAAGGTTGATTCATTTTTACTTTATATGTATGAGTGCTTGCTGCATGCATGTTATGTTCGTCATGTGCATGTCTGGTACCAAGGAAACCGGGGTGTTGTGTTTCCTAGAACGGACGTTAGACTCAGCCGCTGTATGGGTGCTGAGAGGTGAACCCAGGTCCTCTGCAAGAGCAGCAAGTGCCATTAAGTGCTCAGCCATCTGTCCAGCACTCTTCACTGTTTTAAAGCTGCTTCTGGGTTCATGGTAAACAATAAATATGTGACCCAACATTCTTGAATTGCTTACACACACAACGATACATGATAATCTCAGGTGCATAACTGAAAAGCTGGGGTCAGGTGGGTCATGCACTCTTTATGGAGATGCACCACCAGCAGCAACTCAGACACTCAGTACGTTTATTTTATACATCTGAATGTGTTTTGTACTTTTGGATCCAAGCGGTAGATATTATTGAATACAGCTGAAGAAGGAGGCAGGTGTAGCTAGTCTGGGCAGGGGGCCCTGGTAGGGTAGCAGTCTCAGCTCTGAACATCCGGGAGGAGGAAGCTGCAGGGACATTTTCTGCACACAGTCAGCAATGGCACATGGACTGGGCGAAGACTTGGTGGGTCCAAGGCATTGGGGTCCTTGGCAGCCATGCCCATGTCAACAGTACACATGTACTCAGGACTTCATGTGCTCCTTACATATTTACTCAGGCCTTCCTCTGCTCCCCACGGTTTTTTGTGAATGTACCATGCTTTGTGTATCCATTCATAAAATGATGGACTTTTGAATTGTTTCTGCCTTTTGCATATTATGAATAATTTTTTATTAATCTTTGCTTTGGCGTATTACTTGTGTGGATGTTCCATAGTTAATTTATCCATTCTCTTTATAGCCATTTAGGTTGTTTCCATTATCTTGCAATTACCAACTGCTGCACAACAAATAATCCTAAGTACATGTGTTTTTGTACTGTTGGAGATGTGTCTTCAGGGTAGAGGTCTAAAAGTACAATTCTGATTGAAATGTAATTGCAACTGTAATTTTCTGAGGTTTTGTCAAATTGCTTTCCAGGAGGATTGTATCACTTTTCATTTATGTGAGAATAGTACTGTTTTTCCACAATTTCAGTCAACATTTTGCTTACCCCCCTTGCCTTGAGACAGGAGTTCATTGTATAGTCCTGACTGACCTGGAATTTGCTATTTAAAATAGACTAGGATGGTGTTGAACTTGCAACAGTCCTCCAGGTGCCTCTTTTTCCTGAGTGTTGGGATAACGGGCCACCATGCCCAGCTTAAAAAACAACAACAAAAAATTATTTAACTAATTGACAGATTATGGGGGGGGGCATGTGCTTGCCGCAGCACCAGTGTGGAGTTTAAAGAGGGCAACTTTGTGGAGTTGGTTGTTTCTTTCCACCTTTATGGGGGTTCAGGGGCTTGAACTCAGGTTTCTTCATCATCTGAGCCATCTTGTTGGTAAAGGCACTTGCTGCCAAGCCTGATGACCAGGTACTGTAGTCACTGCCTCCTAAAGGTCATACTGTCTGCCAGCATAGCCTGACTGAAGCTCGTGAACCTTTTGGGCAACACGCTGAAATTGAATCAAACCATAGAACATACACACTTGAGTGTCATTCTGGGCCTGACCTCTTTCTGCTACATGCACTGGTACCTCTTGTTTCAACAATTAAGGCTTTATGTTGTATGTGTTAGTATTGGATAAAGCCGATCCCCTTAGAAGATTTTTTGTTTTGTTTTGTTTTGGTTTTTCAAGACAAGATTTCTCGGTGTAGTGCTGGCTGCCCTGGAACTTGTTCTGTAGACCAGGTTGGCCTCGAACTCACAGAGATCTGCCTGTCTCTGCCTCCTGAGTGCTGGGATTAACGATGTGTGCCACCACCGCACGGCTTGGTTGTTTTGTTCTGTTTTGTCACTTAGTTCTCGATAGTCTTGTGGTTTATTTTCCCGAAGCACCTTTCGTGTCGTCCTGTCTGTTGTCTTCTTGGTGTTTTTCCTGGGGCCACAGAGAGTGTGTGGTAAACTTGGGAGAACTGACATTTTATGTAGTTGAATCCACCCAAGGAGAAGAGATGCATTTATTCTTTCGTGTTTTCAAATTTCCCTCACATAAATTGCAGATAAGGACTTAATCTTGTTGCTACTATAGATGGAATTTTTTTGTGTTATCATAGTTTCTGTTTATGGTTTGTATGCATCAATTTTATATTAATCTTTAGATGATGATGATGATGATTTTTTTGGTTTTTTCAAGACAAGTTTTCTCTGTGTAGCCCTGGGTGTCCTAGAACTCACTATCGACCAGGCTAGCCTTGAATGCAGAGATCCACCTGCCTCTGCCTCCTGAGTGTTAGGATTAAAGGCATGGGTCACCACTGCCCAGTGAAGATTTTAATTAGGTATGTATATATGTTTGTGTGTGGGTATGTGTCCATGAATGCAGTTGTCCAGGGAGGCCAGAAGGGGGCATCAGATTCCCTGAGCTGGAGTTACTTGATGTTGGTGCTGGGATCCAGACTTGTGTCCTGGGCAAGAGCAGTGGGTGCCCTTTTCTGCTGAGCCAGCAGCTCTGTACCAATGGGCTTCATGCTAATGGTATCCTTGCTACTTCACTGAGTCCTTGTATTATTGTATAAGTTTGCCATTGACTGTGGGTTTGAAGAGTTTTTTTCTTAAGGTAGTCTATTGTATTATCAGCACAGCAGTTAGTAACACTTTTACTTTTTATTCACTTTTCTTCCTTCCTTTCTTCCTTCCTCCCTCCCTTCCTCCCTCCCTCCCTCCCTCCCTCCCTCCCTCTTTCCTTTCCTTTTCTTTTCTTTTCTTCAAGTGTTTTCTTGTTCATAGGTACTGCATTTTGTCAGATGTTTTTAATCTGAAAAAAGTTAATGTATTTTAGAACGTCTATGTGTAGTTGCCTGTCTGTATATCATCCTGATCACACAGTACCTGCATAGGCTAGAAGAGGGCACTGGATCCCCTGAACTGGCTTACAGGTGGTTGTGAGACGCCTGATATGTGAACTGAATCTGGGTTCTCAGCAAAGGCAGCCAGGACTTTTAAGTGCTAAGCTGTCTGCTTATGGAAATAATTTTATGACATGGTTTAATTGTTTTCATTTTTATATTTTGTTACATTTATTTTAGTTTAATTTGCTTTTTTTTTATTGAATGTTTTTCTTTTATTCTACATCCCGACCATAGTTTCCCCTTCCTCCTCTCCTCCGGTTCCCTCTGCACCTCCCCTCCTCCCCCCCCCCACACCAATCCACTCCTCCTCTGTTTCTGTTCAGGAGGGGCAGGCCTCCCATGGGTGTCAACAAAGCTTACCCAGAAGTTTTTCGTTACTTTTCTCACTGAACCTGGAACTTGTCAGTAGTTTAGTGATGAGGGACCTCCGGAGGTCTTCCTGTCTCCGTCCCCTCATTCTCGTCAGTAGTTTAGTGATGAGGGAACTCTGGAGGTCTTCCTGTCTCTGTCCCCTCGCTCGTTCCAGGCTCGCTGATGCACACTGGGGCTCCGAGCTCAGGTTCTGGTGTTTGCACAGCAACCATTTTATCGGCAGAGTCATCTCTCCTTAGTTACAGGCTTTGATCAGATCTGTCTTGGTTTTCATGTTTGTGGAAAGGTGTATGTGTGTTTGTACTTGCCATAGTAAAGATGTGGAGGGTAAGGACAACTTGGGTGTTAGTCCTTGCCCCCTGCCCCGCCCTGATTTTTTCAAATTAAGACCATTATTGGGGTTAGAGAGATGCTTCAATGGTTAAGAGCATTGGCTGTCTTCCAAAAGACCCAGATTAGATTCCCAGCACACACATAGCAGCAAACAACTGTCTTTAACTCTAGTCTTGGGGCATCTGATGTCCTTTTCTGGCCTCTGCAGGCACCAGGCACACATGTGGCACACAGACATACATACAGGCAAAACATCTATACACCTAAAATAAACACGAATTTAAAATATTACTGTGTGTGTATGATGTTTGTGTGTGGAGGTTAGAGTATACTTTTGGGGAGTTGGTTCTCTCCTTCCACCTCTGTGGGCTCCAGGGATTGAACTTGGGTTCTCAGGCTTACATGGCAAACACGTTTACCTGCTGAGCCATCTCTCCATCTCCGTTTACTTGATTTGATTTTTCTAAACTTTAATTGTGTGTGTGTGTGTGTGTGTCTGTCTGTCTGTCTGTCGGGGTGGATGTACACATGACACAGCACACATGCAGAGGTTAGAGGACAGGTCTGTGGAGGTTTTTTCTCTTCCGTGTTTATGTGGGTTCTGGGGATTGAACTCGGGTTGTTTCCATGCTGAATCATCTCATTGGCCCTTCCACTTTGTTTTGAAATCAACTGCTGTGCACACCAGCCTTCCTGGTCTGTGAGCTTCCAGAGCATCTCCTTCTCCACCTCTCATCTTGCTATAGGAGCACTGGGATCACAGACATAAGATTTTTTTTTTTCAAAGATTTATTTATTTATTATGTATACAGAAGAGGGCGCCAGATCTCATTACAGATGGTTGTGAGCCACCATGTGGTTGCTGGGAATTGAACTCAGGACCTCTGGAAGTGCAGTCGGTGCTCTTAACCTCTGAGCCATCTCTCCAGCCCCAAGATTTCTTATCTGTAGTTTTGTGTGTGTGTGTGTGTGTGTGTGTGTGTGTGTATGTGCACATGGGTGCAGGTGACCCTGGAGGCCAGTAGAGGGTGGTGCACTGTCTGGAGTTGGCCTTACAGGTGGTTGTGAGTTCCCTGACATGGGTGCTGGGAACTGAGCTGTGTTCTCTGCAGTGCTGAACCATCTCTGCAGTCCTGCCCTGTCACCTCTTAACACTGTCATATTGGGAACCAGATTTCAGGGTGAGTGTTGGAGCGGACAAATACTACTCAAACCACAGAACTCTCCAGTACCCTCCTATGTCTTGAGCACACTATGTCAGAAACATAGATGCAAATGTTTAGTCTTTTCACAGCACCAGAACAACAGCAATAATAAAGTAATGATAAGTAATAACAGAATAATAATAAATTCACAAGGTATGGCAGTTTCAGCTGCACCGGTTTGCCAGTTACTCCCACTTTCCTTGATAAAGCTGACTGAGGTAAACACAGATTCTTTATCCTAGTATTAGTTACTAATATTGACTTTAGGTTACACATTGCAGATTACACAGTAACCTTTTTGCGATGGTGACTATCTCCATACAAGAGCATGCTTCTGGTAAAGGATCCCCTCCACCCCTCTTCAGAAGAGAAAAGGAAGCAAACACTGGGTACAGCAGCCCAGTTCCTACTTGATGCATGTGAAATGTCCAGGTGGTCAGGAAATCACTGTGGTTTAGCCATGCACAAACAGTTGTCTTGTGTGGTGGCTGCCTCACTGCCCTCTCTCAGCCTACAGACAGAAAGCAAGCAAGGCTTACAGGAGAATGCTCCTTCAGGAGGAAGCTCGCTCACTCGCTTTCTCTCTGTCCCTGTCTGTCTGTTTGTCTGTCTCCCCTCCCCCACCCCCACCCCCCGCCCGCCTTCACTCTCTCCCCAGAATTGCTGTCAGGGGGCAAGAGGCCACAGCAGAGTTCAAGAGGGTTCAGAAGTCCTGAGATGTAGGAAAGCTGATGGAAATGCAAATGGTGTCCACCTCTGGGGAAGCTGTTGCTGTTGTTAGTCAGATTGCTGCTGGTCGTGGCTTTGAGAGCAAGACTGCAGACTGAGTCCATTTGCAGAGGGGAAAGGACAGTGTTGGTCCAGATGATCACATGGGCAGACGGACGGACGGACAAACAGGAGAGCAGCTAGCACAGGCAGCAGCACTTGGGTAGGTTCTGTCAACAGCTGGGACTGGGCTGAGCGGGAGCTCCTGGGAAAGTTGGGAGTTGCCTGCCTGTCAGCCCTTGATGCCCACCCCAGACAGTCAGGTGATGGTTGCTGGGGACTGTGGCCAGTGCAGTGCTGGGTATGTGTCCAGGAAGTTGTTGGGCCTAGTATTCCTGATAAATTTTTAGTATACCCATGTGCTCCTACAGTCCCAGTTCACTTGATACGTTGACGGTATGGTAACCTTTCTACTCCCAGGAACAAGTCAGTTATCAGTTTGTGCTGTGTGGGTGATGCTGAGTGGATGAACGGTCACAGGTTCACCATGTACGTAGTCATCCTTCATTCTCAAAATGGAGTCCCCGGGGGCAAGGCACAGCCTGAAGAACCAGAATTTTATACAATATAGACTTAGAGCAAGCAGGCCACAGCCTGATCTCAACATTCTCCCTGCCTGCTGGTCCATCCTCTCTATTCCGGATATACATCGCATAACTGGAACCAGACAGTGTTGACTCTTTTGTGTATGGCATCTTTTATTTAGCTTAGTTTTTACAGGTTCCTTCATGTTGTAGCATGTACCAGAATATTATTTTATGAATGGACAATGGTGTTTCATGGACTTTCCCTATTTTATTTGTTCATCAGTTTATGGATATTGTGGTTGCTCCACCTTTTAGCTCTTAGGAATAATGCTGCTATGTTCATTCATGAGCATGTTTTGGTGTGTCTGTGTTTTCTTCTGAGATCTGAAGATATGAACTTCCAGATCATATGCTAATTCTGTTTGGCATTTTGAGGAACTGCCAATGTATTTTCCATAGGGTCCGTTTTATATTCCCAGGAACAACATGGGAAGTTCTAACATCTCACTCTCTTGCCACCCCATCATATTTTACAGCCTTCAAACTGGTTTACCTCCCTTTAATTCTGTTTTTTCCCCATATTTCTAAGACATAGCTGGGCCCCAGCATAGTACTGCTGTTGGCTCTTCCTGAACCCCCTGGTCCTGTTTCCTTTGTAGGGGACTGTGGACTGGCACATCCTCTACCAGTGATGGGAAGTGACCCTCCATGGTGGTGCTGAACCTCTGAACATGGTAAGAACTGATGCCGGCCTGAGTTGTTGGTGACAGTGTTGTCACTGGGCTCCTGGGGTAAGGGGAATTTTCCTTGTGCAGCCTTCCTGAACGGAAGGCTTTTGGTACACCTGGGGGGAGGATACTGACTGGCTGTTGGCTTGTAGGGCTTCAATCACATTTGTAGGAAAGACACTAGCATGACATGTTTCATTGGGATTGATATTCTGTTGTTTGTTTTGCTTTTCAAAACAGGGTTTTTCTGTCTAACAGCCCTGGCTGTCCTGGAACTCATCTTGTAGACTAGACTGGCCTTGAACTCAGAGATCCGCCTGCCTCTGCCTCCCGAGTGCTGGGATTAAAGGCCTGTGCCACCATGCTCCAGCTGGGATTGTTACTCTAGCACACAGGTCTTATACTGTGTTAAGTACAAGCTGGGTGCTCCCAGCCTCTGTTCCTTTCGTGGTGGACAGTATCCAGGGTTTACCCTCCACCCTGATTGGCAGCGTCCCACAGATAAATTCTTATTCTGGTTTTCTCCTCGAGGTGATTGTTGGTGGTTCATTCCTCCATAGCTTTTCATAGTAGCCTAGAATATGTTCTGAAGCAGGGTTGTACTCATCTGAGCACTGTGCTGCTCTTCCTCTGAACTCATTTCTAGATTCGAATTGCAGCCTTAAATGCCAGCTCTACAATTGAAGATGACCATGAAGGAAGCTTTAAAAGCCACAAAATCCAGACAAAGGAGGCTCAGGTATGTACTCTAAGATCTTCCTCTGAGGGAGACCTTGCTGCTCATTTTCAGTGAATTCAGGCATCTCCTCAATGGCGTTCTCAGGGGAACTTGCATTGTGCTGATGGCTGGCTCCACCTCAGGTTGAACTTGTTTCACTCAGGAGATAGTCCTGCTGAAGAGCTCTATCTTCTTGCCTCTTGCCTGTACTCAGTGGTGCCTACATCTCTCTCT
The DNA here is from genome assembly GCF_004664715.2 of Peromyscus leucopus. Lineage (NCBI taxonomy): Eukaryota > Metazoa > Chordata > Mammalia > Rodentia > Cricetidae > Peromyscus > Peromyscus leucopus. The sequence continues at coordinate 20,200,152 of NC_051084.1, forward strand.
CTCTCTGTGTGCCCAAAGGGGACTCTCTTTCCCATTAATGAGGTCTGGACACTGAGTAGTAGAATTTCTTTTGCTGTAGAGGTGTGGCTGACAGTTACCTGGGCAACAACTCATAGCCTTCCCTTTACACACATTTTTGGTTTAAAAGGATCAACTTTTGTGTGGTGTAAAACATTTCCTATCTTGGTTTACAGGAAGCAGAGGCTTTTGCCCTATACCACAAGGCCCTGGATCTACAGAAACATGACAGGTTTGAGGAGTCTGCCAAGGCCTACCATGAGCTCCTGGAGGCGCGACTGTTGCGGGAGGTGAGGCCCTGGTAGGCTGGTCTGTGGGCTTTGAGACAGAGTCTCACTTTGAAGTCCAGGCTAGTGTGAATCTCAGGGTTCTCCTAGATGCTGGGATTGCAGGCAGGGAACACCCTACCTAGTGCTTCTCAGTGTCTGTCTATCTGTCTCTTGTTTTGCACATGTGTACATGTGTGTGCATGTGTTTGGTTTTAGTTTTTTCTTTTTGAGACAGAATGTCATGTAGTCCAGGCTAGTCTTGAACTTGTGTAGCCAAGGCTAGCCTTGAACTGATTGTCCTACCCCCACCTCCTGAGTGCTATGCTGGCTGGCTTGGAATTCTCTATCCAGACAGGTTGACCTTTAACTAACAGAGTTCTGCCTGCCTCTACCTCGTGAATGCTGTGATTAAAAGTAAATATCACTACGCCCAGATACTTCTCTTTTTAGGGGGTGGGGTTCAAGACAGGGTTTCACTGTGTAGCCCTGACTGTCCTGGAACTTACTCTGTAGACCAGGCTGGCCTCGGACTCACAGAGATCCACCAGCCTCTGCCTCCTGAGTGCCGAGACTAAAGGCTGCCTGGGCCACCACACCTGGCTCTGGCAATAGTTTTTATGCAGTGATTTCTTGGAAGACTTAATGTTTTTAAGGCATTGCTATGAAAACAGTGGTGAAATAACTTTTTAAGTTAAAGATGTTTACAATCCTTATGCTCTTTGATCTCATGTTCACATATGATATCCAGGCTAGGAATTAGTGTCCTTTTATTCTAGAGTTCACTGACACCAGCTCTTTAGTTGGAATAGCTTGTGGGTAGCTGTGTGATGATTCAGAGCCAGGAGCTTGGCCTCCTGACTTCTAACCCAGAGATTTCTGGGGCAAAGCTTTAGGTTCTGCCTGCTCACCCCAGGAAACCTCTTCACACTTGTCCCTGAATAGGGGGACTGGCTGGGCTGGTTTTTCAGAACTGATGGATGTTACCAGCTACATTGAGCACTCACCCTGATGCAGCAGCAGGGTGGAGAGGGGCTCCCTTGTCCTTGATTCCCCAATCTCTGCGGAGTGCTTCATGGTAGTTTGGCCTTTCTTATATGATTGGAGCTGTTGGGTCTGCGGAGACTATGTGCAGCACCTGCATTTCCCAGGTGAGGTGGACCAGGCTGTCTGAAGCAGTGTCTGGCCTGGCTCCTGTGGATTGCTTGCTGGAGCTGCAGGCCTGTGGTGTCATTTCTGCCTCTGTTTTCTCTCAGGCAGTTTCATCCGGAGATGAGAAAGAAGGGCTGAAACACCCTGGACTGATACTGAAATATTCCACATATAAGAACCTGGCCCAGCTGGCAGCCCAACGCGAAGATCTAGAGACAGCCATGGAATTCTATTTGGAGGTATAGAGTTGATAGTGCTCAGATAGCCGTTTAGAAAACCAAGGAAGAAGGGGTATGATGTGGTCTTGTTGACCGAAAAGAAGAGTTTGTAGGGGTGTCCCACCAGGCTCTTGTTCCCAAGGCATTATTGAATGCAGAAAGGCCTGGAAAGCCAGGCTTAGGGACTAGGATGGACTAGTGCAGAGGATTATATGTGAAATTTTCTACCATCAGTACACATGTGACTGTAGGTGACTTATTTAATCCATTTGAACCTCCAGGTCTATACCAATGTAGTGGGAGAAAAAAAAAAAGAGTAAAGCTGGGCATAGTGGCACATATCAATAAACCAAACGGTGGAAGGGCTGAGGTTGGAGGACCACATTGCAAGTTTGGAGCAAAGTAAACAAGTTGGTGAATTTTAAGTACGAAGACCAGAGCCTGACACCTGTATTCAGTGTACTCTAGTCTTAATAACATTGGCATTATTTCTGTTGCTCTCTCTCTGGGTATCTCTAGTGTACCAGATTGTAATATGAATTCCTAAATGGTGTTAATAAGATATCCAGAGCCAGATATGGGTAAATGCTGAAAGATCAGAGAGACAAAGGAACAAGCCACAGCCACATCTCACCTCACTAACTCCACGAATCCTCTGACTGAAGTCTTCTAAGTCCTCACCTGAAAGGCTCCAGCTGAAAAAGCCCCTAGCTGAAATGCCTTTAGTTCCTGTCTCCTCATACCTTATATACCTTTCTCTGCCCAGCCATCACTTCCTGGGATTAAAGGCGTGTGACTCCCAAGTACTGGGATTAAAGGTGTGTGCCACCACTGCCTGGCTCTGTTTTCTCTCCTAGACTGAGTCAATCACATGTAGTCCAGGGTAGCTTTGAACTCACAGATATGCAGACAGACTCTGCCTCCAAGTGCTAGGATTAAAGGTGTGTGCCACCACTGCCTGGCCTCAGTGTTTAATCTAGTGGCTTGTTCTGTCCTCTGATCTTCAGGTAAATTTTATTAGGGTACACAATATATCACCACACCCGATAGTGTGCCAAGTGCTCACCATGCAATTTTAGGCCATTTTGCAAGGAGGGTGAATTTATCCTTATTTCAGTGATGAGGACACAGGCTTAGGTCATTCACCTAATTAATGTTGGAACTGTGGTGTGAACTAAGGTCTTCTCAAAGCCTATAATTTTTCTAGAATCATATAAGACTCCCATATTTTCTTTGTATCCATTTCCTCTTCTTTTGATTTATTTTAAAGATTTGTTATATATTTTTTTAAAGATTTATTTATTTATTATGCATACAGCATGTATGACTGCAGGCCAGAAGAGGGCATCAGATCTTGTTACAGATGGTTGTGAGCCACCATGTGGTTGCTGGGAATTGAACTCAGGACCTCTGGAAGAGCAGTCAGTGCTCTTAACCCCTGAGCCATCTCTCCAGCCCGATTTGTTATATTTTTTAATTATGTGTTTGTGTGAATATGTGTGTGTGACTGCAGGTGCTTGTCAGTGCCTTTGGCTTCAGGTCCCCCTGGAGCTGGAGTTACAAGTGTGAGCTGGCTGATGCAGATGCTAGGAACCAAACTCGCATCCTCTGCAGGAGCAGCGAGTGCTCTAAACTCTGAGCCATCTTTTCAGCAGCTCCTTTCCCCCTCCCAAGTATGCACGTGTGCACATGCCCTCCTCAGGAACATGTCCAGCTTTTTTAGTACAGGGTCTCTTATAGGCCTTGAGCTCAACCAGTTAGAAGTAGTCTAGTTGTCCAGTGAATCTCAGGGACCCACCCTTTTCTGCTGGCCCCAGAACGAGCATGCGCAGCATTGTGAATGGGTTCTGAGGGTCAGACTTGGGTCCTCCTGTTTGTTAGGCAAGCGCTCCACCCACACAGCTTTCCCCCAGAGTCCTCTTTCTCTTCTTACCCTATTAAATGTGCGAAGCACACACGTTTCCATTAGCGCAGTATGTGGAGACGATGTTCTAAGTTAAATAAATTAGCTCAGGTAACATTTAAAAAAATAAGTGTTGTGTGACAGTTCTCATGTATTTCAGGGCTATGAAGGGAGGATAACCTTGAACTCTTAACTCTCCTCTTCCCAAGTGCTGGGATTGTAGACATGGGCTTATTATATAACTTGTATTTCTTGAGGAAGATTTCATTATGTGGCCTATGCTGTCCAGAAACTCACTTTGTAGCCCAAGTTGGTCTTGACCTTGCTGTCCTCCTGCCTCAGCCTCCAGAGTGTTGGGATTACAGGTGTGAGTCACATGCCCTGTTCCATGTGACTTGTCTTGGAAACATGTGGCTCCCGAAAGTGAGCCCACTCTATTAGTTATAAGTGGTCAGGCACACTCCCTTGCCATTGCCCTGGGTAATTGAAGGGCTGGGGCAGTGCCTTGTCCCGTCTATCCCCGCCTTGCCTGCTCACTGAGAAATCTGATCAAGAGCATTCATGTACCCTCTGCTTATGCTGCTTCTAGGCAGTGATGCTGGATTCCACCGATGTCAACCTTTGGTATAAAATTGGACACGTGGCCCTGAGACTCATCCGGCTCCCCCTGGCTCGCCATGCTTTTGAGGAAGGGCTTCGGTGTAACCCTGACCACTGGCCCTGCTTGGACAATCTCATCACTGTTTTGTACACCCTCAGTGATTACACAAGTGAGTCGGGACAGAGGAGCGAGGTCAGTTGGGTAAGCTGGTAGCAACCTTGATCTGGTTAGAGGAAGAATGGAGATGTTTTTACATATCGGCTCTATTCTGTTTTCCTTTCTGGGTTAATCAGATACTTGTAAGTATTGCAGGAAGATAATAGTACTGTATTCTAAATGATCCCCCCTTTCCTTTGTACATTGTCCTGTCTTTTGGGTGGTTGTTCTTTTGGTTCTTTGAGAAAGGTCTCCTATGTCACCTAGGCTAGTCTTGAACTCAAAATGCTTGCCACATCAAGTGGCTTACTGTCAGACATTTATTTCTCATAGCTTTGGAGGCTAGGAAGTCTAAGATCAGGGTGCCAGCAGATTGGTGCCTGGTCTTGGCTTCTGGGTTTGCCACCTCTTGTATCTTTAATTGATGGGGTGGGGTTGAAAAAAACAAGAGGGAAGGGGAGCCCACTTCATGTGTATGTGATACTAGAGGTATAATTCATCCTGAAGCAAGATTCTTCTCTACCCCTGGGCCTAGCCAGATAGTTGATGTGCTCCAAAATATAATGGTGGGACATTTGTATTATAAACATCCCCTTGTCTATCCCCAGAGTGAGAAACAGAAAAGAAGGAGTGAAAAGTTCCAGATAAACCTAGAACTTAGTAAGGCAGATTTCATGAAGTCTTTAGGTTCAGGAATAATTGTCTTTGGTTTGATGCTCTTGTCCTGTAGGCCACTGGGTGGCAGTGCCACTCTCATAGCTGAGATGCCCAGCTATTTTGAAGGTTGTTAGCCCACAGCTTATCACTGTGAACTCCTTAGATTCTTTTTTTTTTTAATTGCCACAGTTGTTAAATATGGACTCATGGGTCAAGGCCGTGCAGGACAGTCATAAAATCTGTTTGCTTCTGGCACTGGCTGTCCTCCTCACCTGCAGGTGTGTGTTCTGGTGTATTCTGGATATTAGTCTCAGCAGTCGTTAGTAACGGAGTTGGTTAAGATGCTGCCTCACCATTGTTGTGGTGCAGTCTTTGATTCCAGAGTGGGGCATTCTCCTGGTACTGACTGGAAGGCTAGAGTTCTGAAAGCACTCGTCGCTCCTAAACTGTTTCTCTCCTGCTAGCATGTCTGTACTTCATCTGCAAAGCACTGGAGAAAGACTGCCGATACAGCAAAGGTCTGGTTCTCAAGGAGAAGATCTTTGAAGAGCAGCCTTGTCTCCGGAAGGACTCGCTCCGAATGTTCCTCAAATGGTAAGGCCTGCATCATGTCACCATGTGTGGCTGGTAAGCATCAGGAGCATCCTTTGTCCCCATCTCTGTCCTGATCTGTGTGTAATTGGAGTCTCTGGACGCCAGGGCTTCATCACCTGTGCTGACCTCATCAACTGGCTTCCTTTGGCCTGTTTGTGTGTTGTTTGGTAAGGTTAGGGAATAGGGATTGAACTCAGGGTTACACCCCTGCCAAGATTTGTCACCAGTGCTGCCCAAATTCAGTATCCCAAACACGCCCCGATCTTGTCCCACCTCTGCCATGCCTCCAGAGCAAAGCTCATCCCTACCTATATTACCCAGAGGCCCTCTGCAGCTCAGGCTCTTCCTTCTCTCTCTTTACCTGTAGCTGGAGTTTTCTCCAGTCCTGCCTGGTCTACGGTCAGGACAAATCTCTCTCACCCACCAGTCCCACAGCTGCTCAGACCCAGCCAAATAAACACACAGAGACTTACATTGCTTACAAACTGTATGGCTGGGGCAGGCTTCTTGCTAATTGTTCTTATATCTTAAATTAATCCATTTCTGTTAATCTATAAGTTGCCACGTTGCTCGTGGCTTACCGGTATCTTAACATCTTCTCATCATGGCAGCTGGCAGCGTCTCTCTGTCTCAGCCTTCCACTTCCCAGAATTCTCTTCTCTGCTTGTCCTGCTTATACTTCTGCCTGGCTACTGGCCAATCAGCGTTTTATTTATACAGAGCGATATACACAGCATTTACCTCCTGCTTTTCCCTCTCTGATTTCTCTGTTAGAGCCGCCTCAGTGCCTGGCACATTCCTGCCTGGCCCCGTGTGACTGTGAGTGTCTGGAGTGAACTAAGTAATGTGTCTGGGGAGGTTAAGTCTCTCGGGTGGCTGTGTGGAGTAGTCCTCCTGGAGGCACCAGGACAGTCTGGACACACTGGGAGGGCAGGTATTTGTGTCATCTCAGGCTGTGAGTAGTCACCCGAGATCTTTCTGTATTTTGGAGACACCATTGATTTTGGTGAACAAAAATTTGTCTAATGACATTGTTGGAAACAGATAGTTGAGGCTTTCCTTTCCTGTGGCTTTTCAGACAGAAAGATGATACTATTAATACATACAAAACTCTTTGCCCTGTTGTGAATTGTGGAGGGAACAAATGGCTTTTGTGATTTCCAGCGTATGTGGGTATTCGAATGCTGATCACTACCCGTTTGAGGTCAGAGTCACACTGTAATTTGTATTCAGGAAAAATCAATTATTGATGAAAGGGTATTAACTTAAATGTATCCCTGTCTGTAAAATTTTAGCACTGACTCTAGTTTAACACTGTAATTTCCTCCTGTTTTCTACACTTTTAGTGACATGTCAATTCACGATGTGTCAGTGAGTGCAGTGGAGACACAGGCCATTATAGACGAGGCTCTGGGGCTGCGGAAGAAGAGGCAAGCTCTGATCGTGCGGGAGAAGGAACCGGACCTGAAACTAGTGCAGCCCATTCCTTTCCTCACGTAGGTCATCCAGTTTCTCTAGGAATATTGGGTTGGCTGGTAGGAAGGGAGAAACCCCAGACCAGATCCGGGGCTGGAGGCAGGGGTAAGGCTGGTGCACAGTGGCTAGAGAGCTGGAGGCATGTACCTACTTGCAGGCTACTAAAAAACAGGTTAGCTCTCTTGAGCATGCCCAGTGTAAGCTGCTTGCCCCAGCCACTAGGAATATTCCTGTCCTTCTCAGTCTTCTCTACTGAGAAGGGGAAAGAACACTAACACTTGGCAGCCATCAACCAGGAGAGAACCTGGCACCCTGGAGTTTGTCACAAGTATGGACTTCCCTGGCTGTTGTGTGTTCATAGCAGGGCCAGATGAGATGTAAGATGTGTAAGATGGGCATCAGCATAGCCTTTGTGAGCCCTGGAATGTGTAAGAGACCCTCTCCTTCCTGGAAGGCAGACCTGATAGTGGTGGCCCACTGGAGTTGGGGTAGTTTAGCACTGTAGTAAGCTTTGGCATTTAATTTTTGCTTTAAAAATTCTGGTATTATGGACAAGCTCATGCCTGAAATCCCAAAACTCAGGAGGCTGAAGCAGGTGAGCCTCTGATTTCCAGACCAGATTGCACTGCAGGGTGAGTTTGAGGCCAGCTGGGGCTACATAGTAAGACTGTCGCAAACATAAATATGCACACACAAATTCTGCCATTAAATCTTGAGTCTTTAAATTTAGCATGTCCTGGCATCGGGTATAATTCTAACCCCTTGCCCCTCAGTGACCTTACTCAGTCATTGCCACTGTGGTGTAGAGCCTTTCTCCTGTGCCCCTTCATGGCAGTCCTGGTGCTGGTAGTTAGGTGACCTTGGGGATATTATGTGCTATTCCTTAAAAACTGGCAACAGCATCCCTCTTTGGTAGGGGATGATGTAGTGGAATAGAACTCTAGGGGTCTCTGCTGGGGTGAATGTAAGAATGATAAGCGGTGCTGGTTACTGTGCAGAAAGGTCACGACAAAACCCAGTATCAGAGCTTTATTAGGAGGAAGAGGGGTGTGTGAGAACCAGGCCTGGGGAAGGAGCACGTGCAGAGAGCAGAGGGAGGGAGAGAGAGAGAGATGGGGGACAGAGAGAACAGAACACAGAGAGAGGGTGGTGTCTGTGTCCAGGCAGGCCTAGGGAGCTACACCATGCGTGCGCTGATTGCGTGACCACACCACAAGCATGTGGTCACCATCGCACACTGATGATGTAAGACGCAAGACCCTTTGCTTAACTCCTGAACTGAGCATGTACGGTCATGCAGCTGGAGTGAGGGCAGAGTTCTAACAGTGAGGAACAGGAAATGTCTGTCACTGCACCTGCTCTGGCTTGGGCTTCTCCACTGTAGCACATGTTGGAGTCAACATTTTGTTGGTTATGATGGTGACAAAATGCTTACTGCCTTCTCCCTGTTCTGTTGAGGTCACAGTTTCTGGGAACAGTTCTTCTGAATCTATACAGTCAAGTTGGCCTCTGTGACAAGTGCTAACCAGGTATGGTGGCCCTTTCTTTGCAGGTGGAAGTGCCTTGGAGAGAGCTTGCTGGCTATGTATAATCACCTCACCACTTGTGAACCCCCAAGGCCCAGCCTTGGCAAGAGGATTGACCTATCTGACTACCAGGATCCCAGCCAGCTACTAGCACCCTCTATAGAGGTCACACCTGTCAGTGTGGTCCAGCCAAGTCCTGTTAGCACCAACCCAACTGTTGCTGTGGCTGAGCCTGTACTGTCCTATACCTCTGTGACGACAGCCAGCTTCCCATTGCACAGCCCTGGCCTGCTGGACACAAGTGCTCCCATGGGTGAGTAGACCTTGTGAAGTCACATTCTGGAGAGCCTATGTAAGTTGAGCCCAGCAGGAACAAGAGCAGGGGACTTTGGCATCTCCAGGGAAAGGCATCATGCTGGTCCTTGCGGCCTGAGTGAAAATGAGAGCTCCAGCCTTGTAGAAAACTGATCAGCCTGGCCCCAGGGCTAGTACAGAAGCATTGACACTCAGGGGATGGGGTTCTGGATGCAGCTCCTTGGCAGATTACTTTCCCAGCTGCTAAGTCTTGGCATTAAAGTTCCTCTTCCCCCTCGTGATGTGACTTGGCATGTCCTTGCTGCTGGTCCTGCTTTCCTGCTAGATTGACCTTAGAAAACATTAAAGTCGTTACCATGGATGATAGTACATTTTTATTACCACTGAACTTGTCAAAAGTTTTTACCGAAAGCTCCCATGCTTCTGCCACTGTACAGAAGACCGTCTGGCATTTAGAGAAGTTTCTGAATGACTTTGGGCATGGTTGTTTCCTTTTCCTCTCTTCTCTCCATACTTCCTGGTTCTCTTGCTCTAGTCCTGTCATTGGGATTTGTGGGTCTTGGCTAAGGTCAGTGCCACTGGATCTGCCCATCCCAGGCACATCGACTCAGGCCCCAGAGGCTCTTGCAGTTGGTTAGTACTGAAGGTGAGAGAGTTCTGAGCCCTGGCTTGGGGGTCTCCGCAGCTCACGGAGGATATGAGGGTTCAGGGCCTCAGGAGTCTCTGCTGTCAGAAAGAAAGAGTTGACGGCGGTTAGAGAAGAACTCAGTGCTGGCAGACGTGTAAGCAGTGGGTGTGTGTGTGTGTCGCCCTTTTCCCTGCTGCCATTGTGTCATGTCCTAATTTTCCCTCTCTGTGAAGGTGATGTTTCCGGGGCAGATAAATCTAAGAAAGGGGTGAAGCGTAAGAAGACCGTAGAGGAAAGTGGGGAGACAGCCAAGCGGAGGTCCGCCCGTGTCCGAAACACCAAGTGCAAAAAGGAGGAGAAAGTGGATTTCCAGGGCCTTCTGGTGAAGTTCCTGCCGTCCAGGTACTGCACTCTTGTTTCTGAAGGAAGCTGCAGACTGCTGTCCTTCCGTCTCAGCAGCATTTCAGCCCATTATTACCCCTCCCTTTGGGTACCGACTACGGAGTGTTGATTTCACTAGTTGGCTTCTTGGGTTTTTCTCGTCTCTCCTGAATACAGGAGCTGTGGTTGGTTGGGGACTAGGTACTTCCTGAATTATCACAAGATGAGTGGCTCAGGGGGTGGGGGCACCCACTTTTTCTTGGGGTGCTTCAGGGTTGCTGCACATGCTTATGGAAACCCCATGGAAGGAAGCCACCTGTCTTTCAGTGGGGGTGTGCCTGCCTGACCTTGTTTTCCATGATTCCATTGCATTCTGAGAAGAGGAAGGAAGATCTGGTTCCTTTATTGATTCTTCATAACCCTCAAAGAATCCTAGGGGAGAAGGTGCTGACTCTGAGAAACAGGAGGGGCCTGGGCCTCTCCTGCTGACTAAGTCCTTCCTGGTCCTCCTGCTCTGGTCTTGTCTGTTCTTCATAAGCCCCAGGCTCTCTATCCAGAGCCTTTCTAGGATTGTCGTTCCAGTGGCCGGGCTTCTTGGTACCCTGTTCCTCCACTCTGCGTAGAGTGTAATTTGCTCTGGTCCATCATATCTTTCTGTATAACATCTGGGTGGCATATTTTTGGTCTGCCAGGACTTCCTCTCTCATTTCCGCTCTTTGTGAGTTTATGCCTTTTCTCCCTTCACAGTTACCTGAGTAGGGTTTGATCAGTGCACCATCAAGAGATCTAGAGTCTTCGGCTTTTGACCAGTGACAGTTTATTTCAGTGATGACTCTGTCAAGAGTGCAAGAGGAATCCAGAAGACTATATTAGCAGACTATATATCCATTTTATATCAAGATACTTACTTAATCTCTCTTTTTGTCCCCTCCTTCTTTCCCATAAGGGTAAAATTCTTAGATACAGGTTGTTTTCAGTACACAGCTTCAGTACACAGTTTCAGTACAAGGAGAACCAAGGTGGAGATGCAATGCCTTCTGCTGTGTTTTTCCTGAAATGTACAGGAAAAGGTTTCTCTTTGGAAGAGCGAAGAGTTGTACTGTAGTTGAGTGGTCCTGTCTTCCTCTTAGCCCTGCTTGGCCTACCCTGCCTTCTTTGTGTGGAGTTAACATCTACTTTATTTGAGTCCGTCTCTGTGAAGTTTGAATATTTGTTACTGTCAGTGTCCAGATAGAGACACTTACAGACGCCCTGAATGTTGTGCTATAGAGGAGCTGGTTGAGAAAGCTACAGGGGTGGCCAAAACATGGTCCTAGGGAAGAGTCTGGAGGGTGGTGTCTGCACTTCGAGGAGCCATGGAGGGATAAAGCTTAGATGGGCTTGACATGGCCCCACAGCACAGCTGTTGTTCTGGGTTGAGCCTCTGTTCATGCTTAGCCCCTCACTGTTGTCAGCCCGAGAGTGTGTCCTCTGGTTCTGCTCCCCAAAGCAGGTCCCCAAGACTGTTGAAAGCAAGCGCTTGTGGTTAGTCCTTTAGTTGGGTTGTTTGTATGTGAGTACCTGCTTATGGTCCTCCTCTTCCATCAAGAGATGAGCTTCGCTGTTGGCCAACTCCTTGTATTTATGGTTGTATTCTGGTACTGACCTTTGTGCCTGGCACATGACTGCTGCTTAGCAGCTATCTGTTGGTGATATAAATGAACAAGTGTGGGTACAGACCAGTTGCAGACTTAATGAAGTCTGGAGAGAGGCAGCACTCTTGGAGGCTGTTGGCTGGGCTGTTGGTGTTCTCATCTATCTGTTTCAGTATACTTTATCTTGGCTCAATGTGGTTGTTCTACTGGAGGAGTTGGGGTGCTTTGTCACAGTGAGTGGTATGGCTTTTGTGATTTGAGCATGTTCCATATAGGTTAAGAAAACTGGACCCTGAGGAGGAAGATGATCCATTTAATAACTATGAAGTTCAGTCAGAAGCCAAGCTGGAGAGCTTCTCAAATGTGGGACCCCATCGACTATCCTTTGATTCAGCCACATTCATGGAATCCGGTAGGAATCAGCAATGTGATCATTGATCCATTGAAGGGAACTGTTCCTTCCATCGACCTGTAACCTGCCTAGGTTTTGTTCTGCATGATGGTTCTGGGCTGTTTCATGAGCATTGGTGAAGGAGCTGCCTGTGGTCAGCTGAGGGTCCAGGTGCATACTTGCTGTGCTCCTGAGGCTGTGCATCTAACACTGGATTCAGAGGCTTGCCTTTGCAAGTTGAATATGTGTTAGCACATCTATTCTGTGTGCACTGTGTCCCAGACACTGTGTTTTGTGCATGTGATCTCTTTCACTGCACATGGCAGCACTTGGAAGTCAGCCCTTTTGATACCCATCTTAGACATGGGAACCTTGAGAGGCTTGTTCACCACTGACAAGTGCTGGAGCCGCTCTGAACCCTGGAAAGCCTGGCTTTAGCACTGCAGTATGGCCTTAGTTTACCTACATTGAGTGGGGGAAGGAAGGACCCAAGCTGTCCTCTTCTGAAGAGAAGAGAAACTGGGCACAGGAGGGCCTGTTCATCTTGGTGAGGTTATTTTCCTTCTCTGGACAGAGAAGCAGGATGTGCATGAGTTCCTGATGGAGAACTTGACCAATGGCGGCATCCTGGAGCTGATGATGCGCTATCTGAAGAGCATGGGCCACAAGTTCTTGCTGAGGTGGCCCCCGGGCCTAGCGGATGTCGTTCTTAGTGTCTACCACAGCTGGAGGAGGCATAGCACCAGCCTGCCCAACCCATTACTGAGGGACTGCAGCAACAAGCACATCAAGGTTGGGGCCTCTTCAGGGCCAGTGTCAGTGATGCTGGGAGACAGTGGCACGGGTCTTTGACGGGTGCGGGGCTGATGTGTCCAGCCCACTTGCTCTACTTACGTCTGGGTCTGGAACCTGGGCCATCGTGGAGTTTGAAGCAGGGAGCCACATGGCTTGTCTTGTGTCCCAAAGACCCCTAATGGAATACTCTGGGGGTGCGAATGAGTATAGCAGACTGGAAAGAGGCTGCTGCCAATTGAGCCATGGTGGCGACAGGTTCCATTAATGGCAGTGCAGAGGAGTTGAGATTCAGAACACAACTGGCAAGATACCTGGATTGAGTAAGAAGGAAGCCACTGGGGACGGTGTCTAGTGTTGTTTACTGAGATGGGAGGGGTTGCAGGGGAAGGAAAAGGAAGCCTTTGGCTGTATTGACAGGCTAGGAACTATTACTAATTTGTACAAAAATGTTTTTATGTGTGTGTGTGGTATTGGGGGCCTTGTGCACGCTGGATAAGATCTCTACCACTGAGCTATATTCCCAGCCCTATTCATATGTTTATCAGTTGAGAAAACAGAATAGAAGCGAGGTATGGTGCTTAGGGGAGTAGTGGAGTCGTCCAGCAGTTGGGAGCCTAGCCTTGCTCGACTCTGTCTACGGTATTCTCTATCACAGGTTCCTGCTGTGGTGTTTTCTAGAGCTCAAGGAAACAGGCTAGCAGGCCCACTTCTCTTGTTGAAAGTGGTTGAAGGTAGAATGCCAGATGCTGAGGTAGGAACTGGAGAGCCATCTATTTTAATTACTTTTATACTGCTGATGAAACACCACGATCAAGGTAACTTAAAGAAGGAAGGCTTATTTGGGGCTTAGAGCTCCAGGAGGGTAGGAGTCCATCACCGTCATGGCAGGCAGGCATGTTGCTGGAGCTCAACTGAGGTCTCACATCTCCAGCCACAGACCGTAAGCCAGACCTCAGACCTGGCCCAGTGACATGCCTTCTCCAACGAGGCCGTACTCTGTGAGTCTTCCTAAACAGTTCCACTAACTGGGGGCCAAGCACTCAAGTGTGTGAGCCTGTGTTGGCCGTTCTCATTCAAATACCACAGGACCCAACCCAGGTAATCTTTCTGGTTGAGAGTCAGGCTGGAGTTGATGTGTCTGCAAGAGCCGCTGTTTCCTCACCGAGCAGATCTCACTGGGATACCCCCAAGTAGCTTTATTCTCCCCAAGAATAATGTGAATCAGCGGGAGCCAGCATCTGAGATCCAGAAATGGGACTGCCTGTTTCCCAGCTGTGCCTGCTGGCAGCACCCCATCACCGAGTCTTAGCTTCCTTAGTACCCTGCCCACATCACATTGCTGGCACTTTTGAATGTTGACAGTGAATAGCCTGTGCCTGGCCTGGCAGAAGGTGAGGTGACAGGCAATTGCTTCTTCCCCAGCTAGAGCCGTCCCTTGTTTTTTCTAAATACCCTAGCAAGTAGCCATGACTATCATTTAGTAAATAAAAAACAGGTGGAAATAAGAATTATGTTTTTATCAAAAGTAAATTTAAGAGCAGCAAGATAAGATACACCACAATGGGTAAAAGAGCTTGTTGCAGAGGCCCTGGCTACCTGAGTTCGATTCCTGGAAGCCATGTAAAGGTGGAAGGAGAGAACCACCTCGGCAGAGTTCTCTGACCCTCCACGCTCATGCTGTAGTGCGTGTGTGCACACACGCACACACATACACACATATATATATACACACACACACATACACACACACATACACATATATATACACACACACATACACACACACATACACACACACCCCATACACATTTGCACATACACATACTCTAATACAACATTTTAAAAAATTGTATAAATAAATAAATTTTAAGCAGTTTTATAAAAAGCAAATTTGAGGATGTAGCTCAGTTAGTAGAAAGTTTGCCAAGCATGCACAAAGCTCTGGGTTAATTCCTTAGCCCTGGAGCAAACAGTTGAATATGGTGGCACATGTCTGTAAGCCCAGTACTTGGGAGGTGTCAACAAGAGGTGCCGAAGTTCAAGGTCAGCCATTGGCTGCATAGTCATTAGAGGCCAAGCTTGAAATCCCTGAGGATTTTAGTTTGGTCACCTCGTGATTTAGTAATTTTTGTGAGTTTATTCCCGCACTTCCTGCCCTTGTCTTACAGGACATGATGCTGATGTCTCTCTCCTGCATGGAGCTCCAGCTGGACCAGTGGCTACTGACCAAAGGCAGAAGCTCGACAGGTAGGAGGCATCTGTGTTCTTGGTGTGGTGATTTTCTGAACCTCCGTAGGCTGGAGGAAGCCAGAGTGGTGATGCTGGGTGTGTCTCCCGGAGGGTTCTCAGATCACTCCTTTAAAATCCCTCCTGGTAGAGTGTAGGCAAGTTTAGAGTTCAGTCAGTGAAATTAGCAGCCTGCTTCCTCCTAGCTCTCATGTTCTCTGCAACTCTGTATCCTGCTGCTCGGGGCTATAAGTCTTTGAGGATTCGGGGTACCTAATCCTGGACACTTGTGGGCTACTGTAGGGAGGGCTGAAGGTGGCCTGGGGGGAGCGGGAGGGTGTTTGGATGATGTACCTGAAAGTGTCACATTGGCCTGGTGTTTTTAGTGTCTCCCCGGAACTGCCCTGCTGGTGTGGTGACTGGCAGGTTTGGGCCTGACTTCCCGGGAACCCACTGCCTGGGTGACCTCCTGCAGCTGTCCTTTGCCTCATCTCAGCGGGACCTATTTGAGGATGGCTGGCTGGAGTTTGTTGTCCGTGTTTACTGGCTGAAAGCACGTTTCTTGGCACTACAGGTTGGTTCTATGTCAGAATGTGCTCTGGCACCTGACCGGGAGGGCAGAGAACTGGCTATATTGAGGAAATGTACATTCATAACTCTGCTGGACTTGGTGGGAGGAAGTGAGGCATGGTGGTGAATTGCCAGCATGTCAGCCATCCAATGGCTGCCATTCTGGAACGTACCTCAGTGCCCACCACAGGGCTTTGGGAGGGATCCTGTGTTCCCCAGCAACTCCTACTCCAGACTGTCTTGATGGATCCTTTATATTTTCCTAAGAATGCTAAGCAAGTAACAAGAGAACAAACAGAGCGCTCCAAAAGGAACTACTTACCTGCTTTTTGAGGGTCTAGGCAGGCTTCTCCTTAGAGCCTAGGTAGGAAGGCCAGAGTGGCTTGATTGTTCACCGGTACCCATCACTGCTGGCTCCTGGTGCACTGGGAGAGGGTGTCAGATGAGTGTGTCAGAGATGAGTGTGTCAGAGACGAGTGTGTCGGAGACGAGTGTGTCGGAGACAAGTGTGTCGGAGACAAGTGTGTCAGAGACGAGTGTGTCAGAGACGGCCTGGATCCCAGCAGCTGCAGCAGCTCAGTGTGGGGAAGCAGCACAGTTAATGTGAAGAAGGTCAGGTCTGGAGTTAGGACAGGCCTTGGTTTTAACTCTGGGTCTGTGCTGAGGTGGCATTGGTGTCGTCTTCACCCGTGACGTGGTGAATGATGCTTTGTCTCACAGAGTTGTGATGTGGGTCACTCCTTATTCATTAGTCATTTAACCGATGTTTGTTTAGCTCCACTTTTCTGGAGAGCCCCTTTTGGTGGTGGGGTCAGGGCACAGCAATAATTGAATTAGAAACTTAGTGGCACATGTCTGTAATCCCAGCACTTAGAGGGAGAGAGTTTAAGGCCAACCTGTACTACATAGTATCAGATTAGCCTGGACTACAAAACCCTGTCTTTTAGCAAATAAACAGAAACCAGCTTAAGGACATCTGCGTCTACTGAGATCAGGAATGTATGGGACCAGACAACACAATTAGCTCTCTACTTTTTGCTCCCTTTTCTTGGTTTTTCCTCTGACTAGGGAGACATGGAACAAGCCCTGGAGAACTATGACATCTGCACAGAAATGCTCCAGAGCTCCAGTGCCATCCAGGCAGAGGCAGGGGCTGAGCAAGGGGACATTGTCATCCGGCTGCCCAACCTTCACAATGACTCCGTTGTTTCTTTGGAGGAAGTGAGTAGACGTTTTTAATGGTATTTTCTTGGTGGGAGACTTACTCTGCGTCGATCTAGTCAGACCAGACCTGATCTGCTCCTGTGGAATAAGAGATGCCTGCATGCTGGCATGCTGAGCACAAGGCCCTGGATGAGGGCAGAGCAGGTCTAGGGAGACAGTCCTGGCACAGACTCCATTGGCAGAGAGCTTGTCCCAGCGGCAAGTGTGGAAGCTTTGACCAAGTGTGATTTGGAAGTGTTGTTGCTCAGCCCCAGCAGGACTGGAGGGAAGTGCTGGCTGTGCAGACCAGAGCTGATCTGGCTGCAGGACTGGAAGAGCAGTACAGTGTGTGTGCCAGGCCTCTTTGGATGGCTCTCTTGTCACAGTGCTCCCTCTGCTCTGCTGCAGTTCTACATCTGATGTGTTCACGTGGCTGCAAGCTTCTACCTCCCTCTACCTTTGTTTCAGGCTAAGACCAGGTGCTCTGCTGCCTGTGCCAGAAAGGGCCCTGTGGGTCAATAATGTGTGTCGACTCCTGGCTCATTCCGAGTCTGTGGCAGCCAGGCAGCCAATGGTTGTTGAAGTTGGGCTTTTTGAACTGTTTTGGCAGATACTATTCAAGAACTTCGCTGCTTCTGCAGTGGCTGTGTGTTTGGTTTTAAAGACTTGAATATACCTTGGTGTTAGCATAAATATTTCTGAAGGAGTATGTGCATTGTGTGAACACAGATATTGTTGAGTGGGGAGTCTAGTATGCTTTTGCTGAAGCGGAGTGCTAGAGTATAGTCTTGGCTTTCTCGTTTAGATGAGAGGACTCAAACACTGGCTAAGTTCAGGGAGGAGGTGAGGGATTTACAGTTAGGCGACATTTTTGGACCTTTTTCAGATTGATAAGAACCTGAAGTCTCTGGAAAGGTGCCAGTCGCTGGAGGAGATTCAGCGGCTGTTTGAGGCAGGTGACTACAAGGCTGTGGTGCATCTGCTCCGGCCCACCTTGTGTACCAGTGGGTTTGACCGAGCCAAACACCTGGAGTTTATGACTTCTATTCCTGAGAGGCCAGCCCAGCTGCTACTGCTGCAGGTATGTGCTCACCATTGGGTCCCCATCCATGTTTATATTGCCTTTGCCTTTGTGTTGCGTGTGTGTGTGTGTGTGTGTGTGTGTGTGTGTGTGTGTGTGTGTGTATACACCTCTGGAAGTTCTGAGCTAGCCTTTGAAAACACGTAACTGGTAGAGAACAGTGGGAGTTTAGCCTACCCTCTAAGATGATGCTAGATCAAAAATACGGTCAAGACTGGGATGCTATTAGAACCTAGGAGTTTAGATTTTAGTAGTAGGTGTGGCTCAAGGTGAGCCCACACTTGACTGAACTTCTGCCAGACAGAGGAGGAAAGAATGGTCAAGGTATCATCCACCTGTCATCTACTCATTTGTGAATCTGTTTTTATTGCATTGTAACTTAATTTTAAGTAGATGTAAAACTGATAAGATCTGTGCAGTGTAAAGAATCAAGATAAAGTACAGACTCATATTTGACTGCATGTTGAAGAAAAATGCTAGCATTGTGTTGAAGTCATGTGTGTCCTCCTGACTCCTTTGATGCCTCTTGTTCATGATGTTGATGCTGTACCTCCCACATAGCAGACACTGTGGAGATGCCCCAGTCAGTATTACCATGCTCTCTGTCCTGAATTGGATAGAGACAAACATGGGTGCTAGTAATGTTTTTGATGACAAGCCTGGAATTCTGTCTCCTTATGGTTTATGCACTAACCACAGTATATATATTAACTGATTGGGTCCTTTCCTAGAATATAGTAATATCCCAGCCTTTTCATTTGGCATTTTAATCATTAGCTTTGTTGAACTGGGAAATCCTCTAGGCGGTATGGCTGTGAGAACAAATGGGGAGTCTCCTCAGCAGTGGTAGGAGGGGAGGGAAGAGGGGAAGAAGGCGGCAGGCTTTATTTAGCTCCTGGCCTAGGAGGTGAGGCAGGATGCCTATGAAATGTGCCTGACCTTAGTTACCTGAAGGGTTGCTGAGAATGATAGTGTGTGGAGAGCTAGCCTTGGATGAATGATCTGGTGGAGTATGAATGGAGGAGGGAAGGGGCCAGCCCTCTCTACTCTGAAGGATGGCTCAGATGCTCAGATGTTGTCTTGTTCCTGCTAGTGATGTCATCAGTAGTAGATGTGGCTGGGTGCTCATTCCTTGGGAGGAGTGTTGCCCTCTATTATGGGCTGTTCTGAAGGCTGGGCCATGAACTGTGGAGCTTCTGCTTCTAGGAAGAAATGATTTTCATTGAGAGTGTTTTTTATTGATTGGAGTGATTTTTTTTAAAAATAATTAAAGGTAATATGTTTTCTCATTGGATCTTGATAGTTTTGTTTTGTTTTGCCAGTATGTTGTTTACTTTTAAATCATGAAGTTTATTCTTATTTTGTTTGTTTTTATATACAAAGTTCTCAGTTTTTATGTTGTCAGAATCTTTTCATATTTTCAAATGGTTGTGATTTTGTTCTTTGTAAGTTTGTTTCATGTACTTAGATAACATTTCCTCAGCTGGAACAATGCCCATCTACTCAAGTTATTCCACACAGAGGACTGGCATTCCTCTGTACCTGGCAGTAGTCAGGAAGGCTGCAGTGTTCTAGAGGGAGGAGGCAGGAGGCTGGATACCACCAACTGGACAAAAGTATATTTGCCCTTACTGGCCTCCAGCAGCAGCCATGTTTTGTTTTACATGTTTTAACCTGCCTGCTTTGGCATTTCTGGAGTGGGGATCAAATTCAGAATCCTTCTCATGGATGGGGGGATACAAGAAAGAGGTCCCAGTTTAGCAAGCTGCTCTTTGTGTTCCTCAGTATAGCAATGGTTCCTTCTTGTTGAGTTAATTTTAGATGTTACTATCCTTTTTAACTGAACATTGTTGGTCTCTAAGAACCCTACTGATTTTCACCTCTTTATTTGAACCTTGTCCCTCAATGAGAGTCCTGTTCCTTTTTATTGTTTTCTGTTTATTTGTTTGGGTATGCAGTGGTGTTGCCCACAGAGAGCGCTAATTTGGTTTCTACACTAGTTGGCAGCTCATCTGCTTTTTTGCTCACTCTGGCCAGAGTATGTTCTGTTAGAGCACTGTTGGCAGATTCTCACCTTTGCCGACTTTGACAGGAATCTGTATGCATGTTCCTATATCTGCCTCTTGCGTGGTCAGTTTTGATCAGAAAGAGTCAGCTGGGATTTGGACCCCACAGGTATACTCCGTAGCCCATCCCCCAGTGGCCTCCTGGTCAAGGAAGCTGCTTTCTCTAAGAAGCAGAGGCTCCCTTTTCCTGGCTTGGTGAGTTGGGAGAAAGGTTTGTGTTCAAATCTTGCAATATATTCCAAAGGCATTTGGGACATTTCTGCTCCCATACCTGTGGCATCCAGAGAAAGGTGGATAGGAGCTGCCACTAGGCCTAGGCTTGGGGTTCGGGGTGGTGGTGGATCCGAGCCAGATGGGCACAGGGCAGGCAGTAGGTGCTTCCTGCCGGTCAACAAGCTGCCTTTCAGATCTATGAGTTCACACACTGTTTGCTGAAGCACAGCCACTGGTGAAAGCCCATTTCCCTGGTGTTTAAATGGGTTATATTCCAGGCCCCCTCTCCCTCCTCAAAGGAGCTTTGTAGAAAGTTGATGGCTTCCCCAGAGATTTTAACATAGAAGTCATGGCTCTGTTTGGTGTTCTAAGAGTGATTGATGTCCCAGACACCAGGCACTGTGCTCGGTGTGGTATGCATTTCAGTTCATGGAATACTCACGGTACCTTCAAGGAGTGATGCCATGGCTGAGGCTGAGAGGGGCATTGGAGAAGAGGGGCTCACAGAATGATGACTTCATCAGCTACTGGCCAGCTGTCCCTTCTGAGGCCTCAGTTCATGCCCTTCTGCCGTGAGATAGTTCCTCCTAGCATGTTGTGTCACCCTGCTGAGACCGCCCTCTCACTCCTCAAGACCTGGCAGTGGAGGGACACAGTACATTGGAGAAGTGTCTCAGTTACTTTTCTGTTGTTATGAAGAAACACCATGACCAAGGCAACTTAGAAAAGAACATTTCAGAGGGTGAGTCTGTGACTGTCATGGCGGGAAGTGTGGTAGAAGGCAGGCTCTGGAACAGTGACTAAGAGCATGTGTTCTGATCTGCAGGCTGGAGGCAGAGAGAGTGAGACTGGGCCTGGTGTGGCCTTTTAAAGCCCCAAGCCCTCCCCAGTGACACACCTTCTCTAACAAGGCCACACCTCCTAATCCTTCCTCAAACAGTTCTACCAACTAGGGACCAGGTATTCAAATATGAGTCTTTGGGGGCCATTCTCATTCAAACCAGCACAAGAGGTAACGAAGGAATCAGTCAGTCTCAGTTTTGCTACTTGCCAACTCTATGGTCCCATTCACAGAGGCCCAGCTTTATAAATGGGAAGATTAGGTGCAACAGTAAAGCATTTTTCTAGAACCCCCTTGGCTGGTGGCCTGCTGTATTGCCGTTGCACCCGAGTCAGTGTGTGCCCTTCAAATGCCTCAAGGCTGTCTGAGAACCACTGAAGTGGCGCCTGCTCTTGGTTCTTTGCTGCTGTCCTTGGTGCCCTCCCAGCCTCAGGCCTGAGGCCCAGTGTGTAGAGCTGACAGCATACCTTTCATGTTGTGTCTTCTGTGCTCAGGACTCGTTGCTCCGGCTGAAGGACCACAGGCAGTGTTTTGAATGTTCTGACGTGGCTCTGAATGAGGCTGTCCAGCAGATGGTGAACTCAAGCGAATCTGCAGCCAAGGAGGAGTGGGTGGCCACAGTGACGCAGTTGCTGCTCGGTATCGAGCAGGCGCTGTCCTCAGACAGCAGCGGCAGCATCCTGAAGGAGTCCTCCTCTAGCACCGGCCTCGTCCGGCTCACCAACAACCTCATCCAGGTGACTCCCGCTCCCCTTTGCCCTGTGCGGTCTCAGCGGCGTGTCTCTCCGATACACCCTTCTGAGGTTGGCTGATAAGCACTGTGACTTACGTACCCCAAAGGGACACGTTGGCTTCTCTGGCTAGAACTTGAGAGTTTGAGGAGGTCTCTGTCCACGGATGCAGACCTGGGGGCTGCTTTGTCTCGAGGTCTAGACTTGGTATAGCAATGGTATAACAAAGGTCCTCAGACTTCCTCTTCCAGAGGGACAGAAATAGGCTTAGAGAGGAGGTCCTGTCTGCATTTAGTGGGAGTCTGCAAGAGTGAGGACTGGAGCCCAGGTCTGGCTCCCTGCTGTGCTTCTCTACCCCCACGATACCCTAGAACTTGTAGTTGAAGGGTTGCCCTTGCAGCCATAGATTGGCCATAGTACCCTGTGTTGCCCAGGCAGGCTTTGAGGCAGAAACCCTTCCTTTGAGTGCCCCATGCTATCTTCTAGACTTACACTCTGGCTGTGAGTGTTACTTCTCTAGCGTTTATTCCCCCTCCATTTTGTTCAGCCAGGTGCAGGTCTCGGCCATGTCTTTCGTGAACTGTAACAGCCCTATAGTCGCCCTTCCTGTACCTTGTACCTTTTTAGCCCAGCTACTGTCCTGCCACACGGGCCCCTTTTAAACACCGAAATATGAGACTGTTTCCTCCTCACACATGCTGTCTGGGTGTGCACTGATTCCCCAGCCTGCTACTCCTCTTACTTTCCTGGCTAAAGCTATTGGGGGCCACCCTCTGGGACCCCTGCCTGTGAGTGTGTCCTCTGCCCTCATGCATTGCCCTTTCTGGGCGTTGAGCATTCCACAGTCATTTACCTGGACACCTCGAGGGCGTGTCTCTGATCACTCTATGCCGAGACCCTGTTGCCGCTCTCGCTTTCATGGTAGCTTCTGTGTTTGCCCACAGGACTCAGGAGTTTCCCATGCCTGCCTGCCCCCGGGCTGTTAGCTCCCTTTGCCACAGTCAGTAATTGCATGTGCATGAAGAAAGATCATGTGATTGTCACTGGGCATTGTGGGACTGTCTGATGATAAACGGGTACTGCTAGGTCAGTATTCCCGGGTTAGAGCCGTAGGGGTAGGCAGATGGTATGCCTCGCCTCTCCCAGAAGGCATTGCAGCATGGGCTCATTTCCAGAGGGCTGCGGGGAGGCTGACCTGCTGTAATGTGCTGGTGCCCTTTGCCAGGTCATCGACTGCAGCATGGCTGTACAGGAGGAGCCCAAGGAGCCCTATGTGTCCTCAGTCCTGCCCTGGATCATCTTGCACAGGATCATCTGGCAGGAGGAAGACACCTTCCGTTCCCTGTGCCACCAGCAGCAGCTCCAGAACCCAGCAGACGAAGGTGTGCCATCAGCAGGTTTGAGGAATAGGCCTGCCTGACCCGCTCGCCCTTGTCTGGGCCTGTGTGAGAGGGCCCTGAGGCCTTCTCCAGGTCTGTGAGTAGGTGCATCCTTTAGTGAGCAGTCTCACTTGTTCAGCCTCTGGAGCCCTGTGGGATTTGTTTCTCATGCTAGGGGCCTACCTTGGGTACCCACAGATCCTGGAGACTTTTGCTGCTGCTCAATTGTTTTTAGAGTATAAATTTCTACCAATGAATGTCTGTAGAACTCTTTTTTTTTTTCTTTTACGGGTTCATCCTTTTATTGGATATGTTAACAAAAGAGGTTTAGTCAAAAAGACCAAAGCCCATGTCGTCATCAGACTCCTCAGATTCTTCCTTCTTTGCTTCCACTTTCTTCTCCTCAGCTGTCTGTAGAACTCTTGACAAATAGTATTAAATTGTACTTCCAAAAGACTGGTAGTAAAAAAGGTGTAACTATAAATGTTACACATATAAATGTAACTATAAAAAATATAAATTATTTTTCTTATAAAAATGAAAATTATTTATGCATACCAAAGAGTTTTCTAAAAGCTCCTGGCAAATGCTAGGCATTGTGGCACGCACACTTAATCCCAGCACTCGGGAGGCAGAGGCAGGTAGATCTCTGAGTTTGAGGCCAGTCTAGTCTAGATAGCGAGTTCTGGGACAGCCAGCGCTACATAGAGTGATCCCGTCTCAGAAAAGAAAGAAAGAACAGCGCTGTGGGCAAGTAAGCAAACAAGAGGAACTGGCGTCCTCAGCTAGAGCAGCCTGCCCAGGGAAGAGCAGGCATGTTCTGCGGACAGGCAGGCAAGGTGCTGTGTCTTTCCCACTGTCCTGTGAACTGAGGGATGGGAGCTGACCAATTTCTGGGACAAAATCCTGGTATCCTCTCATTTATAGAGAGCTAGCTAGTGGAGGACACCCCCCCCCCCCAAAAAAAAAAAAAAAAACCACTTGGCTTTTTCAGATGAAGGTGGGGTAAGGAAGTACTTCTATCCTATGACCAGACTTAATTCCAAGGACGTGGCTCAGGGTTAAGTACACTGGTGGCTGAGTAATGAGGGACCTTATGAGCTGAGTTACTCAACGTGGACACTGAGACTGTTGTCTGTTAGGCATACCGGTTCTTATAAAATGGGGAAGCAGCAGGATTGGCCGGGAGAAGTTAACCTGTGGTGTTGGCCTCACAGACCCTGGCTAGGCTGTCAGGGAGCTCTGGAGTGACAGTGCCTTTTCAGAGCTGTCCTGTGAGGTGATATTGTGTTCCCCAATGTATTGTGCACCCTAATAAACTTATCTGGGGTCAGAGAACAGAACAGCCACTAGATAATCTAGAGGCCAGAAAATGGTGGCACACACACCTTTAATCCTAGCATTCTAAAGGCAGAGATCCATCTGGATCTCTGTGAGTTCAAAGCCACACTGGAAACAGCCAGGCATGGTGACACACGCCTTTAATCCCAGGAGTGATGGCAGGAAGGTATATAAGGCGTGAGGACCAGGAACTAGAGCCTTTGTAGGCCCTGTTAAGCTTTTAGGCTTTTAGCAGCAGTTCAGCTGAGATCCATTCTTATGAGGACCCAGAGGCTTCTAGTTTGAGGAAATAGGATTGACTGAGAAGTTGGCAAGGTGAGGTGGCTGTGGCTTGTTCTACTTCTCTGATCTTCCAGCGTTCACCCCAATAACCGGCTCTGGGTTTGTTTTATTAATAAGACCTTTAAGATCCGTGCTGCATCCTGCTGTCTCTCTAGGCACTGGGTGGGGGCTGTGGACGGGCACGGCCTCAGCTAAAGTAAATCCTGCAGCTGCTGTGGACTTTGAAGGAGCTGACAGCTGGGGGTAGCAAGTCCCGCCCTGAGGACCCCTCTCAGAAGGGAGGGGCTCAGCTGCCTCTTACACGGAGAGTTCAAACTGTAGTTTTAGGGAAGGAGAGGCAGCTTTTGTGTGGCAGAAAACTCATAATTTTTAAGCAGATCCATGTCAGGCAACTCCCAGCCACCCAGATCCAGAGCACTCTGACTACCACGGGCACTCACACACACGGCAGACTCAGACACACAGACACAAAAATAAAACCTTAGAAAAAGGAAACTAAGGAGTTTGGGAATTTAGCCTAGTGGTAGAGTGCAAGGCCCTGGGTTTGGTCCTCAGCTCTGGGGAAAAGAAAAAAAAAAAAAAAAAGGAAACTAATGAACCCATGAAGACTGGAATGGTTTGAGCCTTTGTTATCTGAAGGGATTTTTTTTGGGGGGGAGGATGTTTACTTTTTTGTTTGAGACTGACCAAATAGCAAATTTTTGTAAAACACATTTAAGCTTTGTGTAGCTGTATGCAATGCCTTCTGGTATTTTCTGTTTAAATATGTTCTGTCTTAATTTACCTTCCCTGCCCCCACAAAAGAAGAGCCAGTTAAAAGTTGCTAATGGCTTATGTATGACCCAGAGTTTCAAGAATACTGAGACTTTTTAAGGAACTAATAATAATAATTTAATGGTTTTTCTCCCCTTCTGCAGTATTCAAGTAAACCTAAATATAAGAATTTTCAGAAGTTGTACAGGTAGTTCAGTGAGTTCTATTACTGTAACTTGTCCTTCTCTTTGAAAAGCACAGAAAGGTGCTTTGAATGATAGGCAGCAGATGCCAGTATTGGTTCTCAGGGGCTAGGACAGTCTTGTCTTGTTTTGTTTTGTGAATGAAGCATTCATTTATATTTTCTGTGTGGTTTCAGTTGACTTTTGATAAGCATAGATTGCCTACCAAAGCCAGTTAAGTACTTAGAAGACAGAAACAGGAGAGAGAACGTCTGTGGTCATGGACAGGGAAAGTCCCTGAAGAAGAGACCTGGATGCAGTCCCCTTGCCGCTGTTGTTTGCACTGACTGTCTGATGGTCTGGCTTTTCCAGGGATGTCGGAGATGCCCATGCTCCCGTCCTCCCTCATGCTGCTCAACACAGCGCATGAATACTTGGGCAGGAGGTCCTGGTGCTGCAATTCAGACGGGGCGCTGCTGCGATTCTATGTGAGTGTCCCCTGGGTCCTGGCTGCCAGTAGGAGGTTGGGGCAAGTGGGAAAGGCGGTGGAGCCCTGCTGGTGCCCCTGGGCTGGTGTTTGTCTGCCTGTAAGTGTTCTCGTTGTGCATCATTGATTAATGCATGGATGCAATGACTGAACCTTGAAGAAAATCTGAACTTCATTCCTGTGACTTCTCTATTACTGTGATAAAATACCTGAGATAATCATCTTTAAAAGAGTAAAGGTTTCTTTTGGCTCATTGTTTCAAAGACTTTAGTCCATATTTAGTTGACTCCATTGTCTTTGAGCCTTTGACATACATCCTGATGAAATCACAGGTCCTGATTGTTAAGTTAGTAGCTATTATAGCGACTGTGGACGGTCTTCTGGAACTTGCCCACTACGACTGATTGGTGTTAGCTCTTTGGGCTTATCAGAGATACGAGGCATGAACCTGGTCTCTGCTGAGTAGGAGGCCAATTAGCACCAGACAAATTATGGAGCATCAAGTGTTTTGGATGTACCAAGGGAAAGGCATCCAGCCCAGCCTGTATACCTGCTAATAAAATTTTATTGGGGAATTTATTTATTTACATAGCAATTATGGTTGCTTTTACTGTGCACTGACAAGGACTAGAAGCTGCAAAGTCTGCACGGCTTACAAGGCCTAAAATCCTTGTTGTTTGCCCTTTAAAAAGCTTGCTGTCTTCTGCTGGGTAACTTCTGTTTGGTGGACGTAGCCGCTGTGCTCAGCCTTCCTCCCCAGTCAGTGCCCTCTAGTTTGCCCCGCCTTCAACAGTCTTCCGACCTATCGGTACACTCCTTAATGTACATCTGGGTGTGCTATTTGATTTTTCTGTGCTGCTGTTAAAGTCAGAGAGAGTAGATACTTTTGTTCACTTGGTTCATTTCTGAATAAATGCAGGCTTGTGTGAGTCAGGGCTCTCTAGAAGGACGGATCTGATGGAACTGATATTAAAGGAGGTTTAGTAGACTGACTTGTAGTCTGGGTAGTCCAGTGATGTCTGTCTCACAATGGAAAAGCTGAGAATCCAGTAGTTGTTTCAGTCCATGAGGTTGGATGTCCGCAGCAGTCCTAATCTGGTCCTGGAGTCTGGGAGGATTTCTAGAGAGCTGCTAGCTTTCAGTCTGTGTTGGAATCCCGAAGAAGTTGGACTTTATACACACACACACACACAATTTATTTATTTCACATGATACCAGTTGCTGCATCAGAATAGGTGAACTTGCAGCAGGAGTGAAGGCAAGCAGGCAGAAAGCGAAGCTTCCTTCTTGCGTGACCGTTTTTGTGTGCTGTCACCAGCGCGTATAGCGTAGGTTTAGGGTGGGTCTTCTCGCCTCAGATAATCCAATTAAGAAATCCCTCTCGGGAGTGCCCAGCAGCGTGGGTTTTAGTTGAGTCCTGACGTAGTTCAGCTGACAACCAAGATTAGCCATCACAGGGTTGAAGGAGACTAAGGTGTGCAGAGCTTTTGTGTGCACAGGGCCTGACCGTTTGCAAAGTCTGTACTGCTACCCAGCAATCAGCCGCTGCCCTCATTCCTCTACTAGAGTGCAGAGACACCATCTGCTTCTAGGTCTCCGTAGGCAGCGCTCTCATGCAGAGAAGCTGGGAAGATGGCTCAGTGGTTGCTGTACAGGAAGAGGACCAGAGTTCAGATCCCCAGAACCTATGTGTCTTAGAGTTACTGTTGCTGTGATGAAATACCATGACCAAAGGCAGGTCGAGGAGGAAAGGGGTTATTTAAATAAAGGCTTATATGTCCATCACTGAAGGAAGTCAGGATGGTGCGAGGCGTTTACCCACCAACTCCATAGCTCCCCAGAGTTTTCTTGAGTGCAAGCAGCAGGGAATATTAGATAGAAGGATTTAGAATGTGGAGATAAACAGATAGAAAATAAAGGATAGCCTCGAGAGGGCCTGGAACCTTTTCTAACGGGCCCTGACTGTCTTTGCCCCAGGGTTTTTATAGAGATGCCAAGGGGTGGAGCAAAAGACCTCATCCCCCAGCACAGCCAAGTGCAGACCATCTCAGACACCTGCACTCAGGCCCATGGTCCTAATCATCCTCCATGTGGACCTGCTGGGTAAAGCCACGAGGAACCCGAGAACAGGCTCCCAGAGGACAGGAACTTAAGCAGGGCAGAAACCTGGAGGCAGGAACTGATATAGAAGCCATGGACGGGTGCTACTTACCGGCTTGCTCCACATGGCTTGCTCAGCTTGCTTTCTTAGAGAACCCAGTGGTGGCACTACCCACAATGTGCTGGACTCTCCCCGACCAATCACTAATTAAGAAAATGCCTTACATCCGGATCATATGGAGACATTTTCTCACCTGAGTCTCCCTCTTTTCTGATGACTCCAGCTTATGTCAGCTTGACATAAGAGCAGCCAGCACACTGTGTAAGTGCCCTCAGGCATGGCAGCCTGCCTGTAATTTCAGTGCTTGGAGACAGAGACAGGCTCCCCAGAGAAAGTTGGCGAGCTAGACCAGCTGTACGGCCATGCTCTAGGTTCAGTTGAGAGAGTCGCCTGTCTGCCTCAGTGAATAATGTAGAAAGTAACTGAGGAGGACTCCCAGTGTCAGCCCGTGGCTTCCGCACACAGTAGCACACATGTACACGCATACTCATGCACTCAGGTGTTAACCATACACATGCAGATACTCATAATACACGCACGCACGAGGAGGAGGAGGAGAACAGATACCTTTGTAGGCTGGCTGTGTTGGGGAGTGAAGTGAGGGGAAGAGTAGGCCAAAGGGCATTGGACTGTCCTCTTCCTAGTTTTTCTTGGGCTGTGTCTCTTGGATGCTGAATTTCATAAGCCAGATGAATTGAAAGAGAAATGATGAGTTACTGTTGTGTTTTGCTTACAGTTCCTAGTTTTCTTACTCAGGACCCACTGAGATTCCTCAGACTCCCTAGCAAATTACTTTCCTTGGATCCTACATGACTGACTTTTCTTCCCACCTTTTCCAAGAGGCTTTCCCCATTCTGTCTACCCTGTGCCACCTGCTGCCTGGCACCTTGTAGCTGGTGTTTGTGTCTCTCTCCCCTGTTCAGTGGCAGGGCTGAGGTCAAACAAGACCTTTCTGTCTTGCAGTCTGAAGCATCTCTAGGGATGTGAGCCGTGGCTGACAGAGACTTCTGCCCAGTTTCTTGAACAATTGCGTGAATGCAAGAATAACTTCTTCATTCACTTTTCCAGAAGTGCTGACTGAGCACTCATCATTCTAGGTACTGTGGGAGTTAGGAGCATAAATAATTTTTATCCAGGTGTATGGTCTGATGTAGATGTAACCAACCGTCTTATTAAAATAAGAAACACAGAACCAATGTAAAAGAGAAAGCTGAGAGGTCAGAGCTCAGAGCTAAAATCTTACCTCCTGCAGTGCTCCTAGCTTCCCCAAAAGACAGCTACTTCCTGTGTGTCTGTCTTTAAATAGTCTTTCTGTTCTGCCTTCTCATTGGTTGTAAACCCAAACACATGACTGCCTTGTCACTGCCTGTAAGTACCGCCCTCCAGGTCTTAAAGGTGTATGTCTCCAATGCTGGCTGTATCCCTGAACACACAGACATCTACCTAGCTCTTCTACCAAGTGCTGGGATTAAAGGCATGTGCCGCCACCACCATGGTCTTGCTATGGCTCTAATAGCTCTGACCCCTGGGGCAACTTTATTTATTAACATACAATGAAAATCACATTTTAGTACAAATAAAATACCACCATAGTCTGACATAAAGGATTGTCTTTTTTGAGACAAGGTTTCATTCATGTAGTTCAAGTTGACCGAAAACTTGCTGTTGTAGCCAAGGATGACCTTGAATTCCTGATCCTCTTGCCTCCACCTCCTGAATGCTGAGATAATGGGTGTGTGCCACTATTACCCTACAAGGATTGTGTCTTGAGAGTGCTTTGAGGCTAACATCCTTTTGTTTGAATTGTTGTTTCTCCTTGGATGGAGTGCAGATGTTCTCTGAAAGACATCCTGTAAGATTGTATCTTATCTTGAATTAGTAGTCTTTTTCTGGTGTTGTGTTTTGGTTGAGGAATTTTTACCTATTCCTCTACATTTTGCTCAGGTAGTCTCTCACCTGTAAGCTACTACCTTCTGGATGGTTCTCTCTTACGTTGTGTGCTATGTGCTCAAATCGTGTGCATACTAATAATCTATATTTGCTGGAAAACGTGCCTTCTGATTAAAAAAGATGACATTATGTCTGTCATTAAGCAGGTTTTAGGCTAAATTATTACTTATGTACCTATTAGTGAACAATATATAATTGATGGAATTTTAATATTCCAAAATTTTTAAAAAAGGTGTGTGTGTGTGTGTGTGTGTGTGTGTGTGTGTGTAAGAGAGGCACAGAGACAGGCAGAGAGTGATGTGGAGAAACAGAAGAGAGAGAGCCAGCACATGGACCACATTGCATGTATGGAGGTCAAAAGACAACTTTTAAGGCTTGGTTCTCTTCTCCCACCTTGTGGGTTCTGAGGATTGAACTCAGTTTTCCAGGCTTGGTGGCAAGTTCCCTTACCTGCTAAGCCATATTACCAGACCAACTTTTAAAACTATGTAAGAAAATATATAGTATTTAGCTTCTTGCAGCTCCTTGCCTTTATTCATTTCAGTACACAAGTATATTCACATTGGTAGAAGTAAATCTGGTTTGTTTTAATTGCTTTGTTGGATACTATTGTATGAATACATAAACTATTTTAAACTTCTAGTATGGAAAATTCCAAATATATATGAAAATAGAAAAAGTAGAATAGTATAGTTCCAAATACTGAGCGTTAAGTCATTATTGTGATACATGGTCACTCCCATGCCATCCCTGTCCCATCTCTTAAGTAAATCTTAGACATTGTATATCATTTTCTCTGTAAATACTTGTTTCCATAATTTTAAAAAAATCCCCTAATGATGGCATTAAGGTGTTTTTGTTTGTTTGTTTGTTTTTTAAATCATTTGGGGGATGTATGATGGTAACATCTACCACCAATTTGTGTTCTGGGTGCATGTGCACATGTTTATAAAAAGAATGCCCAGCCAGGTGGTATACTATGGAATTCCAGCACTTGGAATGCAGAGGCAGGAGGATTTGGAGTTTGAGGCCAGCTTGGGCAGAAATAGACTTTGTTTCAGAACCCCCAAATGTTCTGGCTGAGGACGTAGCATAGTGGCTGAATGCTTATCCGCCATGTGAAAGGCCCTGAGCTCAACCCCAGCCTGCAAAACCCGAAACCTTGCTTACTTGAGCATAGTGCCACATGGCTAGTGTTCAAAAACTGTGACAGGAGAATTGAGTTGAGCATGAGGCCATCCTACTCTACAGAGCAAGACCCTGTCCCAGAAATCAACCAAATAACAACAACAACAACAAAAAAAAAAAAAAAAAAAAAAAAAAAAAAAAAAAACTGTTAGAAGGCATAGTGATGCAAGTCTGTGATCTCAGCCCTAAGAAAGCTAAAAAGGGGATGGATCGTGAAGTCAGGATCAGCCTAGAGTATATAGTGAGTTCCAGGCCAGCTTGAGCCACATAGCAAGACTCAAAAAGAAAAAAATTGAATCAAATCAAATCATAGACCTGTCAGGACACAAGAACACCCTGACTCCAAACACCAAAACCAAACAAACACTGTTGTCTGCCTCTCCCTCCACTGGGCTATCCCACCACATCCACAACATAGTTTTTTGACACCATATTTTCTCTGAGTGTAGTGACTTATCCCTATAATCTCAACATTTGGGTGACTGAGACAGGAGAATTGATGTGAATTTCAAGTCCAATCGGGGCTCTAATGAGAGCCTGTCTCAAAAAACTAAGAATGAAACGAAACTAGCCAAACACCACCAGAAACGTGTGTTTTCAAATTGTTAGAAATAATTGTTTTAGTTTGTGTGTGTGTGTGTGTGTGTGTGTGTGTGTGTGTGTAGGTGTGCATGTGTACACATGCTCGTGTATCTGCAGGATGTGTGGGTGTCTGTATATAGAGGCGGGGACAATGTCTGGTGACAACATCAGGTGTTGTTTTTCCTCGTGTGCTGTGCCTCATTAGGCTGGCTGGATAGCTCCAGGCCCACCTGGTTGTGTCTCCAGTGCTGGGACTGACAAGTACACACCACCACACCCCACTTGTTAATGTGAGTTCTGGGGATCAAACTTAAGGCCTTGGCATGTCAGTGTAGCAAGCACTGTATATTCTGAGCTGTCTCCCCTGACCCGCTGCCAGACCCGTATACATAGAGACTTAAACACTGACGCCGATCTGAGAGGATTCCCTTGTTCTTTTTCTTTGTAACACTCTACCGTTATTGATGAGGTTGAGTGCTTTTTGCCACATCCTGTGCAGCTTGGGCTCTGGGGTTCTGACAGGGACAGTGAGGAATAAAGAAAGGGCAGATACACATAAGTTAAGTAGATCCACATAGGTAAGAGTTCTCTGACTGCTCCCTCTACCAGCCTGCCACCAACCCGGCACCTCAGCATGTTCCTTAGGCACACATAGCGGGAGGGCTTAGCTAGGAATGTATGTTTATCAAAAGTTGGGTGTAAATTTAGTCATAACATTTCATAGCCAGAGATAGGACTGGTTTGCAGCAGAGCTTTTGGAGATGAAAGTTGAATGTCTTCCTCTTTGTATTATCAAGTAGTTTCTTTTTTGTAATGGTGCTGGAGATGGATACGGGCCCTGTGCGTAGTAGGCAAGTCCTGTGCCACCGAGGTGTGCCCCAGCCCTGTTGTGTGTTTATTTGAGACAGGTTTTCTCTGAGTTGCTCAGACTGACAACTTGAACTTAACTCAGGCAAGCCTTGAACTTTTGACCTCTCCTTCCCAGGCTCTGAGTAGCTGGGATTTCAGGTTTAAATGCCTGGCTACAAAATGGTTTCCTTCTTTTTGATTTTTTCAGGCATTTTAAATGTAAATATATTCTTTTTATGACATTTGTATTACTTTTTTGAGGATTTCATAGAGTATGGTTTGATCATATTCATTTCCCACCCCTACCCTCCACCCCGACTCTTACCTTCACCCCAACTTCGAGTACACTGTTCTTAACTCAGAAATAAAACCTGACAGTATCGAGATCATTTCCTTTCCCCCACCCCGAATCTGGTCTTTGTGTCTGTAAATTTTAGCTACTACTACTGCTGATTATTTATTGATTATAGATTTTTCTTAAGTCATACTTTTTGGAATAGTGTCCCACTAATATAAAGTGCCTGGTGGTGGTGTGCATACCTTTAATCAGGCAGAGGCAGGCAGATCCCTGAGTTTGAAGCTAGTCTGGTCTACAGAGCAAGTTCCAGGACAGACAGAGCTACACAGAGAAACCTTGTCTCAAGAAACCAAAACAAACAAACAAAAATAACATAAAGTGGTTCTGGTGTTCAATTTATTATTTAAAACATCTCTAAGTACTTCTAATAATTTTCTTTTTTTATTGCTAAGATTGTTTCTGCTTTTTTTCTCCCTTTAAATAAAAAGAGCACATACCTTTAATTCCACCTCTTGGAAGGGAGAGGCAGGCAGATCTCTGTGACTTAGAGGCCAGCCTGGTCTACATAGCCAGTTCCAGGGCTATACAGAGAGACCTGAGACGGGGAAGGAGAGAGAGAGAGAGAGAG
This sequence comes from Peromyscus leucopus, assembly GCF_004664715.2. Taxonomy (NCBI): domain Eukaryota; kingdom Metazoa; phylum Chordata; class Mammalia; order Rodentia; family Cricetidae; genus Peromyscus; species Peromyscus leucopus. The sequence continues at coordinate 20,233,874 of NC_051084.1, forward strand.
AGAGAGAGAGAGAGAGAGAGAGAGCGCGAGCGAGCACTCAGAGCTTAGGAAGTGGTCAGTGGGTAAAATGCTTGCTGCGTAGATGGATAAATGGATGGATGATAGATAGATACATAGATAGATAGATAGACAGATACATAGATAGATAGATAGATACATACATACATAGATAGATACATAGATAGATACATAGATAGATAGATAGATAGACAGATAGATACATAGATACATAGATAGATAGATAGACATCTTGTTCCTATGTCCTCTGATTCTCAGTGATGTTTTTATTGGAGGGGGATTTTTCTCAGCCCCCATGGGACTCATAGCTGGTTGTTTATAACACCATTTCCTCCATTGGAATCTGAACTTTTAAAAAATAGAGTCTATGTCAAACTGTGCCTCATAAAAGAAGCTGCTCAGTGAACGTACACTCAGCAAATGAGTAGAGATGTTGCCTGGGCATAGAGTAGCTAATGATGTTGGCAGATGCTGGCTAGGTGTGCTAAAGCCAGGCTGCTCACATGCCTTGAAGGAGCCTACTGCCAGATCTACCCAGAGCAGTTCTGTAGAGATAACAGATCTTTTCTAGGAAGCAAGTGTTTGGAATCTAGCCACACAGGGACCCCAGCCATTACCTCCTTGGGTTAAAGTAGTTGATAAAGTGGTGGTCTCCCTGGGATCTTGTTCTGATATGGAGGCTGAGCCTGTAGACTGTGTCCTCAGGCATCTCTTCCCACCTGCCACAGGTGCAGGTTCTCCAGAAGGAGCTTGCTGCGTCTGCCTCTGAAGACACTCACCCCTACAAGGAGGAGCTGGAGACTGCCTTGGAGCAGTGCTTCTATTGCCTGTACAGCTTCCCCAGCAAGAAGAGCAAGGCCAGATACCTGGAGGAACATTCGGCCCAGCAGGTAAGGCTGCTACCCCAGGCCCGGGGAGGGGCGGCTCTCAGGAAGAGGAGAGCTCCTTACAGGACATGAGATTGTTACACACAGTGCACTAAGATGGCTGATGGTTGATCAAAGGAAAGGGTTTCCTACAAGATGTCCTTCATAATGGATTTGTAATGCAGCATTGGCATGTTGTCACTCCTAGGTTTATTTGCAGTTTGGTTTACACACATAATTGCATAGATATTTCCTTTTTCATTTGCTTTTTTCCAGAGCACTATTGGGTACATTATGTCATGGCTAATATCTTCAGCCATTCTCCAGTCTTAGATATTCTATACCTTAAAGTATAGGGTCCTTAGGATGGCACATCCACTCCGGCCCAGAGGTGTGGAGCCTAAGCTTCCCAGTTATGATCGACCCTCCCCCCATGCACATACATCTGGCTAAGTCACATGGTTTCACAGATCATAACCTTCAGTTTCTAACATTTGTTTTTTTAGAGACCAGCCCTAGCCAGGCATGAGTCCTAAAAGCCATTTCTTGGGCAGGAGATGTATTTTGGTTGGTAGAGTGCTTGTGTAGCATAGATGAAGCCCTGGGTTTTATCACTATAAAATCATAGAAAACCAGGTGTGGTGGAGCATGCCCTTGGGAGGTGGGGGCAGGATCGTTACAAGTTCATAGTGAGTTCATGGCCAGCCTGGACTACATGAGATCCAGGATTGAGGTGAGTGGAGAGGTGGCTCAACAGTTAAGGACACTTGGTGCTCTTGCAGAGGACCTGAGTTTGGTTTCCAGCATCTATAACAACAGGTGGCTGTCACCTTTAATTTCTTCTCCAGGGGATCTCTGCTGTCCTATGTGGACACCTGCACATGTGTGGCATATACATATACACATAAAGTATAATAAGATTAAAAAAAAATAATTTCTTGACTAACAGTACTAAAAACTTAATATTTAACATAGAATTATCTTTATCATTTACTCTCATTCATTAAGAAAGTTAAATATTTCTGTTTGAGAGTAATTACCTTAACACATAATTTTGTACAGTGATATCCTCAGGAAGCTTGAGACTTATACCAACTGGAAAAACAGAAGACTTAGGCTTTTTCGGCAGCTGGAATGGAGGCTTACCTGGCCATTGCAGATTAAAGAAGCAGAGATGGAACATGCTTTGCGTTCACCGCATGCTGTGAGCTCATTGCGTTGAGGACAGTGTGCTCTTACAGAGGAGCTTCTCCTTATTTCTTAGCCTTCATGTACTTGGAGTCTGCATCTGTCTTTTTCCAGGTGGACCTCATATGGGAGGATGCCCTGTTTATGTTTGAGTATTTTAAGCCCAAGACCCTACCTGAATTTGATAGCTACAAGACAAGCACTGTTTCTGCTGACTTGGCCAACCTCCTGAAAAGAATTGCTACCATTGTGCCCCGCACAGAGAAGCCAACTCTGAGTATGGACAAAGTCTCTGCCTACATTGAGGGAACCTCAACTGAGGTAGGTCTCAGGGAACATGGGGTGGTGGGGCTTCCTCTCAAGCACTGCTTCCTGTCTGCTCAGCACCACCTGCTAGGGATCAGTGGAAGACGGGTTGATAGTTTACACCTGCATACTTGACTCCACCTCTTCTGAACTTACCCTCTCTCGTGCCAGGTACCCTGCCTTCCAGAAGGGGCAGATCCCACCCCTCCAGTGGTGAATGAGCTCTACTACCTCCTGGCTGATTATCATTTCAAAAACAAGGAGCAGTCTAAAGCCATCAAGTTCTACATGCATGATATTTGCATCTGCCCCAACAGGTGAGTGATATTGTGTGGAGCCAGGCTGCTGCCAGGAGGCCTGCCAGTTCTCCAGTGAGCCAGTTGAAAGTTTCTTGTCTGTGGCAAGATAATGGAAAAGAAATGGCTTAGCATTCTCGAGCATAGAAGACTTCTTTTCCAGAGTCCTATGGGAGATATACTGGGGTCAGCAAAGGTACAAGGTGACCTTTTGGATCCTGGTGTACAGGACAGGGAAGTAGTACACAGCCCCATACTGTTTTGTCCTGCTTCCTTTCCTGGTAGCAGGAACCAGGACAACTGATGTATGTTTGGGGTGGACAGGCTCTTTAGTGAGGATTGCTTTGGGGGCTTGAGAGGGGGGACCAGGGGTGAGAGATGATTCAGCGCTTAAGAGCACCCACATGGCCACTGTCCCTCCAGTTGTAGGATCTCACACCCTCTTCTGACCTCCACGGGCCCGAGGCACACACATGGTACACATACATACCCGAAGAACACATATGTAGAATAAACTATGTAACTAAAGAGGACTACTAGAAAAGCTGGAGCCCGAGGGGTTTTTGTTTGTTTTTTACCGTGCTGGAATGTTTCATCATTGACAGTGAGGTTTGTCCTGATGGTGTGTAGGAGCCCGTGCGCACGAGGTTTGTGCTTCCTCGGTAGAGCCCCACTGAGCTTCCTCCTAACATGTAATGAATTTTCAGAACTAAGCGTTCTGAAGGGCTCTGCTCTGCTCACGAAGCTCAGTACACTTGACTAAAGGGGCTGTCTGGAAAGGTAGGCGTGGTCAGATGAGGTTACCCTGTACCCAGTCTGTGCCTGAAGGTAAAGCCCTGCAGGCAAGCTCACCCGAAGTACTTAGGGCTACCATAGTGGCTGCCCTTGGACCATGGGTGAGCACAGCACTACCCTGCCCTAGGAAACCACACAATTCACCTTTCTGCAGCCTACCTGGGCAAGGGAAGAAGGGGCTGGGCTGCGAACAGAGAAGCGAGTTTGTAAACCGTCGTCACCCTGAGAAGGCCCCTTTTTGCTCATTCTGCAGTTTCCTCCTGTCAGGGAGCCATGTGCTTAAAGCCCTGGCTGTCTTGGGTGTCACAACTACTTCAGTTGTGATCGCACAGACCTGCGCGTACACTGGCTGAGCTTGTGCTGTGGATGACATTGTCTGTCACCTGCTGCCCCATCTAAAAAGTGGGAGTAGTGACGGCAGGCACTTGGCCTGGCTCCTCTCACTTGCAGGTCCAAGGCAGTGGGCTGAGAGTCCTCAAGGCTCAAGTAGACCTCCTCCACTCGAGTGGTCCTCAACCTTCCTAATGCTGCGACCCTTAATACAGTTCTCGTGGTGTGGGTGGCCCCCAACCAGACAATTACTTCATTGCTACTTCATAACTGTAATTTTACTACTGTTATGAATGTAATATAAATAAATATCTGATGTGCAGGAGATTTGATATGTGACTCCCAAAGGGGTCACAACCCACAGGTTGAGAACCACTGCTCTCGTCTCTCCATCATCTGTTTACAGGATGTCAGCCTGTTAGATCCAGCCCACTATGTGCCGAGATGTCTTCTCTGAGGACTGGCCCCAGTGTAGAAAGGGTTTTGTCAGCTTGGTGCTAAGTCTCAGCCTAGAGCTGCTTTTATTCTGAGCTCCACAGGCAGATAGCAGTGGAGACTGGAGTTCTGTTTTTTCCTTGCTGCTAGCTGGAGTACAAGTTGGATATTTATATTCTTTCTTGAGCCTTTTGAGAGGGGTGAAGCCATGATAGATGGCTGGGTGGACAGTAGTGTCCTGATTGTACTGTTGGAGGTTCCTGTGACGACAACTGGCACTTTTCCTTCCCTTTCATTGAGCTTTCCTGCTTTTTTTCTGAACTGGAAGAGGTACCAAATTAGATAGGCATTCTGGGATGGAGGTGGGACTAAGACCTAGTTGAGCTGAGCAGGAAACAGTTCTGAGCCCAGCACCAGGACTGAACCTGCTCTACACAAATGAGAGCCCAGAATGTGGCCTCTGGATCCTTCTTCCTCCTGGGGTCACACTATCACTGAGCCATAGGCATCCCTGCAGGTCTGCCCGCACTCCTAGAGAATGGGCTGTGTGGTACTGTACCTGAGTCTGACACTGAACAGCAGGAGGAGTCACTCTTCCTAGGACAGGAGCATGCTTGTTTTTCTCTGTAGGTTTGTTTTTTTGTTTTTTTTTAATGCATATGGTTGTTTTGCCTGCATGTATGTCTGTGTGTTACATGTATGTCTGTGCATGTGGAGGCCAGAAGAGAGCATCAGGCCCCCTGGAACTGTAGTTACAGATGGCTGTGAGCTGCCATGTGGGTGCTGGGAACTGAACCCAGGTTCTGGAGAGCAGCCAGTGCTCCTAACTACCGAGCCACGAGCCGTCGCTCTGGCCTGCTTCTTAGTTTTCATGGTGATGCCGCTCTGCCTTGGTTACTCCGTGTGGAGGAAGTGGTTCTCATGCCACCACATAGGCGCTGTCACAGCATGTCTCCTTTCCTCAAGGAAACTTCTCCCAGAGTCGTTGGATATTGAAAAGAAGTCCGTGCTGTGAAATCGGCCCTGGTGAAGAGTTTGCCACTTAAGCCCTCTTCCCCCACTCCCTTCTCCAGAGTAGCCAGAGCAGAGCCGGGAAGAGCTGCTGGTGACTTTGGGCCCCAGGCCCCGAGGAAGAAAGGCTGCTATCAGAAGCCTCTCACACGAGGGGGGTGTCGTCTTCCTGGCTCTCCTGTCACCACTGGGTCTTTGGAGCCTCTGCCATCTCTTGGGATGATCGGGCAGCTCTGGATGGCAGTTAGCCAGTGTAAACTCACACCGGGGAATTTAAGGGGTGGTGGGCTGAGCTGATGGTGTAGGGAGGGGCAGCATCAGCCCTTTGGGTTGCTGTGTTTTCTGTTTTCTGGACTAGCACTGGACAACAGCTCTGCAGGAACTCCGAAATCACCTTGGTCCTGGTGTGGTGTCTCCATGGCTACTCATCTTGTCCCAGAATCTTGTGTGTTCCTGCCTCGGCTCCTTTCAAGTGATCTCAGAACCATCAGGTCCCAGCCCTCAGCTGTCACCTTGTTCATTTTACTGCTGGGGTCTGAACTGAGGGCATAGGCTCCAGAGAGAACAGGAATGAAGTGAGTGGCTGGGACCCCACGCGGCTCTGTTCCCTGAGCTCTGGCTTGGTGAGAGTAGCAGCCTCAGGAGGAAAGGACACTGAAGTCTCTGTGGCCTCAGCTGGACCCCTCTTTTGAGGACACTCTCGCAAGTGTCCCGTTCCTTTCCACCAGAGCAGTACCACGGGCAGCCCTTACTGCTGGGGAGCAGAGCCCCAAAGCCCAGCTATTAGAGCAGCCGTTGAGTGCTTGCAAAGTGCTAAGGGACGTAGAAGAAACATCTTGTCTCTTAGCACACCATACCTCTTCCTCATGAGGTAGACCTTCTTAACTATAGGTGATGATGCAATATATGTTATGATCAAGGCCATGACAAAGCTATTCTAGGTCATGATCCTGACTGTGGAATAGCCAAGCTGGACTTCCATGATGCCCTGGGGACAGTAGTGTTGTTTTTTGTTGTTGTTGTTTTTCGAGACAGGGTTTCTCTGTGTAGCTTTGCACCTTTCCTGGAGCTCACTGACAGTAGTGTTTTTAGCTGGTACTTTTGTCACTACCATAGGTTCGATTCCTGGGCAGGCATGGCTCTGGCCCGGGCCAGCCGAATTCAGGACAAGCTGAACTCAAATGAGCTGAAGAGCGACGGACCCATCTGGAAACACGCCACACCTGTTCTGAACTGCTTCCGGAGGGCCCTTGAGATTGACAGCTCTAATTTGTCCTTGTGGATTGAGTATGGCACCATGTCCTATGCCTTGCACTCGTTTGCTTCCCGCCAACTGAAGCAGTGGAGAGCCGAGCTGCCTCCGGAGCTTATACAGCAGGTGAGGAGGGTGCTGTCCGTGGGCCTGCCGTCCCCTGTCCAGCTAGACTGCCTTGGGTCCCTCCTGTTCTTTGTTCTTACCCTCACATACATGTATCCTGTCAGCGATAGCTTTGTCCTTGGTCTTTGGGTACCTAGTCCATGGGCAGGAATTTCAGAGGTACCCTACTGTGACTGACTGACTGGTCATCACCTTGAGTGTAGCTGAGTTACGGTAGAGAAGGGATGTTGGCCATCTGAGGTAGGCAGCTCTTCCCTATTTGCTCAGAAGGACTTGGGAGGCCATGGGAAAAGGCTTGACCTGTCGTTAGGGATTTCAGTTTCTGGTGTGCAGCCTTCGTCTAGTGCAAGATACAGGATCTGACCTGCAGTCACTGCTCAGTAAGAGCACCATTGTTTCCTTCAGAAGGAAATGCAGGAATCATGCTGAGAGGTTTGGGCTCTGTTTAGGTGCTGGGGATCAGAGCCAGGTCCTGTGCCTGGTGAGCACACACTACCACAGAGCTACCCTCGGGCCAGCAAGGTCTCAGAGGAGAGCAGGTGTGGAAGGAGCTGAGCAGTCAGTAGGGAGTGCCTGGTTTCAGGTTTTGCACTGATCGTCTGTGATTAAAACCCAGGCAGGGTGATGGCTCTGCTCACACTGCTGGGAGGCTGCTGGAGGGCTAAAGGAGCCTCTTGGCAGGCAGGCCACTGCAGGCCTCGGAAAGAAAGTGCTGTCTCCGTGGGGAGCTGACGCTGGGCCAAGGTCCTGCTGCCTCCAGGACCCTGCAGAGTGGGACACAGGCCCTCAGAGCCTTTGCACTCTTCAGATGCTGTTGGAACACAGGATGGAGAATGCAGCAGTCAGTTTCACCATAGGGATCGCCAGTTTTATAATCTGGGTCACATCCCTAACAATCTACAGTGAATACAAGGCAACTGTTTGAGGACCTCCACCTTGGGAAAGTCATGAAGTGAACCTACTTAATGAGGACCGAGTTATTGAAATATGTAGTGAATAAAAGATGTCATTGGGCTTTATGAAAAAATTGATAGCGAAATGTCTCCTGAATCTTATGTAACTAGAACTTTGACAATGCCAAGAATGTGCTCTTCTTCAGTGAACAAAGATCAAGTTGACTCTTGGGGAGCTCATCTTTCTATGAGTTGTATGATTATGTCACACACACTTTTTACCTTTGCAGCATACATTTAGAAAGCTGCTTTTATAAACCTGTTTGGGAGTTACCTCTCTTGCCCTGGGAGTTTGAATTCCTTGGGCCTTACAGGCAGTGGCCAGCTGTGTTAGTTCTCAATCCTCGTGCATAAAGGCTCCGAATTGTCACACTTGCCTGGGAGTGTGGCAGGCTGGGAGCACACCACTGGGCTTTACTGCTGCTGTTGGAGGCCTCACCAGTAATGTGGCCGCCGCCGCTGCCACCTTCTTCTTCCTCTGTGCTCCGGGAGCTACAGTCCCTCGGTTCAGGAGTTGGCCTCTGCGTTCTAGACTCGGCAGTGTGGTCCCAGCGTTTTCCCTCCTTTGTGTCCAGATCGCATGAGCTCTGCAGTGAGTGAGAGCAGTGATGTCCATGTTTGGCTGGCTCTCTTGTTTGACTGTGGAGCCTGTGAAAAGGACATACAGGGTCCCTCAGACAGAAGCTGTGCTTTCCAAGCTCCTGGGTGGTTATTATGTTTTGCTTTATTTTCTTAAATTTTTTCTCCAATGGTTTGAGTGTGACATCATAGGGATGGTAGGCTTGACCCCAGTGGCAGAGGATGTATGTGAGAGAAGTGGCCTTAGGGGTCCAGCGCACTGCTGACAGAAGGTAGATGTCAAGTGCTTCACAGGGGGGGCTGAGCCCTGACAAGAACAGGATGGAGAAGTGCCCACATGGCTCTCAAATAAACGTCACCTTCTTTAAGAAGTTGTTATTCAATTTGTGTCTCTCTGGACTTCAAAAGGAGACAGAACCTTGTCACACACGAGGTGTGTATATTTAGAAAAATCGAGGAGGATTTGCCTGTTAGGTTTTCTCTTTCAGCCTAGATACTGTTATACTAAATGCAGTGTGCGGCTTCCCTTCCTCTCAGCTTACACTGTTGAGCTCTACTCAGGTTACTCTCCAAGGGTCTAGTAGAGTTCTTTTAAATGTGTAACCTGACTCTGTTGTAGCCAACAGTACAGAAACTCCTTACTACATTTTGTTGGTATTTAAACGGCCTCAGATCCCCCTCCACTCACTGCTATAGAACTCCTTGTAACATGGGAACACCATTGTCCTCTGAGTACACACAGTGAAGTAAGGTGGCCTGGATCTTAGGATCCCTCCCCTAATCTCCTTGTACTGATCCTGGTGAGATTTCACAATTAAACTTTCCAGGAAGTATACGTCCTGAGAGCAAGGAAGAACCTTCTCTACACCTTTTGTACAGCTCCCCCAGGTAGACTTGACATCACCCCGCCTTATCCCCTAGTCTGGTTCTCTTCTATTTAGGATCACAGCCTCAGGATGACCTTGGTGTTTGCCTGATGGCCACTGTTATCCCAAGCAGCTCAGGTCCTGAGACTGCTCTCAGGCTACCTGCCTCCTTAAGTATCAGGACAGCCAGAGAGATAGAAGGCCCAGGGATGCAGGAGTCCTGGAGGAAGGGAGAGGTTTGGCCTCCTTATCTGGGGCACATACTGCCCTGCAGAACTGCCCCGTATTCCCTGGACTCTTTCCACCTCTGGGGAGGCAGCTTCCTAGGATGCAGTCCCCTGCTTGCTTGGGCTGTGCCTGGACTTAACATGTCTGAGAAATGGGCTGTTGAACATGTCTGCTGTGTCTGAGCTGCTGCGTTCTTTAGTTTTTGTCTGCAGACTTGCCAGAGCTGATATGGGGACGTGGAAACATACCCTGTGATGTCAGTTCTAAGGCATGGAGAAAGAGCCGGGGACCAGAACTTCCTAACCAAGTGACTTGTAGGGAGTGACTTAACATTCTTTCTGTGCTTCAGGCTACATATGAAGCTGACCATTCCTTCTAGGTGCCATTGGGAGAGGTCAGTCCTGATGCCTGCCTCAGCCATTTCGTAAGCCTCAGCACAGGGACCCAATACATGGGGAGACTCAAGTACCATGAGAAAGGGTGTCCATTCTGTTCTGAGGATGGCAAGCCAGAACGGAGCTATGTAGCAGTTTCTAGACATGCACTCTTGGTGACTGTCCCTTTTCTTCCTGAGTGGGATATTGTACCTGCTGAACTTAGCAAAAACAGGGACGTTGGCAGAGCTGTTAAGCAGTTCCAACAGAACTACATTTAAGCAGCTGCCTTTTTCTTAGATTTGCTGTAGGGCCCATTTTAGAGGCAATGTGATCGAATCCCTGTGCCATGCTTGGCCCTGTGCTGTGGTCCTTTTTGTCATATTTCATTCAGGGATGGGTTTGTAGTTCTTGGTGGCCAGTTTCTTTTTGGAAAATGACTGACAGAGCATCTGGGTAGCACATGGCCCCCAAAGTCAGCTATTGCTCTAGGATGTTCACAAAAGTAAGCCTCTGCCAAGCAAACAGAAGTAGGGCAGATGTGTCATGCCAGGCAGAGCACGTGCTTATGGCCCGGCAGCTCCCCTTGTTGAAGACCAGTGCTTGTGGGCCACCACCACCCCGCTCTGGTCCCTGGGGTGAGCTGGGAAGAGGCTACAGCCTCCTGCCATCAAGCCAGGACACAGTGAAGAGGGGCCAGAGAGCTGGGGTGCCCAAAGTACAACATTCTCCACTCTGTCCCCAGCCTGGGAGTTCTGGAATAAAGGAACATGTGTGCTTGGCAGCTGCCAAGAAGTAGAAAAAGCAACTAAGTTGGAAGGCCTCTTGCAAATTGACCCTCCATCATGGCTATTGCTGGCCTTTGTGAAAGGTTGTCTAGAGGCTCTAGCTAAATACAGACTCCAAGCCAGTGGGTCTTGTATGGAGCTCGGGAATCTGCCTTCACAAATGCAGTATGTCTCTTTAAAAGGGTAAGGAGAGAGGCAGGAAGCTCTGTTTTATCCCAGAGGTTCACACTGTCCAGTGCTGTGAATTGGGGATTGGATACTAGATGAGGTTCTCTTGAGTGCTGTGGGGCAAGAGCTGCATGAGTGTCCTCTTGAGCTCTGCTTACCTGCCCCACTGAGAGGGTGGGAGCAAGGTCCTCACTCCCTGCAGGTGGGGGGTTCATCCTGGGAAGGATGCCTGATGTTTTAAGACAGATGAGGCATAGTCACATCAGCCTTCTTCCTCCTTATATTGATGGATGATGGGCGCCAGTCTTTACGATAGCCAAGCAGGCTATAGTTGGGAACCTAGAAAGAGATCAAGAGGAACTTCATAAACTTTACTGTTGGGTGCTACAGGAAGAAGCTAAAAGAAAGGACCTTTGAGTTGTTGAGAAATGACCTGAATTTTAAGTCCACCTCTGGACCTTGCATGCTTTTAAGGAACTGCCAAGCTCCACATCTCATTGTCTACAGCTGTGAAATGGTGACAACAGTTCTGGGTCTCAGGTTCACTGAGAGGATCATAAGTCTGTGAACAAGTCAGCTGACTTCATCCAAGAAAACCATGATCCCTGGGCGGGCTCGGGCATTGCACCTACGGCCAGTCTGCAGGCTTGTGATCTTGTTATAGATGGAGGATCGGCGCGACAGCATGCTGGAGACAGCCAGGCACTGTTTCACCTCTGCAGCCCACTGTGAGGGTGATGGCGATGAGGAGGAGTGGCTCATTCACTACATGCTGGGCAAGGTGGCTGAGAAGCAGCAGCAGCCACCGACTGTGTACCTGCTGCACTACCGGCAGGCTGGCCACTACTTGCACGAGGAGGCCGCCCGTTACCCTAAGAAGATCCACTACCACAACCCACCTGAGCTGGCCATGGAAGCCCTGGAGGTAACACTGCAGGTCCAGGGTAGGAAGGCAGGGCAGGAGGGTCTGCTCGCTCTTTCTCCCTGGGGATGGAGCTCACAGTCCCAGTGACTCCCTGGCAACCCCACGCTGGTAACGTCTCTGTGCTCAGCACCTTCATGTTCAGTTAAATTCAAGCAGCCTGTTCTCTCTTTCCCTAAGAGGGCTTGCCATCCTTTTGGAGAGAATGAGCATTTTGTTTTCCTTTCCCAGAGGAAACCGCCTTCCTCTGCAGCACACACATTCTCACTGCATATGGCAGGCACTGAGTGCTGTGGCTGCAGAGGCATCCAGTCTTGTCACGAGGCAGGAAGGAGGAGGGTGGTCGCTCTGGGGAGGATGCAGATAGGCACCGAAGGCCAGGTGAGGCCTCCGCCTGTGCTCGGGCCAGCCAGCTTCGAGGGTTAGGCCAGGATAAAAGCAGGCTGCTTGGATCACAGAATGTTGTGTCGTGTTTTGTTTTCCCATTGCACTCAAAACTAGAGCAGTGCTTTATTGCCGGGATTCACTTTTATGATTTCTTGAATACGTTAGATGACGGCTCGCACTATTGTTCTCAGCAGTCCTGACCAGCGAGCACTTTTGGAGGGAGGAAATAAAGAACATGAGTGGAAATCCAGTGCTGCTTTTCTCCGCCCAGTACTCAAAGCTTCCCGAGGCCCTGCCTGTGATAGCTTTACCCTTTTTGAGGCTGCGCGCACTGACCCTTGGCCAGTGCCACACAACTAGTGAGCATCCTAGAATTTGAACAGAATCCGTTTCTTGTTTTCTTGTTTCTGTGGGCACAAGTTTTTTTGTTTTCCCTGATTATAGATTCTATATGTATTCATTTGTTTTTTGGTTTTTGTTTTAAAGATTTATTTATGTATGTATACAGTGTTTCTGCCTGCATGTGTGCTTGCAGGCCAGAAGAGGGCACCAGATCTCATTACAGATGGTTGTGAGCCACCATGTGGTTGCTGGGAATTGAACTCGGGACCTTTGGAAGAGCAGCCAGTGCTCTTAACCTCTGAGCCATCTCTCCAGCCCCGTATTCATTTGTTTTTAAAGACAGTCATAAAAGAATATAAAACATGAAAGTCCCCAATGACCCTGGTGTCCCCACCTCATAATCTATACTAATAGTTAGCTATGTTCTTGAAGGTCTAGGTGTTTTTTCCTATCTCTGTGTAGGTAGGAACACTGTCCTAGGCTTTTTCAGCTCACATTTTCATTGAACAAGATGTACTAGAAGGTATGGGGTATGCCTGCCCCATGCCTTCTAGTTGCTCAGAGCGTTTGCTTCCCTACATAGCCTCTTTGTGGACTTTGCTGGGATCGTGTGAAGAAGTAGGCTCCCCTAGTCTTATATCAGAGAGCTCTTCGGAGTGTTTCCAGGGGCTGAGGTTTAAAGGTGGAGTTGTAGGCTACTTACGATTCTGACCATGGCCTCCAGTTACTCTAGAGGATGACACAGGTGAGCATCTTGGTTCTCTAGCCAGTCTAAGAATCTCCTTTTAGTATTTGCCAATTTTATGATCAAACAAAAAAATATTGCACTTGGGACGTTGAGAGAGGGATCGAGAGTTCCAGACCACCCTCAGCTACATAGCAAGATTTAGGCTAGCCTGAGCTATATCAGATCTTGAGGCAGTGCCCACTGGCTGCTACTATTATTATCCCACCACCATATGCTTGGATTACTGGGTACATGTTTAAGTTAGGATGTTGACAGTATCCATTTTAATTTTCAGGGCTTATTTGTGCTAGGGGAGTTAAAAGCTAAAAAGACAGGCAATATGTGGTGGCTTGTCTCTCGGGGCAGCAGCCTGTTTACAGTATGGCTGCTTCATCTGTGGAACAGGCCTTGGATTGGAAAAGGCTGCTTATTATGCCTGAGGTGTTGTTCTAGGTGTACTTCCGGCTCCATGCTTCCATCCTGAAGCTCCTGGGCAAACCTGATTCTGGGGTTGGTGCAGAGGTCCTGGTCAGCTTTATGAAGGAGGCAGCAGAAGGACCTTTTGCCAGGGGCGAGGAGAAGAATACACCCAAAGCTTCCGAAAAGTGAGTACTGGCTTGCAGGGACCTGGGTGTCTCATCTCCTATCATGTAGTTCAGAGGAGGGCCACTGAGTAAACTGGAACTCAGAGTCTGAGTGCAGGGCCGAGCTCTTTCTGTTGAATCGGCTGTCCCTGCTCTCTTCTCTGTGGCATTGGCTGGTGGTGTCCTACCTTCAAGGGTGAGTCCTGGGGAGAAGCCAGCCCCTCCCTCCTGCTCCAGTGAACAAAGCTTTGTCCTGTGCAGAACATAGTAAAATACTATGTTTTACTTTTTCCCCCGTACCCAAGACTCCAACGGGGTGATCTCTGAGGCCCAATGTATGGCCCGTTCTCTGGAGTGCCAGTGAGGCTCTTCCCTCAGTGCCGAGAGAGCCGAGAAGCGGACCTTGGTGCAGTCTCCTCAGTTGCTTGGGGACTGACCACTCTTCCCCTGACACAGTTGTCTTGGGGCCAGACACCTTTTGCTGTGGTGTTTCTGCCTTGCTGCTCCATTCAACCCATCCCGTCTCTGAGGCCCCACCTGGCTGAGGACTACGCAGGACCCAGCTGAAAAACCTGCTTCCAGGCCTGACCCTAAGAACTATCTGTTCATGGCTTAGGTAGTCACATGTCCTGTGCCTCCAGTGAACAGTGCTCAGCCCTGCACAAGCAGTGTTTCCTCTACGTGTGGGAGAGATGAGCACCTGGGTGGTAGTCACTTGGTTGGTATAGTGTGCTCAAAAATTATAGATTGGTGTTTTCTGGTCATAAAGGGTCTCCAGAGTACAATGAAATTTTCATTGATCATAATTCTGTCCTGAAAAAAATAATTATGCAGCTAATGTGTAAATACATTGTACTTACAGGAAATCAGACATACATACATAGACTAAAATGTGACAGGTCTCCTCTTGTCACCAGAATTGGCCATTATTCAGTCTGGTTTCTCAGCTCGTTTATGTACATTTGTATACGGTTATTTGAACACATGCAGTTGCAGGTTTATTTTGCTTTTGTGGTACTAAAGGGTTGAACCCAGGGTGTTGTGCATACTAGATAAGTGTTCTACCACCAACGTCCCCTCCAGGTTCCTTTAATTAAATAAAAACAAGGCCCAGCCGCTTGTGGAGGATTCTTTTCAGTTGCTTGCTTTTGTGGGTTAGATTTCAGAAAAGGGTAACTTTCTGTCCCTTTTTATTTCAAATGCTGACTGGCCAAAAGTGTAATGCTTTCCTCGACACGGATTTCTCACTTGCTCTCTGAAGAACCCTTACCAAATGCCAGACTGCATATTGAACTTCTCAGACCTGCCTTCTTCGACCCTAACTCAAACAGCAGGCCTCTTCTCTCTGTCTCCCTCCTCTGGGCAGTTGTGGCAGCTTATAGGTCGATTCTCCAGTTTGTCTTCCTCTCTCAAACTTCAACAAAGAAAAGAACAACTGAGCCGGGCCTTTAATCCCAGTACTCAGGAGGCAGAGGCAGGTGGATCTCTGTGAGTTCAGGGCCAGCCTGTGCTACAGAGTGAGATCCAGGAAAGGCACCAAAACTACACGGAGAAACCCTGTCTGTGCTACACTCTGCTTGGCCCTTTTCCGCTACCTCCTACCAGAGCATGGATACTCTGTGTTTTATGTGATTATTTCTACAAACATGAAGAATATTTCTGCCTTTCCCTCACTTACCAATGTTGTAGCAGAAACCCTTGTACACGTGTGAGCTTGCACTAGTGTATACTTGTGTCTGCTCACTTGTCAGGGGTTGGCTGTGTTGCGTCATCTTGCAGAAAGGCTTTGATTTGGTGTGCATGTTGAGAAAATGCTGGTCACTTCCCCTGCAAGGTCTCCTGAGCCTGAGACTAGATGCTGTTAGACCCTGGCCAGAAAGGTTGGGCAGCATCCAGTTAGAGGCTGGAAGCTATGGGAGGGATATGGAAGTCCTCCCTGGAGCACTAACCAAATGAGACAGGGAGCACTTGAGGTATGTGGAGCATTTATTTCATCATACTGTGGACTTTTATTTGTACCTCTGTTCCACAGGGAGAAGGCCTGCCTGGTGGATGAGGATTCCCACTCTTCAGCTGGGACACTGCCTGGCCCCGGAGCCTCCCTCCCCTCCTCCTCTGGCCCAGGTCTGACATCCCCACCTTACACAGCCACTCCGATTGACCACGATTACGTCAAATGTAAAAAACCCCATCAGCAGGCGACGCCGGACGGTATAGTCCCTGTTCTCCCTACTGTGCCCAGGGCGGCACACCGATTGTGGGGGGGTGCTCGAGCGACTTCATTTGTCGCTTTGTTTTGGTGAGGGGGTGCTGGGTCTGGGGTGACACGGGCAATGTTGCGGCTGTTCATTTACCTCATGGATTCACAGTGCTTCTTGTGCTTCCAAGACATGCTCAGAGTCGCCATCTGCCACTCGCCCACTTGGGAGGCAGGGAGGAGCAGGTCTGGCTGTGGCAGCTTACTTTTGAGCTTACATTCTCCTACCTGCAAAACAGGGTTGCCAACACCTTTGAATGATATTTGGAAGACCCTGTAGGCTGCCTGGAGTGATTCTTGGCAGTCAGCTCCATGTGGCCTACGTCCAAGTACAGCACATTGTCATGGCCTCTGTCCTTTCGTGGTTGTAGCTGGGCCACAACTACTTCTAAATCTGTCACTCTTGGGCATCCAGATAGGGTGCTGACTGGGTCAGCTAGGATGTGTGTAAGGCTGTTCCATGTGGGATGAGGCAGGTGGCGACTGTTCAGTCACATTCCTTACTAACATTTGGAGGCTTGCATGCTGGCCCATAGCTTAATCTGTCCATGGTCTCACCTGTGCAGTAACAAGCTGGTGACACAGTAGTTGGCATCAGCAGTTGATGGGCTAAGCTCTGGTCATTGAGTGGGTGTCGGAGAGGTGATAAAATGCTGAAGGCACCCTCACTCCCATGTCACTCATCTCATTCAGCGGGCCTTCCTCTCCTTCCAGGATGGTGATAGGACACTCCTGGGTAGGCAGGATCGGCACCAGGGCTCTTCCCAGGTCAGGTGGTTCTTAGGGGAAGGATGGACTCTGGGTGCCATGGTAGCTCTCACTTTGAGGTCCAGCAGAGAGCTGAGGGGGCAGGACTACACTGCCTTGGCTCCAGCACCCTTCTGAGGCCTTCCTGGTGTACAGATTCCTGGAGAGCATGGGCGTCTGTTCCAGCTCACTGCACAGACATCAGTTTCAGAAGAGCTGGGGAAGGATGACACAGTGGTTAGGGTTCCTCTCCTCTGGGGCCGGTGTTCTGCGATTTCCCAGGAGAGCAGCACACTTGAGCATCCCCTTGTAGGCTTGGTTTAGGCCCTACAGCATGTGTGTTGAAAAGAGACTGAGGATCTGTATGTGTGCTGTGTCTCCATCACCTCCCAGTGGGTTGTCTTTGCTAAATCCCTGTGTTTTCCGCTCTCCAGAGCAAAATGAGAGGAGCTGACCTCTACGTCCTCCAGTCTCCAGCTCAGCAGATTGTCCTACCTAAGAGCCTCTTGCCCTTAGTTAACTCAAATTAATTGGGAGAAACACCCAGTTCCAAGTTTTGACTCTTGAAGATACTGAGAAAACACAGTAGAAGTAGACCCTTGCTCTGTGATTTTCTGCTAGATACTTGTGGTCACGAGGATTCATTCACCATGTCAAAGTTCTCAGGAGAGAGGACTGCCTTCTTCAGTGTCCATGTGCCATGTGACCCTGTCATACGCTTCTGGGCTGGGGAGGACCCTGTACCAGCTCTGCAGCTGCTCCCCCCCCCCAGCTCAGATTGCAGATGGGCTTGGCTGCCAGCCCACAGAATTGTAAATTATGCTTTGAGGAACAGGAAGGAGGGATACAGGAGCCTCAGAGGCGCCCATGGCATCACTTGGCACTGATGGCCTTGCTAGCCCCATGTGAGCACATATGTAACCCTAGAGCTATTAGGGAGCTGCTGCAGAATTCAGGCACTAGGTGCTGAGCATGGCATGCTTATGGTGCTAACCTAACAACTATTTGTTCTGGAAGTTTGCAGAATAAGTAAGTTCAGATATACTTTCAGTGGTTTCAGAATTACTCCTGTTAACTGAAGCCACTGTGTTCCTTACCCCATCTTTGTCCAGCCCCAATGTGTGGAGAAGTATGCTTTCAGATCCGCCAGCCTCTTCACCCTCTGCATCCCTAAAGAAATGTCTGTGACAGGAAAATACTCAGAGCCCTAAAACAGCACTTCTCTTCAGAGGTGGTGGTGACCTTTTCATCAGTTTCTCTGGTTCCTGTCGAAAGGTCTAGACCTTAGGCAACAGCAAGCAGATTGCAAGTCAAGGCATTGCTGGTAGCTCGAAGGCACAGTCCCCACTGCTCCTCCTGCCTCATGACCTGTCCGAGGACAGGGTATTAGTACTTGCTCTCGGTCATGACCTGTCCGAGGTCAGGGTATTAGTACTTGCTCTCAGTCATGACCTGTCCTCGGACAGGGTATTAGTACTTGCTCTCGGTCATGACCTGTCCGAGGACAGGGTATTAGTACTTGCTCTCGGTCATGACCTGTCCGAGGACAGGGTATTAGTACTTGCTCTCAGTCATGACCTGTCCGAGAACAGGGTATTAGTACTTGTTCTCGGTCATGACCTGTCCGAGGACAGGGTATTAGTACTTGCTCTTGGTCAGAGTTACCTTTCCAGAGCAGCCACTTCGACTAGGGAGCTGTTAGAAGTCAGATGGCAGGGCAAGAACAGTGTAGGCCCTGGAGTCCAGACCTCCAAGTTCCAACCTGGCTCCCCGATGACAAGCCCAGCTTCCTTAGACACGGGCCTCTGTTGATTTGCCTCAGGGTAGTAAAGTATTTGCACAGCCTGGCCTCTTGCTCGCTGTAGTCCTTCAGGTCATCAGTGAAGGAGGTGCATGAACTGGGTAGTAGTACCTCATAGAGTGAGAAGCCCGGGTCCTGGGGTGTGTCATCAGTCTCGGTTTTTAGCCCGACTTTCTGGCTGGAGTGTGGCCTCACAAGAGGTGTAGGCAGTGCCGTGGGAATTATCAGGTGGACATAAGTAGCTTGCCACTTGATAGCAGCTCCTTCCTAGAACCCAGCTTCGCTGTCTGAACTGTTCTGACTTGCAACCTCGTGCTGTCTGTCCTAGACCTCAAGCCTGTCACATTCGGTCAAAGCTTTGGGATCGGCCCCTGAGGCCACAGTAGCCAGCCATGACATGACATCCAGCTCCTCTTAGCAAGGTCACAAGGGCACCCTAGGCTGACAAGCTGAGATGGAGAGGGGAGGGAGGGAGAGATAGCATCTGATGCAGCTGTTTTCCCATCGCAATAACTGCTTCCCGTGTGTCTCCTGGAACTGGCCCATATACTGCATATTGAAACTTCCTGTCCAGGGAAAAAGTGACGTGAGAAAACAGGATAACCTTTAGGGGCTGCCAGTGATTTCTGTGTGTCCATGTCTAATGGCAGAGTTGAGGAGAGTCTCTAGTTCTACCCCGCAGGCTAGCTGGTGCAGGTGTCTGCCCATGGATCCATGTGCGAGCAATTGGGCTTCTCCACATAGCTGTGTGCTCTCAGCCCAGGCTTCAGGCAGGTGCCTCCATCTTCACAGACACCATCAGGCTTGACAGGGGCCCTTTTCTCCCTAAAAGCAAATGAAGCTGAGAGCAGGCAGGGCTTCCTACTTGTTGGGGCCGAGCTAAAAGAGAGTGTGTTCAGAGTCTCTTCCCAGACTAGATCTGAGGCCGATTGTACAGATTGTGTTTCTGTTCTTGTTGGAGGTACCTCAGTGAAGGATGCATGGAACAGGGCCGTTCCTAAATGGCTTTGGCCGTCCTTTGATCTGGCTTAATTGACTTTCAGGATGTGTCAGTCGCAAGATCTATTAGATGAAGAGCCTTGCTGTTGCCTGTCACACTCTATGTCACTTGAGAATGTCAAAGCCGGGCAGGGCCTCAGAGGTCAGAGGTCAGGGTCTTCTGACAGCGCTATACCAGATGCACAGAGCAGCCCTGTAAACCAGAGAAGTAGGTTCAAGTCAGTCACATAGCTGAGGAGTGGGGCAGGCCAAGGTCAGCATGGGGAGGCAGCTGACACCGCCCAGAAGCCTGGCTTGGTTAGGGTGAAAGGCCAAATTTAGCCCAGGTCTGTGGTCTGTATCAGCAGAGGAGACAAGAACAGGAGTCTTGGGAGCTGGTGTCTGGGTACAAGTGATGCCCACTCAACCCCACTGTCAGCATGGACAGAGCCAGCAAGGAGCCCTGTGCCTCAGATGTAGAGGGTGGGGGTCCTAGGGAATATAGGGTGGCCTGCCCTCTTCACAGCCATCCATCCTCACCCACCATTCTGTCACTGGTGTGTGCTGTTTGTGTCCATCCTCACCTGTCCACCCCACACTGCCTCCACAGTATTGCCCGTGCTGCCCCTAACCCTGCCCACACTCTGTCCTCCAGGCCTGTCTCTCTGCTTGCCCCTGGCACGGCTCGCTTCAGGAAACAGTGCAGACGCATGCTCAGCCCTCAGTCCGGCTCCCTGCTTCCCCGTGACCAGGAGCACCTTCATGTCTGCCGGTCCTGTGATTTCCAGAATGTGTGTTTGATGTGCTTGGCTTCTGCCGACTGCCCATTTTCTCAGTTCTGGCCTGATACAGAGGCCCTGGTAGCCTCTCCCACAGTTCTCCCTGCCTGGCGGGTAGTTCAGGCCTGTGTTTCCATTGCTTTGTTCACTCTTTCTTAAAACAACAAGAAGACAACACTCTTAAGACACCAGATTCCCTTTACGAGGACCAGTGTAAAACTGCGGATTGAGTGCAGTAGCCAGAACTGAGGTGGGCCCTGTGTTTGTCGTTCACAGAGCCCTGACTACTAAGGGCCAGGGTTTGCAAATGACTCTGAGTCAGTCCTGAGCCTGATCTTCACCCTGCCTGCCTAGGGAGAAGGGTAGGTCGGTTTTCATGGGAGCTCCATGTTCCTGTAACTGGAGAGAGTCCCAGGGGAACTCGTGTTGTTGGGGACAGAGCCAGTTACTTCCTTTCTGCTCCCTCTCTTATTCTTAACTTTTCTGAGAACCTCTCTCAGGCCATTGCTGATGGTGGCAGTTCAACAACTCCTGCTGTGTGCTAGGCATGGAAGAGGGCACCATGGGGAAAATCAAAATGAGAGTGTCCTGACTCCTGCTGTGGCTGGACCTGCATGTCCCTAGGTGGTGCCTTGAGACAGTGGTTGGTTCTCTGGGCTTTGTGGATTGGGAGGACTACTATAAGTCCACGGGGCACTGAGGGAGATTTGGGGGGACAAAGGCACTGTGGGTTAGAGAGCCCTGCAGTGTCTGGCTGCTGGGTGGTCAGGGTGAGCACAAAGGGATATTGTGGGGAAAGCACTTGGGAGAGCAGCTGGGCTCCAGGAGGTGGGGCTCTCTTCCACAGGGACTCCTGCCTTGGCTTCAGACAAACGGATCCTCCTTGTCTTTTATTGGAAGAGCCTTCCTGGGTGCAGGGGGGGGGAGACCCCGGCAATGGCCAGGTCCCAGAGAGGAGGTAAGGAGTCAGCGAGGGAGGATTGAGTCAGGCTATTGGTTGTCAAGAATCTCACAGCCTGACTGATTAGCAGACAGAGTGCTTCTTTATTTGTACAGAATTCAATAGGCAGGGATAGATTCGTATTGTTCCAAAACATAGATCATATCTTTTTTGTTTTTAGACTCGTGTTTCACTTTCTCTTTCATATCTTTTAGTCATCACTGATAAATCGTGACAAAACAGTTATCTTTTACAATCATTTTTACTCATCAACCCCTTAACCCAACTTCTAGGCAGCTCTTCCGGTTTCAAGAGTGCTAGAAAGAAAATCTCCAAGCCAGCCCAGGCAGATTGCCATATCCTGAGCAGTGTATTATTAACTCTTAATGGTCAGGCCAAAGCTGCTGCAGTTAGTATTTAATTTCTGGCATAATACAATGTTTTTCATTTTATATCTTTATAGAATTTATGTATATGTTAATCCGGCATTCTTTTATTCTTTGGTCATATGACATAATAGTAGCTGTGCGCAAGTTAACTTTATAAGAAAGGGAGACCCTGACACCATTCTCTTACCATCTTTTCACTCCGTTCTTTGCTCATCAAGATAAGCCCCTGTGTAGGGCAGAGGTGACTCCAGCCAATCTAACTTTGTTGTTGTATATGCCACATAATCACCTGAGCGTAGAGGAGGAAGAGGCTTGTACTTTGTTCTGATTATCTTGTTCCTGAGTAAGTATGGAGCAGATATTTCAAGATTATCTCAGAGCCTCATAAGGAGACCTTCTTTATGTGTATCACAACCTCCAGGGTGTAAGGAAGATCTTCCAGTAGATAAGGATATCTCCCTAAAAGCGGGAGGGGTGTATGTTCAGGACTTCCCTGGGGAAGCTTAGAAGCAATATTCCTGGGAGAAGGCACAAATGATTCATAAGAAATATCCTATTAATTCAGTATCCCTAAGTTGTACAAATATTAAAGCCCCCCCCCCCCAAGCATGCGACTTGTGGAGATCAAAACCAAAAGTGAAAGACAGTCACCGTGGCAGTCATATGGATCTTTGTCAAGCAGCTGTGCTGGCTTTATGACTTGCCGTTCCCATCAGATATGGCTGCGCCACCTAGGAAACACACTAGCTAGCCGTGAGCTGCCAGCTGTCCTGGTGTCCTCTTTTCTTGGAGATTGAGTTCAGAGCACAATGCTCAACTAGCCTTAGGAATGCAGAAAGCCTGTTGAGTTCTTTCTGGCCAGTATCTCCCCTGACCTGAGATACACAGAGTAAGAGAGAGACAGAAGAGCTATTTCCTGCTCCCTGTGGCTGTCAGACAAGGTGGAGCTCGAAGTGTCTGGCATTGCTTCATTGAGCCAGGAAAACTGGCTGGAAGGGTGGAGTGCAGCCTGCCTCCCTTGGTGTGGTGTCCTGTCGCCCGCCGCTGCTTGCTTCTCTCAGGGCTTCTGTGTTCCTCAGGCTGCTACGGGCACCTCTGCTTCCCAAGCCAGCTCTGTTCCTTGTGGGCCCATTCTTTCCAGGGAGCTGGCTAGCAAAGACCAGCTGGAATGGCTTTTGCCTCATTGAAAATTTCTCAGAATGTTGATTCTGCTTGAGTTTGTGGTTTTTAGAAACTTGTTTTCTGGTTGGCAGACATTGTGATCTCTTTAGGTTCACTGGTCAGCGCCACTGCAGTCGGGTGGCGTGGTCACGTGTCTTTCTGCATGCTCGGTGGCCTAAGCTGAGGGAATAAACGGGAGCTGTTGGAAGTCTTACTGCGGGAAGAAGTGGCACAAACATTGAAGGAGATTCTGGAAGCTTCCATCCCATTAGTAAAATCTCTCAGACTGTCGGGGGCATTCTGTGGGTAAAGAAAGACTCAGCACAGCAGATGGGACAGGCTGTCTCTCTGTCACCAGCCTGCCCTTTCCCTCTTTGTGGTGGGCTCTCATTCCTTTGGATCCTGCCCTGGGGGTGGAGGGTGCCAGGGACTCCGCAGCAGGTGACCGGCAGTCACTTCCTTGGGATTCAGAGAGGGCAGGCTGGGGTGGCTCTTGTGCCTTTGTGTGACTGAGAGAATCAGGGATTTCTAATCTTGTCCCAGCTATTCGCTACTATGGAAAGTTGCTGTATAAGCAAACTTTTAAAAGAACTTTTTAAAAAGTTCAGGGCCAGCTGCAGCCTACTTGCTGGTGGCAATAATCTTTCCTGTTGGCCACCAGGCAACTTCTTCATAAAAATACGCCCCCAACTTCTGAGACTCAGGGCAGAACTGGGCTGTGTGTGGCGCTTAGAGGGTCCATTTGTGTCACCTAGCCTGATGGGAAGTTTGACTGAATTTTTTAAATCTGTTTGTATGTGTATGATTATTTTGCCTGAATTTATGTCTGTGTACCATGCATGTGCCTGGTGCCCAGGGAGATCAGAAAAGAATGTTGGACCCCCTGGGACTGGAGCTACAGACAGTTGTGAGCCTCCACGTGGGTGCTGGGAATCAAACCCAGATTCCTGCCAGCAGCTGATTCCTGCCAGCAGCTGATGGACGCACAGCTCAGGGCTGAGTGAAATCAGGCAGAGGCGACGACAGTCCAGCCGCTCTCCCAAAACACAAGGCCAGCCTTAGAGTCCAAAGTCGGTCAGTTGCTGGGGAGTAACAAGAACTGTGTGAAGCCTGGAGCAGCCTCTCCTGATCAGTTTCCTCCTGACTCCCGGAAGGCCCTTGGCAAGGGTGTCTTCTCAGGTCACCAGGCATATAGCCAAGCAAGGGCCAGTGCACTCAAGAAGGCCACGAGTTGGGAGACTTTTGGGAGAACAGGGTCAGATTCCTTTTTGTGGGGGTCCCACTCACCACTGCTGGCAGGAAGAGGTGCTTTGGTCATGCTGTATGGTCCTGGCACACCTTGTTGGTTCTCTGTGTGTGTTTGCCTTCCCAAGCTCCTCAGCTGAACCAGAGAAGATGTGACTCCCTAGGAGAGGAGTCGGGAGGCTCTGTATGTATGCCCTGCGAAAGCAACCTATTTGTTTATTTTTACACTGGGTCCTGGCAGGTAGCTAAGCCTGGCCCCGAGTCAGGGATTCTGCCTCAGCCTCCTGAGTACTGGAATTAAAGGTGTGCAGTGCCTCACCAGGCTTGGAGCCATACTGTGAGAGCTTCTCATTTGTTCTTACCCTGTTGCTAAAAGGAGTGAAACTTGACTTCCTTTTGGCCAGTTGGGTTCTTGATGTGGAACCTTGAGTGTTTTCTTGGAGTTTTTAATTGGGATTATTTTAACTCACCCACCATCCTGAACTTTGCATCCCATTAGTGTCTCATATTTGGAGAAATTCACCTCAACTGGGTGTGGTAACTCCTGCCTGCAATCTAAGACATCAGGAGCCTGAAGCAGGAGGATCCCAAGTTCCAGGGTATCATAGGCTGGGTAATAAGATTCTTTTCTCAAAGGAAAAAAAGAAGAGGGGTAGAGGGGCAGCAAGATGGCTGGCTCCTCAGGAAAAGACTCATTTACTAAGCCTGAGGACCTACATGTAGGAGAGAACCTGTAACCTCTCTGACCTCTGTGTACACATGTGGGACATGTGTGCATGCATGTTCACATATACACAATAAAAAGAAAGACACGGAATTTAGTTTTTAATCTTGGCACTGGAGAAGGTAACTCAGTGGTTAAGAGCACGTTGCTTCCCTTCAGAGGACTCAGTTCAAGTCTCGGCACCCGTGTCATGTGATTCACAGCCTCCGGGGATTAAACACCTCTGGCTCTGAGATCACCTGTACGCAGTACCCAGGTGCACATACCCACATGCACATATACATCTACACGTAATTAAAAATAACAAATATAAATCTTAACCTTTTTTTAGTCTTGAAATAGGGAAAAGATACTTGTCCTCTTTCATTTTTTAAAGTTTTTGTTTTTAAGATGAGTCTCATATAATCCAGGTTGGTCTCGAACTTGCTATGTAGTGAAGGATGACCCTAAGCATCTGGTCCTCTGCCTTTGCTAGTGAGTGTCAGAATTACAAGTGTACACCACCACATCTGGTGTATGTTGGGTTATGGGAGTTACCCTAGGACTTCATGCACGCCAGACAGAGATCCTGCTGACTGACCTTCATCCCTTGTTGTCTTCTAATGCACGTGAGCCCCCAGAATCCCACAAGTGGGCAGCAGCCTTGCCAGCCCCCACCACCACCCCAGCTTCCCAGTTCTGCTCTGTTGTGTACAACCTCTTACACACACACACACACACACACACACACACACACACACACACACACCCGGCTCTGCCTAGCACTGTGACAGGACTGATGATTCTGGCTCCATTAGCTGCACTTTTCTTAGGGCTGCATTGTCCTGTGCTCATCCCTAAGAGAGAACTGGAGCTCGCACAACGTCTTCAGGACCAATGGCAGCCTGTGCTCTGCCAGCTCTTAGAGGTTCTCATACGTGTGAGAGGCATGGGGAAGGGCCTGGGAAAGTGCATCCATAGGCCTGTCCCTCCTTGGTCCGTCCCTCTCCTGTGGCTGCTGTTGGCTCTAGTGCTCCCTGAGAGGCTTAGGAGAGGGCTCTCTCGGGTGGGTGTTGCTTTTCCGTGGAGCACAGCCTCCAGCCTCCACGCCGTCATCCCTTGCCCTCACCGCTTCCACTGTAGTCTTCCCTGCATTGCTGGTGGACCCGCGGTCCCCTCGTGTTTAATGTGGAGAGGGCATTAGCTCATTAGGAGTAAATACCCGTTTGCTTAAGTCAACCCTCTGTTTTTGCAATGATCACAGCTGGGATTCCACCAAACTGGCAATTCCGTTAGGCCCAGCGCCTAACAGCTTGAGAGCCAGTGAGCTGATGGGGCAGTCTGCCAGTGGGTGAGATCATCCTGGAGAGGCTTGCTTCCTGAAGCTCAGTGTTGGATGTGCTTCTCAGTCAGCAGTGACTTCAGCATGTTTCCTGTTGCCCGAGATGAGCTGGCCCTGGCCTGGCGTTCATGGAGACCTTAACAGCAAAGGCAAGGCCTGCCATCTTCTGGAGGCTTTGAGGCCTTTCTAGCGTTGCCCAAACTGTCCATGTTCCCTGTCCAGGCCAGAGTAACTGCTGTAGGATGGAATAGATCATTATGTTGTCATAATGTGTGTCAGGAAATAGACCCTGTGAAGATCCCATATTCAGAAATAAGGAGACTAAAACTTACAGTAAAGAAACGTGAAATGGATGGGGTTGGGGATTTAGCTTAGTGGTAGAGCACTTGCCTAGCAAGCTCAAGACCCTGGTTTGGTCCTCAGCTCCAGGTGTGTGTGTGTGGGGGGCATGAAATGGGGGCCTTAAGACAGCAGTTACTCAGCCCTGTTTGTCCAGCACATTATCAGATCTGAGATTGGAGTGTGGGTCTAAGACCTTAAGTTCAAAGTTCTTCAACAAGGACCATCAAGATGGCTAAGCAGGGAAAGGCACTTGCTGAGCAAGCCTGGTTACCTGAGTCCCATCGCTGGAGCCCACATAAAGATGGAAGAAGATAACCAGTTCCACAGAATTGCCCTCTGACCTCCATATGTACACTGTGGCCCTTCACCATGCACACACACACCAATGATAATATTTTTAAGTTAACTGCACTGATGTTTTTATATGATACTGGAAACATCAGCATTTCCATTTGTCATTCTCTTTCTACAGAGCTAGCAAATGGGCTGTCTGACTTCTGCAGAGGGAGAAATGATGCCTTTATAGTGGAGACTCACATTTGGAATTTCTTCTGAGTGTAGCAGGCCTGGCCTTTAACCCTCATTCGGTGCTTATGAAGCCTCTGAAATGAGGGAAAGTAAGGGAAGAGCTCTTTATCAGTACATGACAACAAATCTAGTTAGCTCCCCGCTTCCAGCTCGGCTCTCAACCATGGCCCAAATCCTCTGTTCTTATCGTGCCTGGCCAGCTGAAACGTATGACCATCACTTACGGGACAGTGGACTTGACAACAATCTGGGCCATGTTGACACCTTTGTCCCAAGGCCAGAGCAGTGGAACAGGTGTTGGAGGTTAAGAGCGAATTCTCAGTGTTCCTCTGCCTCGCTGCTTGAGGTCAGGGTTTGAGCTCTGGTTAAGAATGTGCACCTGTACCCACTGCAGTGTGGCTGGTAAAACGCCATTGGAATGAAGTTTCTATGGTACGGTTGAGGCATTACTGATAGAGCACACCTGGTCTCTGAAACAGTTCCGTGTGGATAGTGAAGCTGACAACTTCACTGTGTGCCAGGCACTGCTTCAGGCACTTGGTGTCGAATAACCTGCGTAACTGTGATGACAGTCTCGGGAAGTGAGCACTGCTCCTTGGTTCTACATGTAGGGAAACCAACGTGCACATATTTCCAAGCTAGGAAATGGAGGAGCAGGATTTCAGCACCAACAGTCTGCTCTTCTTGAGTCTAGGCTTTCCACTCTATGGAAACAATTCCACCTCGTTTCCCATTTGCCCACCTAGTGGCTCGTACAGGCCCTCAGGATTGCCTGCCAGGGGCTAATATAGTCACCAGTATTTGATTTCTAGGGTTCTGAAGGAAGAATGGAAGGGCCATGGGGACTGTCTGCCTCTGCCCCTGTGCTCAGAAGTTCTGAGAAACTGACCTCAGGATGACTAGAGGGCACATATTTGTCCATTTCCCAGCACGGCTGCTCACCTTAACTACACAGACCGGATCCCTTGTTCATGCGTTAGACAAATGTAGTTGATGCCTTAGGGCTAACAGAATATACCCTTCATCACCACCAGCCTCCTAAAGAGAGTGCACTACCTCACAGCAGTGCGGAGCTTGTGTGCTCTTTTATTCACTTTTACATGCTTCACCAGGCTACAGGCCACTGCTCTTACTTCAGGTTAGTGTTTTGACACCAAGTCTCGGCTCCCACCTCCTCAGGGATGGTTCTACAGGTGAGCAACCACAGCCAGCAAGAAAGTCTTTATGTTTAGCACTGTGCCAGCCATTTCTAGAGTGCTTAGCTTCATTATGCAGGTCCAGTTTCCTGTCTGGGTTCTTACTTGTTCCGCCTTAACATTTCATGTGACTCATATTTGCTGATAATGAATTTACTCAGATTTTGCTTATCTGCCAAAGACCTTTGTTTACTCTTGCCTTTTAGAAAGTTATTTTTACTGATTAAAGAATCGCGCTTATGCCCCATCCCCCACAAAGATTTTATCTGATGCATGCTTTCTGATCAGAAGTTTGTATTTTTTTTTCCTCCTTCTTTTAGGGTTTTATTTATTTTTACGTTTTATTTTTTGGTTTTTCAAGACGGTTTCTCTGTGTAGCCTTGGCTGTCCTGAACTCGCTTTGTAGACCAGGCTGGCCTTGAACTCACATAGATCTCTGCCTCCTAGGCATATGCTACCCCGCTTCTTCACCTTTTAAAAAGATTTATTTAATATTTATGAGTGTTCTGTCTGGTGCCTTTGAAGGTCAGAAGAGGGTGTCAGACCCTCTGCCCTAGAGTTAGGGATTGTTGTGAAACATCATGTGAGTGCTACCAAGTCCAGTCCTCTGCGAGAGCAACAGGCCCTCTTAACCTCCGAGCCCTCCCTCCAGCCCTGCCATTCTTCCTCTGTTCCTGTGTGTCTTTTGCTGAATCCCATAAGATTTTCTGTCTTTGGTTTTCTGCAGTCTGAGTCTGCTCGGATGTGACCCCTTCCATCATGTGTCGAGGGGCCTTTCCCTGCTTAGTGTTTGCTGAGGTTCTTGGTAACTCCGTGTCTTTGTTTAGTTTTTGCGTGCTGGGCAGACCCAGAGCTCTGCACCTGCTGGGCAGGTGCTCATGTCATTGTCTCTTACGGTGTCCCTCCTGTCTGCTGCTCTCATTTTAGGGACTCTGGTTAATGAGTTAATGGGTGTTCTGTTCTGTTTCTCCACCGCTGCCTGCCCCCCAATTTGGATTACTCATACTTAACTAGTTTGTGGTACCAGGAATTAAGCTTATTTTTTCTGTGTGCATGAGTATTGTGCGTGTGTGTGTGTGTGTGTGTGTGTGTGTGTGTACGTGTGTATACACATACATACATATGCGAAATATGACTGTCTTGTGCCCACAGAGACCAGAGGAGATGCTAGATCCCTTGGAACTGGTGGTTGTGAGCCACTGTGGGGTGTTGGGAACGGAACTCCAGTCCTCTATAAATAAGAGCAGCCATGCTCTGAGCCTGAGCCATCTCTTCAGTCCTCCAGTTCCAAGTTTGGGTCCTCCTCCACCCCAGTTGTGCCGTGTCTGCTGGGGAGCCGACAAAGGCATTCATCTCATCTCTGTCACTGGTTTTATTTCTTGAAACTGCGTTTGACTCTTCTTTGTCATTTTCAGCTCACTCCTGAAATTCACCATCTGTTCAGGGGTAGTGTCCAGACTTTCTACTACAGCCTTAACATCCAATCATAGTTATGCATCACAGTAATTGTTGCTATTTTAGATAGTCCATGATCATCCCCGATTCTTGTTCTGTTGATTGTTTTGCCTCTTTTCAGTATGGGTTTTTGTTTATTTGTTTCTGAACACACGTGTATCTGTCTTATAATTTTATAGTGAATACCAGATATCACGTGTAGGATCAGAGAAGCTATCTGAAATAAATAACGTTTATTCCTGGAATAGATTTTCTGTTCTACCTCTGAGCCTTTGAGCTGGGTTGCAATTTGTTGCTATGATTATCTTCAATGTGCCACCAGCCTCATAGTCCCTCACAATTAGACTTGCTCGGCTTTCTGGTTCCCTTCCACTTTAGGCCTCTGCGGGCTCTCCCTGCCTGCCTGCCCCTCTCTCCTGCAGCAGAGGCTCCTCTGCTTCTTTGCTGGTGGGTACTTGCTGGCTGGCCTGGGCAGAGACAACGGTGGCTTTCTTCTGTTGATTTAACCTCAGACTTAGGAAGGTTCTGTGTCCTGCATCTCAGGGGTACAGCTTTCTTAGTGACCCTGTCCCTTCCAAGTGGTAGGTTTCCTGCCTTTTCTTACATCAGAAAGTGTTCTTTTCCCTTCTCCTGTGTTGGAGGCAGGTTTTGCCAACTGTCCCCCAAAGCTGGAGCTTTTGTTCATTAGCAGTGAAGGGTCCAGATAAACCTGCCCCTCCTTCCTAGGCCTGCATTTCCAGGCATCACCAAGCCTCCTCCCAGCCTGCATCTAGTGTTTCTTCTAGAGTGCCTGTGGAGACTTGAGAATAGCCGGGGAGTGAATACAACGTGCCTTTGTGTCCAAGACTAAAGGAATCTAGACTCTTCATTCTAGAACATATGCCTGCCTAACAATGTTAGCTGATTCCTTGCCACTGCAGCGTCTCGTCTGTCTGTATGGTGGCAACACTACAGTGACGGTGACTGCCCGTCTCTCGGTGCCACATCTCCAGCAGCACACTTAGCTTGAAATCAGCATCGCAGCGACATTCCCATAGTAGCCAGTGCACAGCAGGGCTCTTTTCCACAAGACCAGTCGAGGTTGCCAGAGCATTGTTTGGAGAAACTCAGGAAGGTCGACCATAGAGATTGGTGCCTTTTCTAAGTGGCTCAGGGCCTCTGGGTGGGTTGGGCTCAGCAGAGTTAGAGTGGTACCCTGAGGGACCTCTGTTGCAGGACAGCCCTGAGCCATGAGAGAACCTAGCCCTGGCAGACCCCTTGATGGCAGAGATGTTGTGAGTTCATACTCGTGCCCTTTGCTCCCTCCTTCCCTCAGAGCGAAGCCAGGACAGCACAGCTGTGGCCCTGTCGGACTCCAGCTCCACACAGGACTTCTTCAGTGAGCCCACAAGCTTGCTGGAGGGGTCTCGGAAGCCCTTTGCTGAGAAGAGGCTGGCTGGGCTCAGTGCTCAAGCAGGACCGACTGGTAAAGATCTTCCAGGGCCCCCAGAGGAAAGAGGTAAGAAACCTAACTTACTAAATGGGACCTGCTTTGATCTCCTGGGGCAGTCTAAGAAGAACTGTGGACTCTGGGCCCTGAAGAGCTTAGACTCCACCATGCTTCCGTTTTCATGCTTCTGCTTTGGTGCCCTGAGGTGTTAGTGGGAAGGTTGCTGACCTTTCAGGTCCTCTCTTCTCACTATAGGACAGGAACAGGCCTCGTGCCAAATCCCAGGAATGTGAGAATTAAATGAGGCCGCTCTTGAAGGTGTTGCCACGAGCATGGTTTGCCAAGTGTGCTTTATTGTACTTGTCATGCAGTGATGACACATAAAGCTTGTTTGGGAAAGCCGTGTTCACAATGTCAGTGTAGTGTGTCTGCTGCGCACCTCCCCACCCCACCCCCTGCCTTGGTGAATGGTTATTAGAAAAAGTCTTGGGATTCTGAATGTCACAAATATGTTTTCTTTTTAGTCTGAATCATATCAGACTTGTTGGGAAATCTGCCTTTTTTGGGCAGAGCGCTGATCTAAGCCTGGGATCTGCCCAGCTCCCTTGGGATTCCCAGGCAGAGCCCCACTTCTAAGTCTGCAGCATGACTGTGCGCAGGCTGAGGCATCCCTGGTGCCACTCACAGACTGGGCTAGTTGGCCATGCATTTGTTAAGCTTCCTTTCTTGTTTAGTGTGTGTGATGTGTG
Organism: Peromyscus leucopus; assembly: GCF_004664715.2. Classification (NCBI taxonomy): domain Eukaryota; kingdom Metazoa; phylum Chordata; class Mammalia; order Rodentia; family Cricetidae; genus Peromyscus; species Peromyscus leucopus. The sequence goes on from NC_051084.1 coordinate 20,265,456, forward strand.
GGCATGGGTGTGTGTGCGGGGATGTGTGGGCCGTGCACACAGGTGGAGATCAGAGGACAGGTCCGCACCTCAGCCTGTGTGAGCAGGGGCTTCGTGTTGTTTACCGCTGTACCTCAGGCTGGCTGGCCTGGGAGCTCTCATGGATTCTCCTGTAACCACCTCCTATCTTGCCACAGGAGCTCTGAGATGCAGGTGTTTACTACTGTGTCCAGTTGTACATGGGCTTAGGGAATCTGGATTGAGGTCCTCCTGCTTCCACAGCAAGCCCCTACCCATTCAACTATCTTCCCAAGAGTTTCCCCAGTCTTGCTAAAGACGTGCATGTGTGTACTTGCCAGACAGCCCAGTCCCACATTCAGGTGTCCCGGGTCGGATGCTGCCTTCTCAGCCACCCGGGAAGGAAGGAACATGGCTTTTCCTATTTCCTGGGCAGAGAGCTTGAGATTGAGAAAGAGTGAGGAGCTCAGCCTTAGTCACTACTCTGTGATGCCTTCTGAGTGGGCTCGATGCAAGATAACCTGCGTACTCTGGGGGCCTGGGCCTTAGCAAGTGTCTGTGTAAGTTAGGGCCTCACTTGGAACTGTGGCAGTGGGGCCAAAGCCATTTGGAGGAGGATAGGACTCTTGTAGCTCCTTGTTCCCTGCTGGCCTTGCAAGAGTCTTATCAGATAGAGTCACCTGTGCCTGGGCACCATCAGGAGACAAGGTTCCAGCTGGGTTTGGTGTGCATGGCTTTACTCCCAGCACTTGGGAAGCAGAAGCAGGTGGATTTCTGTGGGTTCGAGGCCAGCCAGGACTACACAGTGAGACTTAGTCTAGAGAAACAACAAAAGACCGGGGGGGGGGGGGAGACACAGAGAGGGGGTTAAAGCCAGGGATGGTGATACACCCCTGTAATCCCAGCACTCAGAAGGCTGCAGCTGGTGCATCAGTTTGATAGCAGACTGGGCTACGTAGCAGATTTTGTCTCTGAGACCAGAAAGAAAAGGGAAGCAGCAGCAGAGCCGTGGCCTCACTTTCTGTCGACAGTCTGTAATGGGCATACATACTCTGTAGGAAGCGAGACCAGGAGGACAACAAGCAGCATGCTCTCTGCACTCTAACTCAGCGTTCTAGTTTCATATGACTGGTTTCGCTCTTGGACAGTGAGACAGTTCTTCTGTGTCTTGTGACCCACCATGCAGTGAACAGTTGTGCCTGCAGCTGTCGTCATGGACCTCAGTATTAGTTACCTTTCCTCGCTGCGACAGAGGTACCTGAGAGGAGCAACTTAAGGGAGGTCACCCAGTTTGAGGGGATATGGTCTACAGAAGCTCGAGCTCTGTCCTTTGCAGTTGACGCTGTGACAAGACTTGGTCCGTCTCGACAGATCAAAAGGGGAACTGGGATCTGGCTAGTACTCTGAGAGGTCTGACTACCCAGCATTCCTCCAGCTAGGGCCTGTATCTTAAACGTTCCACAACTTCCTGAAATAGCTGTGAAGCAGGTGTTCAAACACCTGAGCTATGAGGTACACTCCACATCCAAACTATACCAGCCTCTCCTCCATGTGTGGGGTACGGCCCTTTTAAACTGATAAGGATTACCCAATATCCTGCCTTTTCAAATCAGGACTTTTTTTGTTTGTTTGTTTGTTTTGTTTGTTTGTTTGTTTGTTTTGGTGAGGGGAGGTGGGCAGTAGTACATTGCTGGCCATTAGTAAGGAATGTTAGGGTAGAACCAGAGACCATTACAGTGGCTAGTAATGGTTTATGTCCCCTCCTGTCCCTGGCCCCCTTCTTCTCTCCCCCTAGTTTAAGTGAGTTCTTTGACTCTGAGCTACACTTCTAGCCCTTGACCAGCTCTCAGCCTCCCTGAGAAAGCCAGACCTGCAGGCCAGTGTGCACTGAAGTCTGCTGCACTCTCCTGACCTTCCAGGCTCACTCTTCTGGGCAGCCCAGCCCCCAGCCTGCTGCTTCCTCCAGTCCCTATCATGGGATGCAGGCCCTTGTTCACGCATTCGGTGTCCACTAACCACAGGCTGTGACAGATCCAGATCTACCTCAGGCACTGGGTACTGAAGGGAGCAGGGTCTGCTCCCTGGATCATGCCTATCTCTGAGCCATCTTCCTTCCCACAATGTCCAGCAAGTGTGAAGGGTCCTGTTTTCGAGGGACTGGCCTCCATTCTTTTTTAGAGGCTGTCGCATTTCACACCGGTCTGCTAATGCTGAGAAAAGACTTTTACACTGTTGACTGTGACACCTTTTTGACGCTCACCTTTGCAGGACTCAGACCTTCAAAATATATGCTTAGACTGTGTGTGTGTGTGTGTGTGTGTGTGTGTGTGTGTGTATGTGTGTGTGTGTGTGTGTGTGTGTGTGTGTGTGTGTATTTAGAGAGAGAAGAACATTGCTTAGAATTTCAGCACTCAAACACAAGCTCACTCTGTAGTATGCAAAACCCAACGTAGAAATTGTCAGTAACCAGTGTTGTCCGTGCAGTGAACACTAGACCGGGGCCACACATGCCTGTGAATAGAGACTTAGTGGCATTGCCTGTGGTTGGCAGGTCCTTCCACCCTTCCCGGAAAACCCACTAGATAGAGCCAGTTTCCACTGCATGGCACTGTGTGTTTCCCTCACCTTTGGGTAGGAGAAGCAGATCATCCCATCTTCATGCTGCTGGTGTTTGGTACTTGGCATCCGGCTGGGAAGCTGCATCCCGTGGATGTACAGCGCTTTCTGACCCTCTTCCTTTATCAGGGAAGTGGAAGAGTCTAGTGATCTTGAGGCCCAGTAGCAGAGGGAGTTGCATGTTCGGGTGAGGCAGCTCACCTCATCTTTCCTACACCCCTTGGGCCACCCCAGAACTCTGAGCAGCTGAGTTAACTGTCAGAGATTCCATTTTCTTTGGTCCTTCAGTTGTGTGTGCTGAACCCTCTTTGGATGAATTCTTTCCCTCTTCCTGCTCTCTGTAAACATTGTGTTCCTGAGACTTTATGTCTGAGCATCTGGTGTTGTCTCTGCCACCTGCCCCCTGTCCCCTGCCCTGGACCAAGGGCTGTATCGTCATCCAATTCCCTTGTTTTCCTGGAGCCTCAGGCCGGGCTCGTAGCCATTCTTCCCACTGCTTGTGTCGAGCAGCATTTGGAACACATTAGAAACCTGACGTGCTTGTGAGCAAGATGATGTAGCACCTGTAAGATGGATGCCAGCCCTAAGCTGGGGTCCAAACAGCATCCTAAGCCCAGAAGAGAGGAGCCGGAGACTCTTTGGGAGTTCGGACACTCTTTCAGTCTACTTCAGACGGGGTGGGCGCTGGGGTGAGGCACTGGCCTGCAGAGCAGGAGCAGACGGTGGGACTGGGAGAACAGGCCTAGTGAACGCTGGGCCGCTGGGCTGCTGGGCTGCTAGGCACGGCGACAGTCTGTGTCTGTCCTCTACCAACACTACCTCAGGGTGGGGAGGCCTGAGAGGAAACACTGAGATCTGTGACGGGCAAGTGAGAACGGTGGGAAAAGGCAGAGGTCAGTATGTGTGTCCAACTGAAGTGGGTGGAAAGGAGGTGTTCTGAGGAGCCGAGGAGTCCGGAGAATGACTGCTCAGTTCTTCCCTTGACAAAGAGCAATGCTCTTGCCACATACCTGAGGTCTGCCCAGTTATGCTGGTACTTGCTGTGAGGATAACTTGGAGTCCTGGTCCTGGTCTTCTTGACTTTGCCATATTAGGTTTCAGCTACTGCCAGGCCTCCCTCACAGAAGGGGGAGGGCTGTCGAGGCTCTACCTACAGAATAGATTGTCTTCAGAATAGGGGGTACTGGCTCCTTCTCCAGGCAGGCTCTGCAGGATATGCCAAACTCATGGATACCTCAGGGCCATGGGCCTAAAGCCACCTTGTCTCTTGCTTCCTGAGCCAGAAGGCCTCCTCCATGGGTAGCCAAGGAGGCTGTGCTTCAGGAGGGGTGGTATGAGGCCGTTCGGTGCTGCCATTTTGAGACCTATCCTTGGCTCCCCTGTGCTGCCTGAGGAGCGCAGCTGGGCGCTGAGGTATTGGACTTGTCGAGCAGGTGCCGTGCACAAACACTTGCCCCACCTGCAGCAGCCCAGCAGGATGTTGGGGGAGGCTGTAAGCTGAGGGCCTGTGCTGGCACTGGAGAGGTGTGTCACTTGGCCAACCTTTTCCTGGCTGTTTGACCAGCAGTGGTGATGTCTCCTCCCCTCTGTGGCACCTTTCCATACTCCCTGGTAGGAGCCCCAGAGCCCAGCTCTCTGTAGCCTCTGGGTCCTCTGCTGCAAGCCAGCTGGGACCTCCCATGTCTTGGGGCAGGAGCCTATGTGGCCAGAGCAAGTAGGGGCTCCAGCCAGAGCCAGCACCAGGCCTGTGTCTCCATTGCTGGGTTCATTGCCCATCAAGCATGGGCATCAACCCTGTGTCCCTTCACCTCACTGACGTGTCCCATCATTTGTGATAGACTACTGCGTGAAGGGAGCATAAAGCCACACTGACTTTCTCTTTCTTCTTAACTGTAGGAAAAGCTGAGGAGTTCTTGGAGAGCACAGAGGCCTTCCGGGTTGTAGAACCAGGCATCCAGAAGCCTGTGGCAGACTCCTCTGCTTACATCCCCAGCAAGCCCCCGGTGTCCACACCTCCCTTGTGGGATGGGAAGAAGAGGGGTGACCCCCTAGGGGAGCCGGCGGCGGCATCGGCTTTCCCCCAGGGACTGCCGGCCGGCGCTGAGGAGCAGCGGCAGTTCCTCACCGAGCAGTGCATCTCCTCCTTCTGCCTGTGCCTGAGCCGCTTCCCGCAGCACTACAAGAGTCTCTACCGCCTGGCCTTCCTCTACACCCACAGCAAGACCCACCGGGTGAGAGGGCCCAGAGGGTGTGCATGACGCCTCAGCCAGACGGGGTCCCCTGGGTCATTTTGGTGGTTCTGTGGTGGTCCATGCAGGAGATAGGCCTAGTCAACCCAGCCATGTCCATTTGGTTTCTGCTGGCTCTTCTCTTAGCTGAATTCCCAGATTGGATTCCTTGATTTGTAGAAATGGAATGCTGACCATGATTCTGAGAGAGATGCCTCTGGGGTGGACACTCTCTTCTCAGTGTTAGACGACCTCCTGTGGAGATAGCAATGTAGAATGTCTCGTGTGCCTTGGGTGTTTCTATGACAGCAGGTATGCTCTGGACCCCGTGTCCCTGGGCTGCCTCTACTATTGGGGGAGCTTTTGTGGGCTTCATCGACAGGCCTTTACTGAACATCAGTTGCTGTCTACAACTTGAATGACAGGTTAGCACCAGGTTCCACTGAGCATTTGAGTTATACCTTCCTGCTGCTCAGGGCAAACCTCTGTTCTAAGGGTGAGTCTTGAGTGCCAACTCGGCCGGCAGCCGCTTCTTGAATGTTGGAACATAACTCAGTTGTAGCTGACTAATTCAGAAACATTAACTGGCAAGCAGTGACCCTTTCCACACATACCTGTTTGGTAACGAACACTTCCCAATGTGTGTATTTGACAGCAGCACATTTTGTTACCAAACCGGCCTGTAGGCGTAGCAGTGGCATTTTCCTGTTGCTGCTTTATGGCTCGGTGGCCAACTGGAGCGTTAGGTGTCTGTCTACTCTGGGGTCCACCAGGCAGAACTGCCCATGGTTGGACAGTTAGCTGCTGCTGATCCCTTAGGTCTTTCACATGTCACTCCAGGTGAAGTCATTGCCTCACTGTGTGTTCTGAAGCAGGCCCCTCCTAGGGACAGACCCCGGCTCTGTGGCTAGGCACCCTTGGAGGCTCAAGGCTGTTTGGTTGAAGGATACTGGTGGTGATATGCATATAGAATTATGATAACGGGGGTGGGTGGGCAAACGGCCCCTCTTTCCCGTTAGCCAGACCTATCTCCCCTGTCTCTCCATCTCTGTAGCTGCTGCCCACCTCACACCCCCCAATTAGGCCTTCCAGGGACTGTGCCTGGAACAGTTGTCAAGGGCTAGGTCTTCTCCTGAGGGATCTTTGATGCCTATGTGTGGCTGCCCTCCATGTTGTATCAGGATACCTCTTATCGTTTGGGCTCCTACCTCACCAGTACGGGTCTGGATGAAAGATGAGGTATTGGGCCACCTTTGCCCTGTTGTCCTGGAACTGAGGTCCTCCAGTTTTTGCTATAACTACGATAAGCAGCCCAGTGCAGAGGCTGATAAAATGGGCCCTGGAGCCAAACAGCCAAATGAAAACGAAGTTGGTGATATACATTCCCAGTTTCAACATAGTAATATAGTAATAATATAGTAATAAATCTATAGTCAATAATAGTATAAGATGTTATTCAGTCTTTAAAAGGAAGGAACTCCTGTACCAATATGGATGAACCTGAAGGTCTTGTATTCAGTGAAATAAGCTAGTCACAAAAAGGCAAACACTGAGTACATTCATATACTCTATATAGGAGTCTTGATTATGCATCCAGTCTGTCTACCTTTTGGTTGGAGAGTCTTTTGAGCCTTTGGGGGCCAGAGGGAGGGAGACAGATTGCCCATAAAGGTTGCTGCTTTTCCAGCTTTTCTCCCACAGAGGAATGGAGATGCAGAAGTCTGAAGGGCTTGAATACTGTGCCCAGGCATCTGTTACAAATAAGATTCCTTAAGCTTGGACAGTTGTAACTGGTTGTGTTTAGTGTGTTCCTCTGCTATGGTTTCTGTGTATTTGGATAGGTTCATCATCTGTCTACTGAGCGGTTACTACGTGGTAGCCCCTCTTGAGGAGCCAGGGATCAAAAGAAAGCTCTCAAGTGTGCCCATTGGTTATCAGGGAGCAGAAAACGTGTCTGCTAGCAGCTAGTGATAAGTCTGGGAGGCAATAAACTGGGTAAGGGAATAGAAGGGATGGTACGGCTGTTTAGACAGAAAGGTCACGGGAGGCCTTTCTGACCAGAGTTGTGAATCAGGCAGTGGAGTCCTGAAACCCATGAGGAAGTCACAAGTAAGAGTCTTCCAGGTGGATGGTCAGGCTGCACGCCCATCTTGAATCAGATCGGGCCTGGTGGAAAGTGGTGGACAAGGAGGGCGGAAGAGGATGTGATCACAGGCTCACCAGTTCAGCAGTAGAAGTTGCAGGGACACTGGTGCAGCGTCAGAGGCAGGGGGTTTGGGCTTTGTGTGTCCTTAGAGTGTGAGGGACACTGGACCTCGGTTTAGACAGGACGTAGCAGGTGTGCTGTGGAAACCTAGAAGGATCCAAGCGGCACTCTTGAAGGGCCTGAAAGGAGAGTAGGCCCGAACCCACAAGGGAGGAGTGATGCAGGGCTATCCGTGGTCTTCCCCAGAGGCTGATGGCCTCTTCCAGCTGTGGCCTCTAAGGGCACACAGTCAGGAAGTATTCCTCCTTCGTTGAATACTTTCTCCATTGAGTAATATTCCCAGGAATAATGGGAGAATTGCCTTTTCTTTTCCATTCTCGGAGAAGGGTTCTTGCTAAGCCAGTTCCTATGGACAGGTGAAGGGTTGAGTCCAGCTGAGGCCCATAGCTACCCTCCTGGAAGCTGTCATACGTGCTGGAGCAGGTCACTGCGGAGTCCAGCTGGTCTTACTTGCAGGTTCCTGCTGCCTGACTGTACATATAGGCAGATATCATGGGGTCTGGCCTCCATGTGCCCCGATTTTTCTTGTGGGACCACTGTCATCGGTTCTCTGGCTAGTGAGAGAGACCCAGGCACAGGATGTCATCTAGGTTGTCCACGCAGTAGTGGCAGATGTGTCTGAGATCAGGTCTCCCTTGCAGCCTTGGCCGTCTTGGAATTGCAGGTTCTCTGAAGGACAGCAGCTCTGTTTTCCTCTCCAGTCAGCAGGCACTGCTAAGCCCCCTTGAGTACAGAGTTCAGAAGGTGCGGGTAGGGACGCCAGCTGCCCACACTGCGTCAGTAAGGTTCCGAGTAGCCGTGGACGCCAGCCTGGTGTGCAGTGTATTGAAGTGAGTGTGGTCTGAGCAAGTTAGCAGACGGACACAGTTGAGACGGTCCACGAGCACAGGCTGGCTGGCTGGACCGGCCCAGGCCTTGGGGGTAGCTGAGGCAGCCTCAGACTTGCCCAGTGACCCCGTTGCCCACCTTTATGGCCCCTTTCTTGATTTCAGACTGCACCAGAGACTCCTGGCTACTTTATTCCGGGCCCCTGAGGAGCCTCTTCCTGCCACCGCACCTCAGATCTGGAAACAGCTGCAGAGTGTGCTTTCCACCAGAGCGCAGGGCCGAGTCTGAAAGACGAGTCTGTAATCCAAGTTCAGTTGGCAGCCAGTGTTTGTTGTAGGAATTGTGAAACTTGTCTTGCTGCCCCTGTATGAGTCAGGAAGGAATGTGGGTCCCTGTTCCACAGCCACAGAGGCCTGCATCAACTCCTCCCCCACCCTGGCTCCAGCTTCCTGATGCCTCCAGCCAAAAGGATATCTTTTCACCTTGGTTTCCTAAGGAAGTGGTGGCTTCTATGAAGATGCTTCTTCAGGTGGTGCTCTGTCTCCTTCCCCTCAAACTGCTGCTCCTCGTGCATGTCATCCACACTCTGCTCACAAGTCCCTCAGGGGCACTGGGACACTTGTGTCACAGCACTGTGGTAGCCTTTCCCAGGCCTGTGCAGCCCAGGCCCATGTCCTGTGTCTCTTGGGGTTACTCACCTCAGAGTTTCCACAGACTTAGGCCATGTCTCTGCTTCACAAGAGACCACACCTAGCTCTTGTACTAACCAAGCTGGACTTTGGCTCTCTGGTCAGTTGGACTCTTGCCAGAGTGCATCCCCCAGCCCTGTAACAGTCGGGTGCACACCATAGCCCAGGTGTTGCCCACCTCACTGACTTCAGATGAGGTCAAAGGTGGGTGTCCTTTGTGTCCAACTTCCAGTGTCAGGTGGGTCACTGGAGGTATTAGAAGTACAAATGGGGGTTTGGGATGTAGCTCAGTATTAGAACACTGACCTTGCATGACTAAGGTCCTGGGTTTGATCCCCAGCCCTGCAAAAATGGGTAAGTTACTGGTTGATTTAAAAAACAAAACAAACAAAAACAAGAATGGCAGTACATGCCTGTAATCCCAGTAACTTGTAAAGGCAAGAGGATCCAGAGTTCAGGCCAGTCTGGGTGACTTCGCCAGTCTCTCAGAATTTAAATTAAAAAAAAAAAAAAAAAAAAAGAATGACTGGGGATGTAGCTCAGAGGTAGAGTGCTCACCTACTGTGTGTAAACCTGTGTCCAAACCCCCCAAACTCCGCACGTGGTCTCCTGTTGCATGCTCAGTGTCTTCCTCTGTGAATGTCTGTTCGTGGCGGGTCGGACCAGACGTCAGTCAGTTCACCTGGCCTAAGCGTCCCCTCAGAAGAGACTGAAGGAGTTGGCACTAAGACCCAGGCTCCACGGCTGGGCACTGCTGTGGCCTCGAGCTTCTTTCCTGGGCTCCCTGTTGGATGAGGCTTGAGGCTTGAACCTGTGTCGCCTCACAGCCTTGATGGGCAAGTTAGGCTACTCTTGGTTTTTATTCCTTTCCTGCTCGACCTATCCTGTCTCTGCTCTGCTCTGTTTCTTTGTGGCTACCCTTTTCTCTCTAAGCCTGCCGGAGCAGAGGTGCACGGACTGGAGGCGTTGTGGGATATGGAAGGGATGATGTCAGTCTAGGACTTGAAACCAGGTTAGAATGTTTGTGAGTGAAGGCCTGGGAATTGTGTCTTCTAGAACCTGGCTAGTGGGCATTTGAATGTGGATCACCCATTGATCCTACTGGAGCCTTAACAGCCCAGGTGAAGCAGAGGCTGAGCATTTTACTCTGCTCCTTGAGTGTGAAGAAGCATGTACTCCATGCTTCAAATCTGGGGACCTAGCTCAAGTAAGCAGGAACCCCACCTCTTTATTCACCTTGAAGAGATGGCATATTTCCTGGAGGCCCTGGAAAGGCCTGTGAGTATGAGAAGCAGTGGACACAGCCTGACACCAGCTGAGCCTCGGAAAGAATGGCCTCTACCTTGTCTCGGTGGAAGTTCCTCCTTGAGCTAGATCCTCTGCTTGCTCACTCAGCATGTCAGGTTCAAGTTGGAACAGGAGTCGGGACTCAGCGGTTCAGCCAGAACCAGCTCCACCTCCAAGGCTTCCAGGGGTCATGTGGGCAGAGTGCCCTCTATCTGCTGCTGTTCCTCTCTTCCTGGGATGCGGGGCTGCCCGGGGCTTTCTTGGCCCTACCTGCATGTCAGGTAAGAAGACAAGGGTGTAGTCTTGGGCAGAGCAGCCTTGACTTTCTAAGGCATTAGCCTTTGGTCACTAAGACCCAGGTCTTGCCCTTGAAGAAATTGGCCTTGGAATCAATGCTCAGCTTAACTATCGAACCTGAAGGAAATCAGGCCATCTTCTGTTAACCTCCATGGAAAACTCAAGCCTTTTCTGCCTTGAGTATATTTTCTAGAGGTGCATACTTATGACCTCACCTATGCCTGTTGCTAAAGGATCTTCATTCTTGTGTGTCCCAAACCCTTGGCCACAGAGTCCTGAAAATGCTAGGAAGCTACTTGTGGAGGTGGCTCTTTGTAGAGACAGAGCAGAGGCTCAGATGTCAGGCAGCATGTGTCTCACTTGGTGTCAGGATTTCTACTTATACCTAAAGTAATAATGGCCAGCAGAATGGGAACAGGTGAGCATTTGGAGCACCTGGAGTCCAAAGCTGGGTCCAGGACGAGGTGAGGCAAGCAAGAGCCTCAAGACAAAAGGGAGAACTGATTGCGTGGGGAGGGTGAATGCTGTAGAAAGGGTGAAGGGGCCATGGACCCAGAGGGGCGTGGCTAGGGTTCTCATTTCAGCTGTATATCCAGAGAGGGGAAGGTGCTAGCCAGACACCTGGTGGGAAAGGACTGCTCTCTCTCTAGGCTAGTGAAAAGGTCTTAGGTCAGCCTGTCCCTCCCTGCTCTCCTTCCATCTCTCAGGACTCCTACATGGGTTCCAGCAAGAAGCCCCATTGCCAAGAGAACCTGGGCCCAAGCAAAGCCCAGACCTCTAAGACAACTCTACTCCAGGTTGAAATAAGTAAGATTAGTGATAAATGAGTGCGATCTGCCTTTGGGGCCACTAAGGGTCCCCAGTGGTATGTGGACATTGAGTCTACATGGCAGTTTTGCAGGGTCGGGCAAAGTGAGGGGTCCCTCTGTGCCCACTGCCTTATGCAGTCTGAAGCCACATTCCTAAGTCAGCTATGATGAAGGGGAAAAAAAAGAAATCATTTCCAAAAATGCATCCCACAACCCAGTACTCAGCTCTTGTCCAGAGCCTCCTGGAGCTATAGGATCGATGTCTGCAGAGCTGCTGTTGACCAGTGTTTTTGCCAGTGCAGCCATGAAGAAGGGACCACCTGCCTTCCCATGGGCACCCTGAGCAGCCCACACACTCACTTCCAACCTACTTCTTGTTTCCCCAGAACCTCCAGTGGGCCCGTGATGTGTTGCTAGGCAGCAGTATCCCATGGCAACAACTGCAGCACATGCCGGCACAGGGGCTCTTCTGCGAGAGGAACAAGACCAATTTCTTCAACGTGAGTACTTTGCCTTGTTGATTTCTGAGGCTGCTTGCTGCCACTGCTTCTCACTAAAGCTGTGTGAATCGCCCCCCTGGTCAGGTGCTTACAGAGCCTCAGGTGTGTGGCATCCTCAGAGTGCAGACAGGGGGTACAGACAAGAGAATTCAAAACTGATACGGGGCTGTAATTAACTGAGTGACTTCTAGCAAGTCTCTCTTCTCCCCTGGGCACTGGGGAGAGGCATGGATGAGCTGTGTGTGTCCTCTAGAGGCCTGGGTGTTGGGGCCATATGGCAAGTGAGAGTGGACTTCGGGCTTGTAGCTCTGGAGCAGGTCCACCTCCCCCATGTGATCTTGGGCACCGAGGAGCTTCTCAATAAGGCTAACTCTACTGCTTGAAAATAAGTTTTCCCAAGGCTGGGCCTTCAGTGCCCTTCCAGCTAGCCTTGCCATTCCAGGTGAGGGGAGAGCAGTGTTTTCATAGGCTGCCCTTGTCTGCCTCCTAGAAGCACCTGCCTTCCTCAGCACCTGCCAGCCCAGCCTCCCCGTGTGTGCTCTGCCCCATCCAGGGACGGTGGGCCGGCTCTCTTCTACCTTTAGTCCAAGTCTTCTCCATCCTCCGCACCCCTCCCAGCATGGCTGGCTCCCAGCTAGGTGACCTTGGCATGTCACACAACCCCTCTTAGCCTTGTTTTCTTCTGTATTCCCCCTGATTTCTTGATACTCAGAGAGAAATTTAAGGGCAGGGTTTGCCAAAGGTGTTGGCAGGCAGGAGGGTTGTGGCAGGGGCAGATCTTTAAGGTGCAAGGCTGCCAGGGCCCTCACTGAGAGCTAGTCAAGTGGTGGAAGTATCCAGTTCCATGGTTCATCCTTTCTCCCAGGCTGTAACTTGGGGGTCAGAAGGCACTCAAGTCTAGAACCCTGTGCTCACTATGTTGACATTTACAGACAGGTAGTTAGCGTGTCATTGGTAATCAGACTACATGGTACTACAGGATTTGCTGTGAAAAAGAGCACCCACATACCCTTTGCCCAGACAGTAGCCTCACTCCACAGCAGGAGCAGTTCTTTCTCCCAAGAGCACATCCTTCCAGAAGACCTTTCATAAGCCAGTGTGTGTATCTGTACACAGAGAACAGAAGCATATACAGTTCTGTCCTTAGTGGTATTTGTTTGTTTTTCCCCTAATAGCATCTCTTAGAGAGTGTTTTAAAATATGTTCATTCCATTTATCATTCATTGCATCAAAACCAGGGCCTGGCTCAGGCTAAGCTAGTGTTGTACAGTGATCTCTATCCCTGCCTGAAAAAGGGCCTTGCCATAGCCCGGGCTGGCCTCAGACTTGCCGTCCTGCCCCTCAGCCTCCGAGTGCCCGAATTACAGGCATGCTCTGTTGTATCCAGCGCACACCTTCGGTTTGTTTGTTTGTTCTCCTGAGTCGGGACCTCTAGCTTAGGCTGGCCTCAGACTCACTGAGTAGTCAGAGATGTTCAGATGTTCCTGCCTCTACCTCCCCAAGTGCTGGGATTCTAGGCATTCATCACCATTCCTGCCTTTGATCATTCTTTTTATAGCTGCACAGTATTCAGGTGCGCTGGTCGATGTTTAGATTATTCCCGGTCTTCTGTTACTACAAGCAACACTTCAGATATTTATCTTTGTACATGTGTGGGAGCCCGTTTATAAGAAAAAGCCTAGAAATGGAATTCCTGCCTGGGTTAAGATGTTTGTGGTACTTTTAAAGTATCAATGGGTACCATGCTCCAAGACCTACCCCTCCCCCCACCTTTACACACATGCTTTGTTTCTCAGGACTTCATCAGTTCATCAGTACTGTTAATAGTTTTTAACTTCGCCAGGCAGTGGTGGCACACGCCTTTAATCCCAGCACTCGAGAGGCAGAGCCAGGCGGATCTCTGTGAGTTCGAGCCCAGCCTGGTCTACAGAGTGAGATTCAGGACAGGCACCAAAACTACATAGAGAAACCCTGTCTTGAAACCGACCCCCCTCAAAAAAAAGTTTTTAATTTCATAGTTTTAAGGGTTTTGTGTTTATGTGCATACATGTGTTGGGGCACTTGTATCATAGTGTGCATGTCCTGGCTGTCAGGACAGCACTGTGGAGCCAGCTCTTTACTTCCTCATTTGTTTTGGGCTCTGGGGATCAAGCTCAGGGTAGGCTCGCACAGCAAGTGCTTCTGTCTTCGGAGCCATCTCGATGGCTCTAATTTAGGGTGTGGGGAAACAGGCTTGCTATGTAGAAACTCATGATTCTCCCATTTCAGCCTCCTGGGTGAATATCTGCTTTTTAGTAAGGGGCAGGGGAATCTCTTACCATGTTTCATTCCCTGTGAATGAGATTCTGTATAATATATTAACTGTAGAAATTATTTTTCTGTGGTGTCGGGCATTGAGCCTAGGACCCCACACATGTAGGGAAGCAAACTACCACTGAACTGTGTCCCGGTCCAACAGTTTTAGCTTTTATACAGTTTCTGTTCATAGTTTTTGTTCTGCTGGACCATCAGTTCTTTTGTTAGTGATTTAGAAGACACTATATATTAATTAAGTGGGCCCTTTTGCAAACTTATTTTTCTGTAGTTGAGTTAGAGTCAGGCAAGTTGTTTAATTTTTTGATCTCTTTGGTAACTCACCTCATAAAGTGGAGTTCTAATACCCGACTTGAAAAATAACTGTAGGTTCCCCAGTGTGGTGGTACATGCCTGTAATTGTCTACTCAGAAGGCTCAGACAGGATTGTCTGAGCTAGGAAGACATAGGGAGACTCTGTCTTAAACAAAGAAGGGTAACTGTAGGAACCAAGTTAGATAATGGTGTAGTGCCTGAAACCCAGATTTTGGCACATGGTAGGTACTAAGAAAAATAATTTCCTTCCTGCCTTCCCTACTGTTGGTCCTTTGATCTCTTAAAGACAGTATAGGGATATTGCAAGGTGAGGCTAAGCCTCCATGCCTTCCTCATACGTGAGTCTTCCCACCTTGTTGAAAAGTCATCATTCAGCCAGGTGCCGCAGCCTCTTTCCTGTTATGTTCACTCCTTGCAGCTCCTCCTGTGATTTCTGGAACCCCTTCTTCCAGAAAATGAGTCCTGCCCAAATAAAAGGCAGTCCCGAGGTTCTACCTGGGAGGACTAGAACCCCTTGTGGGCCTGGTGTGTGTGGCATTCCTCCTTGGCCACCTCTGTTGTTTTAAAATCCTTAGCCTCTATGGCTTGTGCCTAGCATGGCAAGAAGTGTTGGGCAGGCACCTGGAGAGATGGCTCATTGGTTAAGAGCACTGGCTGCTCTTTTAGAGGACCTGAGTCTGACTCCCAGCTCTTACATGGTGGCCAACAACTGTCCGTAATGGCAGTCTCAGGGGATCCAATGACTACCAAGGGCCCCAGGCACACAAGTGGTGCCCAGACACATGTAGGCAAAGCACCCATACACATAAAATAATAACATAAATAATTCTTACTGAAAAGTTCTGAGATACCATGAGAACTCTGCACGTACATCCAGCATCCTTGACCAAGTTTGAGAAAAGTATTTAGCAACATGTCAAAGAATCATTTAGGGCAGTTCTTTGTTCCTTGCTGGGTATGGCAGTGTCCCACAGGCCTGTGTTCCTGGGCTGTGCATGCTGACCTGATCTGGGAAGATCCCTCATCCTCAGATCATAGGCAGGGAACCCTTGTGTCATACACTAATGACAGTTTTTTTTAAAAATGTGGGATGCTTAATAGGACCACGATGTCACCACCAGCAGTTCAGACACAGGAAAACCTTAGCCCCTTGACAACTCCTCTGTCTTCTCAGAGCTGCTCCTGTGTTTAAAATAGGCCTGTTTGTATGTGTGCATGTGTCAACAATGGATGCGACTTTCATGTTTGTTTCTTTGTTTTATTGACACTAAATCTTGGGAAAGTTTCCAGGCTGTCTTTGCAGCTGATGTGGCTCCTGGGTTCTCCAGGCCCTAGCCCAGCCCTTGTTGCCATGCTGGGCCCCAGGCCTAACTGAGGACAGCAGAGGCCCACAGGGCTGCTCCTTGCCCTCTTAGGTGAGCGTGTCAGGGGCCAGGGCTTTCGTCGGTGTTGTGCTTCTCTGAGTCTCCTGGTCTGTGTGAGTGAGTGCACGGTGATTCCACCCTCTTCTGGAGATGGATGGCCTCCAGGCACAGCCTCCCAGTCCGTGAGTGCTGATCTGGTGGGGACAGGATTCAGGGGCTTCGTCCTAGAGCCCCTTATGCACATCCGGTCGAAGGCCTTCAGTGGCTGCTGTAGACCATGCAGGAAGTGCGGGGAGGGTGCCGCTCAGCTAAGAAGCAGATTGGAAAACGAGGCCAGGATTAGAACACCTTTGGGGGCAGTTCTTCGGGCCCTCCCTGAGGAAACTGACTGAGCCTCTGTGGGAAGTGCACAGGGCAAGGGAAGGAGGTAGGTTGTAAAGGGCATGGGTAGATGGAACCTGGGGTTCGAATGCCAGATTTCCTGATAGGAGTCTTTCCACACAGGGCCTGTCGCACAGCAGGCTAGACCCATGGGTGAGGGAGGGAGCGAGGAATGAACTCGATGCAACTACAGTCCCATTGTTCACATACCGATGGAATCAGCATCACTAGAGAGACTAGCTCCCCCCCCCAGCCTCCTCTTGTCACCCCACTTCTGTCATGGGCTGGGAAGATGGCTCAGTGGGTAAACTTGGTTTGCTTTTCATTGCTGTGATAAAGACTATAACCAAAAACAAATTAGGGAGGAAGGGGTTATCTCATCTCTCAAGTTATACAGTTCATCATACATGGAAGTCAGGACAGGAACTCAAGGCAGAAAACTGGAGGCAGGAACTGAAGCGGAGACCATGGAGGAGTGCTGCTTACTGGATTGCTCCCATGACTTACTCAGCCTGTTTTCTTATACCACAGGGCCACCTGCCCAGGGGTGCTTCCCCATCAATAATTAATCAAGAAATAGCCCTACAGACAGGCAATCTAATGGAGGCATTTCTCAATTGAGGATCCTCTTTCCAGATAACTCTAGCTTGTATCAAGCGGACAAAACTAACCAGGACATCGATCCTTTTTCTACCCGACACACCAGTACATTACTATTAAACCACAACGTTTCCTTTCTTTCTTTGTTCAGAGTCTTATATTACTATTACAGCTACAATCTAAAACACTTTACAACTTCAAAAATCCTACAGTCTTGTCAAGCGGTGCTGGCGCACACCTTTAATCCCAGCACTCGGGAGGCAGAGACAGGCCGATCTCTTGAGTTTGAGGCCAGCCTGGGCTACAGAGTGAGTTCCAGGATAGAGAAAACAAAACAAAACAAACATGTACTATGGTCTTTAAAAATTCAAACACTTTAAATGATAAGTCTCTTTAAAATATCCAGAGTCTCAACTGTGAGTTCCTTGTAAAATAAAAGATAAATACTTTTTCCAAGAGGGGAGAATCAGGGCACAGTCACAATCTGAACAAAGCAAAACCACCATCCAGCAATGTAAATCAAATCCTGTGGTTCATGTCCTGCATCTAGTCCGTGATCTCCTGGGCTTGGGCAGCTCCACCCTGCAGTCTCTATCATTCACAGCTCCACTCCATACCTGCTACTGTCCTTGATGGTTGTCCCATGGTCCTAGCATCCCTCACATTAGGGTCTCCACTGCACTGAGCCTGCACCTTCACCAGTGGCCTTTCCTGGCCTCTCTCAGCACCAAGCCTCAACTGCTTTCCCTGACCCCTTAACCCTGCTTGACCCCTTAACCCTACAAGTCTCATGCTACAAAACCCGGTAACACTGCGTTCAGCTGCCAGCTTTGAAATGCAGCTCTAGTCCCCTCTGGACCACAGCTTCCATTTATTGACCCTGAGGATGTTATTTCCCAGGAGATGTCACCTCAGTGAATCTGGTCTCTTTCTAATCACAGCTGACTTTTCAGCCCCAGCTGACCAACACCGATTTTCTCAGTAAAACAAAAGAGAGAACCAACTCCTGGAAATTGTCCCCTGACCTCCGCCTGTGCTCTAGTGCGTATGCACACAGGTGTTCACATGCACACATACATCTACCTACCTACTCCAACGACAAGAGTTTTAATTGGGGCTGAGGTAAGGACAGATCAGGGTTCCTAGGTTGGGGCTCCATCAGCAGCTGAAGGCCCTTGTTTCCCAGCCCTTTGATGCCAGCTAACAGTAGGGTCTGTGTCCAAACAGGTGGAGTTCCTGGGCACTCCTGGTCGGGGCCCAGCTCGGCACTGTTGTGCTTCCTCCTGCAGGATCTGGAGGAGCTGACAGAAGGCCTGTAGCCGTGGATTCAGGGGTAGGAGACAGGTTGAGGCGGCCTGCAGGCATGTGGAAAGGCCAGCTAGGGGTGTTGCAGAGGGGAGCAAGGAGCAGGGGGCCTAGAAAGAGGAGGCCAGGAAAGCACAAGCTGAGTCAGGTTAACAGGTGCTGGAGCTAGGGGCTTGTCTCTGGGCAAGCACGTTCACCTCTGGGCAGGCGGGCGGGTGGGCAGGGCTGCGTGGGCTGAAACCAGGCTGTTTTGTCCAGCGCGAGCATCTCTCCCTATCTTTTAGTTGATTCTCAAGTGTTCCCATAGTAACGGAGCCAGAGATGGCTCTTTCATCTTCCCCAAAAATGTTTGCTTATTTTAGCAGACAGGGATTTTTTTTTTTCCTGTTTTAACCCAGTTTCTAGCCTTTCTGAAAGAAGCAATGGGTACTGCAGGTGGGCAGTATACATTCCCGCCTAAGGCATTAAGAAAAACCTTAGATTTGGGGTATGGGTGAGCTCAGCTCTAGGCCATTCTGCCCCTTTGGCCTCATACAAAGCCCAAGGCTTCCCTGGAGCAGGATGGTCCCAACAGGTGGATTCATTTAGTGTCCCTATCGCTTAGAACACACATAGCTAATCCTTAACGACTCTAGATTGACCCACATGGAGCCTCAGGTCTTTTGGACCCCAGAAGTCCTCCACTGATCCCAGAGGCCAGAGCTGGTTTCAGAAGGGACAGGATTGAAGTAAGGGGTAGTGAAAGCCCTAACTCCCATGTGGCTGAGGTCTTCCAGAAGCGTGAGGCCTACCTAGACTCTAGGAGAGCAGACTAAAACATACTTGTAGCTGGCCTGTATACCATGCCAGTCCCTTGCTGTGTGGCCTACGCTGAGAGCTGGTACCTGTGGCTGCAGCTCTCGCTCACTTTCTTAGCTGCTGCACTGTTGCCGCTTTCTCTGAGGATGTCTGTTGTCCGGCATTATAAAGCCTGCTGCTTTGCTGCAGCCACCTCCCCTGTGTGAGAGTCTCCAGGACAAATGCCTGGAGGCCAGGGAGCAATCCCTGTTGTGCACCTAGTACTTTCCTAGACTGCCAGGTGGTCCAGCACTGGGGCAGATTCTTTCCCACAGAATGACGCTGCCCTGCCCTTCCCAGCCGTCTTTCATAGATGCCTTTCATTTTGGCCTCTCGATGGGTGTAGTGAGGAATGTGGATTGTTTGAGTCTGTGCAGGTGGCTGGGGAGCTGAGCCCCTTCCCACACCTGAGGCTCGTTCTTTTTGTCTGCCTAGGCTCTGGGCTTGCTCATTCCTACAAGGCGGCCACCCCAGAGACCCAGGTGGATCCTTTGTCCTGACTGTGGCTTAAACCAGTAGAAGGGATGGGCATTGTGTGAGCCATCTGTGTTTCTCAGGATCTGTTGTTCCTAAGCCTAGTGCCTCAAGGACCTTGATGTGGTTACAGGGGAAGAAGGGCCTCTCTGGTGGGGCCAGCTGAAGGACTAGCCATCTGCCAGAGATGGAGAAGGAGAAACGTTCTCTAAAATCCCCAACTGACCATTCTCAGCAGGGACGATTTATACTTCCTCTACTCCATCTTCTGCCAGGTAGATGTGGCCTTGGGGGAATCAATCCCCTTCCCCATCCAGTGAGTAGATACACACTTTGCAGGCTGCTCCTCAGGCAGTGCTCTCCTCCCATAGAGGCTTTAGAGACCAGCAGAGCCAGGCAGGGAAACCTAAGAGAGCGCTGCTGTCACATTCCTAGGGTGTCGTCCGTCCGTCCCCCTTTGGTGCCTAGTGACTATGTGTGATGTCCAAGATCCCCCATCTTGTGAGAATTCCTTGAGATGAGTATGTAGGGAGCAGCAGCCCCAGAGCACAGGTGCCCAGGAATCCAGCCATGGCGAGGCCTCAGTTCATTTGGTAGATCAGGTCCAGCATTACCTCCACTAGTCAGCATCAGGCACACTTACTCCTTGGCTTTCCTTCTGTTCCTTTGGCTTCAAAGAGGCATCGTGCTTGGTGGGGCTGTGGATAATCCTTGTCCCCAACACCAGACCCAAGTTCAGGCTTATTTGGGTAGAGATCGGTGAAGTTCAATGTCAACACGCCCTGTAAGCCTCCGTGGGGTGATTCCTCTACCACATGCACTGGTCAGAACCAGGGGATGTCAGGATAGGAACTACCTGGTTTGTACTAGTTTATAGCTTCCTTAGGTCTGTCCCACAGCATCATCTTCCCTCCTAGAAACACCTGTGACTGATACTTCACAGTTCTACTTGTACTGTGCCCACACTGCAAGGAGCATGTTGACCCACTGTAAACATGCTGTGTGTCAGAGCCCAAGCCTGCCACATAGTCAGCCAGGGTTCAGATCACTAGTCAAACTGTAAGTTCCTGTTTCCAGGGATGCTGATAGGTACCGTGACTTGGCCCAGGTCTCATGGCTGGTCTGTGCAGGAGGGCTGTGAGCCTTGGTGTGTCTAGCACTAGAGCCCATGATTAGGGAGGTTGGTAGTCTTACTCAAGGGAAGAAAGCCAGTGATCTGCTTGTACTTTCACTGGGCTTGGCCCAGCTGCTCCAAGCAGGAGTGCTACCCATGGGGGGAAATAGGGTGGCAACAAGCAGAAGGACGTAAGACATTAGCCCTCCCTAGGAAGTAAGGTTAGTTAGGGGACCAGCAGCCAGGCCATAGTGTTGAGCTGGACTGTATTTGGCTGTGGGTTGTGCCAGGTCTCTGTGGTAGCATTTTCATCCAGGCTCATTGGGGCTGCCACTCCCAGGACTGGGGAGGGAAAAGAGGAGGCTGCCCTGACTGCTGCACTGGAGCATTGGCACCTGGCCCAGACTGCCTAGCTGGGACTTAGTAGGGAGGACTCCACGAAGGCTTTACTTGGGTGTCCTCATTGGCGAGGCTTACTTATGTACCAGTGCTGTCCTCATGCGAGAATGGGGCTAACCCTCTATAAACTTGATGTCTGCTGCTGCTGGGAAATGGTGAGCACTCATAAGGTGCTGCGAGCTGTAAAAACAGACCCTTTTCTCTCCTCTGCCCACGGGGCTCATCAGAGGCCTGGCCTCTCCCCTTGGACTGTGGAGCTCTGAGCTCTTGTTTTTGGCCTGCCATAGGCCACTTTCCCGTCGGCCTAGCTGCGCTGGGTGACACCAAAGGAGTGCTTCTTGGGTACAAGGGGAAGTGGAACAGACTGGGCCTGGGGACCACTCGCCACTCCTGGGTTCTGCTCTGGACAAGGGAAACTGCAGCAATACCTTGGGTTTTCTGAACTGAGCCAGTAGGCGGTTCCAGAGACAGACTGAGGGTGTGAGGCAGGGGAATAAAGGCAGAGAATATAGGAAAGCGAAGGAATGGGCTCTAGAGCTCAGCAGACGCTCCAGTGGACAGACACCAGGGCCCCACTGAAGAGTCAGCAGTGGTCCTCCGGGAAGATGCCTGCGAGGCCATGTGAGGAGAATGCTGTCTGTTTGACCATCCCAGTCACCTCATCTACAACAAGAATCGCTGGTTCTCAAAAGACTATATCTGATATTGTTGTGGCTTTTCCTTTCCCCATGACAGCTTGTCACTGAAGACAGTAGGTGTAACTACCCCTGGCTGGTGAGAAAACTGGCCAGCTTCTCTGTTCTTCACCTCTTTCTTGGTGGCTGTCCCTCTTACAGATCACCTGCTTGCTCGCTTCAGCTGTTTCTTCCTCACTAGTGTGCCCAAGGACACAGCCGGAATTACTGCTGGTGAGGTAAAGGAAGCCAGTCACATCATAGTGGGGGTCAGGGCAGAAAGCAGGGGAAAGTTTCAATGGAGGAAATGTGAGTTTCTTGGCTGGAGTTGGAATTGCTGCAATCCTGCTATTTTTAGCAATGCTGAGATGATCCATGGACCAATTGCTCAAGCAGAGTAAACAAAAGAAACACTTCAAGTTCTCCAGGGAGAAGCGGTCCTGTTCTTGAGAATCTTAAAGGGGTTAGCATGGACTCAGAGCCCGCGCTGACCTTTCCATCCTTCCCATATTCTGAGCTGCTGAACTTTTTGGAACTACACAGCTCAGACTGGCTTAGTCCAGGTTCAGGCTGGACCTCTCCCTGGCATCAACTGGGGAGAGGCTGTGAGTCTCCTGCCTTGTCTGTGAGGAAGTGGGGATGAGACTGGTGGGGCCATTGCATAGAACACCCAGGCCCAGGTGGTGGCAGTCAGAAATCTTGCCAAGCCAGGCTGCTGCAGTCACAGCTCTAATTTAAAGCAACAAAAAACCCAAATGTAAGCAACTTTTAGAATGTCTTCCTCTGGTGTGCATTCTTTTCTGACCACCAGAGGCAATTGTTGCCTAGAGGTACTGAGAATTGCGGCAAGGCCAGAATGCATGGGCAGAAGAAGGGGGAACTCTTAAGCCCTTTCTTTGCATTTCTGGCCTGAGTCCTTGGGACAGTCCTGAAAAGATACAAAACTCCCTGGAGATGCTACAGCATGACTTGCCCAAAGTCACACAGCCAGCCAGCAGCAGAGCGGGGAATTGAGCCCAGGGCTCAGGACCTTGTCCTATGGGCTAGCCTCCAGGCCAGAGTTTCTGCAGCTACTCTGGCCCACTGCTGTTCTCTCCCTCGATGGACTGTGGTGTTAGCGGATAAGTCCAGCACAACCTCAGCCTGGGTCCCCTCCACCCCCAACCAGTCTGCTCAGAGTGAGTGTTCAGTCAAGAGTTTAGCATTTTCACAGAGGAGAACATTCCAGCACAGACTTCTTTTCCTGCTGCGAACTATTTTTCAGAGATTTGCTCTTTGACTAACTGGCCCTACCATGTCTTCCTGATACCTGCGAGTGATGGTTTCAGCTTAGGCAGTGCCCCCAGGACACTGCTTCAGACCCCAGTGTGCTGGGGGCACTGAGCCAGCCAAGGGCAGCAGGGGAGATACACATGCAGGCGTGTGCATAGGAACTCAGCAGAGCTCTCAAGGTGGAGTAGGGCAAGGCAGAGTGGATGGCCTAGGCAAAGGAAGAAGCTGGGAGAGGCCCGTGGTTTCTGGGGAGCAGGAGCTGGGAACCCCTATCTCTAGGGTTCCAGGGAAGGGGTGGTCACTCTAAGAATGCACCTGTTTGAGGGGGGAGATGTGGCAGTGCTCTAGACTCTTTGATTCAGCCCGGAGTACTGGACATGCCATGGCTATGGAAGTGGAGGGAGGGGGATGGGCAGTACCACCTATTGCCGTTGCTCAGAGAAGAGTATGTCCTTCCAGCAGGTTATAGGTCACCAGGTTAAGCCTGTGATCAATGCCTGTGGCAGCAGAGAGCCTGAGGTTGCCCTGAGCTCTTGAGGGTTTGTATTCTTTGCTGTGCATGCCATTGCGATTGCCCCACTTTGGGGCTTCCAGCCTCGGTAGTGGGCTTACACCTCACAGGATGGCCTGGGAAGGTGAGCATCTAAGCCAAACCGAGCCAGAGTACACACACTGGGGAAGGACTCTGCCCTGCCCCACTTTAGACTTCCTGTCCCCAGCCCCTTTGACCTCAGTTTCTCCATCTCCAAAGGCGGGCCAGTTGGATAAGGTCAGTGGTTTTCCATCTCCTTTTCCAGGAGAACCCTTTTCACACAGCCAATGAAAAACAGATGCGATGGCAGCTACTCCAGAAGATGCAGGGAGGGCCAAGCTCCACCTGCTTAGCTGTTCCCTGCCAGCTTCTGAACAGGAGGGTGTGATTCCCGAGAGGCTGAGGACTTCCTCTGCCGTGTGCCCAGCATCTCTGCCTGCCGCCCTTCTTAGCTCAGTGCTAGGCCTCCTTCCTTGGGGGATTTTCTTCTCTCCCCATCTCCTCCCTCCCCTTTCCTTCCTTTCTCCCTTCTTCCCTCTTCCCCCTGCTTTCCCTATTTGGAAAGTTTGACTTCTAAGAGAGTGGGTTTGAACTCTCTTGCCCCTGCCTGGTTATCATGGTGACAGGCTCTTGGGGCCAGGAACTGCCTGGGAGGGGCAAGCCAAAGACTCCATCACATACACATGGTGGTGTTTGTCTTCCACTTCTGCTCTCCAGAGGAAAGCCCCCCACACCTGGCTCCATCCCATACTGTGGTAGCTGTGAGCAAGCCAGTCAGTGTTTGTAGGCTGTTTCTTCCTCTGCGCAGAGGGCCTGACATTACCCCAGGGGTAAGTTAAAGGTTGTGTTCAGGGGCAGGTGATAGGGAAGGGACTTAGTGAATAAATAAAGGGACTTGGGTGACATGCACGGCTCGTTGACAGTGCAGAAAGTATGATAGCTTGAACAGGTGGGGAAAGTGTCCTGAAGGAACTGCAGAAGTTTGGTGGGTTAAAAACATGTGCATGTGTGGGGGCGGCTGAGTACACGTGTGTTCAGGCACATGCATGTGTGTGTCCACATACGTGCCGCAGTGCATGTGCGGAGGTCAGAGGATGGCTTGCAGGCCCCTTCCACCGTTCGGGTCCTGGGGGTCAAACTCGAGTCGGCAGGCTCAGCAGCAAGTATCTTGACCACCTGTGCTGTCGCACCAGTCCCAAAACAAATTGTGGTGGAGCCTAGCATAGTGGTACCTGCTTGTAATTCCAGTGTCAGAAGGCTAGGTCAAGGAGGACCATGAGTTTGAAGCCAGCCAGCTAAGCTGCTTAGCAAAACCCTGTTTCAAGGAACAAAACAAAACAAGCGAAGATGAGGCCTCATGAACCTTTAAGATAGACCCCAGCCCATCACTGGCAGGGGACAGATTGTCAGGTGCCCTGAACATTGTTCTGTCTTTGCAAAGGAACACTTAGTCATTGGCTCATGCATTCAGAATGGGGCTCTTGAGGCAATGAGGCAAATGAGGGCCAGCTCTGGGCTAAAAGGGAGACCAGCCATGGGTTTAGCGCGGGGCTGTATTTCCAGAGTGGAATCTCCTAGCCTTAGCATGTCTTTTCACTGAGACCATGCTTCAGCTATGACTTTGCATGGATCAACCAGGCATAACTGCCAACTTTGTTGGGCAAAGGTGTCTGGTGCAGAGGTGTGGACGCCTTTGGCAGACAAGGCTGGCTTCCAAAGGCTGTGGATGGGTAGTCAGTCCCTTTATAGAAGACAGAGGATGCCCGTGTTGCAGGCACACAGTAAAGGGAATACTCCCTTCAGCTTGGAGTCCACTATTTGACTCCCTAAACTTGAGTCCATGCCCAACCCTTAGCCCAGGCACCCCTACTATAGTAGTGTGGGTCTGTGCTGGAGGTGATTGTCTGCCAGTCTTCGGCAAAGGTGGTGAGGAACACTTCTGGAAGCCTGAGTGGAACTTGGTCCTACTATCTGAAAGAATGCATTTCATGCGGAAACAATAGAGAAGTAGTGTGGAGTGGGTCCCTCAGGTAGGAGGCACTAATAAAGAGGGTAGAGCCAGGAGCAAGAGCATTGAGAATGGTGGACTGAGAAAACCCCTGCTTCTCATGACTGAGAGAGTATGTACATGGAAGGGTATGTTCTGGTAATCAGATGTCAAGTTCAGCTTGGCTTAGAAAAAGACCACAGTGCTGAGCCTAAGTCATATTTTGTCATCAGCGGGGCCCTTGCTCTGAACAGGTGACCTCATTCCTGGTGGGTAAACCCTTGTCTGGTTTTCTCACAGCATGGGTGAGAGGCCCAGGGCTGTCACAGAAGAGACCTGTGCCCGGGTCAGACCTTTCTACTTGCATCTGGATTTGTCACTGTCCGGCTTGGGGGATGACTGTGCATGTGGAGCTGATCCTGCTCTGTAGGGTGTTTCTTCTTTTGACATCACCCAGGAATTCAAAGGGTTCATCCTACGGCCATCATAGAGCAGGAAGAAACAGTGGTGCATGGGCCTTCTTGGGAATGCCCATGAAGGTGCCAGTTCTGCTCAGCCCTTCCCTGTCTGCCTGTCTACCAGAGTACCTGTTTGTAGCTGCCTGACAGGCCACCATCTGATCTCACAGACTGTGCCCTTCCCCCATTGTTTTTTCATGACCCCTCCCACAAACGCCCCCCTAGGCCAGCCAGAGAACCAGAATCCCCAAGCCTGAACAGCTGTTCTTTCGGGGCCGGGGATCAGTAGACGTATAGGTTATGCTGGTTGTTTTTCAGTGTGCTGGCCAGAGGATCTGGGCTCCTAGGATCTGGGCTCCCCTCCTGAGATGAAATGGAAGCAGCTTTGTAGTCCTCCAAAGAGTGGGTTATTGCAGTGGGCTCCCCATCCAGCTGGGGGTGGGGGTGGGGCAGGGTACAGAGGAGCCTGTTGTCAGTGCCCTGTTAGCCTAAGGAGGTACTCCTTAGGGGACCCAGACCCGTCCACACCCACTTAGAAGGGAGGAAGTGAAGGGAACATTGTGGACAGGAGAGGCACTCTGGTAAGACAAAATGGGCCTATCTGACCTGGGTGCCACCATCTCTCTGTCCAGACCTGTCAGCACTACGCCAACCACAGGTTCCTAGGCAGCACATCCAGGTGCCTCAGAGGCTGATTTATTCCTCTGACCTCTGGTAACCCTTCCCTTTCTCTGAAGATTACTGCCTCTGTCACATGTAGCCTGCCACAGTAAGTACACTTGCCCTCCCAGATGCCAGCCATCTTCACTGCCTCTCAGTGGACTGCCTCTCCTCCTCTTGTTGGTCCCCGGCTTGGAGAGATAGCTCTCCAGTGCTGTCCCACCTAGTAGCACTGCCTGCCACTTCTCCCACACAGCAGTTGTGGTCCTGTCCCTTCCTTGTCATTGTCTTGCTGTGGTCTGCTGTGTAGCTGGGCTGTAGGTGCCAGTTACGCCAAGTTGACATGCCCCGTTACTGCCTATTGACAAAGCCCTGGGGACTGGCTGAGACCCTGCCTTTTCTGTCCTTCCCTTCGCCAGAGTGCTGGTGGGAACAGTGGCCCTGTGTATAGGAGGTGCACACGCACACACCAGGCCTCACGGCCAGCAGATTTGTGTGGTACAACATAGCTGTCTGCTGAAGTGAGTGTACTTCGAGTCCTGGGGCAGGAGTCTGGAGCAGAGCCCTTGGGTGGCAGGCAAGCTGGAGATGTCCCCCACCAGTCTCTTCCCCCTCAGCACTGTCGGGCACGGTGACATCTCAAGGCCCTGTCCAGTTGTGTAGTGCAGGAGGGTCAGCTTCTCAGGACCAAAAGTTCCAGCTCAAGAGGTCAAGTGGACTACATGGCTTTGGGGGAGCCTAAGGTCTTTGTACCGCAGGAAGGGTGGCCTGTTTCACTTGGTCTCAGCCTCAAAGAAGAAAACTGGCTGTCACATACATAGTAGGAAGGTTGCCAGATCCCATCTTACACAGAGCCACTGTCCCACAGTAGTGAGGCAGGTGAGTGGTGGTAAGGTTAGAAATTAGGACTCTTAAAGGAGCATTCTTGTCCCAGCATTCAGTTCAGCCCAGAAGGAAGACGGGTTCTACCTTGGGACTGAAGTAAAAGCCTATAAGAAAGGAACCAAGAAAGATTTGAGGGTCTACAAGGGCTCAGGTCTTGAGAAGGAGCAGCTGTAAGATACCATTAGGACTCTATTGTCCCCGGGTAGTCATCCGGAACTTAGCTTCACAAGACCAGAGATGCACCCCGACTTGAGTCATGAGTGTCTTTATGTGACATTGGCCAGGTGTGCCAAAGGCTAAGTCTGCATTCCCAAGGAGACTCCTGCTTGCCCACAGGAGAAGAGAGATCAAGAAGGCCAAGTCATCTGAGCTTGCATGGCTGATAGAGAGCTGCCAGAGCCCCCAGTCTCAGGCCTTCAGGATGCCTCGAGGTGGCTGAGTGGCTCTCTGCAAGGCAATGGTCGAGGGCCACACTCACTACAGTCAGGTGCTTTGTGAGCAGCCAGGACCCGCTGGACTGGACTGCTCAGGCTACTGACAAGGCCAGGAATCTCCAAGCTCTGAAGCCAAAGAGTTCTCGAGGATCCGAGGTACACAGGCTGCCAGCCTCTGGCATAGTATTGTCACTCGGCACTCAGACGTCTCCTCAAAAGCATCCCTCTGGGGATGGTGTAAGAAGGGTGAGTCTCACCCTGTGAGAAGGATCTCACTGGGGCTGTTATCGCTGGTCACCTAGGGATGATGATGCCTCTGGAAAGAGCTGGTTGGCACAAGCCAGGGCTTGGAGGGCAGAGCATCAAATGGTATAAAAACAGGATTAAGGAGTTCAGGGCAAGATAAGATAGGTAGTGACTCACACCTGCAATCCTAGCCATCAATCAGAAGGCTGAAACAGGAAGGCTGCCATGAGTTTGAGACCCTATCCCAAAAAACAAGATTAGGTGGTTATGCCAAGGCCTCCAGAGCCCAGCTGGAAATTGAGGTTCTCCTAGGGATGTCCCTCTTGAAACTTCGCTGTTCAACCCATACCCCGCAAGTTCTTAGATACTGTATGCTTCCCTGTTACTGTGATAGACAAGTACTGTGCCTTCAGGCCACTCAGCACCCTTCCCCGGGAGCCTTGGGGTACTCATTTGTGCTGACCGGTAACATGATGCCAACAGACTGTTTCACCGTGGTGTGTGTGAGAGCTGTCTGTGGCAGGGTGGTGTGCTCTGGGGAGTAGGTGTTGCTGCTGGAGGCCTCCTGGACACTGACAACATAGCTTCTTCCTGGCCTGGGTAGAGGTGATGCGCACATGTTCTCAGCTTCCTTTGGTCTGACTTGATCTTTCAGGAAGTAGAAAAGGTATGAAGTGAGGTATGTAAAATACAAGTGACATTTTGTCACCTGGTCATGATGTCTGCTCCAGCAATTGTGGACAGCTTCAAGAAGTGAGCCAAGCTGGAGCTGGCTAGGTCTGCGTGATGGGTCCAGTCTTAACAGCTCTGTAACTGTACCGGTGCCCAACTCCCTGCACCTCTTCCCACTTGTGTTGTCTGTCAAAGAACAGTACACTGTGGATGCCGTGACAATCAGATTGATAACCCCATGATCCTCTCGTGGGGAACATGCATCTGAAGCCCTAAAGAAGGAAGGCTTGTGCTCGTGTGTGTACCTGCAAGTGAGTGACCTCTAGGAGTCCAAGTCGGCTTTTCCCATGTCCTCACAGCAAGCCCATTGCTGAACAGGAAAGTCGTCTTCCCAGGGCAGAAAACGGGTTTATTTTCTAGGGTGAGAGGGGGAGGGTTGGCCCCTAGGTTGTTTGGATTAAAGGTACCAAGCCTAGAGACACTGGTGGGCAGAAGCCGGGTAAGGCAAATGGAAGCAGAAGAGTCATGATTGGCCAGGCGGATGAGGCCTTTAGGAGTGTGGTAAGGAAATGGACTCGGGGTCCTGGTGGTGAGGGGAACTGTGTAGAGGCTGTGTCTTCTCCGTACAGTCCGCATAGTTTGTTCTGTCCCTTCCCGCAATGTTCTCTTTAACCTGGGACATTGGTGGATTGTTCTGTGCAGCGTGTCCCACCAGGCTGAAGATGTCCTGTGCAGACCGATGTTGTGGGTGCCATTCTGTGCTGAAAATACTTTTCCCTCCTGAGCCCTTCCTCTGTAGAACAGGCTCAGTACCTTTTCCTGACTCTGCAAAGCTGCTCACAGGAGTTGGGCGCCTGTTCTTGAAATGCAGAGGTGGGGAGGACCCTCATTTGCCTGGCCCAGCCCCCACGCCCTTAGTCCCTGTGGGAAAATAGATGGCTTCCACTAGGAAAGCTCACCGGAGGTCTCATCATGACATCTTTGTTAAGCCTTCTCTGAGGAGTTTTATACTCCAGAAATCTCCATCCTAGTCCCGACGGACATCTCTGGCCCTCCTACAACTTACACTTCTCCATACCACCAGGCTCTGTGTGGCACAAACCGGGAAGGGCACCACTCACGGTGGAGCCTCATTGCAGGTACAAGATTGCCCCTGCATGCTGCCGTTGGCCACTGCCATCCTGCCTCCCAAAGTACCCACCTCCCCGTCCCACAGCTTCCTGTGCCAAGGGCTGTGCACAAGACACCCCTCAAACAGCGGGCAGTCCATCGTCACTGAACCCCTGGCGGCTAGGCCAGAGACCCCGCCAGGATTGGCCGGCAAAAGTCAGTTGTGCTGCCAAGCGACCGCCGGGGCCCGTCCGGCTCTTGCCTGCCCCGCCCCGGCCCGCCACGAGTGAGGAGCAAGCCTCCGCGGCCATGGCCTGGCGCCCGCACTAGCTCTCCTGCACAGATGCCACTGGGGAGCTGGCGGGTAGGAACTTGCCCGCGGCCGAGGGCAGGGATTGGGACTTGGGTTGCACGACCACCTCACCTCTGCCTGCCTGGCTCTGCTTTTTTGCGCTCAGTTCCCCCGGGGTGGGCTCGGGCAGCTGCCCCCACCCCGGGCGCAGCAGGAAGCCCGAGGGCCGTGGTTTCCCCAACGCCTCTACAGAGGAAGTCGCCGGCGGTGGGTGCGGTGCCCCCCATGCCCGGACTAGGCTGGCGTTCTACCGAACGTCAGGTGGGAGGCCAGACCGGCCTAGGTAGTGGCACGCGGGGGCGGCTGGCGCTGGTGGAGTCTGTACTGAGCCCGCCCAGCAAGCCCAGGACAGCCCAGCCCGACCAAGCCCCGGGCCGGAGCCCAGGCGTGGGTGTGCGCCTGCGAAAACGAAAGCCACTAGCTGCAACAACTTCGCGGCAGAAGGCGCTGACGAAAAGCTGCGCGGTGCCGCTCTCGGGGATGGTGAGCGGGCCGCCGGGCGGGATGGGCAGCGGCGCCCAGGCGCGGTGCTTCCCTAGCTATAAATAGCTGCTGTGCGGGGGCGGGAAGATGGTACCAGCGCTTTGCAAGTGCGGGCCGGCTCGGAACACCGGGCCCAGGGTCTTAGCCACTCAGTACTAAAGAGTAGGAGGAGGGGTAGGATTGGGGTAGGGGTCGCTTTGGCATGGGGCGCTGCTAGTTCCGCACGTGGGGGCAGGGCTGGCGGCCAGGCTCTCCCCAAGCTCAGTTGTTTGTCGGTTCTGCTTTTCCCAGGAGGGGGAGGGGAGGGGACCTAGTGCATGATATGTCTCATTTGGCAGAAAAGGCTGGAAACGGCAGACGCCAGCTGCAGGCAAATTGCAGGCTTCCCCAGCCCCTGCCTGAGTCGGCTGAGGACTCATTACCTGTAATGGCATGGGGAATCCCTTGCCCTCAGGGGCCCTGCCTGGACAGCCAGGACCTTAGGAGGGAGAGGGAGGCTGTCCCCGATGGCCCTCTGCACAGTCCTGAGACCACAGATTGCCTTCCATATGGTTATGAGGTGCTCATTGCAGAAACTTCTGTCCCCGCTGGCGTTTGGCTTGCAGGGGAGGGAAGGGCTCCCAGGTTCCCCTCCATCTTAAGGCATGCAGCAGAAGTGCTGCAGGGCCCTCACTCCTCGGGGCATCAAAAAGATGAGGAGCTACCTACCTAGAAAGCAGACCTGGATTCAAACACCGAGACTCCTGAGCAGGAGGAGGGTGTCAGAGGGAGCGTCTGTACAAGAGGTCATGGGTGCTACCCGGCTGACTGGCAGCATCCTTGATGCTCTCCTTCCTGGGGACAAATGGGGTGTAAAACGCAAGCGCTGTAGGAGCGTTGTGCTGTAGCCTCAGCTTCCTGCCGCTTTCTGGCTCACAAAGGAGCTAGTCTCTTCAGAGCAAGAGAAGTGAAATCTGATGTGGAGAGTTGTTTGCCCCAAGAGATGGAGCCAGGCCAGGAGCTCAGCGATACTGAGCGCATGCATCTCTCTATACCCTGCTCACACACCTCCCCAGGTAGTCTTGTCTGAGTGGTTTGTGTGCATTAGTGGGCGACAGGTGTCACCTCAAGACTGGAGGATGTCCCTCCCCCGAACTGTGCTTGTCCCTCACATGGGACCATCCCTGGCTTCTTGGGAGTCAGCCTGTTAACTTTGAGGCTGTGTTGGAGTCTGCACAGGTTTTTGTGCTTTTCTAGGGTTTGGAGGAGGGGCTTGTGGACCTCCACCCTCCTGAGGCGCCGTCCTCCGTTGTTTAGCCTAGCAGCAGTCTGCCCTGCACCCTGTGGCTTCTGCTCCTGCAATAGAGTTCTTAGTCTCGTCTGTTCCCCACGGCGCCCACACCTAGAGGGCCATAGAAGACCTCTACAGGGAAGGAGTGGATTCTCTCTCGGGTACTCACAATGAACAGGGTTGTTAGAGCATGCTATTCTAAAAAGCCTTGCTCACCCTGTTGTCCATGGGCCATCACCCAACTGTCAACTCAGGCCCCACTCCAGGGATCCAGCCTCCTGCCTGTTACCTTGATAATGACCCTGAAAATTAGCTCTGATGTCACCTATAGCCCATGTACTGCGGGACAAAGGGTTGTATGGTTGTTGTCAAGGAGGTGATTTTGATGACATGGGAATGCTTCTTTGTGCTCAGGAAACCCCCAATTGTGGGGCTGTCTTCAAGGAAATTGCTGCTGCCTCCTTGCCCCTCCTCATCTGCCCATTTCTCGTTTCTGTCTGCTCAGCAGAGGTCCTGCCTCCCACACATGCCTCTTCTGGATTTGCCCAGACACCCTTCAGAGTCTCTTACTGGCTTCTTATTTCATATGCCAGCCTCTCTTTTACACTTGGACCTGGATGGCTGGAATGTTGCTCCACACCTGCCTTCTTTAAGAGATTGGAATCAATGTTTTGTGATTTTCTTTCTTTTTTTTGATCCAGAAATTCATCTTCTGCTTGCCTACAGGTAGGCCGCATAGGTGACAGTGTACCCTCCTTGTTTCCTGGATTCTCATGCTGGTGGGCTTCCTTTTCCCCCACCCCTTGAGAGTTACCTCATAGGTCATGAGACCCTCAAGAGCAACACAGCCCTGTTATCTACCCATCTGCCCTCCTGCCCATAGCAGCTCAGTGTCCTGGGGCTGTGCCAGGGCAAGTGTGTGTCCAAGGCTAAGGCCCTTGGACTGAGGTCAAGAACTGGAGGCAGTCTTGGTGGGCAATGCCTCACCTTGCCGTCTAGAGCCCATGAAGACTCAGACCCTTGAATGGGGAGCCTGGGTGATATGGAGAGGGGAAAACTTACTGCTGTCTGCCTAGTAGCCCACCTGTTCCCCGAGGCCACGAGCCCAGGGTCTCTTCAAGTGCTGCCCACAGTCTGTTGCCTTTTTCTTGTCAGTAGCTCTATGAGGTGCCCTTGTGGCTCCTTTACAACCTTTCTAGGTACCCCCAGATGACAGCCTCTTGCCCTCCTGCCTGGCTGGCACGACACTGAGAATGGCAAATCAGAACAAGTGTCGCATCTCAGTCCTGTGTGTGGCAGCATGGGACAGCTAGAGAAAACAGCTGAACCCGGGGAGGTCCAAGGCTGCAGGCCATCTGCACTGGGCCTCTGAAGCACCTGTGCTTCCAGTGGAGGGCACCGGCCAGCTGCCAGCCACCCATCTGTGAGCAAGCCTTCCAGACTGAGCCTGCTCTGTGCTAAGATCAGTGGATTTATGAAATGCTAGGTTCAAACCCTGGCAGCTCCTTCCTTTGAGAGTGTTGAAGTGGGCATGGGAGAGGCTTTGAGGTGAGGGAGATCGACCCCTGCTTCCCGGTCCCACTGTCAGTGGGTATCCTCGGGCAGGTCTTCTGAACTCACTTTTCCTCTCTAGGAGAGAAGGACTGGGTTGGAATGTCTCTGCCTGTGTCAAGAGAATGAAACTGAGTCACCCCCCCCCCCCATCCAGCTCTGGCTGGGGCATTTCCCTCTCCCAGCTTCTTTGCTTTCTGGCTTTTCCAAAAGCACCCTTTTGGGCAGGTTCCTGGAGCACTTTGTGCCTTAGAGAAGGGGCTCTTGGATGGAGGATCTGTGATTGAAAGGTAAGAATCTCGGAATGGCCATGGGCTGTACTGTTACTACAGAGCGCACTGGGAGAGCCAGATCTAAATTTGAATCTGTGGCCTCTGGTTGCTGGGATATATGGCTCTGGGCCGAGTAAAGAGGTTGTGTTCAGCAGTCTCCACCTCAGATATTCGGACCTGATGTCCAGAAGTATGGATGGATGGATGAGCTCTTGTGCCTACACCAGGGCCCATAGGGGAGTGTGGGTTGGCTGCTGAGTCAGGACAGAGGACCTGGGCCTCCTCAGAAATGGGCTCCCCCTAACCACAGTATGCAGGGATGTCCTGAGTTGGTAGCCCAGGCACAGCCTTACCCAGGCAGAGTGCTCCGTAGCTACAGGAGCCAGTGCTGTGTGCTACCTCTGTGCTGCACTGGAACTCGCCAAGATCGCCACGAATGGTCAGGCCTGTCCTCCCTCCCACACTGCTCTCCAGTCCATTGTGAGCAGATGAGCATTTGTGGGTGCCACCACAGGCTTACCTACCTACTATCTCCACTAACACAGCTCTCTGCTCCCCCAAGAAAGGCTTCGGGAACCCTCAAAGCGGTGACCATGCCGCCCCTCCATTCACCCCAAGACTCACATTACTGTGGGGTGTAGCTCCTGAAGCCTCGTTGCCTCCACAGCAGTGAGAGGATACATCAGGCTGTGGGGAGGGTTAGGGAGCTTGTATCCAACCTCCAGCCCACAGTCTGGGACTGCATAAATTATTCAGTTGTTAGTGTGCCTTCGGTGACTTCATCTGTCTTCAAGGAGCCCAGAACCACTCTGAGGAGCGGAGATGGCTTAAGATGCTTGTGATGAAGTACCTGGCATGCAGGGGAAACTTGAGCACAGTGTGGTATTTGGAAGTGCTCTGGGGCTGCTGGGAAGGCCCCTGACTGCCTACAGCACAGTGCTCCGAGCAAGCATTATCTCTAACGACACTGACCACCAGGCTACCCAGTCTTGGTGACACCACAGCACAGGAATCAAGTGAGGCTGATTAAAGACAGTGCATTCCTGCACGGGGGTGGGTGGGGGAGCATAGTTCTACAGGGGGCCTCCCTGGGCGTTAGGGTCCCTGATGCTGTCTGACTCCCACGGTGCTGCTAGCTCTCAAGTGTGTTCCTGCTCTGTCCTGTCCCTCAGAACTGAGGACATCAGCTGCTCTGCAGGCTCCCTCCATCTGCTCTCTGCCGGGCCTCCTTTCATACTAGCCCTAGCTCAGCTCACACCCTGCTTTTCCCTAACATCTCCCAGAGGTCGGTGACTTTCTCTTCTGGGCTTTGGGCTGGGTGTCGTGTGGCCTCTGCTTAGCCCCATACGTTTTCCCTTGTGGGCTGTGGTGAGGGAGACAGAACAGAACAGGTGTCTACCTGCTGGGTACCTGCCTTCACCCTGAGAGGGCCCCTGATACCTTCTCTGGGAGTGCGTTTGGTGGGGCAGTCGGGGAGAGATGAGTTCCAGCTTTTCCCTTTAGGGCCCTGCCCAGTCCATCCTGGAGCTGTAAACACCGAAGCCAGACTCTGCTTAGCTCAGGCAGAAGGCTTGTTCTCTACCCTGCTGGCTCATGACTCTGCCCTTTCTCAGTACAGCTGTCTCCAAAGGCCAGCTTGGTGGCCACAGGAGCCCCCCCAGCCCCCGCCTACCCAGGCTGGTCTCCATCTGCACACAGCCCCATGCTGAGAGGGCAAAGGAGTATTCCCAAGGGCTCCTGCTAGGAGTTTACCTGCTGGCTGCATGCCCAGGAACAGAGAAGGGACCTGTTAACAGAGATCAGGGAGGAGCTGGTACCCAGGAGATCCAAGAGCCCTGTGGAGCATGTGGGTGAACCGATGAGGAGTGAGTGAGCCAGCCCTTGCCCGCAAGGGTGCCTTTCAGCACAACCTCCTCTAGGAACAGGCCGGACGAGAGCAGTGCCGCCGTCACCGCCACCACCGCGGCGGCTGGATGTCAGGCCTCTAAGGGCTTGTTGGGAAGATTTGTCGGGGCATCAGTGCTTCCTTTCTGCTGTCTCTGGGACTTGCCTCATTCTGTCTGAAATCAGTACTGCTGTGTAAACGGGAGTGAAATGGAGGTGGGGATCCAAGCCATACGCTGGACGGTGCCATGGAAACTAGACCTACCTGTCACTGGGTGCTGGAGATGCTGGGACAAAAGGTCCCTCAGCCAGCCATGCTGCCCACTGGGAAGTAGGTGTCTTTAAGAACTTAGGTTGTTTTCTTCTTCCTCTGGTACTAAATGTGATTCCATCACAGTCATCTGCCTTACCTGCCTGACGAGAGGGTCCTTCTAGTCTTACCCTAGCATGGGAAGGTGACCTGAGGTGCTGTACCATCAATGCTCAGCTTGGGGAATGAGAGCCTTTACAGGAGTTCTGTTCTCCTATGCCCCTTAGCATCTGCCAGGTCTCTTCTCCTTCCCCAACACACCCTACATGTAGCCAAGCATGGTGTGTTTTCATGGTGTGAAAGCTTTCACCTGGCCAGGTGGGCCATGCTCCGTGAACACTGGTCAGAACCATAACTTTGCCGCCTTTTAGGGAAGAGTCAGTTTATCTTCATGCAGTCCCCATGTCCCCCAGGTGTGAGATTGATATATACTGCGAGCTTGGAAGAGCTTTGTCTGCCGTGAACACAGTTGTTTCCTGCCTGCCCCATGCAGTTGAACATGGAAATTTCCAGGAACCAGGGGGGAAAGTTAGGATTCCCTAGCACAGATATCCTGTACCCAATAAAATGGGAGGCAGAAAGCTTTCAAGATGAATGTCCCACTGCTCTGCCAAGTTTGTGTCAGGGTCCTTAGGACCTAGAGCTAAAGCAGACGATCCCTGGCCAGGGCACACTGTCAGCTGCAAAGCCATCGGAAAGGCTGGCCTTGAGTTATCTCCACCATGTCAGAGCAAGCAAGCCAGGGGAGCTTCAGAGAAGAAGGACTAGATATCACATGGGCCTGGGGAGACATTGGGAATGCTGGCTGGGCAGAGGCTGTAGAAGGACATAAACAAAGGCTCATGTGCATGCAATTTGTGGCTTGTATCAGTCCAAAGAACTCAAAGAAGTCGGAGAGGCAGTTGAGATAGAAAATTAAAAAGACCAACAAGACCTAGCTTGGTATACACGTATATGAGCCAGGAGGGTCAAGAGGTCAAGACCAGCCTGGGTATGTAGTGTAATCTGTCTCAAACAAGGACTAGGGATGTATTCAGTGGTTAGCAGTGCTTGTCTAGCACACCTGAAGCCCCGGGGCCAGTTGATGTAGACTTCAGTCGCTGGGGGCAACCCTGTACCCTATAGAAAAGATTCTGCTCATTAACCAGAGTGAACAGTAGCTACCTCCAGGGGTGATTAGCTCCAGTATGTGTAACTGACAACGAGAGTCAGCATGGCAGTATCCAGAGTGGATGGGCATTGGAATCTAACCACTCTTAGCTGGGGGCCCTTGAGGCACCAGTTGGTGTCCGAGGCCCCCAGGACCCTGCCTCTGTTCTTCCCTCAGCCTGCCTGTGTCTGCACTCTAGTACAGCTTGAAGGCCGTAGTGAACATCGGGGAGTAGGGCCACTGTCCCTGCCTCTCACTGCTCCTAGAGAAAAGTCAGCCCATCCTAATCACGATGATATGGCACAGTTCAGAAGAGCAAATGCCAATGTTGGGGGAGGGCTCATTTTGGTTCTTGAGACAGGGTTCCTCCCTGTATCCCTGGCTGGCTTGGAAGTGCTGTGCTGACTAGGCTGGCCTCAAACTCACAGAGATTGCCCCTGCCTCCTGAGCACTAGAAGAAAAGGCGTGTGCCACCATGCCTGGTTCTGAATGCACCTCTGAGAAGTTGGGCAGAGCTCTCCCATTCTCAGGTCCGGAGAAAAGTGACCTCTGACCTAACCTGAGTCATCTAGGACTTTACACAGAAAGTGGGGAGGTGTCTGGAGCCAGGTTGATTCTAGGCCTTTCCAAGTTGGGGGAGATCTGGAAAAGAACATCTGGTCATACCAGAGCTCAGAGTAGCTCGGGACCGCTCTCCCTGTTATCTAGATGGAGAGCTGCTGCAGCCAGTTCTGGTGATTGGTATAGCTGTGGATGTTTTTCCTCAAAGCTGGGGGTGGGGGAGCCCAGTTCTGGGTTGCCCCTTGAGTCCCTAGCTCCAGAGGCTTCTTCCCTGTCTCTGAGCTCCTTTGTCTATTGCATGTCTGTGGAGAGCCATGGTGAGAGTTCTATGTATGATGTCTGTGGTGTGCCTCCTCAAGAAATGGAGCCTTCCCTAGCCTCACACTGCTGGACCTGGTGAATACCTTCATGGCCACTGTAGTCTATTTTAGGCTAGCCTCAGCCCTGGGAGCAAAGAGATAAGGTACCAGGACCCTTGGAGTCCTTGCCTCCCACACTGACTGCTGTAGTTGAGAGTAACACACACACCCATGTGGCTTTTTATAAGCTGTTACATACATCTGAAGAGTATATAATGGTGTTTGCTGTCCTGTGTGTGGATGTTCTCAGCCCCTAACCCACCAGGTATGCTCTCTTCGTGGGCCAGTATGTGAGCTGTGGGGCTAGGGACTGAGGGTGTTAAGCTTCTCCAGGCCTCTTGAGGGCTTATAAGATGCCCTGCCCTCCTCCCCATCTCCTTGGCCTGCTAGAGCACGGGTTTACACTTCTGTGCATGGACTGCTAATGGTCAGCGAGCCACCATGGGAACAGAGCACCACGTGGATGCTACTTTGATCCCTGTGACTGGCACTTGAGACCCGAAAAACCCATAATGAAGCCTTTCAAGATCCAGGGCCTGTGCTAGCTGGAGCTTCTCCAGGGACCCACTGGGATCTGCCATCTTCTTCCAGGCTGCCGAGGTCCTGTGTCAAAACAGTCTCATAAGTGTTTGGTCACCCATCATTCCTTCCCTCTGTCATCCATGTTGCCCCATAACCTGGTGGACCCCAAGTGATCGTCAGGTGCCGGGCTTGTCACCAGAATACCACAAGGGTGCCGGGGAGGGAGGGAGGGCAGTGCCTCATGGCTAGATGTGAACCGAGAGATGAGAGGAGAGACTCTTCCAAAGCCGACTTTGGTAGATACCAGGCCTGGGTATCTTCGGGGCTGTAGTTGATTCCCTAGATGCAGCTGGGGATGGGAGCTGAGGGATGAGACACAGGGGCTTGTCCTCAGCAGCAGCTGGAGTTAGCGGCCCCTCTGACTCAGTATTCCTCCCCTGGGAGCTGCCCTGTACCTTTGCCAATACCTATGCAGAGAAGTGTGTGCCGAGTGTGAAAGCCACCCTAGGGAACAGGTCCAGTAAGCATGTGGGATACAGCCATCCAAAAAAGAGGGGACTGAGGCAGGAGGATCATAGTGAGGCAGACTCAGCCCACTTAGTGTGACTTTGACTTGGAAAAATGACTATAGATCCTCTGCTGTGCATGAGAAGGGAATAGGTAAAGACAGCCACACTCCTCTCCTCTTCTGGGTGACAAGAATGGGCTAAGTCCCTGGCTAGGCCCTATGCACAGTGGCAGGCTTAAGGGGACACCAGGAAAGGTGTCCCCAAGGCTCCAAAAAAGTGGCAGCCTTCCTTAGCCTGTCCTTGCCTATCCCATAGGGCATCTGGCGGATCCCCGTGGATGAAATTGACCGGCCAGGCAGCTTTGCCTGGCACATGAACCGCTCCATCGTGCTGCTGCTCAAGGTTCTAGCCCAGCTCCGGGACCACAGCACCTT
This sequence comes from Peromyscus leucopus, assembly GCF_004664715.2. Classification (NCBI taxonomy): domain Eukaryota; kingdom Metazoa; phylum Chordata; class Mammalia; order Rodentia; family Cricetidae; genus Peromyscus; species Peromyscus leucopus. Next base: position 20,304,662 of record NC_051084.1, read on the forward strand.
GTTGAAGGTGTCCTCCATGCTGCAGCGGACACCAGACCAGGGCAAGTGAGTGAGCCTCCACACACAGCCTGCCTCGTCACCTACCCAGGCTTGTCCCCTCTGCTCCCACCTGGCTCTGGGATCTTTTGGTCCAAGCCACAGCCATCCCTCTCTCCTGAGGGACGTCTCTTAGTATCTAGAACGCAAGTACTCCACCTCTCTGCTTAGAGCACCTTAGGACTAACAAGCTGTTGGTCTCCACATTTAGACCCACCCTTCTGGCCAGCCGGGGGCCCAGAGGCATTGACTAGCATGAGGTGTAGGGAACAGACATTCAGAAAGTAGCCTTGGCACCCCAGGGAAGTAGGTGGGCAGCAGAGGTCTTGGGCCTCCACAGCTGTCAGGGCTTCAGGGGCCAGAAGGATGGGACACACAGAGCAGAGGGTGTCTGCGCAGCTGCCACGTGCAGAGGTTGGGAATGGTACCTGGGGATGCAACTCACACAGGGCGAGGCTGTCTGTAAAGTATAAGCATCCCAGAAACCAGCCTGAGGGAGGGGAGCTTAGCCCCCAGGCCTTCCTTGAGCCGGCACTCTATAGCCCACCATAGCACCAATCCCTAGCTGACCTGTAGTCCAGAGGGCACTTCGGGGGACAGACTTGAATAGACGGGAGCAGAGTCACCAGTGTTCCGGGGTAAGTGCTGGCTCACCCCCTAGCTGCACTCTATGGTTTCTCACACTGCCCCTCTCTCTGTCCCCCCCGGGTCACTGCAGGAAATATCTGCGCGATGCTGACCGCCAGGTCCTGGCACAGCGGGCTTTCATCCTCACTGTGAAAGTGTTGGAGGACACACTGAGCGAGCTTGCAGGGGTATGTCCGCCCACCACGCCTCAGCCCGGGCCTTGGGTACCGGGGGCTGAGCAAACAAGTCTCCGCAGCAGCCACGGTTAGTGGCCCTGCACAGGTCCTCTTTCCATGCCAGCTCCCCACAAGGCTCACACCATAAAGCTCCTGGGAAGCCAGGCCATGCCATCCCAGGAGCAATGAGTAAGAGTCCCACTGCCCATCCTGCCCCGACACTCGCTTACGGGTGAGGAGGGTGCAAGTGCTGCCAGAGGAGCAGAGGAGAATGGGGCCGAGGCTAGCCCCTCTTCTCATGACTGAAGCTGGCATGTGTGCATATGACATGACAGAATGGCATCGGGTGGAGGGACCCATGGAGGCCCTGAGACCAGCGAAGCACCATAACTTGTCTGTTTTCCTCCTAGGGGTTAGAACACCCAGGACCCAAGGCCTGTGGCCTCTCTGGAGCCAGGATGACCACCGATGTCTCTCACAAAGCCAGCCCTGAGGATGGCCAGGAAAGCCTCCCCCACCCCAAGAAGCTACCTCTAGCTGATGGCTCAGGACCAGGGCCTGAGCCAGGGGGCAAAGTGGGCCCTCTCAACCAGTTACCAGTGGCCACAGCCACAAGGAACAGCACAGACCAGGGTGGGGAGCAGAAGGACAAGGAGGGGCCCCAGGCAGGGCCCACTGAACCCATGGACACCAGTGAGGCTGCTGTTCGCCACCCAGACTTGGAACAGACATCACCTCTGCTTCCAGGCCGCCCCCCAAGGGACCGGGGCCCCGAGAGCCGGTCCGCTGAGCTTTCCCTAGAGGAGCTGAGCATCAGCACCCGACAGCAACCCGCTCCGCTTGCACCAACCCCGGTAACACCCACCACTGCTGCTACTCCCCCCACCATGGGAGCTAGGGGAGGTGGCCACCCTGAAGAGGCACCTCCAAGGCCTAATCGCAAAAGGAAACTCCTGGAGGACACAGAGTCGGGCAAGACGCTTCTGCTGGATGCCTACCGAGTGTGGCAGCAGGGCCAGAAGGGCATGGCCTATGACCTGGGCCGCATTGAGAAGATCATGTCGGAGACGTACATGCTCATCAAGCAGGTGGGCAGCCGCTGCACTGACCCCAGGGCTGCATCTGTCTCAGTCTCTTCATTGCCTGGGCCTTCTGCTCCCCAGAAGGTTCCTCCTTGGGGCTCTGAGGTGGGCTTTAAGTATTGTGCCCACCCCTTTCCCACTGTGTACTATGCTTGTTTTTTTTTCTTCCCCTTTTTGGGGTGGAGGGTGATGTTTATTTTTGAGGTTTTCTCTGATGAGCAGGTAGTAAGTTTAGACTCAGAAAACAATATATGTGTACATATGAATTCAGCCTTAGAGAAAGACTACAGTCCAGTCCAGCACAGGAGTGTGGAAGGCCCTTGTCCCACCACTGGATACATCTGAGCCACTTCCTGAGATGGGTGGCTGTGGTACCCAGCCTAGGGAACAGAGCTGGGAGGAGCCCACGCATGGCAGCCCAGAGAGTCCACCACGCTTCTCGGTTTGCTTGGTCCCCACTCCACAGATCCAGGATGCCCATAGGAAGAGTCCCCCAGGACTTGACCACTGCAGACGGGTGACTGTCCCTAGTGGTCGGTTTTCCCAGGTGGTGCCTTTGAGATCCTCTCCGCCCTGCCAGCGTCGTTTCCCTATGAATTCCTAGGAACGGTGTGGGTGCTGCTGCTGTTCCTGCAGGGGACAGAGACCTGGTCCTTTCCTACGCCGCCTGTTCCCATCTTTACTTGACAGTATGTGGCCATCTCCTTGAAGCCACATCTGCTTGTTCAGGAGAAGCCCTACGCCTCCAGTCTCATATTGACCTCCAGATGTGTTAGGCTCTTAGTCTGGTGTACACACTTAGGTCCAGGGTTGCCATCCTACCTGGGCTTCTAGAAGGCACCTCCCATTGGAATCAACAACCTACTCTCAAGGTGGACCAGAAACCAGCCTGTGACAGCCACATTAGCTGGTCTGGTTTTGTTTTGAGACAGGGTCTTACTGTGTAATTCAGGCTGGCCTGAAATACTCAGTCCTGCCTCCACTCCCAAGTGCTGACATTAAAAGCATGTACCACAAAGCCAGAGCTCAGCTGAATTTGAAAGCCTGGTTGGGGTCTGAGGCCTTTGTCACTCTCAGCCTTTGAGGACATAAATAACTGGCCTTGGAAAGTGACTTGATGTGGCCTGAGGGTTAACTGGGACGAATCCTGACACCAGCAGTTGGTACCTGGGCCTTTGGCCCACATCCCCACCCGGATGAGACACTCGGGTGCTGGGTGTGGTCCTCAATGAGGACAGTCCACATAGGAATGTCCTTGTTGAGCTGGGTTAATACAGTACCTAAGGGAACGGGGCTGGGAGCAGGTCAGGCACCACGGCCTAGGTTCCCTAACTGTAGGCATCTCTCTGTTCAGGTGGATGAGGAGACCGCACTGGAGCAGGCTGTGAAGTTCTGTCAGGTCCACCTTGGGGCTGCTGCACAGAGACAGGTAAGCTCTGCCTTGCACACCACCCACTCAGCCTATGCCAGCCCTTCATGCAGAACCACCAAGGCCTTGGGCTGCAGGCCAGAAGCAAATGTGCCCTGGAGTTGGTTCCTGTGGTTATTGGGGGGGGGGGGTAGGCTTCTGGATAATGGGTCATGACCCCAAAGTGGTAGTGCCTTGACAAGACTCAGACATACATAGGGGTCCTGAGGGGCTATGCTTTAGCTCCTTCACTAGTAGGAAGGGCCTGAACCTTTGTGACTAGTAGAGAAGTGATACCAGAACCTGGTAACTAGAGTAGAAGCGGCAGGGAACGTGGGGCGGAGGCAGAGCCCATACAGGGGTAACTGAATGTGGTGGGGACCAGGGACTCATCTCAAGCCAGGTATCCAGGTGCTTATGAGGCAGGGGAAGATGGTGGCCAGAAAGGCTGGTAGTAGGATGGTAGAGTAAGATCCTCCTGGGATGAGCTGAGTGAAGCCCCTCTAGGCTTAAGGTAGCGCTCCTGATGACCAGATGTGATGGCACACGCCTTTAATCGTGGCACTCAGTAGGCAGAGGCAGGCGGATTTCTGTGAGTTCTAGGCTAGCCTAGCCTACAGAGCGAGTTCCAGGACAGCCAGGGCTCTATAGAGAGGTCCTGTCTCAAAAAAAAGGAGTGGGGGGGTGGGGGTGGAGTAGGGCTCATGTTGACTCTTGTCAGGGAACGGCCTAGGGGGAGTTGGGAGGCAGGCCTAGCAGGACAAAGAGCCACCCCCTGTAAAGCCTTGAGAGCCTGCAGGTCAGAGGATGCCTCAGTCTTGTCTCAGAAAAGGCAAAGCAGCCTTCTGGTTAGTGACCATGGTCATTGTCCATGTCATTGTGAGTGTATCTTCTCATCCTAGGGGTGGCCCAGTTGTTTGGGGCTGCCTTGTCCTAGGAGCCCCAGCAGCTGGCAGGTATCTCAGGGGTCCAAGCAGGCTTCCTTCTGGTAGAATGGGGCATGACATCAACACTGTCTGGACTATAGGTCTAGGGGTCCAGGGATTCATCTTTGAGCATGCAGGCTGTGGGTCAGCCTCCTAGATGAGAAGCATAGTCCTTGGCAGGATTGACCAGCCAGCCATCAGACCTCACCACTTGATTTTTTTTCAAAGCCTGGTATTTACTGTGTAACCCAGTTGGCCTATAACTCATGGCAATCCTCCTGCCTGAGTGCTGGATTACAAGTGTCTATACCTCCACCAGACAGTGGTAATGCACATCTTTAATCCTAGCACTCAGGAAGTAGAGGCAGGTGAATCTCTGAGTTCAAGGCCAGCCTGGTCTACCGAGTGAGTTCCAGGACAGACAAGGCTACACAGAGAAACTCTGTCTCAAAAGCCCCCCCCCCCTAAAAAAAAGGGTATGTACCTCCATGCCCAGCTTGTATCTGACTTTGAAGGGGCTTAAGTGACAAACACATTCAGGAAATAGCAAACCTCTTCCCTTACTGGGGCTGTATTAGCAAGTTGTTAAGGACAGGACAGAGTCTCGTTTCTTAGAGGAGGTGGCCAAAGCCACAGAGGACTACTTGAAGCCAGACCTGCACGTATCAGTACCACTTGGTCACTGGTTGAAAGCAGCCGCCTAGGTAATGGGGTAGACAAAGCTGGGGGATAGGATCCCTATGTTTCAGGCTGTCTGCTGCTAGGCAGTGTCAGGCCTGGCCCTTGGGATAACACCTCCTGGAGAACAGCCAGCCCAGTGGTCCTGGGGCCTGCCACCTACTCCCAGGCCCCTGGGCCTGTCCTGGTCCTCTCACCACCACCCACCGTTTGGGTCTGGCTAGCACCTGTGTCCTCTGCTCCTTTTTGACCTGGAGCCCAGTCTCAGAGGGCTGTTTCCCAACCCCACATCTCTCCGTGTGCTTCACCTCTTCTAGGAGACGCTACCTAACGGGCTCCCCCCAGGTTCCCTTCAAGCTCCGAGTCATCCCCTACTATCCCATGATCATCCCAGTGGGTGGGGGCCATGGGCAGGCTGTTCTTCTGCCTGCACCCCCTTCCTACAGAGCCCCACAGCCTGCACTTTGAGAAGGGCAGTTGAGACAGTTCCAACTGGTCTGGACCCACCTCTGGCCAGCATTAGGAAGACACCGCCGGGCATTCAAAGCCAAAGCCCTTGCCCCTTTAGAAATTTCCATTTTGTTTTCTGGTGTCCCCGGAAAGTGCTGTGGGCCTCCTTCGGGGCAGTCACTTGCTGCCGAGGTTGTTCCTGATGAAAGACAGGGTGGGGATGCAGACTTCACCCCTATGTCTGCCGTCTTGTGCATTGCCAGCATTGCTGTGGCCTCCTGGGGCCAAGGTCCAGGTCTGGCTTCCTGCCTCATCTTCCAGCCGACTAACTTCTGGTAGCACTGGACACCCACCACATAGCGGAATTTGCAGGCTCGCCCCCTTCAGTGAGACATTTTAAGAGAGGCAGATGTCAGAAGAGAAAGCACCAGTTGGTACCAGGGCAAGGGAACTGTATGGAGAGTCAGAGGCCTCTAAGGGCCCAGCTTCTTGGCCAAGCAGGCCTTTCTTTAGCCTGCAGCCTGGCCGCTGGTTTCCAGCTTGGGTAGCAGACCCGAGGGTCTCAAGCTCGGGCAATAGACCAGTTCATTTTTCCCTCTTGGAAAGTCACTCTCCTGGTTCACCTTCAACCCCGATATTGGGCCCTACATCCTACATAGAGACATAGTGAATGGGTTCCTCCCAGACTGCCAGTGCAGAGGGGCCAGGGAAACAAGCCAGGTCTTCACTGAGGCCCTGCTAGCGTGGGTGGATGTCTCCCAGAGAGGGGGGAGCCGGACTTTCGGCAGTGTGTTGGTGTCGATTGTGTCCCGGGAGAACGTATATGGTTCTTGTTGGCTGTGCCAGAGAGCTCAGGGTGATGCGTGGTGTTATGTTGGCATCCAGGGCAGATGCATTGTCCTGTGAAACTGAATTAGGCTGGCATGGGACAGAGCAATGCATGCTCAGAGGGCTGCCCCACTGACCTTCCTCACCTTGCCTTTGTTACAGGCCTCAGGAGATGCTCCCACCACCCCCAAGCACCCCAAGGACAGCAGAGAGAACTTCTTCCCTGCAACTGTGGCCCCCACAGCACCTGAGCCCTTGCCAACTGATGCACTGCAGCGGCCCAGTGACTCCCACCTCAAGCCTCAGACTGCATTGGCTGCGGCCACAGCTGTCGTCAGTTGCCCTCCCTCAGCATCAGCCTCCACCCCAGACTTATCCATAGATCCTGGAACTCCCCGGTCACACAGGCCAGAGGCTACCGCCGGCATGGCTTCCCTGAGGAGTCCTGGTAAGTGCCATCTCAATCTACCTGGTAACCTGAGATCTTCAGGCTTTCCCAGAGCCAAGTCCCCTCTACCCGCAATCCTTCCCCTGTGGAATTGGCAGAGAGGCATGTAAGGGGCTGGCAACACTTGTGGCCCCATAACTCTGGTAACCTTGCCCTCTGTCTTAGGTTTCTATTGCTGTGAAGAGACACCATGACCACAGCAACTTTGTAAAGGAAAACATTTAATTAGGGTGCAGGCAGGCATGGTGCTGGAGAGGTAGCTGAGAGTTCTGCATCTTGATCCACAGGAAGTGGTCTGTGACACTGGGAGTAGCTTGAGCACAGGAGACCTCACAGCCCACCCCCACAGTGACACACCCCCTAATAGGGCCACTTGTTATGACATTCAGACCACCACAGCCTCTGTGTCTGTCCTCCTTGCACATAGGGTGAGGAGAAGAGGGACTGAGCACCACCACTGAAGAGTGGGTGTTGCCCTGGTTTCTGCCCCAGGGAAGAGGAGGAGCTAGTGCAGAGCAGGCTGCTGTGGTAGGGTCCGGCCTTGGCAGTCTTTGAGGCCCCCAGTCATCTCCAGGACCAGATCTCTCCCACTGTGGGCGTGACATGTTGAAGGCAGGACCAGGTCGATGGACTTAGGAAGAAAATACAGAAGGGATGGAGGTGGCTCAGGCCACCTTAACCAGCTGGGAGCTCTCAGGGTGGCCAGCATGGCAGGCTGGACGTGGTCTAGAACCTTCCTAGGAGGAAGAGGCCTCAAGATAACACACGCAGGCAGGGTATAGGTGGTTGGTGGTGCCAGGCTCTGCCCATCCCCAGGCATTGGATCTCCCTGTTGGTACCCTGGTATCATAACCAGGCTCCAGAGACCCTGAAATAACAGGTGTCCCCTGACTAGCTCACTGCCCCACCCTTCCTTCTCTCACTGTTCAAGACCTGGTCTGTGTCCGGGGCTCCATAGGTGCAAGGTCACCTGCCCATACCTGGAGCCATCCCTTAGGGCTTACCTGTCCTCACATCCAGGGCTGCTACCTTGAGCCGTGGGACCTTGGCTCTGTGGTCTCCCATCTCATCTGCACAGTGGGACAGCTAGCCTGGGCTAGGGGTGCCTGACTGGAGGCTGGGTTGGAAGCATCCATCTCAGCTCAGCAACAGGCTGGGGTTGCCTGCTCGCTGCAGGGTACTTGGCGGATTGTGTCTGTCACATTTGTGCCAGAGGAAGCTCTGAAGGCCACAGAACAGAGCAGTTAGAGATCTGGGGTGGGCTCAGGCGAGCATGCGCAAAGCTCTGGGTACCATCCCCAGGGCCCCTCAGCACAGTCAGAAAGCTGCAAGTGGGAGGTCCATCCCCAGGTGTCTGATCGCTTCTCACCCTGCAGGGCTTGAACTCACACTTAGCAAATAAGCAAAGCTGTGGTGTTTGGTGGTGGTAAGTTCAAGGCGCAGGTGCCTTCCTGTTACTGGGTCACTCAGGCCCCCAGAGGCTTACCCTGCCCCCAGAGGCTTACCTCAGGTTGTATCGTGTGCCCCATGACTGCAGAGTCTGAGGATTGGAACTCCAGACCAGCGTTGTCCTTGTGGGTGGAATATTGCAGTTGAATGCAAGTCATTAGCTGAGCACCTGAGTGGGTAACAGCCCCACCTGATTTCTTAATGGGGAACCTAGTGCCCTCCCTCCCACCTTGGGAGAGCCAGAGTTCTGCTCGAGTAAGAAGGAAACCACAGCATCTCTCACAACCTAGTTTCAGAAGAGTTGAGCAGCACTGGGTCCCACACTGCCCTTGCTTCTCTTGGTGTCGGCTAGTCCGGTAGTTCCAACAGGTAGGCATCAGGAGCACGTGAAAGCTGGCTGGCAGCCTGCATTCCTGCTTTCCTCCCTCACCTGTCTGCCTCCAAGCAAGCAAATCCCACAGTTCACGTCTTCTCTTTGGAGGTTAGCTCTGGGAAGAATACCTATTTCTGGGTGTCTATTTTACCACAGTAGCACGCTAATGGACATGGGGTAAGGACAGCCCTCAGCAAAAACTTGGGCCCGCTCACCTTCATTCCCCAACCAGCTGCCCTCTACTCCTGAGTCAGCTGTCAGCACATTACACCAGAGTTTTCTGGGGATGATGTGGGGACCAGTTTGGGACAGACATGTCTCTTTAAGCCCACACCCTATATCTCTGGAACGAATTGAACCCTCATGGAAAGAATGCCTCACCAGCTCCAGATTCCTGATAGGCCAGTGGGAGCAGTGTGGCTGGATCCACTGTCCTCTTGATGGTAGAGCCTGCTCACAGAAGCCCTGCGTGAGGACACAGTGGGGACTTAAATAGCAGACCGTTAGAAACGGGGGCTGAGGGCACAGATGTGTGCAGACACTCTTCTCTTAAGGAAGGCGAATCCCTTTTCCCGAGGCTGTCCTGCAAAGAATAGTTAGGACAGCAGGTAGAGAGGAATTGCCGTGACGTCAGCTTGATGCATGTCCTGAGAATCCAGGGGAAGTCTGAGCCCGGCCCCACGCCTCCCAGGACAACTGACCCGGGGCCGGGCTTTCAATCTGCCGCAGGGAACAGGAAAACTTTCCTAACAGCACCCTGGGGCCATGCTTGGTGAGCATCTTCCCCCTGAGGCTGAGTCTCTGCTTGACATCTCTCAGGACCTGGTGGCTTCTAGGAAGAAAGCCTGGGCTCTCCGTGGTCCTGAGGCAGGTCCTGGGTGATTTCATGACCAGTTTTGTTTTTTAAATGTCTGTCCACATTTTGGGTGTTTAGAAATAGAGGGAAACTAAATTCTCAGTGTTTGCTGTTACAGCAAGCCACCTGACACTTGGGCACACTATACAGCCTTCACCATCCTGGCATGAGGGGAAGCCTTACCCAGAGTGTACCTGAACCCCCTTCAGGGAAGCCAGGCCTCTTGATCCATATCATCTAGAAAGAGGGATACTTTTGTGAAGTTTTGTTTGGACTTTTTGAGCAGGGTCTCAGGTAGTCCAGGCTGGCCTCTAGCTCGTCACAGTCATCATTGTCTCCACCCACCAAGTCCCAAAATCATAGGCATGGGCCTTCACACCCAACTCAAAGCCAGACATTTCTTCTCCCTACCTGTGTATCCTGACCCCACCTCTGCTACTCAGGGAACCTCTGCTTAAGGGACCATCCAGCCACATCAGGTAGAGTGCTGCCCCCTATGGACAGATGTGGCATTGCAGCAGCACCCGGGAAGGCCACTGGGTGGTTATATACCCAGCTTTCTACCTTGCAAATGGGAGGTGGTGCTGGGAAGGCTGCAGGAGAATCCTGGGGTGCTCCCTGCTGCCAGCCATTGTTTGTCTGTGACCTCAACTGCAGGCATTGAGGAGGGAGTGGTTCAGGTCAGGGGAGACATCGTCTTCCCCAGGCTGGGTGTGGTGGTACATTCCTTCCTCAGGAGGCTGAAACTGGATAATCCCATGAACAAGAACTCTTCTCCCTGCTGGAGGAAGCCTGGGGGGCAGGGGGAGAGCTGGGTAGACAGTGTACCTGATTGAGCAGGAAGGAGGGGGCCGCCTGCAAGACCACTCCAAACGTCAAGGAGGTGGGAGACAGGTCCTCACTGGTAATACAGGTGTGCTGGTGTCCTTAGTTCCATCCAGCCTTTGGCACACTTGCCCCTGCCTTGTGCCAGGGGAGGGGGGATTTGGCCCAGCAGGAAGACATGGCGCCCTCACGTTCTCTGTCTACTTTGGTCTTAGTTGGTGGTGTTTGCCATTCCTATGACCAGAAGAGGGAGCCCACCCCTGACAGCCATGTGGTGGTGGTGTCTTGCTGAGTCCCTGTGGGCTGCTGAGACCGAGCACAGACAGAGTCTCTCTCTTCTCTCTGGCTTATTCCTACCAGCTACTCTACCAGTCAGGCCCCTCAAGACCTCTTGGCCAGGCTTCCCAAAGACCATCACTCAGGATGGAAGGACATGGCGCCAGCCCATAGAGACTAGGCAGGGCTCTGATTATGTCAAGCACAGTTGCCCAGCTTGGCAAGACAAACACACTCACTCACTCTGTGTCTACTTGAAACGTGATAGGCATCTTGAAATTGCCTGCTTGTGCCTACATGCAGCTGTCCCAGAAGAATGCTTGCTGATCGCTGGTTCCTGTGGGGATGGAGAGCCACCTTATCCCAGTGTCCCCATGTTGGCCACATTTCCCTGTTACATGTCCTAGGGCTTAGTCTGGGCATACAAGGCCTGTCACAGAAACATGGGGATCTGGGAAGGGGGGCTGCCCCCCCACCCTCCATGGAATGGGAATGTTACCTGTAGCTGGCCTGTGTCTCCACAGAGGGAGAGGAGCTGTCAGGAGCGACAGAAAGTGCCAGCTTTCCACCCCAAGAACCACGGCACAGTCACCAGATAAAAATGGCTGCCACAGGTCCCCCGGCTGAACAGCACTGCTGGCCAGTGGAGGCTGCTTGCCAGACAGGTGCCGAGCCCACCTGCAGCCAAGGTAAGGCCAGTTGAGAGCAGCCCAGCACCAGCTCCCACCAGGCTGCTCCCAGATGACAGCCGTGGCTTGGTAGATTAGGGGATAGACAGGGAAGCGCAGCGCTCAGGTGAGAATGAGGGAGGAGCCCTGGGTGGAGTCTGGCAGGGACCATTATTGGGACCCTAAAGCCTCCTTTCACCCCAGCTCCACAGAAGGGTCCTACTAGGTTTGGAGTCTCTCTTAAGCCTGTGGTACTGCAGAAGCCAGAGGGGCAGTTCTGTATGGGGAGGAGCTTGGGCCTGTCACCGAGGTTTCTCTGTGGGTAGCTGAGACAGAGCACAGACAGCCTCTCTGTGGGAATCCACCAGCCACTCTACTAGTCAGGCCCCTTGAGACTGCTTGGCCAGGTCTCCCATAGACCACTCAGGATGGAAGGACATGGCGCCAGCCCACGAAGACTGGGCAGGGCTCTGGCTCCCACTCCTTTTAAAGAGATGAGGCTAAAAGAATGTGGAGCCATGCCAGGGCAGCTGGGTTGTTCCCAGTTCATGCAGCTCCCTGGAGGCTGCCAGGTTCCAGATCTGCAGTCTGCCATGGCCCTGACTGCCTCCAGGAGACTCAGCTCCTTACTCATCCTGGAGTGAGAGAGAAAAAAGTATATGACTGGGACCAGTTTGTGTTCTCCCTTGGAATGGAATAATTCAGAAAATACAACAACAGTTTTGTGTTGTCTTGGTGCTGGGGGAGCCTTCAGCATCCCTGGGAAATCTCAGAGGAGCTGCTGGGGTCCACTGATGCTCCTCAGAACCCAGGGTGCTCCTAGCTCCAAGGACAAGCCTAGCACCCTAACAGTCAGCATAGGCAGAAGGCCAGGAAAGCATCCATGGTGTGGGCCCTCCGACTTCCATAGGAGGGACTAACTGAGTTCTTAGCGAGAAGAGACAGGCAGACTGAGGAGGCTGAGTGAACTCAAACTCTGAGGTCTCCCAACAGCCACCAGCACTAAGGTCCCCAGCAGCGGAAGTACCCAGACACCTGAGAGCCATCAAGGCAAGGCTGAGCCCAACAGGGCCAAATCGCGCTTCCTGTCCAACATGCCAAAGCTGGTGATCCCCTCGGCCACCACCAAGTTCCCCCCTGAGATCACCGTCACACCACCTACCCCGACCCTGCTTTCCCCCAAAGGCAGCATTTCGGAGGAGACCAAGCAGAAGCTGAAGGTGACCGTGGGTACCAGGCAGGGGGCCTGTGTTGGGGGTCTGGGAAGGGCTTGAGTCACGGGGAGGCCTGGGTGAGAATTTGGGTTAATGTCAAGAGGTTTAGGGTGAGGCCAGTCACTCCTGACCATGTCTTGCCCTCTGTGCAGTCAGCCATCCTGTCGGCCCAGTCAGCTGCCAATGTGCGGAAGGAGAGCCTGTGCCAGCCAGCTCTGGAGGTTCTGGAGACGTCCAGCCAGGAGTCCTCACTGGAGAGTGAGACAGACGAGGATGACGACTACATGGACATATGAAGGCCCCAGAGCCGCAGCTAGGCCTGGGACCCTGGTCCAGACCCTGGGCAAGACCAGAAGCCTTCCCATGTGAGGTCTCCTAAGCCTGCCCAGCCCCTCTTTACAACGCCCTGCCCCAGTTGAGGCTGTCCACACCCAGTGTGCTGGTCCAGAGGAAGATGAGGCCTGTCTTCAGCGCATGAGGATGAACTGGCTGTGGTCTGCACAGCGGGGCCGGCACTTGTTTTATTTTGTGAATATTGACTTTCTTTACAAGCCCATGTCCAGCTGCCCAGGCCCACAGTTCAGTGCCAAGATAGGCTAGCTTGGGTTCTGGTGGAGACATCGAGAGCCTAGCTCACACCATACCTTTTTTGTCATTGTTGTTCTTTTCTAATAAAGCTGAGAAAATGCTCTTTCCTTCTTTGCTTACCCTGGGGGGTGTTTACATGGTGCAGGGGCTACCCCCACCCCAAGTTCATGTTCAGAATCCCCTAGACAGCCCGGGGGAGACTCCTGGGTAAGGATAGACTATGTCAGAGAGGGTGCCAGGTTTCCTGGAGCTCCTGTAGTGTTAAGTGTAAGGACACAAAGAAGGCAGGGCCTCCGTGATGCCAAGGCGTTCACAGAAGGGCACCGTGGAGAAGGCGGCAGCTGAGGAGCAGGGAGGCGTGCCTCATCACAGTTCCTCCCTGACGGGACCAGTTACACAAGTGTGGAGCCCTGGCCAGAACAGATGTGGGCTGCTGGTTCAAAAGTAAGACTTGGGGGCTGGAGGGTTGGCTCGGGCATTAAGAGCACTGGCTGCTCTGCCAGGGTTCAGTCCCCACCCACCACACATATGGCAGTCCACCTCCAGCTCTAACTCCAGTTCCAGGAGATCAGCGATCCCTTCTGGCTTCCACAGGCGCTGCCCACGTGGTGCACAGACATGCATGCAGCAAAACAGAAGCAGATGATCTTGGGGAGAGAGGCCAGGTTGAAACCCAGAGACAAGATCTTGCCACGTACCAGATTGCCTGTGTAGCCCAGGCAGGCCCTGCCTCAGCCTCTTGAGTGAGGTTACAGGCATGGGCCAGAGCACTTGGCTAAAAGTTAACTTTTAAGACCACAACAGATCAGTAAGTCATGATATTGGCCCTTTCCCTTTCCTGGGCTCTGTGCCATTCATTTATTTGGGAGATACTTAGGTTCCAGGGGCCCATACCTTCCTGTCATGACTGCCAGCTACAGCACTTCAGAATCCCATCTGTCTCTCCTCAAAAGCTCTAGGCCAACCAGGCAGTGGTGGCACATGCCTTTATCCCAGCACTCGGGAGGCAGAAGCAGGCGGATCTCTGTGAGTTTGGGGCCAGCCTGGTCTACAGAGTGAGTTTAGGAAAGGCTCCAAAGCTCCACAGAGAAAAAAAACAAAAAAGCTCCAGGCCAGAATGGAGATGAGGTACCCTTTCATGCCTTCATGGACTGGGCACATGCCCGCAATCAAGAAGGAAACAACTATCAACTAGACCCTAGATCCTTAATCCAGGCCCTTCGGAGCTAGAAATGTGGCAAGCCAAGATGAGTCCTCACCAGACCAGCCATCTGGAGAGCCAAGAAGTGAGGGACAGTTGTCACTCAGCCAAGCCCCGCCCCCCCATGGTAGGGAGTACCCTCAGTCCCGGGCCTGCGGTGCTGGCATGGGCTGCCCCCTGCCACAGGGCCTGTGTACACACAAAGGCACCCATCCAGAGCACCCTGTGGCTTAGGAGGGTTCCCCCCCCCCTGGAAGGCGAGCATGAGGGTCTTGGGAGACTTGTCACCGTGTCTGCCTGTGGAGTCACAGGTATAGTGAGGACACGGTTACCTTCGGGGCAGCTTGGTCCCCACTCCTAACCACAGGTTACCTCAGACACTCAAGGGAGAGCCACAGGTGACCTCCAGCCCTGACTAGTGACGAAGAGGGAACAAGGCCCATAGAACAATGGGCTGGCTGAGACCCAGGACCAGAGGAGGATCACCAGCCAGATGGCTTCAGCTCATCCGCGCCAGCCCGCCTCCTCCCCCGTGAGGCCAGCCAGGGTGTCCGCATTGAGAAACCGCAGCTTCCCTGTCCTGATGTCTAGCCCAGGTGACAAGCCCAGGCTCACGGGCCTTCGTGGACCACCCTGGCATCAAGGATTCCCAGAAGCCACCAGAGGGTCTCCAACAGGTTCCTTCCTCCTCTGCAGAGGCTCAGAGAACCCAGAGCAGGGTGTGTTAGCTCGCCACATGACAACACTGGAGCCAGGCTGGCCTCAGCTCTGGGCTCCTCTGTCTGGGTGGTCACTCCGAAGCCTGCTGTGAATCAGGAATGACCTCAAGTCTATGCCGTGCACTTGCACTCCAAGCGGATTAATTTGCCCCACCTCCGCCTGCCAGGCCGAGTGGGTACTAGGCGACACCTCCCTGAGAAAAGCAGACGCCTGGGTCTGTCTTGAGGGGACCGGGACTTCGTCACCCACCCTGCAAGAAGCCTTGCGCGCCAGACTGGACTGTGTGACCCAGGGCCTGAGCTGCCTTGCCACATCCAGCTTCTCACGTGCCGAAGGTCTGAACGTCTGGGCAGTCCAGCCCCTCGTTCTGCCACAGGGTCCCAAGGCTGTGGTGATGGGGCAAGAATGTGCCAACTAGGCAGATCAGGCTCGCGACTCTCTAAGGGCACCTGTGGACTTTGAGAGGAGGGGGAGGAGGGAGCGGAGGGGAGGAGGGGTGCCGCAGAACGCTGGGCGGGGCCAGTGGGCGGGGCCGGGCCAGTGGGGAGGGAGCCCGTCCCGCAGTCCCTGAGCCACTGTGCCTGCTGGTTGCACACAGGACGCGCCATGAAGCTGGCCCTCCTGCCTTGGAGTTTGATGCTGCTGGTAACAATCCCAGGCCCCAGGCCCACAGCAGGTATGCCCCACTCTGCCCTTTCCGACCCCCGCTCCCTGCTCATCTGCCTGATCCGCCAGGCCCTAAGCAGACGCCCCTGTGGGTTCGTCCATCTGGCAGCCCATCTGTGGCTGTGCTGGGGAGTACTGGGAAGACATTCCGAGGCTCTTGGTTCTAGACACTTCTGGTAGAGACCGGAGGTCTGCATCAAGCCCGTCCTGCCCTCACTGGACGCTTGAAGAGCATGGCCTAGTTGGGAAGCAGGGGAGACCCAAGAGCCCTTGGCCTGCACGCCAATTCCCCAGTGGAGGGTGTGATCACATAGGGAGCCCCAGGCTCTGTCTCTCCCTAGGCTGGCCCTTATCAGCTGAATCAAGAAAGTCTAGCGAGAAGGCTGAGGCTTCCAGCCATGGGCCTCTCCCTGAGCTGGGCTGGGCGTCACCAGCCCACAGTCAGTCCCCTGCCTCACCCCATCTTCCATTGCAGGAAAGTGTCACCACCCCTCTCTTTTATCTCCCAGCATCTTGAAGCATCTCCCCCACACCCCTTTGCAGTCATTAAATCCTTCGCCAATAAATATTTATTGCTGCTCTTGAGTGCAAGCACTGGACTCAGTGAAGTGGGGCTGGCTAAGTGGCTTAGGCCCAGGCCTGGTCTCCTTCCTCAAGGGCCTGGGAAGGGCCGACCAGGTGAGAGATGCGATCTGGCCTGGGAAGTTAGCACCCCACCCCAGTCTGGGCCCTGCCACAGGTCGCCACAGCCCACAGGGGAAGGCCTGGACAAGATGTCCGTGGCTCCTGGCAGCAGTACTCCCAACTACATTGTGCTGGAATACTCACTGGAACGTCCCCTCCTACCCCCTAAAAGGGAGTGTCCTGACCGCCTTCACAGAGGGTGGGGCTCTCTGGGATTCAACTCTGACTCGACCCCCAGAAAGAGATGGGAAAAGCTCAGCCCAGACACCATTCCCTCCTGGACCGTGAATAGGACTCTTCGTGGCTATGCGCCCCCCAGCCTAGGCAAGCAAGGGGACTCTTTTCTAGCTGTGAGCAGCCACTCCGTTACCTGGGCGAAAATGGACCCAGCCCAAGGGACCAGTGGCTTTCCACTGTGCCCTTCGGTAGCCAGAGCAATTCCTGGTCAGCATTCGTGGATGCTTCTCGTGGACTCCAGAGGAAACCGGCCCTGGATGTAGTAGGGTACTTGACCCCAGTACATAGGGCTTTCTTCTCCAGGCACCCTGACGAGCTGCTCCCTGCACTGTGGAGAACAGATGGGACCCTGCTCTTGCCATCCGACCTGCATGGGCCTCCACAACTGTTGTGAAGACTTTCTGAACTACTGCCTAGAGATCTCACCCTCCTCGGGCTCCATGATGGGGGGCAAAGACTTCGTGGTGCAGCATTTAGAGTGGCCTCACCCTACTGGCAGCGTCTTTTGCAGGTGGGGGGCCCTAAGCATCTGGGTCACCAGGGCTCCCACACTCTCAACCCCATGGGGGGAGGGGCTGGAGATAGCGCCCCTGGGACCAAGGGCAGGCAGGAGGGCACAGGAACACCCTAGCCTAACCTGTTCCCTGAGGAACAGTGCAGGTCTTCAGAGCTGTTGGCTCAGGCTGGCTCTCCCATCTCTGTCCCTCAGGTTTAAGGAGAGTGTCCAGACCCTTGGCTATGTGGACAGCTTGAATCAAGTGCACTGTATCTCACCCTTGCTCTATGAAAGCGGCCACATCCCCTTCACCATCTCACTGGACAATGGCCGTTCCTTCCCCCACGCAGGCACTTGGCTAGCTGGTGAGCCCTCACTCTGCCAAGCTGGTCTAGGCTGTAAGCCTGTAGACGCCACCCTCCCTGGGCCCTGGTTTCCATCCGCAACACATGGCCATGGGACTTTCCCCAACGCTAATCCATGTACACTGACTGATACTAGACCCAGTGTGCCTACCTGTCCCTCTGGCTGAACCAGTCCCTTGGGCAAGGGTTTCTGTCACTCACCACGCCACCCCTGGCATCTAGACCCGAGTCCCAGACCACAGGGAGTTAGAGCTGTGGGGTCCTCATCAAGGTGGTTTAGATCGAGACCTGGCCCCTGGTGGTCCCTCAGCAAGGGGCTGTGGAAGGGCCAAGCGAGAGGTATAAATCTGACTTGGGGGGTCTCAGCTCTCCTGGCCACGGTGTCTTCCTACCAAGAGACCCCGAGGGAGACCACCATCTAGCTGCTTTTCGTGTTTGTTACTGAGAGGTTCTCAGAGCCCTCCAGGTCTCTTATGCCATTAAGTCTTTACTCATTCCTCACTCACCCCCTGCCCAGCACATCCCTACAAAGTGTCCGAGTCCGAGAAGAGCCAGCTGGTGAATGAGACCCACTGGCAATATTACGGGACGGTGGCGGACACCGGTGGAAACCTCAGCCTCACCTGGAATGCCTCTCTGCTGCCCATGCTGGCTGTCACCATTGAGCTGTGGGGCTATGAGGAGACAGGTGGGGCCTGCCGGGGGCTGGTGGAGGTGTCAGGAACTTCAGATGCTCCGATAGGAGAAAATGGGGACGGAGGCAGGGGCATGGGAAGCAGTTTGCAAGTGGAAAGGAAGAAGGGATTTGAGGCCAGCATTGCAGGTGAGGAGGGGTTTGCAGCTGGATGAAAAGAACAGCAACAGCTTCCGGCATGCGTGGTGGGCCCTAGATCCCAGTAGACCGTAGACAGTGCATAGTGAAGACAGAAGCAGCCACCTCCACTCTATCTCCACTGAGCCTGGCATGAACCAGAGCCGGTGATTCAAGTGTGTCCTCACTGGTCACCCAAGCCGGGGACCCTGCCAAAGCATCAGAGCGTGCCTGTCCACAAGGACCATCAATCTATCCATTTGTTCTCTTTCCATCATTCGGGGCAGTCAGTTCCAGAGACTGAGGGCAGGAAGGGGTCATTGGAGGGCTGACCCAGGTCTTCTCTCTTCCTCTAGGAAAACCCTACTCTGAGAACTGGACGGCCAAGTGGTCCTATCTGTACTCTCTGACTAGAAACACCCCCAACTCTGGCTTCTTTACTTTCACCCCCAAACCTGCATCTCCTGAGCACCAGAGGTGGAAAGTAGGTGCCCTGAGGATCAGCAGCAGCCAGAACTATGCAGGACAACAGTAAGGGCCTCCTCAACCCGTGATGCACCGGGATCACAAGACTGCAGAGCTTGCTGAGGAAGACCCGGGGGTCAGGTGCTTAGCAGCCAGCCCCTGGCTGGTGCGTTATTTCCTTTCTACCGCAGGGATGTGCTGGCCCTCTGGACCAATGATCACGCGCTGGCCTGGCACCTGGGTGATGACTTCCGGGCAGACTCTGTAGCCTGGGCCCGGGAACAATGCCTGGCCTGGGAGGCACTAGAAGATCAGCTGCCCAACTTCCTGACAGAGCTGCCAGACTGCCCCTGCACACTGGCCCAGGCCAGAGCGGACTCTGGCCGCTTCTTCGTAAGCCCCTGAACCTATTAAGGGCCCCCAGAGAGCGGGAGGAGGACAGGAGGGACCAGCCTCCCTGACTGAGGTAGACAGAGGCCACCAGGAGGTAGGGTGGGATCTGAAGGTCTCCTCCTCGGGGTTGGTTCCCAGGGAGGGAGGGAGGGAGGGAGGGAGGGGATGCCGAGCCCAGATAAACAGCTCCTGGATACTCTGCAGACTGACTATGGCTGTGACATTGAACATGGCAGTGTTTGCACCTACCACCCAGGGGCTGTGCATTGTGTGCGCTCTGTGCAGGCCAGGTGAGCTACCCGACCAGGGGTGGGGGATGGGCAGGCCTTCGGGGCAGCTGGTAACAGTGGTCTTGACTCGCTCTCACCCTACCTAGCCCCAAGTATGGCTCAGGCCAACAGTGCTGCTACACAGCAGCAGGCACACAACTCCTGACCTCCGACTCGACGAGCGGCAGCACCCCTGACCGCGGCCACGACTGGGGTGCACCCCCATACCGCACCCCTCCCCGTGTGCCGGGCATGTCCCATTGGCTCTATGACGTCATGAGCTTCTACTACTGTTGTCTCTGGGCACCTGAGTGTTCCCGCTATATGAAGCGGCGGCCCTCCAGTGACTGCCGAAACTATAGACCGCCACGCCTGGGTGGGTGCTGGCCTGGGTGCCTGACGGCAGAGGGAGGGTCATGCCTGATTGGGAAATGCCAAAGCAACCTACCCGATCCTCTGATTTCACCCCAGCCTCTGCCTTTGGGGACCCCCACTTTGTCACCTTCGATGGCACCAGCTTCTCATTCAGCGGAAGCGGCGAGTACGTGCTGTTGGAGGCAACATTAAGTGACCTGAGGGTGCAGGGACGGGCCCAGCCTGGGAAGATGCCCAATGGTGAGGCAAGGCTCCATGGTCTCTATTTGGGTGTGGTGCTGTTGGGTCATCCAGGGTCGTAGACGGGAGCCAATCCCATTCTGCACCCACCACCTAGGCACCGAGGCCCGGGGCACAGGACTGACTGCAGTAGCTGTCCAAGAGTACAACTCGGATGTGCTGGAGGTGAGGTTGGCAGACAGCCCTCAGGTCCTGCAAGTGTTGCTGAACCAGAAAGCACTCAGTTTCGCTGAACAGAATTGGATGGACCTGAAGGGTGAGTGGCATGGCCAAGCATGACCCAGAGGTGACCTATGGCTTTCATGCTGTCCCTAGTCCTGGCTATAGGCTGTGGTAGAGTCTGGGGCTCAGATACAGAAGCAAGGGTTCCCTGGGACTTGGAGAGGTCAAGACCCGCATGGCCACAGGTTTGAGGGATCCGTGTCCTATGTGTGACTGTCTTAGGCCAAAGAGAGCAGTTGCTCAGCCTGAGGTCTGTTATCACACCTTCCTATCCATGGGAATGCCTGTCATAACTATAGGGCCTGCTCAGAGCCCTGAAAGGCCCTAGCATACAGTCCTCCATATGGCCCACAGAAGCCTAAAGACCACGATGATGCGACTCATCTCTCTGCTGTGGTCACTTGTTCCATTTTCAAAATCCACTGCAAAGGCACCAGCCCTACAGACTGAAGAACACAGGTTGGAAGATTTAAGAACACAGGCAGCCAGGAGCCACAGCAATGGCATCCAGCTCTCTTGCCACCAGGCTCTGCTGCCCCAGAGTTGAACAATAAAATGCCTCCTAGTGGGGATGGGTGAGAGCATCATGTACAGAGACCTTCAGGAAGGGCCACAGCCGGCCAGGCTGTTGTCACATTGGGGATTGACCCTAACATGTAGCCTCAGCACAGAGAAGGAAGAATCCCTTCAGGGGATGGCGTTGAGGCCATCTGGAGTGCGTACGGATGTGGGACGGGAGTGGTGGCATGTCAGAGGTCAGCAGGCCATCCTAGGTACATCTTCCTATTTTCCTACAAGTGCCCTCTACACTACCCTGGTGCTGTGTCAAGGGTTGGCGGCGGGGGGTGGGGGGGGTGGGGGGGTGGGGAGGACACGACGACTCTAGCCCATCTCTACTTGTGGCCAGGTATGTTCCTGTCAGTGACTTCTGAGGATAAGGTATCGATCATGTTGTCATCGGGGGCTGGCCTTGAGGTCGGTAAACAAGGTCCTTTCCTGAGTGTGACCATCCTGCTGCCTGAGAAGTTCCTGACCCACACCCAAGGTCTACTGGGGACACTCAACGATAACCCCAAAGATGACTTCACCCTGCCCAATGGGCAGGTCCTGCCCCCGAATGCCAGTGCTCAGCAGGTGTTCCAGTTTGGAGCCAACTGTGAGTGACGTGGAGGAACAAGCCAGGCAGGGAGGGTGAGAAGGGATTGGACAGGGTGACTTGTGGATCAAGGAGAGAAGCCTGGCTGTGGCAGGCCCACACAAGACCGACACCTGTCTCCCCAGGGACTGTCCCCAGCTCCTCTTCCTTGTTCACCTATGACTCCCAGTTTCTGGTCGACAAATTCTTGAACCAACCCAAGCACGACCCCAACTTCAAACCACTCTTCCCCAATGAGACCACACTCAGCCCCAGCCAGTCAGAAGAAATGGACAGACTGTGTGAGCGTGACCATTTCTGCACCCTTGACGTGATAAGTACAGGGGACCCGAGTGTGGGCAATGCCACACGGGCCGCCCACCAACTACACCAGCAGCGTCTGAAGAGCCTGCAGCCTGGTAGGGAGCGGGAAGGGTGGGGGGTCCAGGGGTGGACCCTTCGGGCTGCCGAGCCTTGTTCGGTGGCCAGCAGCTCAGGCCTGTCCTCTGTGCTCTGCCCCATGCCAGTGGTGTCCTGTGGCTGGCTACCCCCACCTTCGAATGGGCACAAGGAAGGCTTGAAGTACCTGGTGGGCTCCACTGTCCGTTTCAGCTGCAAAAGCGGCTATGGCTTGGTAGGATCAGAGGCTAGCACCTGCCGGGCGGACGGTACCTGGTCCACGCCCACCCCAGAGTGCCAGCCAGGTGAGATGCCCCTCCCGTGAGCGGTCTTGCCTCTGCACACGCCCGTGTCTCCTTGCCCACTGTCCCCCCCTCTCATCTGCCAGGACGGAGCTACACGGTGCTGCTGAGTATCATCTTCGGAGGTCTGGCCATAGTGGCTCTCATTTCTATCATCTACATGTTGCTGCATCGCCGCAGGAAGAGCAACATGTAAGCAGAGCCTCCCCGCCCGAGGACATCACTCAAGAGCCACCAACCTCTGTCCCTCTTTAGCTCTCCTGGGTCCCAGCAGCAGTTGGTGAGACCCGTGTGCCACTTTAAACCCATATCCGTTGCAGGAGCATGTGGAGTTCACAGCCCTGAGACAGGAGCACGCTTGACCGACAGCATCGTGCCATACGGTCGCCAAGACCCAGCCTCCCAGGAGAAGCCCAAGTCACATGTACCCTAGTCCTATGATCCCCACATCTAATATCTGTGCCTTCAACACGGTGAACCTATTACCTGTGGCTAACCTGTCCTTTTGACTGAGGCACCATGCCAGGTATTCCAACTCCCGAGCCTTACCCCCTCCTCCATCTATCCATACCCTGAACTCTGTCTGTCTACTGATTATGGCTCCGATTCCTCAGACTTGAAGAATCCTCTTCATGTCTTGTCCTAAAACCGGAGTGCTTGTGTCCCAAGCCCCAATACTCCTGCATTGGAAGCTCACACGTCCCTCACTCCCCAGGGCTTGATAGACTGAGGCCTGGCGCCTGCCCTCCTGTGAGGGCCCCCAGAACTGAGCTGCCTTGGTTCCTGCACCATGACCCCACTTGAGAGCCCCGGGGAGGCCCAATCCCACAGTGAGGAGAGGCCTCGGGCAGAAAAGAGACACCCTTTGCTTGTCAGGCTTGTACTCCTACCTCTTCCGCAGCAGACTCAGGAGCACCCTTCCCTGCCTATACAAGGAGAAAACAAGCTCACGTTACCTCTTCCCTGTGCGCGTCTGCTTGTGCCTCAACACTCGTCCACAGTTGCCTGGGAGGTCACCTCCTAATAGACGGGAGGCTGAGCCCTGCCTGCTTCCTCTGCTCCTGCTCCACCTGACATCGGCTCCTCCAAGCTTTTTCATATGTAGGATTAAGAAGAGTCACGGAGGCCGGCGGTGGTGGCGCACGCCTTTAATCCCAGCACTTGGGAGGCAGAGGCAGACAGATCTCTGTGAGTCTGAGGCCAGCCTGGGCTACGGAGTGAGTTCAGGGAAAGGCATCAAAGCTACACAGAGAAACTCTTGTCTCAAAAAAAAAAAAAAAAAAAAAAAAAAAAAAGTCATGGGAACTAATGAAAAGGTTGGTGCTTGCAAAAGGCTCAGCAGGGCCATCACGATGGGTACCTCAGGAGATGGAAGAGACAGGTGCCCTCTGCCTAGTCTCCTACCTCCTCCCCAGCCAGGTGCCTAAGTGTCACCCTCGAGGGCTGGCCATGGTGACACTGGCGTCTCTATCGTTTATGAGCATCCTTGCGGCAGGAAGGGCAACATCCCCCTCCGATGTCCCTGGGAAAAGATGCGTGGCCCAAGCCTGGCCTGAACTCCAAACCCTGCCCTGGTGCCGTCACGGTAAGGGCCCACGCCTAAGTTCTCAGATGACTAGAACCCATGTTCCTCAGCCCAGAGATGTCCAGAAGCCAGGCACAGAACTAAGCCTCTTTTATTTGACCTGCTCACTTAGTCTTGGAGCAAATGCTGTGGGAACACAGATCAGTAGCCAGCAGAAGGACCAGCAGGGCCCAAAGGCCCCTGAATGAGCGTTTTGTGAAGGTCCTCGGCAGAGCAGGGTGGGCTCAGAACTGTACATCGTCTCAAAGAGTGTGGCAGAGCTCCACCTACCCACAAGTGTATCTGGGACTTAGCGTGAGCTGCACTTCCAGGGGCAGTCACATGAGGGCAGAAGAGGGCAGCAACCGTGAATGCTGGTGGCACCAGACCCTAGGTGATTGGGGATGACAACCTCTTGCAGACTTGCTCACGCTCCGGGCCAAGGTTCCTGCACCACCCCCCCATGTCCCATATCCCATATCCCCCTGACTCAGGAAGGTTGTCCACCTTTGTCCAGCTGATACTGGCTGAACTGGAGTCCAGCCTTCCCACCTTAGCTTTACCCATAGCCGGAAGTCCTAGCCAGACATGGAAGAGCTGAGTGGGCAAGGGCAGGTCCCTTGGAGGATTTTCAGCAAGAACTGCGTGATGGGGTGCATTGCGTGTAAACGACCAGTACCTACAGACTTGGGGGATGGAGCGCCTAGAATGCTACAGGAGGAGCCGGCCTCCTAGGTTCTAACTTCCCAGCAAAAACACACACACACACACACACACACCGCACACACACTGCTCCATTTTCTATTTCCTTAGGTTTGCAGTTCAGGGCAGGGTAGAACTGAGGGTGTCTGTCTTGGCTGTCAGTCTGGTACTTTCCTCTCACAGATGAGGTAAAGCAGGACTTGTCTCCCACTGCCTGAGTCCCCCAGGGGGTCCCTGAGCCAAGCTAAGCCAGGCTTGCCACTTGGCAGAGAGTGAGAGGTAAGCTTCTTGGACAGGGCCTGTACACATGGGAGCAGGGAGTTTCACAGGTCCATTAGAGCACCCTAGGAAGTCTCTACACCAGGACCACAGGAGCTCTAAGCCGAGTGGCGGCCGCATGCCTATAGTCTCAGCTACTCGGGAGACTGAAGCAGGAGGATTGCTGGAACGCATAAGTTTGAAGCCAACCTATGCGTCATGTCTCTTGAAAACAAACAGGTTGGAACCTCAAAACCGGTCAGGGTCATTTCAGTTAAAGGAACAGCCTAAGAACTTGTGGGCCTGTCTGGGGAACAGAGAGGATGGGTAGAGGACACTCGAGGTGTCTCTCTGGCCAGGGCTGAAGCATCTAGACTTCATCGTGAGTAAAGCATGGCCTACTTTGACCTGCCGCCGTTCCCATGACAACCCAGGATGGGCCCTAGACCTGTGCCCACACCTCCCATCTAAAGAAGGGAAACGGGTGCTCTGGCCCCAAACAGCTGCTGTTCTTAGCGCCAAGGACAAGCTGGACTGGGAGGCCCCGCCACCTCACGGGGACTTTCCTGGGGGTCTAGAGAAGCCAGGTGCTACTCGGCCTGTGTGAAGGTGAAAGGTACCAGAGCAAGCCAAGACCCTCAGAGCATGGAAGGGCCTTGACCTCAGAGATGTGTCTCTCTAACGGCAGCCCCAGGGCTTGCAGGAGGGCAACGCTGGGAATCTGCGGACAAGCTACCCCTTGGAGTGAGAATATGCAAATAACCAACCCCAGTGGTCTGCCCTCCCGCTCTGGTACCCAGGGGCCGGGAAACAGAACCAGCAAGGCACCTGCAGGATCCTAGCGTCGCCTCTAGACAGAGAGACAAAAGGAGATGTGTGTTCCCGCGTGGATGGGACCCAGGAACCAACAGAAGCCAGAACGGTGAGGTCATGTGGGTACACTCAGCGAGAGTTACAGAAGCAGCAGTATCATTGCAGACTCTGGCCACTGAAGCAGAGGGAAGTACCTGCCTGCCTTTCTTCTGTCTCCCAGACCTGGGAACTTGAGGAACTAGGGCCTGTCACTGGCTAAGGGCAATCGGGAACAGACACAGCGGGCGAGTGTGAGCTCCTTCCTCTCCTGCCGAAATGGTTCCCTTGGGAAGCCCCATAATGGCTGCGAGTCAGTGGGTGAGGAGCAGCAGGCTCCTCGAGAGGCGCCTATCCTCAGGTTCAGTGCCTGCTGCGGGCCGCAGGAATATATCATAGGAACTCAGCTGGTTATGGCAAAGTCACTACCTGGAGGGATCAGGGAATTCCTCCAGAGGAAGCCAAATCCCAAGGAGTTTTTGGTGTTACTTGGCTTGTTATATATCAGCTGTCTTCTGTTATGAAAATCATGTGTGCCTTCATAGTTTTCCCAATTGACTTTCCCCTAAGAAGGACTAACAGTGTAGACTGAGCACTCTCTAGATATACACATTCCAGGGAAAGGCTTTCTCTGGAATCAGATTATCTCCTTTAGCCACTTTCAAGGACTACAGGAAACACCACCCAGGTGGGTGCCCAACTTCCGAGGACTAACAATGATAACAGCCCGCCTGCAAGTCTCCTGACTTAAATTCCACAAGGAGACACCGCCCAGGGGGGCGCCCAACTTCTGAGGACTAACAATGATAACAGCCCACATGCAAGTCTCCTGACTTATGGTAAATTCCACAAGGGGACACCGCCTAGGAGAGGTGGACGTTAAGTAATAGCTTTACACAATTTAGCTCGGACCCTCCCTTTATTTACCGGGACTTCCAGGGCATAGAGAGGAGAAAAGAGAATGGAAGAACTAGACGGGTAAGAACTTGAGAGGAACAAACCGAGATGGGGAAGAACTAGATTGAAGGGCTAAAAGAGAGGACTAGAGGAACGAGATGGAAGATGAGGAAGAGCCAGATGGGGAAGAACAAGATGAGGAAGAGCCAGATGAGAGAGAAGGAGACAAGAGAGGAGCTGATAGGGGAAATAACTAGATAGATGAGAACCTAGAAGGGACAGAACTAGATGAAGGAATTAAGATAGAACCTAGAGGGGGCAGTAGATAAATATAGAGAAATCAGGCAAGAAAGGAGCTAGACATGAGAACAGAACTGAAGCTGTGTATAAAGGATGTTATGTCAGAGGAATTAAAGCAAGTAGACAATAGAGCTGTGCTGAGATTCTATTTCCTGAAAATAGTCCTCGCCGTTAGTAGTTCTCTCTCCTGAGCCCCTGGGATGTATAATATTAAGGCTGGTCCCTCTAATATTATACAAGAAGTGCCATGAGGACAAAGAAGTGGTTAATGTGGCATGTGTGGCCCCGGCAAGTCAGGAAACCAGTAGGAGGTGCCTGGCTCCGGCTGAGTTTTTGAGGGTGAGCATGAGGTGGAGAAGGGAGGCTGAGCAGATGCCTGCTCCTGCCTCAGCAGCCTCTACCCACAGACCCACCTTCCAGCCATGCCATACTACATCCCCAGCCTCCCTTGAACCTAGGATGGTCACGTGTCTAGCCAGGATTCTCCCAGCCCAAGCCTGTGAAATCCACTGGCATCCCTCTAGGCTCTTGTCGCCCGAAGGGTAACGTCGGAAGCCAGGCCAACGGGTGTCCCAGCTAGGTTCCAGCATGGGAAGGCCCCACCCCCCACCCCAATCTGTTCAGCCATCATGTAGAACTCTGAAAACAAGAAATACACTTCTTTTGTGATCCAGCCGTGATGGCATTTGGAGCTGGTGGTTGTTGCCTCTGAGGGTCCTTCTGAAGATAAATTAGAGCATGGTGGTCCCTGCCCCTAGTCCCAACACTTGAAGGGAAGCTTGAGTGTCAGGCCTGGACTACATAGTGAAACCCTGCTGCAAAAATCAATAAACAAACAAGTAAGTAAATATTTCTTGGCTAGCCTAGAGCTTGCTGTGCAAGACCTGTGCTGGTCTTGAACTCATGGAGATCCGCTTGCCTTTGCTTCCTGAGTGCTGGGATTAAAGTTGTGCACCACCATAAAAACATATTAAACACCAGAAAGAGAGCTATGAAAACCTGGCCTTGCCTTTTCTATTAGCTTTGAAGCTAAATGTAGAAGCTAAAGCGGCCTCCAGTGAAGAAGCATTTTACCGAACACGGCGGCAGCTGGGCACCCCGGCTGAGGTCCCCCTACTGGGGCACACACCGTCACATCATGCAGTCAGGTCTGGCTTCCTTGGAGAAGCAATCTCCACAGGCTGGCTGATGAAGCAGGACACACATCACCCTCCTAGAGCCAGATGCCATACACACACACACACACACACACACACACCTGACACCCCCAACCCCATCATTGCACAAGGATATCTCTCTGGTTTTGCTCTTTGCCAAATGGGGAGGGGGGAGCCCAAAGCCTTTGTCAGTTTACCAAGGCTGCCTGTTTCTCTTTCCTTCCTCTTCCTTTGATTAGAATGAGCACAAGAGAGATCCTCTTGCAATAGCGGACAGGAAGAAATGTCCTCTGAGGGCTCACCCTCCCCACATCAGCTTATTGGGGATTAACAGAGGCTAAGCCTGCACGTGTCCCACCCTCCCCGGCTTCAGCCTTCAGCTGTGTAGAATCCCCAGGCCTGATGGCCGATGAAGGGTCCCAGCTCCTGAAGGGAACCTGCGTCGCCCGTGGCAACAGGAACAGGTGCCGGAGCGGATGCTTCCTCCTGGGATCCAGTTCGCACAGGGTGTTCCAGCCAGCTCTGGGGCCCCTGCCCTTTGTCACATTCTTTCCTTCCCAACTTCCTGCCGCATGGATCTCAAGTTCCAACACAGAGCAGTGGACAGATTTAGAGACAGCTGGAGCAGCCCTCCCACAGCTGTGGGACCTGCTTCTCCCATAGCTGCAGGCATGGGTAGACTTCTGGGGATCAAATCCCAGGCTTCATACTCGCTGAGTGGTGTCTCCACTGAACCATTTGTCCCAGCATTCCATGGGCCGGCTGGCCTTTTCCCTCTCCCCTCTCTTCCCTCCCCTCTCTTTTCCTTCTTTCTTCTTTCCTTTTTGTTTTTTTTTTAGAATCTGTGTAGCCCAGTCTGGCCTTGAACTCACTATCTAGCCAAATTAGCCTCAAACTCACAGCGACCCTCCTATCTCACCCTGCCAAGTGCTGGGATTATAGGCGTGGGTCCATCTTACGGTGCTCTGTTGTTTACTGGCTCATTTATTTCTTCTTTTTTAACGGAATGTAATGAAACCTTTTTTGTTTTAAAGATTTATTTATATGTTAACAGTATTCTGCCTGCATGTTTGCCTGCAGGCCAGAAGAGGGCGCCAGATCTCATTACAGATGGTTGTGAGCCACCATGTGGTTCCTGGGAATTGAACTCAGGACCTCTGGAAGACCAGCCGGTGCTCTTAACCGCTGATCGGCTTGTTTATTTCTGAGACAAATTCTCTGTAGCCAAGGCTGGCTTTGGACTCCAGATCCTCCTGGATCAGCCCCGCTTCTCCTGGGATGGCTAGTGTGAGCTACCAAGCCAGGCTTCCTCCCTCCCTTCATTCCTCCCTTTCCTTCCTCCTCTCTCTCTTCTCGTCTTCTCTCTCTTCTGCTGTGCCAGAGATCTTATCTAATCTTTTGTGTTTTGGATAAATGTTCCCGCAGAGGCCTCTATTTGCTAAAGACTTTGTCACCAGCCCTTTATTGGGAGGCACACTCTCGCGGGAGGTCTTCAGGTCCACGGCCATGCCCTCAAAGGGAAAGTGAGGACCCAGACTTCTTTCTTCTGCACCCAGCCTTGAGAGTGGGCTTCTTTATCCAAAAGCACTTCAAATAGTATGATTGCCACCACAGCCCCCCAAAGCATCATGAACTGAAACCTTCAAAGTAAATCTCGGCTTTTTTTTTTTTTAGACGAGGTCTCGTGTAGCCCTAGCCGGCCTCAACTCACTCTGTAGCTGAAGATGATCTTAAACTGATCTAGTTGTTCTACTCCCGAGGCTGGGATTACAGGCTTGCACCACCACTCCCAAATTCAAAGTCAACCGCCCCTCCCCCTCCGCTTCCTCTTCCCATAGGAGTTTGCTCAGAATCCCAGGCTGATGTTTAATTCCTGAGCCTCCACCCAGATATCACAGTTGATGTAGTCTGATTCATGGACTGTTTTTTTTTTCCTTTCCTCTCTTAGGGTTGGTTGTTTCACTATTTGAAAGTCATGGGATGGTTTCTGTTTTCCTGTGGCCGTTTTTGTTGTTTAATATTTCATAATTAGGTTTGCAAACCATCTGGATTAGATTGTTTGTTCAGGTGTGGGGAGTTCAAACTGCAATTGTTTCCATCCAAGTGACTCAATAGTTCTACTGAAGCCGTCCCTTTTCCACTGCATTGCATGTCCGTCTGTCTGTCCGTCTGTGTCCGTGTCCCCCCCCCCCATCAGAGGTTGGCATCCCTGCTCCGTTCCATTGGTCAAATCTGTTTACTTTGTAAGGATACTACACCGAGTTGATGACCACGCCTTCCTTCTGCACAGTCTCTAGATAACTGTCCCTGCCCCTGATGGTTTTCCTTGCTTTTTCCCATTATTGGGGTTTGGAACCCAGAACTCTAGCATGCTATACAAGCCCTCTACTACTAAACACACCCACCGCCCCACATCTCTCCCTTTTGATTTTTTGTGCCGTGTGTGTGTGTGTGTGTGTGTGTGTGTGTGTGTACTGGCCAGGACTTCCCTTATATGACCTACTGAAAGGAAAAGATAAAAGTGAGTGATTTTTATCTTGACCCTGATGTCAAGAGGAAGGATTTTGTTTTGCTTTGCCATCTAGTATGATGCTTTACTATAGTTTTTATGTGAGCATTGATGCATTAATTTTTATTACTAGACATTAGTTTACTAGACATAGTTACTAGACATTTACTAGACGTAGTAAATTTGTTTACCAGACATTGATGTGTTAAACAACTTCTCTATACTGTAGGGTTTTTGTTTTTTTGTTTTTTTTTTTTTTTAAAGCCACATCCTATCAGATGGAGGAAGTTTCCTATTTCCAAATTTTTATCATGAGTGAATGTTGCCAAATTTTATCAAATGCTTTTCCACATCGATTGAGGCGGTCAGTTTTGCTTCTCTCTTTTTTCTGTGAGGGTGCTGAATCACACCGCTTGTTTTTCTAACTTTTAGCGCTTCTTGTGTTCTTGTTGATGGGGTCTACTCCACGTCCTTGCGTTTAGCTCGCTCACATCTGGCTGCTCTCTTAGAAATTGTCAGGTTCTATTCTCAAAGTTATGCTAGCCTGACTAAAGTCTGGGAAACATTTCCTCTCTTTTCTGGAAGAGTCTGTGAGAGACTGCTGCTGTTTCCCTGGCTCTGTGTTCGCAAGGATTCACGGAGGAAGCCTTTCCCTGTGAACTGTTTATTTTGCCCTCACCGGGTCTCGGCATTGTTCTAATTGGTGGTACTTATTTATGAGCTTGGTTGAGTAACTTTTTGCATTTCGAAAGGGCCGTTGGAAGTGCTCTTACTGTGGACAAGTGAGTCATGTCCTTGGTAATATTTCTAATGGGCAAGTGAGTCATGTCCCAGTGAGGATTTTTAATGGATCTTGGCCTTTAGTTATAAATATTTAAATATTAAAGAAATTGGTCCCACATCATATTATGTATTGAAATTTTTTTCTCTAAGTTTTCTACTGGCTATTTATTTTTCCATATTATCTTTTTTTTTTTTATTATGTATACAGAAGAGGGCGCCAGATCTCATTACAGATGGTTGTTAGCCACCATGTGGTTGCTGGGAATTGAACTCAGGACCTCTGGAAAAGCAGTCAGTGCTCTTAACCTCTGAGCCATCTCTCCAGCCCTTCATATTATCTTTTAAAATTAAAATTTTTTAAATTTTTATTTTTTCAGACAGGGTCTCATTATGTAGCCCTGGCTAGTCTGGAACTCCCTACATAAATAAGACCGGCCTTGAACTCACAGAGATCCTCCTGCCTCTGCCTCCTGAGTGCTAGGATTAAAGGTATGTGTCACCTAAATTAAAATTTTAATTTTTATGATCAGTTTTCTTACTAGATGCACAGTTATTTTATTCAAGATATAAAATATGATACTTTTCTTTTGAGACAAGATCCCACTGTGTAGCCCTGGCTGGCCTCCAACTCACAGAACTCCACCTGTCCTAGCTCCTGAGTGCTGGGATTAAAGGTGTGTACCACCATGTTCAGTGATGACTTCATTTTTCTAATTGTTTTACTCTTGTGTATGTGGTTTCACTTTTAAAACAAGTCTTCTTTTTTGTTAGCATATATTAACAATATAAAATAAAGGTTTATAGCCAGGCAGTGGTGGTGCACACCTTTAATCCCAGCACTCAGGAGGCAGAATCAAGCAGATCTCTTTGAGTTCAAGGCCAGCCTGGTCTACAGCTCGAGATCCAGGACAGGCACCAAATCTACACGGAGAAACCCTGTCTCGAAAAACCAAATAAATAAATAAATAAAAATAAAGGGTTTATCTTAGTGTTTCAAGTTTTCCTTTACATTTTATTACTGAGGGACAGAAGCGCTTGTACAGAATGATGCCTGTGTGGGGCCAGGGGACAGCTTGGGGACTCAGTTCTCTCCTTCTACTCTGAATTCTGGGGATTGGACCAGGTTGTCAGCCTTGGTTAGACGCTCTGAGCCATCTCACTGGTCCTAATTTTTTAAATTATTTGTTTTTTTCTGTACTAAAGATAGAACCCAGGATCTTACTATGCTAGGCAAGTACTGCACCTCTGGCTATCATATTTTATTCCTCCCCCCACCTCCCGGCTTTTTCTTTTCTTTTCTTTTCTCTCTTCTCTTTTCTCTTTTCTCTCTTCTCTTTTCTCTTCTCTTCTCTCTTTTCTCTCTTCTCTTTTCTCTTCTTTTCTCTCTTCTCTTTTCTCTCTTCTCTTCTCTTTTCTCTCTTCTCTTCCCTTTCCCCTTCCCTTTCCCCTTCCCTTTCCTTTTCTTTTCTTTTCTTTTCTTTTTTCTTTTCTTTTCAGAGCTGGGGACTGAACCCAGGGCCTTGCACTTGCTAGGCAAGCGCTCTACCACTGAGCTAAATCCCCAACCCCACCCCTGGCTTTTTGAGAAAGAGTCTTTCTTATTATATAGCCCTAGCTAACCTGGTACTTATTATATAGCTCAAACTGGCCTTGAATTTGTAGCAATTCCTCTGGCCTCTGCCTCCTAAGATTACAGGCATGTGATGCCACGCCAGGGTTTGTTTATTTTTTTTTTAATTTATTTGGTTGGTTTGTTTTGTTGTTGTTATATTTGGGGATAGAAAGATGGTGATGTGTAGCTGTTTCCTCCAATACTGAAACCCTCCATCCTGCAGAAAGCTCCTTAAGACAGAAAGGAAACAAAAGAGCTTTGGGAAGTCCCTAAAACTGACCAGATTCACTTGGCCCCCTTGTTCCCCAGAGTATGTAAGCTGTAAAGACTGCTGAGAGTCACTCTCAGACAAGACAAGCTGCAAGACTCTCAGAAGAGGCTCAGACCAAGCTCACTTGGTGGAAAGAACAAAGTTAAGGAGCCTGGAAGCAGTAGAGACCAGTGGGACAGCCTAGAGCAGTGGTCCTCACCCTTCCTAAGGCTACTTGAATGCAGTTCTGAATGTGGTGGTGACTCCCAACCAGAAAATGATTTTCAATGCTACTTCCTAACTGTAACTTTGCTACTGTGATGAACAGTAACATAAATATCTATGTTTTCCAACGGTCTTAAGACAACCCCTGTAAAAGGGTCATTCCACCCCCAGATGTGTCACGGCCCACGTGTTGAGGACACTGGCCTAGAAGAAACCCAAACCGCCAAGGTGCCTAGAAGCAGCTCAGGCCAACTGAGCCACGGGGCAAAGACTCTTCGGCCTACTGAGCTACCCGCAGGCTGTGAAGTTGCTCTGGGTTCCCAGCTTTTGTGAGCTCTCACTCATGCTGGGGTAGAAGTAGCTGTCCCCTGTTACAGCAGGACTGGACCTAACAGGGCCAGTTGTTTTTGGTTTGTTTGTTTGTTTGTTTCCAGGGGCCAGTTTGCTAAGACCTCTGCCCCATATTCTCCCACCATCCTATGTTGACTCATGTCTGGCTTCAATCAGACCTTCAGGAAGTACGTCCAGTCTGGTGGCCAATCAGGGTCCTGCTTGACAACAAGCAGGAACTGTTCTCGATATTTTCAGTCAGACAGACCACAGCTGCTGACCAGATGTCGTGAGCCAGTCATAAAATGTTCCCTGTACCAGTGAGAGTCTCTACCCAATCACTTCTAAGCACACTTGACCACAGCTGGAATTCCCCTCGCTGTGCTTAAAAGGAGCCTGCGAGCTTCTCTCAGGGTCACCGTTTGCCACTGTGTCAGATAGTTTGACCCCAACATGCTGAAATCGTTTATTAATTGCTCTCGTTGATTGCATACGAGAATGGTGGTCTTTTATGGGACTTCTCACGGACCCTAACAGGGGCTGCTGTTGTCTTCAGAGTCCTTTCTGTTCCTGTCCGTAACCCCTCACCCATATTCCTGTAAGTAAGCCCAATAAAACTCACTGGTTCACTAAGTCGGACTTTGGTGGTAGTATCTGTACTTTGGCCTGTCCTCAATTCCCTATCTGGGGTGAGTAGACATTTATTCACTTCTCTCCAGGACTACTCCTATGGCTCATTGGTGAGCCAATGAGTTTATTGGGGTCACTTTCAAGTTCATCTATTCTGCTCTGGTATTTATTCTGGATCGCCCTTGGATTATTAACACTCCAGTAAGCTCATCTGTGAAGCGGAGAACATTCTAATTCCTTTCATTAGAATTCTATGAATTGAGGCCAGGTATTGTGGGTAAATACCTTTTAATCTCTGCACTCAGGTGGCAGAAGCAAACAGATCTCTGTGAGTTCAAGACCAGCCTAGTCTACATATAGTCTCAGGCCAGTAGGACTACATAGTGAGACTCTGACTAAATAATAATCATAATCATAATTCTATAAATTAGGTAGGTAATTTATAAGAAATAGACCTAGCCCATGGTCAATGCCCAACAAAAATTTTTATTGTTTTAAGTTACATATTCATTGGCTAAAGAGAACACTTGCTCCTTTTTCAGACTATCAAAGTTTCTGGTGTCCACAACAGGCAGCTCACAACCATATGTAAATCCAGCTTCAGGGGATTTTGGTACCCTATTCTGGACTCCTTGGGAACCTGCACTCACATACACAAACCTATACACACACACACACACACACACACACACACACACACACACAGAATTTTAAAAAGTATATATAATATACTTTGTGTTGAGAGCCTTGCTCCATTCCATTCCTCTTTTAATGTTTTAAATCACTATTTTGTTTTGAGACAAGATCACTTTCTCTAGCCATGATGTCCTAGAACTTGCTGTGTAGCCCAGGCATGCTTCATATTCTCAATCATCCTGTCTCTGCCTCCCAAATGCACTACTGTGATACCACAGTAGTTTGGTTTTGTTTTTGTGGATGGATGGTGGGGGGCAGTGATGGAGAGATGGCTTAAGAGCACTGGCTGCTCTTGCAGAGGACTGGGATTTGATTCCCAGAATACATAGAACAGCTCACAACAGTCTGGAACTCCAGCCCAAGGGGATCCAATGTCCTCTTCTTGTTTCCTTGGGCACTGCATGCACTTGGTGCATGGACATATATGCAAAACACCCATGCACACAAACTAAGAAAAGAAAGAATTGCTGTGGGGGTGCTGGAGAGATGTCTCGGTGGCTAAAAGTACTTACTGGTCTCATAGAGGATTGGGGCTTGGTTCCCAGGACTCACATGGTGGCTCACAACTGCCTATAACACCAGTTCCAGAAGATTCAAAACCCTCTTCTGGCCTCCATGGGCCCCTGCATGCAAGTGGTGCCTATACACTCATGCAGAATCACACACACATACACCTAATTTTTTTTATCTTTAAAAAAAGGATGTGTAACTAGTGAGATGGCTGAATTGGTACAGGCACTTATACCACAGGGTGGCAGGAGAGACCTGACTCCCAAGGGCTGTCCTCTGACCTCTCCTTGAGTACAGTGGCATGTACCCCATTTCCCCACCCACAAAAGAATGGATGCCAAATGCTGTCAAGTGTCAAATACTTCTTCATCCTTTGTGGAGATACCCTGTGGCTTTTCTTTTCTAGGGAAAGATCAGAGATAAAAGTCGTGTTTGCAGAAATGCCAAGAAATCTTTCTGGAAGTATTAGAGCCAGCTCCACCAAAACATGCTGTTCTTTTGCCAGTGTTTTATGTAGGAGTTTGCATTGTACAAGAGGCACATTTGGCCTGTGCATGTCTTTGCCGGGTTTGGGATAGACACTGGCTTCATGAAGTTAAGTGTGGACATTTTTCTCCTTGCTTTACACTGTCTGATGCATAGAAGGATTCTCTAGTCCTAATGGCAGGACATGCTTTATCCATAGAACTTTGCAAAGGGGATCTAGGATAGGCTTGCTTGGTTCAGGCAAGGTTCTCGATTTCTTGAATGGTCACTGTCCTAGCATTTCTATTGCTTCGATGAGGCTCCCTCCTTTCAGATGACTCAAGCTTGTGTCAAACTGACATAAAAATAGCCAGGATGTGTTGGATGTTGTGGCGCACAGCTCTAATCCCAGCACTTGGCAGGTAGAAGTGGGCAAGTCTCTGAGTTCAAGGCCAGCCTGGTTTATGAAGTGAATTCCCGGACAGCTAGGACTATACAGAGAAATCCTGTCTCGAAACAAACAAACAAAACCCTAAACTAAAGGAAAAAAAAAACAAAACAAACAAACAAGAAAAAACTAGCCTTGTCAACTTGACACACAAACATATCACTATCACACCAGAACCTTTCCTTAGTCATCCCCAAGGTCACCAATCAACATCAACATCACACTATAAAACATTTACAAACTTAATGTTCCACAGTCTTTACAAATTCAAACACTTTAAAAGTCAGTCTCTTTAAAAATCCAAATCTCTTTTAAAAATCTAAAATCTCTTTTAAAATTCAGTATTTTAACTGTGGACCTCTGGAAAAATCAAAAATAAGTTAAATACTTTCTCACTTCAAGAGGGAAGAACCAGGACACAGTCACAACCTAAACATAACAAACCAAACTACAAAAGCATAAATAACTCAATGTCCATTTATCTGGGATTCACTCACGATTTTCTGGGCTCCTTCAAAGAGCATCTCCACTTCTCTGGCTCTGCCCTCTGCAGCACACACAGCCTGTCTTCCTGGCTCTGGTTGGCTCCACACGTGCTGTTGTTATTGGTGTTCATCCCATGGTACTGATATCTCCAAAACGCTAGGGTTCCTTGCTGCAACTGGGCTGCACGTTCACCAATAGGCTCTCTTCAGGGATGCCAGCCCTGCCACACAGCTGCTTCCCACAGTCCATTCATGGTGCCTTCAAAACCAGCACCACCTGGGTGACTCTGACACTACCAGGTTCAGCGGCCAGCACGAGGCACAACCTTGGCCGCCTCTGGAACACAGCTTGCATGTGCGGACTCTCAGGAACACTTCCCAGAAGATTTCACCTCAGTGATGCTGGTCTCTTGTTAATCACAGCTGATTCTTCCCACAAAAGGCCTGGTGGAGTCTTTGCTTCCCTCTGACACTTCACAAGCCAGACCTCCGTCATCCGCACTGCTCTAACGTTCTTATCTTCCAAGATCCGACAGAACAGCTCACTGAGTTCTCAACACTCAATGGCTCTTCTAGCCCAAAGTTCCAATCCTCCCAAAACAACATGGTCACGTCTGTCACAGCAACCGCACTATCCTGCTCCCAACTTGTCTTAGTTCGGGTTCCTGCTGCTGTGGTTAAACACCATGACCAAAGCAACTTGGGGAGGAAAGGGTTTATTTGGCTTACACTTCCACATCACTGTTCATCACTGAAGGAAGCCAAGACAGGAACTCAAGCAGGGCAGGACCCTAGAGGCAGGAGCTGGTACAGAGGTCATGGAGGAGTGCTGCTTACTGACTTGCTTTATGTGGCTTGCTCAGCCTGCCTTCTTATAGAACCCAGGACCACTAGCCCAGGGATGGCACCACCCACAATGGATTGGGCCCTCCCCATGAATCACTAATTAAGGAAATGCCTTACAGCTGAATCCTATGGAGGCATTTTCTCAATTGAGGTTCCTCCTTTCAGATAATTCTATCTTGTGTTAAGTTGACATAAAACTAGCCAGAACAATCGCCAATGTGTCTAGATCTTTGCCCTTAATGTCACATTCATTAGTTACTCATATTTGACATAGCAGCAAATAAAAATATAAGATGCCAAATAAGCCTAAATTTCAGATAAATGGTATTTAGGTTAAATATGTCCCAAATATTGAAACCTTATTTATATTGTCCTAGAAAGTATTTTTTAATCAAAGTTTTTGCCTCTTTTATAAGAATGAATAATATTTTATAATATTTTAACATCTTGTATATCTATATTTATAGTTAGTTCTCCATTCTAATGTATTATTTTATGCATTTAGACTTCCTTCAATTTATTCAGTAGCTAGTTTATCTATTACATATAAATAAATATTAGATTATATTCTATATTATGTATGCTCACTTTTTCCAAAGCCCTAAGGGTTGATGTTTATTTTTATTATTTTTTATTTTGTTTATGTGTATATATGCCACCTTGGTGGAGGCTGTTTTAGAGGCAGCCAGAGGTCTAACATGGGCTCAGGAGTCAGGAAGCTCTTGAGAAAATGATCTTGTTTACTACACAATGCCACTTACTTAGAGCAGAGTCTACACTCTAAGCCACCCACCCACACCATTATAGATAGGCTGCTTCATGCTGTCATTGGTAGTCCCAGCCAGTGGCACCACCTCTTCCAAGGCATAATACACTGCTCAAAACTGCTGTTCTAAGGAGAAAGCCTAGGTTAGCTCTTTCAGAGCGAGGAGCAAAAACCCGGAGCTGCCTTTTGTATTGGTTCTTACCAGAAAGCTTACAACTCATGCCACTTGTCCCGCAACTGAGGTAGCAGGTGCCGGCGGTCTGAGATGGGCTGTTAAGTCTTGGCCATTGCAGAGGCTTGCAGTTGGAGGCGCCCAGGTGCATGCCACCCCCTTCCATTTCTAAGTGTTCGTTTGTTTATTGTGGTTCTAGGGAACACAAGGCCTCAGACATGTCAGGTGAACACTCTACCACTGAGCCACAGCCCCAAATCCATATGACTTCCTTCCTAATGAGTGGACACAGTGGGCATGGGCATCAGGCTAGATAAAGAATGAAAGCCACCAACTGTCCACGAGTCCTGCAAAAGCCTGATCGACCTTCCCCATAGGGGAGATTCATGCTTTGTCTCATAGCACGTCTGCGTTTGAACAGGTTTCACTGACTGGAATATACCTGGGCACTGGGTAGGCGGTACAATGCTCTCTACCCATCCCTTGCGAAGAGGCATGCAACCATCCTCTAGTGTCCTGTAAGAGGGGACACCTGTACCAGCTGGCATGCTGTTGTGGACACAATGGAACCAAACACTAGCAGCGGGGGATGTCTACTGGTTTTCTTCCCAAGTGAGCGTGACCTGGTCTCGTGGGTCCGGTTTCCAATGAATGCCGAACCAACGTTAGTATAGGACAGCACTTGTGGAGCTGAGTGGGCATGACAGCTGCTCCCCCATCCAGCGCCCCCGGAAGTAGGTACTGTTAGGCACCGTGCCGCAGATAAGAAGCATCACCTTATTTATTTATTTATTTATTTATTTATTTTTTATTTTTATTTTACAACACCATTCAGTTCAACATAATAGCCACAGATTCCCCTGTTCTCCCCCTCTCGCCCCCCCCTCCCCCTCCCCCCAGCCCACCCCCCATTCCCACCTCCTCCAGATCAAGGTCTCCCCGAGGACCGGAATCGACCTGGTAGACTCAGTCCAGGCAGGTCCAGTCCCCCGCTCCCAGACCGAGCCAAGCGTCCCTGCATAAGTCCCAGGATTCAAACAGCCAACTCATGCAACGAGCCCAGGACCCGGCACCAACGCACAGCTGCCTCCCAAACAGATCAAGCCAAGTGACTGTCTCACCCATTCAGGGGGCTTGATCCAGTTGGGGGCCCCTCAGCCTTTGGTTCACAGATCCTGTGCTTCCATTCATTTGGTTATTTGTCCCTGTGCTTTATCCAACCTTGGCTTCAACAATTCTCGCTCATATAAACCCTCTTCTTTCTTACTAATTAGACTCCCAGTGCTCCACCAGGGGCCCAGCCATGGATGTCTGCATCCAGATTCCTCAGTCCTTGGATGGAGTTTATGGCACAACTATCAGGGTGTCTGGCCATCCCATCACCAGAGTAGGTCAGTTCCTGCCGTCTCTCGACCATTGCCAGCAGTCTTTTGCGGGGGTATCTTTGTGGATCTCTGTGGGCCTCCCTAGCTCTCTGCTTCCTCCCTTCTCATGTGGTCTTCATTTACCATGGTCTCCTATTCCTTGTTCTCCCTCTCTTTTCTTGATCCAGCTAGGATCTCCCACTCTCTTTCCCTCAACCGTCGCCCTTCATTGTTCCCACTCATGACCAGGCTGTTCATGTAGATCTCATCCATTTCTCCGTGTCTTTTTTGGGGTCCCGTTTTCCAGGTAGCCTCACTGGTGATGTGAGTAGCAGTCCAGTCATCCTTGTTCCACATCTAGCATCTTCCTATGAGTGAGTACATACCATATTTGTCTTTCTGAGTCTGGGTTACCTCACTCAGGATGATTTTTTTCTAGATCCATCCATTTGCCTGCAAACCGTATGACGTCATTGTTTTTCTCTGCTGAGTAGTATTCCATTGTGTATATGTGCCACAATTTATTTATCCGTTCTTCAGTTGAAGGGCATCTAGGTTGTTTCCAGGTTTTGGCTATTACAAACAATGCTGATATGAACATAGCTGAGCAAGTGCTCTTGTGGTATGATTGAGCATTTCTTGGGCATATGCCCAGGAGTGGTATAGCTGGATCTTGGGGAGATTGATTCCCAATTTTCTAAGAAAGCGCCATATTGATTTCCAAAGTGGTTGTACAAGCTTGCATTCCCACCAGCAGTGGAGGAGAGTTCCCCTAGTTCCACATCCTCTCCAGCATAAAGTGTCTTCAGTGTTTTTGATCTTAGCCACTGACAGGCGTAAGGTGGTATCTCAGAGTTGTTTTGATTTGCATTTCCCTGATGATTAGGGATGTTGAGCAATTCCTTAAATGTCTTTCAGCCATTTGGGTTTCCTCTGTTGAGAATTCTCTGTTTAGTTCTAAAGCCCATTTCTCCATTGGACTGTTGGTCGTTTTGATGTCTAATTTCTTGAGTTCCTTATATATTCTGGATATCAGTCCTCTGTCACATGTGGGGTTGGTGAAGATCTTTTCCCATCCTGTAGGCTGTCGCTTTGCCTTGTTGACCGTATCCTTTGCTCTACAAAAGCTTCTCAGTTTCAAGAGGTCCCATTGATTGATTGTTTGTCTCAGTGTCTGTGCTACTGGTGTTATATTTAGGAAGTGATCTCCTATGCCAATGCATGCAAGACTACTTCCTACTTTCTCTTCTAGCAGGTTCAGAGTAGTTGGATTTATGTTGAGGTCTTTGATCCACTTGGACTTAAGTTTTGTGCACGGTGACAGATATGGATCTATTTGCAGCCTTCTACACGTTGATATCCAGTTATGCCAGCACCATTTGTTGAAGATGCTTTCTTTTTTCCATTGTACACTTTGGGCTTCTTTGTCAAAAATTATATGTCCATAGGTGTGTGGGTTAATGTCAGGGTCTTCAATTCAATTCCATTGGTCCACATGTCGGTTTTTATGCCAATACCAAGCTGTTTTTATTACTGTAGCTCTATAGTAGAGCTTGAAGTCAGGGATTGAAGAAGCATCACCTTATTTGACTCCCTGTAACTTACGTTCATTTTCCAAGTTCTTCCATTTGACTTTTTATTATTGACCAAACAGAGACATAGAAGTTTCCATGAGCAGGTTGCAAAACCACCACCTTTTAAAAATCTGTTTCCTCCAAACTCAGCATGCCCACCAGGCAGCTAGATCTGCCCACTACTTATCACAAGACACTCTTCCGTTGACATGTGTCTCCTGTGCCCA
The DNA here is from genome assembly GCF_004664715.2 of Peromyscus leucopus. Classification (NCBI taxonomy): domain Eukaryota; kingdom Metazoa; phylum Chordata; class Mammalia; order Rodentia; family Cricetidae; genus Peromyscus; species Peromyscus leucopus. The sequence continues at coordinate 20,346,169 of NC_051084.1, forward strand.
AGATGGACCAATCCATAAAAGGATGACTTCCCTGAGTCCGGCAGGCATTGCACAGATAAATGAACAGCTTAAGGGCCCAGTGAATAGCACTGATATTCATGTTATCAGCATCATTTCCCACCACAGAAATGCCCCATGGTCTACTTATCCGGGCAGTCTGGCGCTCACAGGGAAGCAGTTTGAAGGTTTTTTCCAAATTCAATTCCACACCACTGTAGTCTTACACAGTTCCCTGAGTATCCTGTGTCTTCACTTTGCACCATAATAAGCATGGAGGGAACAGGCTAAGCTCACAGCATGCGGGTCACTGTCCTCCTCTAGCACTCTCCAGTCTCACGCTCCCTCTCACTCCCTCAGCCTATTCTGTACCACTCCAGTCACGAGCTTACAGCTCACACCTCATTCTTCCCATCTTTATCCAGCAATAGAAAGTGATAAGCTAAGGGTTTTAACTTAGCACCTCCATTTTCTACTTTCCACCTCTAACTCTCCAGGTCACAGTCCAAGAAGAAAGAAGAGAAACAAGTTGAGTTCATCTACAGCCAGCTAGGCACTGATGGCCAGTTAAAGCATCTCCCACAAAGCCACCTATGGGGAGGATTTATTGACAGAATTGTGGTCCTGGGCAGCAGGAAAGCATAAAAATGACTCCATCCTGACTAGAACAGACCTGCTAAAGAATATCAAAGAGTCAAATGTATCTCAGGAGCCAAGGTCCTGCCATAAAGCCCCAAATGTGGTTCTAATGTTTTTCATCTATTTGTGGTTTCCTGGGAAAGTGTATGGAATTACGACCCAGGCCAAGATGAACGCTTCCCCCCTTATCAGGTGTTTGGTTAAGTAGAAATGTGACCAATGCAGAAGATTAGAACCAGAAGCGAGGTCATGGCTGTGACAAACGTGACCACGTGTTTTTCTAGGTCTTTGGAAATGGTTTCCAGGAGGAATGTGAAAGGGTTTGGAACTGTGAGCAAGAAAGAACCCTAGAATTCTGTAAGCAGAGCTTAATGGTCCATTCTGTGGGAGCTCTGCACGTCAGAATGTCCACAGAAATGCGAGCTGTAAAGTTTGTGCTCACGAGGGTGGAGGAGAACAGAGACTCTGAGGAGGATCAAACTGTGGGCCTTCTACAGTCAAGACTCTGACCAACGTCTGCCTCTAGCCTAAAAGTCAGAGTGAGATGGAGTTCCAAGTAGCGGAGCGTGGTGGAGGGAATTCCAAGACAGGATAACATCGAGGCTGTGGTACAGTTATTACTCATTGTTCTTAGCCATGGCAAGAGCCGACAAAGGGACAAAGACGGGACGAATGTGCGGTTATCGAGGAAGGGGGTGCAAATGTTGCTGAGGTTGAAGACAAGGCTGGTGAAGGCAGCAGCTGTACTTATTAAAGGGGAACGGAGAACCTGGCACCGGGACAATGAAGGTGATCTGAGAGCAAAGTCCTGCCACCCATTGAGGGTTCCAGACTGTAAAAATGCAAACCTACTTGAAAAGAGAGCCTTAACAATGTCCTGCCTCAACAAGGCCATCTACAGAAGTGTTGACAGGCTTAGTCATGACGGCACTCTGAGGCCAGCACGATTTCGGTAACTGGGAGGCCACGCTAAGTTTGGGGCTGGTGTCAGAACTTTGCAGCGGCACCCATGTGGTACGAATTTTTGCAGGCAGGCAAAATGTGTTAGAGCGTCGTTGCGTCTTTCATCATGGTTCCAGAAGGCCACGAACACAGGCAATGTGGGATAGCATTGCGCATCCCCTGTGAAGAGACCCCGAAAAGCTTTTACACAAAGCTGTAGACGTGAGGACTAACATGCAGTGGAGAACCCCGAGATGTTGGAGATGCCGGGACTGTGGAAACTCTGCTGAACAAAAGCTGACGGTATGAAGTGGAGGTAACCCAAGAGGGAGCCGAGGTGTGCTGCAAATGAAGAGGCAAGGCTACCCAAGTCTGTTGGAGCCTACGTGATGCCATTGTGGACCCTAGATGCTGGAAATGCCGCTACAGGGTCCGGTGTGCACTCTGTTGGGATTTTCCCTGTTCTTTCTTTCCTATTTCCTCTTCTCCTTTTGGAATAGGAATTTGGTGTAAGGGCAGCGGCCTCTGTCACTTTATTATTTTTTTTCCTCATTTGTAAGTGTGTGTGTGATCTGCATGCATGTATATGTGCTTGTATGTGTGAGGCACATGTGTGTAGCTGCTGTGGGATGGTCTGTATGGCAAATTGCCCTGATTGGTCAATAAGTAAAACACTGATTGGCCAGTGGCCAGGCAGGAAGTAGGTGGGACAAGGAGAGAGGAGAATTCTGGGAAGCGGAAGGCTGAGGAGCAGAGACACTGCCAGCTGCCGCCATGACCAGCAGCATGTGAAGACGCTGGTAAGCCACCAGCCACGTGGCAAGGTATAGATTTATGGAAATGGATTAATTTAAGCTATAAGGACAGTTAGCAAGAAGCCTGCCACCGTCATACAGTTTGTAAGCAATATAAGTCTCTGTGTTTACTTGGTTGAGTCTGAGCGGCTGTGGGACTGGCGGGTGACAAAGATTTGTCCTGACTGTGGGCGAGGCAGGAAAACTCTAGCTACATGTAGCTGTGCACATACCCATGCGCACATGCATGTCAAGTGTCTTGTTCAATTGCTCTGTTCCTTTAAGGCAGGGTCTCTCAATTGAACGCAGAGCTTGCTGGTACTGGGTACTCTGGCTAGCCAGCTTGCTCCAGGATCCCTGTCTCTGCTGGGCCACCACTTCAACTCAGCATAGGTTCTGGGGATCCGAACCCTGGTCCTCATGCTTGTGTGACAGATGCTTTAACCTCTGAGCCATCTCATCAGCCTGGGGATGTGTTGTTTGTGATAAAGAGGGGTGGGCATGTGAGACGGCTCAGGAGTTAAGGGTGGGTTCAGTCCCTGGAGCCCACATGGTGAAAAGAATAAACCCACTTCTGTAACGTGTCCTCTGTGTGGTGCGCGTGTAGACACAAATGAATGTAAATTTTTTAAATAATACTCTTTTCAGATATATAGAGAAGCACTGAGGCAGATTTCAAGTGAAGTGTCCTCCGGTCCCCTGGGTAGACAGAGACGGTGAGTCAGAGGAAGACTGATAGAGGTTTATTAGCCGTGTGCTTAATGAAGTGTCAGGTGTGGGAAGAGCTAAGAGACAATCGCCCTGTCTGCCATGCCCATAGCCCATGAGGAAGTCCAAGGCCAGAATCTTCATTCCTTTTAGAGTTTAGTCTACTTCTTCTTCTATATTATTACCATTTTTGGTATATTTTCTTTGGGTATATTTTCTGTTGGATGTTTAAGACAATGTTGTAGTCCAAAAGGAGCCAGTTTTTGTCGTTCAAGTCAGTAACCTTTTAGGGGTCACTCTTCGAGACTTAGGAGGAGCCCCTTGGCTTCTTCAGTCTTTCCTCTACGAGTTGTATCATCTACTGGGTTGAGTCAGGGTCTTGCTGACCACGTGGCTTCCCTTGGAAGCCCTGAGGACATTTCCTTCTTTATCAACCCTCCTCTTGCTGAGCGTTCACTAGTTGACAGCAATCTCTGTATCTTCGTGGCCTCTCTACCTTCTGATCTGTAGTCAGACATGTTATTTGTTGCGCCACTGGCCTGCCATGGCCTCTCTCATCAAGAGGATAGGGCAGGTGACTTACCAGAGCTGCAGAGCATGTTGAGACGTGTCCTGCCATGCCCCTGACCTTGGGGCAAGAGCCAAAATATTGGCTGTCCTCTTAGCCTCTACGTATTTATTGGCATTGGTCTCCATATTTGGTTGTTGAAAGCCCAGACAGTAAGTTACACCAGTCTTGAAGGGAAGCTTGGGTATAGAAACATCTCATTGCCTTTTGATCTAGTTGATATTAAATGTTACATTGCTTATCATTGGTTGTTCTCTTTAACATTTAATGTAAGTTTCCTGGTGACATTGCGCATGACCAAGTCAACCTCTTTCTTTCTAAGGCTGGGGGATTAAATTTATTCCACTATACATCAAGAGATGAATTATGAGTAGGAACAAGGTATGATTGCCTCTCTCAGACACAGCATCAATTTCTGTAAGGATCAAGGAGGAAACACAAATTGCCATTTTGTTTCTGGTCACAATGTGTCAGAGGTACATGGTCATAGGGAACCCGATTCATATACTAGGTAAAATAATCTCTCAAGAACAGATCCCATTATGGAGGTCTGATGTTACCTCTTTAGTCTGATATAGAAAACACACTGACATTATCACATGGCAACAGAGATACCAGAAAATATAGCCACCCCTCTTTGATCAATAGCACCTGAGTCAGGTTAGCAGAGATGGAGCAGGAGACAGACGTGCGTGTGAAGGAGCAAGATTAAGTAGCTTGAAGCATGCAGTTATAAAATTAGGAAGGTCCTGTAGCTAGGCACAGAAGTGCCTGTACACGGAGAAGCTGTGGTCAGAAGGGAGCAGAGAACGGTTATGGTCTTGACTCAAGGGAGGGAGCCCATACCTTACCACAATGCCGCAAGGATGATGAAGAAAATCTGATTGTAATCAGGAACACCAAATGATATCATCACCGGACCTCACTTAACCTTCCATTAGCTTCCAGCTCTTGATTTCACAAGCAGCTGATGCAAACACTACTCTGTTTTAAATAAAGGATACGAGCATTCACAGACTTCAGTCTTCTTGATGGAGGTCCTGGAACCAATCTCTTACAGATAGTGAGGGGTGACTCTAATGTCTTTTAAGAAACCCTAGCAAGTTACCTAACTCCTTCTGCCATATGACAGACTATCTGTGAGGAAATGACCCTTCACCGAACACCACATCTGCTGGCACCCTATCTCAGACTGCCTGGGTTTCAGAGTTATGAGTCATCCATTTCTTTTTTTTTTTTTTTTAATTTTAAAAATTATATTTATTCATTTAATTTTTTTTTTGTTTTTTGAGACAGAATTTCTCTGTGTAGCTTTGGAACCTGTCCTGGAACTTACTCTTTAGACCAAGCTGGCCTAGAACTCACAGAGTTCCGCCCGACTCTGCCTCCTGAGTGCGGGGATTAAAGGCGTGTGCCACCACTTGCTTAGTCACTTAATTTTATGTGTGAGTGTTTTGCCTGTATCCTTGGTGCCTGTGGAGGTCAGAAACAGCCATCAGATCCCCTGGAACTGGAGTTATAGATGGTGATGAACCACCATGTGGGTGTTGGGAATCAAAACTAGATCCTAGAAAAAAGAGCTCTTAAACTGTTGAACCAGAGCAATGGATTTCCTTAAGATACATAAGCTGCTGTGGGATGTTCTGTATGTCCTGTGGGAGCCCTTCTTGGGTTCTTTGTGGCGTTACCCAGCAGGTCTGCATAGAGGATGATTAGGACCATGGGCCTGAGTGCAGGTGTCTGAGATGGTCTGCACTTGGCTGTGCTGGGGGATGGTCTGTATGTCAAGTTGTTCTGATTGATCAATAAATAAAACCTGATCGGCTGTGGCTAGGCAGGAAGGATAGGCGGGACTAACAGAGAGGAGAAATAAAAGGACAGGAAGGCAGAAGGACTGACTGCCAGCCGCCGCCATGACCAGCAGCATGTGAAGATGCCGGTAAGCCACCAGCCACGTGGCAAGGTGTAGATTTATGGAAATGGACTAATTTAAGCTATAAGCACAGTTAGCAAGAAGCCTGCCACGGCCATACAGTTTGTAAGCAATATAAGTCTCTGTGTTTACTTGGTTGGGTCTGAGCGGCTGTGGGACTGGCGGGTGACAAAGATTTGTCCTGACTGTGGGCAAGGCAGGAAAACACTAGCAACAATAAGCCATGCAGGTTGTTGTCGAATTCTGTACTTAATAAAGCAACTCCTGCTGACCCTTGAGTTGATACACAAGTACCTGATGCTCCCAGGAGTCAGTGTGATGCAAGATCCTTAGGTCCCTCTAGGGAGACCTCTATCATGGGCACCGTACTGGACAGCCTGCAAAGCCATCTCTGGCAGTTTCCCACCCATCCGGAGCAGCAGTTCTCAGCCAGGGATGTTGCAGCCCCGTCCAGAGACAGTTTGGGCTGTTGCATCTGGGGGGTACAAGGGGATGCTGTTGTGTCAAAGGTGTGCAATGTGGGGACAGCTCCACACAACACAGGATTATTTCATCCTACATGAAAGTGCTACCAAGAATGAGCCTTAGTCTCAAGAACATGGTATGTTAAGACCAGAGCAAGGGCTCTCAAGTTTTGCTTCATCCAGTCTTTTCCTGGAGTGGAGAAGGACCTCACAAGAGTTGAGGGCGAGTACTACAAGCCACACTACGGCCTTCTCACTGGCAGGTAAGATGGGGGCCAGACCCACTGCAAAGCCCCCAAACACACTGTAGCTTGAACAGAGTTGGGGTGAGTGGCCTCTGTTCTCTGAGCCTTGATGGTGAGTCATGAAGGACCATAGGAGTCTGAAGTGTATTGCATGTCACAGGGCGCTGAGTGTCCCTTTACCTGCATAGAACCACTAAATCAGTCCACAGTGTGGCTCCTCTTTAATCCTGGACTGGTAGAGAGACCATTTAGAGGATGGGCATGAGGCTAGAAGAGGCAGAGCAGGGCCACAGGAGGTGTCGCGAAGGGACCACAAACAAGTCAATCCTTCCTGCTCCCATCGTTCATCTGCCGAGCTGGTCCCTGTCCTTTTCAGTCCCAGGTTGATCTCACGGCAAAGGATCCAGGTCCTGGAGCACTTGGACCTCCAGCCTCCTCTGTCTGAGGCACCAAACTTATAGTGAGTCAGATCCTAGCTCGGGGCAAAGCCATCTTAATATCCCGAAGCCTCTCCATCCTTCCTCGAGTCAGATGCCGCATAGACACAGGGCCCTTCCTGGGACACAGCCTGGACCACATTCAGGAAAAACAGTCGTGGGCTCTCACTCTGGCCCCGGTCCTGTAGCCCCTTCTGCACGTCCTGAAGAAGAGAGAAGGGGCATTCACGGAGAGGGCAGCTCGAGTCCCCCAGTACACAAGGGAGTGGCTGGACAAAAAATTAGGAAAACAGACCTAAAAAGATGGGACTGGGGGACGGGGCCTGAAGACCCTGGCTAGGGAAAGACTGTCAGGAACTGGTTCTAGAGCATGGAGTTCATGGCTTGTAAACATCAGAGTACAGAGATTATGCAAGGACGGTGCAACTCAGAGCAACAACCTGTCAGGAACCAAGATCAGCCGGACGGCAGTGGTGCACGCCTTTAATCCCAGCACTTGGGAGGCAGAGCCAAGTGGATCTCTGTGAGTTCGAGGCCAGCCTGGTCTAAGGAGTGAGATCCAGGACAGGCACCACAGAGAAACTATACAGAGAAACCCTGTCTCAAAACCTTCCTCAAAAAAGAACCAAGTTCATTCTGTTCTTGAGTCCAGTTCACCATGGACCCAGAGGACAAGTCTGAGATGATCTAGAGGTTTCCATGGAGAAGGTAGCATTAGAAGACTTGAGCTCAGGGGCCACGCGTTTGAATCTCTTCAAAGCAACACCTTTTGGAGTTCACAGATGCCCTGGGACATTGAGGAGGGCAAAGTACTGGATACTAGGTATCCAGACCCACCAACTTGAGTACTGCCAAACCATATAGGACAACAGCAACAATCATATAAGAACTCAAGACCTGAGACATCCATATATGCAGCAGTCAAATTCCTGGGGGGGCCTATAACTTTGGAGTTATAAGGGGGTGTCTAGAAGGACTCAAAGCTGCTGATCCCATTTGTCCAGGATATCCATGTGCTGTCCTGTGCTCACTTCAGCCGCACACACACTAAATTGGAGCAATCCAGAAAGATTAACACGGCCCTTGCACAAGGATGACTTGTAAATTCATGAAGCATTCCGTGTGTGTGTGTGTGTGTGTGTGTGTGTGTGTGTAGGAAATGGGGGTGCTTTGGTTCTTCAGGTATGGTGGTACTTACTTAAGGGGCAGAGACAGGGCAGGTTGTAAACTGAAATCAATCTAGGCTACATGGCAATTCTGAGGCTAGCCTGAGCCAAATTCTGTCTCAAACACAAACAAACTTGTACGTAACCAAGAAAACTGGAACCCTGAAGGAAGTGTTGGGAGACGCTCAAGACGTGGGGCCCTAATTGCTCAGGTATAAGACACTGAATCTGTGAACTTGGAGGTAGAAACTAAAGTAGGCCCTAGCCCTGAAGTTCTGACTTCTAAGATGTTAAGAACTTCATGTCCTTGGGGTATGAACTACTACTGCCGTTTATCATGTTACAAGACAGCAAAAATCCTAAGAATTGCATTTCTTCAGCCCCGACTTCCATATGCTATTTCAGATGAATGGGCCAAGGATTTTGTCCACTGTGACCCGATATTCCACAGACGTCCGGGTATGGTGACTCTGCAAGCCTTATAATCAGTGTCTCCTTTCTGACTCTATTGAGTGACAGACATTACATGACTTGAACCACTGGCAAGGTGAGATCTGGAGCCACACCCTGAGGGCTCCTAAGTTTTTCTGCGTTTTCTATATGAGTTGCCCAACGACCTTGACATGAAAGGCTGAGGATCTCAGTGCTGAAGCCAAAGTTAGACTTTCAGTCCTCAGAGGCCTCCATTTCTCAGAATTTAGTGGCCAACCTCCAAGCCCTTCCTTGCCTTGGTGGTGGATTTTGCTTATGAGAGTCCTCGGAGACTTGAGATCTCTAAGCCAGGGTTTATGAGGTTCTCCATGGAAAGCCCTGGATCTGCATAACTGACATTTTAACACCCCAAGGAAGCTGACAATCTTGGCTTGACAGGGCACTGGATTCATTAATCTCAGTTCCCAGACCTTGGGTCATTTTCTGAATTCTCAGAGCCAAAGAGTCTCCGAGTGCCAAGTCTTGAGAATTGATGTTCGCTGAGGACAGATCTGCAGTTAAGAGTCAAGGGCCAAAGCTTAAAGAGCAAGGGCTTAAAAGAACATGTCTTGGATCTTGCATCCTCTCGACATTAGTTCCTTGGACCTGGTGCTCTCTGAGAGAGCCTCTCGGGTCCCTGGAAAAAACCCCACGCAGATGCTAGAATGCCAAGAATCCAAGTCCCAGTGGCTAAGCCCTGAACCTCACGATCTGAACAAGTCCCAATACTACAGATATTATTCAACTTATGATGGGGTGACGAGGGGCTGGAGAGATGGCTCAGTGGTTAAGAGCACGGACTGCTCTTCCAGAGGACCTGGGTTCAATTCCCAGCATCCACATGGCAGCTCACAACTGTCTGTAACTCCAATTCCAGGGGACACAACACCCATGGCAAGACACCAGTGCACATAAAATAAAAATAAATTAATTAAAGAAAAAGTGATAGGGTGACGATGGCCCAATAAATCCATCATAATCTGAAAATATTATAAGTCAAAATGAATTCATATATTTTATAATATATATATATACTGAAGAGCTGACTCAGCACAGCACCTGCTTGGCGGCTCATAACCATAATTGCAGTTCCCAGGACTCCAGTGCCCTTCCAGACATCCATGAACACCAGTCATGGGTGTGGTGCACATACAGACGTACAGACGTACAGGCAAAACACTCATGCACGTAAAACAAATCCTTTTAAAAAAGTAAGTACGTCTAAACTACCAAGCGTCACAGCCTGCCTTAAATGTGCAGAACACTTACGTTAACCTACAGTGTCGCCTGAGACAAAGGTGATGTCATTGTAACGTGTTGAACATCTCACATGTAATTTATTGGGTATTGTCAATGTCATTCTGTGTTCTAACATAGAATGGTTATATGCGTAGTCACCATCAATGCAAAATGGACATCAAATAGTTTCCCCTGAATGCATGTAACCTTTTTTCTTTTCTTCTGTCTTTTGTAGTGCTGGGAACTTGTGCATACCTTATCACTGGGCTACATTCCTAGCCCTGCGTATATGGACTTCATATCATTAGAAAGTTGAAAAATCCAGGAGTCAAACTATTTTGAGTCAAGGACCATCTGTTAAATGCCCCCTTTTACTGAAGGCCTCTTAGTCTGAGGGTTTTCAGAATTCTAAGTGGCCCTGGAAGATGGCCTTGGGAACCAAAACAGAACTTTGAGAACCTTGAACCACAGGTAGTTGAAATGGTCCTGAACACAAAGCTTGTGGCCTCGAAAAGCTAATGGGTCGTTTTAAAGATTTATTTATTTATAAAACATTAATCTACTGTGTGTGTGTGTGTGTGTGTGTGTGTGTACCACATACAGGAGCCTGTGGAGGTCACAAGAGGATGTTGGACCTCTTATAGCATTTACAGAGTGGTTGTGAGCTGCCATGTGGGTGTGAAGAACCACTGAGCCTGTGCTCTTAACCACTGAGCCATCTCTCAAAGTTGCCAATCTTTACATGGGCTCCAGCACAGTGCATCCAATTAGCTTCAGAAAGCTCCCAGAAAGCAAAGTTTCTGGGGAGGAAGGTGGTAGCCAGGAAAGAGACTTCAGCCCCTGATCATGCTCCAGGGCTTTAGTGGGAGACACATGTTTGGAAGCAACAACAGCATGACCTCCAACGCTCCAGAACAACAAAATCCCACAGGAAAAGTACACTCTTTCATGAATAAACTCTCAAATGTGAGTTTCAAACTATACGAGGGAACAAATCGCCAGGAAGCAGCATCTAACTAGCCACAGCCAGGAACGCTAGCTTCCTGGAAATGGTGTACACAGAACAAGATTTTTTTTTTCCCCCGTTGGTTTTTCAAGACAGGGTTTCACTGTATCGCTCTGGCTGTCCTGGAACTCGCTCTGTAGACCAGGCTGGCCTCGAACTCACAGAGATCCACCTGCCTCTGCCTCCTAAGTGGTGGGATTAAAGGCGTGCACCACCAGTGCCCGGCTGGGTAGAACAACATTTTGAAGTCGTCAGCCCAGGAGAAGCTCAGGCAGCAGCCTGCTCTCTGCCCTGGATGCCGTGGGACAAACCTATTGTCTTCCCCGAGGTGCTTCTCGACTCCTTGTGGTCCCTGAGGGTGAAGCGTCCCTCCCTGGCCCAGGAAGTTACTGGAATTTCTTACAGGGGACATTGAGCAACAGGGGCTTCAGGAGGCAGGTGGGAACCTCAGCCTCACCTGGTTGAACTTGGGTTCATACTCCACGTGGCCCTGGCTGTTCACATGTAGGATGGGGGCTGCAATGGCTTCTGTCAGGTCAAAGCCAAGCCACAGCTTATTCATGATGGTCTGGAAGAAATAAAAGGATACAGGGAAGGAGGAGGCACCGGCCATCGCACCACAACACTCCCATCCCCACCCCAGGGAGTTTGCCAGGGAGGGAACACGCTAGCCGGGAACCCTCAGACTCACCTGGACCACAGCAGAGATGATGAGCTCCCCGCCCGCCCCACCAATCACCAGCTTGGATCCCTGGGCCTTGTTGACCAGGATGGAGGGAACCATGCAAGATGGTGGGCGCTCACCTGGAACTGGGACCAACAAGCATCACCCACACCCTCGAGGAGTACCACCCGCCCCTCGCTCCTTCATGCATTGCTAAGCCAACAAGTGCTCAGTGATGGGGGTGACCCACCCAGGGGTTGGCTGCCCACCCACCCTCCTTTCTCTCTCCAAGGGGTGCCTTGCTCTCACCAGGCGGAGGAGTGACCGTGGAACCTTCTACATGCCTCCAGCACAAGTCCAGTAGCTCGTTGTTCAGGAGGATGCCTGTCTGAGGTGAGTACACCATTGCTCCAAAGCTGCAGATTGTTAAGGTGGAGTCTGAACTTGGAGCCTTGGCTCCCAACCCCAAGGGCTGCAGCCTCTCGGGATCCTTTACCGTATTGCCTTCCAGCACACCAGAACCCAGCACCACCCATGGGCCCGAAAGATCCCCTTTGACTCCGCATCAGGACCAGACTAAAGCTCATCCCAGGCAGGACCTGGCGCAGGGCCACCTAGCAATAGCTTTTCTCAGCAAGGGATGTCCCTGGTGCCAGGTCATCCTTTTTGACTGAGAGAAAAACAAAAGCGAGATGCTTAGGGACGAACAAGGGGAAGTCGGAGAGTGTAGAACCAAACTGAGGCAAAGGAGACTTCGTGTTAGGAGCCAAGGGGAGGGGTCTACCCATCTGCCCCTGAGCCCTGTCCACCCCCGCCCCCGCCCCTGCCCAGATCCCACACACGGTGTGTTGATGGTGCTGGTTGCTGCCACAGCACTGCCGTCCTCTCCCAACACGGACACATGAGAGGTGCCCATCCTGTTGCCCCTGACCCCGGACAGGTTGTAGTGGTTGAACTGGTGGTCGCCGCGGCCATCGATCTGCTGGCGGATGTGCTGGGCTAGAGCCTCCCCCAGAAGGTCCTGGGAGGTGTTCTGGGGTGAGGAGTCAGATAGCAAGTTAGCGAGGAGTCGGGTAGTGGTGGGGTGGGGAGGTCCTCAGAGCAGAGTGGAGGATGCGCTCAGTCCCCTCTGGGAGACCCTTTCTCCAGTCTGTTGTGGGAGGGCCTTCCTTGAGACCATGCTGAGCCCAGATCCTACCCGCTATAGCTACCACCCCAGAGTCCCTTCCAGCCCTCGGGACCACTGCCAGGATATCCCTGCCTAGAACTACAGAGAAATTCCTCCCCTTTCCCCATGCCAGACCTGTCCCTCCCTCCATGCTGTATTCTAGGGAAGATATGGGAGAGGACATCATCAGTCCCAGGGAGCCTTACCTGTATCCCTGGGTGACTGCGTGGGTCCCATAGCCGCCACCTCTGCCCTACTGCGAACTTGAGTGTCTCTACAAGGTGATGGTACATGCTCACTTTCCCTTCCGGCCGGGCCACCATCTCTGCAGAGAGGTTGAACCCTACGGAGATAGTAGGGTCAGGGGTATTACTTTGTGTAGTGGGGTGAATGCTGGCCCCCCAAAAGATTTACTCATTCCTTTATCCCCATAATACATAAATATTGATTTATATGGCACAACAATTAATATTACATTATATGGCAAAATACGTTAAGGATTTGAGAGAAGGAATTTACCCTGGATTGTATAGATTATGTAGGCTAGCCCTAAATGTGATGATCAAGCGTGTGTGTGTGTGTGTGTGTGTGTGTGTGTGTGTGTGTGTGTGTGAACACACACACACACACACACACACACATATTTTTTTTCAAGACAGGGTTTCTCTGTGAAGCTCTGGGTGTCCTGAAACTCTCCCTGTTGACCAGGCTAGACTCAAATTCAGAGATCCAAAATCAGAGTTCTGACTACCTCTGCCTCCCAAGTACCTGGATTAAAGGCATGCACCACCACCACGCTGGACCACGCACATCTTTATAAGTCAGACACACAGAGAAGAGATGTCCCCTCTTGTCTGTGGTCTGACTTTCCACAATTTCAGTTACCTGCTGTTAATCATAGTTTAAAAATATCAGATGGAAAGTTCCAGAATAAACCATTCATAAATGTGAAGTGTCATTCTGAGCAGCATGATTAAATCTTGTGCCCTCTTGCTCCATCCATCACACCAAGGCTGTGAATCATCCATTGTCCAATGTATCCAAACTGTCTATGCTGCCTGCTCCTTAGTCACTTATTAATACCCCCCCAGCACTGAGACAGGTACCCCACATTGCACGTGTTAGACATGAACTCTACCACTGAATTCTCAAGTCTTATTAACTGTCTCTGACCAACGGTCACCCTATTGAAGTCCTTTTATCAAGGTGGCACGTAGGTTACTGAATAATGGCCCCAAATGCACACTTGTAGGCTTGGTTCTGAGCTTGTCACTGCTGGGAAGTGGGGAAAACTTTAAAAGCTGGGGCCTGGTAGGATGGGTAGGTCATGTGCTCAGATGGGGCTTGTCTCCTCTCCTTCCCTTCCTTTATTTCCCAGCAGCCTTGAGATGAGGTTCTCGCTCTACCATACTTTCCTACCATGATGTACTGCCTCACCTCCACCCAAAGGCAATGGAGCCAGCCAAGCACAGACAGACGTTACAAACCTGTGAGACAAAACAAACTCTTTCTCTTCATGAGTGGGTTTTTAATGCCGGGCATTTGCTATAGTAACGGAAAGCTAACCAATGGTAGTGATGCTGGCGATTTGCATATCCTGAAGAGAAGCCACAGAGTGCTTCCTGTAGATGAAAAGACTGTATCCTACTGTCCCTAATTTATAATTAAACTTTATCACAAGTGTAGCCTTAGGGAAGCATGCAGTATGTATCAGGCTTTGTACCTGTCTGAACTGATACAGGCAGAGCCAAGATTCATGTAGCCAAAGGCAAGGGAAGCCTGCAGATTCTCCCCAGGAGACTCCAGAGGGAACTGGCTCTGATGAGCACAGCCTGCTGTGACTTCTAGCTTCTAGTGAGGCCTTGGGCAGTCCCTGCAGGCTATGAGTCCCAGCGCCGTGCGTCAGCCTTAAGTCTACACACGTGACATGCAGCTCGCTACCCACAGAGCCTTCTGCTCCTGTGCCCTGAAACTGGGTCATGCACTAAGAAAACGGATGCCATTTCCTTCGGTACAGCACGAGCCAGTTTCAGAGACAGAGTTCAACTCTAAAACATACCATCTTGACCCCTGTCCACAGTCCTGGACAGGCTTGGATATCATGCATCTGTTAACCTGTTTATGTCAAAAAAGACAATGGCCATATGCTATGACGGGGATATGTCTTGGGTGTCCCTGAGGGCCCACTGGCATTGGAGCTTGAATCCCCATAGTGTCCCCATTGGGAGGTGGCTGAACCTTTAAGAGGTAAGACCTAATAGGTCTTTAGGTCACAGGGAGTTTGCTGGTGGGAGGTGGTTCGCATGTGACCCTTTGGTAGTGCTTACAAGAGGGCTGATATGAAAGGAGCCTCGCCTGCTAAGTACTCTACTGTTGAGCGAAACTTCCAGCACTAACCTTTTCTTGATGAGTGCCTGTGTCCACCATCATGTTATAGTGATGAGGATGCCCACAAAGGTTTCCCAGTGAGATCCGAGCTTGCTTTACCCAGCAGGGCTGCATTAGAGGATTGCTTGACCATGTGCATGCTTTCTAGGTGATTGGAAGGGTCTGCACTTGGCTGTGCTAGGGGGAGGTCTTTGCTCCACTCTTGCCATCCCTATAAATAGCCCTTCAGAACAGCCAGAAGGGGTGGTGGATAAAGATCCAGGCCCACCCGGCAGTGGTGGCGCACACCTTTAATCCCAGCACTTGGAGGCAGAGGCAGGCGGATCTCTGTGAGTTCGAGGTCAGCCTGGTCTACAGAGTGAGTTCCAGGACAGGCTTCAAAGCTACACAGAGAAACCCTGTCTCAAAAAAAAAAAAAAAAAAAAAAAAAAAAAAAGATCCAGGCCCTTCTGAGCTATCCTGTGTTTCTATTTCTCTCCCCTCTATCCTTGTATCTAAATATTTCTCACTCTCCTTCCTCAAGAGTACCCTGGGGGGGAAATGTGGGAGCTGGTCTCCCACATAGTGACAGAAAGCTAATGTGTTCCCCAAAGTCAGGGATGAACTGGGAGCTCAGGCTCCCTGCAGAGCAGAGCTGGAGGGGACAGAAGAGGCCTGAGAAGGTCTTACCTTTCAGCACGTTGAGAATGAGGCTAAGAATAGCACCCCCTGCAGGTGGTGGTGGTGAGTACAGGGTGTAGTTTCCTAGAGGCATCTCCAGGGGAGCCACCACTTCAGGCTGGAAGGCCGCCAAGTCCTGAACTGTCAGCTGGCTTCCTGGAGGGAGACGGTTAGAGCTCCAGGTGCAGATGGGGATTGCCAAAGAGCAAGAAAGAGTCACTACTCATCCCAGGGCACCCAAAAGAGTCCCCCTTGCCTGCAAGTGATGTAGTCCCCGAGGGGTGATGGCAAGTGCCTGGGCAGTGGTATGGGGTGGACGGTAGGGGGCAGAGGAAGGCAAGTGGGAAACAGGAAGAGAGAGGTGGCCAACTCAGCCACCCAGGCCTGCCATCGCCTCTTTGCAGGCAGACTCGCAAAAGCTCTGCCGCAGAGACCCCCCCCCCAGGTCAGCAATGGCTAGGCTGGACAAGATGGGCACACCTGGCCTCTCCCGAATCCCAGGAGCACCCAGCAGTTCTGAAGGGCCTGGGAAAGGTGTGACTTTAACCCATAGCCAAAGAACTTGGCTCTTTCTCTAGCTGGGCTGGGTGTTAGGGTGTCAGAACAGCTGACCTTCCTTGGCAATGTCCTCCACCAGCATGCGGCCCAGCCTCCCTGTGTATAAGGCCTCCGCACCCTCCGTGGCCACGGTCTCCAGGGTGTTGGCCAGTGCAGGCCACGGAAATGGGTCCTGAGATCTCAAGGTTTCTGTCCCATTGAAGAAGAGCTGTCTGGGGGTTGTGGGGAGTAGGAGGCAACCTCAGATTGATGCCAGATCCCAGCAGACACTCACATTCCTCTGGGCTCTAGGGACATCTGCAGGGTGCTTCTGGGGGAACAGCCATGGTCCAGCACTGAAGCTCTGGGGAGCTGGTTCTCTAGAAATAGGTGGAGCTGGTGCCTCCACCCTCACTCCTGCCTCTGGAACTTTTCTGATGTGTTTCCCAGGGTCACCTTGTCACCTACCTATCACTGAGCTAGCAGAGCAAGCCAAAGGGCTTATCCAAAGACCGTCTGCCACTCCCAAAGAGAAGCAGGAGGAAGCCAGAGCTGAAGGGATAGGGCGTCTGTAGCCTAAGTTAGGGTCTGGCCAGAGAAGAGCGTTGGCTACCCTGGCTGTAGGGGCTTTGGCCCCTTAGGGTCAACCCTCCGGCTGAGGAACGACTGAGGCACAGCTTGACGGTGGCTGAGCTCAGGTAAGATGTGGATTTGAGGGCTGCCCTATAGTGCTCACCTCAGGGTTGATGAATACAAGGAGGGCCTCAGGAGGCTGTTGTTAAGGAACTGGCTGAGGACCGAGGGCACACGGAAACCTTCCCGGAGCAGAGTGATGGTGGGCTGGAAAAGTTGAGCCCAAGGCAGGCGGCCGTGCCGGCGGTGGGCCTCGGCATAGCCACGGAGCTCCCCCGGAACCCCGATCCACTGGGCCCCTGCATAACAGGTACCCGTCCTCAGCCCAGGGCAACCCTGTCATTCCAACTTGTTCTCCCAGCTCTGGAGCCCATGTCTGACCATAGCATCCCCTGCATAGACCTCTTCTGGCTCCCCACTGCCTTCTGTATAAAATCCACGTGAGGTCACCACCACCAGGCACTGGATCATCGCAATAGACAGAACCAGGCCTAGGCTACACCCTGGAGCCTATTCTGCCCTCCAATAAACAGGACCCAGGACCCTTGTCCCACCAACCCATATCCACTGAGTTCCCCAAGACTGGTCTTCCCCTTGGAACACCCCCCTTCTCGGAGTCTCACCCCAAAAGAAGCCCTCTAACCCATCCCAGGAGGCCAGGAGTCCAGTCTCCCCATGTTCAGAGGCTGTCCCCAATGTCAGAGTGTCACGGCCTGTTCATGAGTCATACTGACCCTTTTAGGGAGGTTGCTCTGGACAGGCTCATGCACAGTGGAGTGAGTTAGGTTGTCTAAAGAACTCTTCCAAAGGCCTTACCTGTGCCCAGTGGCTGGGCCTTTCTACACTGGTCTAGCAGGCCTTGGACATGGCTGGCTGGCACTGTCTCCCGAGCATTGATGACTTCCACCTTCCCTGGAGTTGAGGCAGGATGAGGGATGGCTCCAACCTGTTCTAGGTCTTGGTTTCCATCTCTGTATTAACCCTTAAAACACTGTCTCCCACCAGGGCATTACAAAACAGAGGCAAAAGGCAGAGCAAAGAGTCCTGAGGGCACCAAGGAAGAGGCACGCGAGGCAGCCCGGGGAACGAGTGCCCCACGACTGAAGCCAAGTCTCTCTCCCCAGGGGGCGTCGCACGAGGGCCCACCTGTTGTTGCGTTGTAGATGGTGAAGATGACCCCTCCGCCCAGGCCCATGCTCTGTGGGTTCACGACACCGGTACAGATCAAGGCTGCGATGGCCGCATCCATAGGCGAGCCCTGTTGCTGGAGGATGGCCCTAGGGGACATGACACAGAATCAGTGATCTGGCTGCCCTTCCCCAGCTCTTCCTGGGCTCATGTGACGGGCATTTACTGGGAAACCGTGCCAGGTTGAGGGTCTCTCCGCTGGCACCAAACCCCAAGTTAGGTGAGAAAATACAAGGAACTGCCCCCGCCCCTCAAATCCAGCTACTCATTGGCCCGTCATCACACCCAATAGATGGCAAAGTATGATGGCATTTAGAATTCCCTGTACCGCAGAGAAGGTGGTTCTCAGTTTTCAAATGATTCTGCTGCCATCATCCCCTGGAACTCCCAGCCACACTGGCTCATTGTAACAGGCAGAACCTGGCCTAGGCCATGCCCCTGTAACCCATTCGAAAACTCCACTGTCTAAGCTGGCCTTTGGTGGGTGACCCCAGGATCCTGCCACTAGGGTCCAGTACTTGGACTGATGAGCTGTGGTGATATATTGTGTAACCCTAATAAAATTTGCCTGAAGATCAGAGAACAGGTCACCAGATTAAACATAGATGCCAGGCAGTGGTGGCACACATCTTTAATCCTAGCATTTGAGAGGCAGAGATCTATGTGGATCTCTGTGAGTTCAAGCCACCCTGAACTGCATGAGATTGACTCAGTCTAGGAGAGAAACAGAGCCAGGCAGTGATGGCACACACCTTTAACCCCAGCACTTGAGATCTCATATCTTTGCTTAGGAAGCACACATGCCTTTAATCCCAGCACTAAGAAGGAAGTGATGGCTGGGCAGAGAAAGGTCTATAAGGCGTGAGGAGACAGGAACTAAAGGCTTTTTCAGGCTGAGGAGTCCTAGAGGTAAGATGTGGCAATGGCTTGTTCCTTTGTCTCTCTGATCTTTCAGCATTTACCCCGATACCAGATTCCAGGTTTTTTATTATAAGACCTTTTAGAAATTTGAACAACAATGAGCCCTTCATCTTTTTCTTTATCCCCAAGCCTATGACAATGCACTTCGGCTTCCTCATCTGTCCAAGGGGCAGGTCCTTCAGCTCCAAACTGTTGGTGAGACTGGCCTATGTCATGGTGGCTACTGTGCTGGGAAGTACAGCTTACACAGCTCACCTGGGATCGCCCCTCCCTTCACACCTAGAGACCCTCCCCAGAACCACTCGGATTACTGCTTAGCCCCCAGGTACCACAAGGAACTTAAGGCCCACAAGAGTGGACCTCGGTCTCCTTCTATAACTCCATGGGACCTCTGACCCCATACCTTCCCTCGACTCACTTTACCTGTGACCCAACCAGTCCATCCTGGACTCTGTCTCACTGTGGTTCCTTGGCCTAAATGTTAGTGTACCTGGGAAGCCCATCATCACACATGTCATCTTGGAATGGGAAGGAACCAGAAGTATGAACAAAACAAGACTGCCAGATTGAGGTATAAGCACAACTTTTAAAAAAATTGATTTAGGCGGGGCGGTGGTGGTGCACGCCTTTAATCCCAGTACTCGGGAGGCAGAGGCAGGCAGATCTCTGTGAGTTCGAGGCCAGCCTGGGCTACCAAGTGAGTTCCAGGAAAGGCGCAAAGCTACACAGAGAAACCCTGTCTCGAAAAACAAACAAACAAAAAAAAATTGATTGATTTAGTGTGTGTGTGTGTGCATGTGTGTGCGTGTGTGCGCGCGCGTTCTGTGTGGAGGCCAGAAGAGGGTGTTGGATCCCCTGAAGCTAGAATTACAGGTGGACATGAGAACCTGACATGGGGGCTGGGAGCAGAACTTGAGTCCTCTGGGTTCTCCGCAAGAGCATCAAGTGCTCTGGACCACTAACCCATCTCTCCAGCCCCATCAGCACAAAATCTTAACAATAACACACCATCAACAAAGTTGAACGAAGGCAGAGGAAGGAATGGCAGATTCCCATCTGAGTCAAGGCCTCAGCTCTCGGGCCCCTCGGCAGCAGCCAGTCCTGCTGTGTGCTGCCTCCCACTGGAAGCCCTTTCTGCTGTGTTTTTATTTCCATCTTGGGTTTTCCTTTACCTCCCTGACCTCCTAATAGTGAGTCCTTGGTCCATGTTTGAGCTCATCCATGAAATGCAAACTATACTTATGACTTCTGAATTTAGTTTCTATACCAGTCCTTGTAACAGGCTTTCTTTTGGGCCACCAGCCAGCTCCCAAATCATGACATGGAGACTTATTATTAGTTTTGAATGCTCAGCCTTAGCTTGGCTCTTATTGTAATCTGTTTCTCTTTATCGATGTTTTGCCTCGGGGCTTTTTGACCTTTCTCTCCCACTGTATCCCTAACTTTCACTGCTCCTCATGTCTGCCTGGCAGCCCTGGCTTCACGCGTCGGGTGTGTCGCTCTCTTTCTCTATCTTTCTCTTCACTCCTCCGCTCTTCTCTTTTGTTGAGCCTAGATTTCTCCTCCTATTTATTCTCTCTGCCCGCCAGCCCCGCCTATCCCTCTCCTGCCTAGCTATTGGCCATCCAGCTTTTTATTAGACCAGTCAGGTGCCTTAGGCAGGCAAGGGGAAACAAATGCAACCCATCTTTACATAGTGAAACACATGCAGCAGAAACAAATGTAGCACACCCTGACATCATTAACAAAGGTGGCAGAAACGAGTGTAACACACCTTCACATAGTCAAAGTAATATTCCACAGCATAAGCAAATGTAACACATCTTTGCCTAGTTAAAATAATATTCCGAAACAAGTCCTCTTCCCTAAAGTCTAGTCTCTTCTGTGAAGCTATCTACAGATGCCTCACTGGGGGCTGAGAAACACTCATCATGAACTACACTGCACTGCTTTCCCCTCCCATCTCCACCCCTACCAGAGGCTGCTGTTCTTGTCCTCTCGGGCTTAGAAAAATGACATAACCATTTGCTGTTTCACTCTGTCCCTCACCCTTGAAGTCATCCTCTGTGACTCCTCTCTCCCACTCCTGTTAACCGCATGAGAGGTACCCCATGTCCCCCACCCTGACCCAAGCTGTCCATCACTCTTCATCTGGGTGTCTGCAGTGGCCTGTTGGACCTGGCCTCCTGTGTCTGCCTGATTTCTGTACATTTCAATAAAATATTCTGGTCACTGGCCACTGGATATCCCAGTAGTGGATGACTAGACACTTTAGACCGAACTTCTCACAGAGAATTAGGAAAGCCGGACAAACCAGAAATGTGCTATGAAGGTGTTGGCAGTGGGGGAGGAAGATCATAGTGAGGGAGGCGGGTCTGGCGTCTGTGGCTACTTCTCCCTGGAGAAGATGGCCAGTTTTGCACAGATAGCTGAGAGATGGAGCAGAGCTTTTGGCACCCTCTGATGGCTACAGGAAGGGATGATGCACGTGCCCCATACCCCAGGATGGGCCCTTTTTCTAGGTGCAACAGCCAGAATTAGACGAGGCCTCTCCACATAGCGGCCCAGCTGCAAGTAACCCAAAGATGCCCAGCCATCTAGTAACCCAAAGTATGATGGAGATCCCAGAATTTTGGAATCCCAAGACCTGACCTGAAAAAAACTTCAAAAATTGCTTTTACTCACTTATTATTTTGGACTTCACTGACTTTTTTTTTTTCCAGAATACTATACCAGGCTGACTTCACACTTGTGATGATCCTCCTGCCTCAGTCTCCCAAATACTGGAATTACAGGAGGGAGGCACGATGATCAGTGGGAAAATTATTTTTGAACAATTGTTATACATGCTCTCCAGCGCGAGGTGGAAAATGACCAAGACAGCAAGGGAATAGTAACAGAGGAACTCAGGATGGAGTGCAGACAATCTTCTTAAAAGACCAGCAGGACCCCGGTTATGAAGGCCACAACTTGGTTTTATTTTGTTCTCTCCTCTCTCTCTGTCTCTCTCTGTGTCTCTCTGTCTCTCGCTCGCTCACTCTGTGTGTATGTGCGCGTGCGTGCGTGCGTGCGTGCGTGCGTGCGTGCGTGTGTGTCTTTCTCGGTCTCTGTCTCTGTCTCTGTCTGTATTTATCTGTCTCTGTCTCTCTGTCTCTCTCTCTCTCTGTCTCTGTCTCTGTCTCTGTCTCTCTCTCTCTCTCTTTTTCAAGGGTCCCACCATGTAACCCAAACCGGCCTCACACTGTGATTCTTCTT
Organism: Peromyscus leucopus; assembly: GCF_004664715.2. Taxonomy (NCBI): domain Eukaryota; kingdom Metazoa; phylum Chordata; class Mammalia; order Rodentia; family Cricetidae; genus Peromyscus; species Peromyscus leucopus. The sequence goes on from NC_051084.1 coordinate 20,368,192, forward strand.
CCTCAACTCCCCAAATGCCAACACTTACAAATATAAACCAAACTACAAATGTCCAAATGACTGTATTTCAAGATCTAAAAGACAAGATTAAAGATTTCAACTCTGCAGGATGGCTCAGTGGGTAAGAGCGCTTGCCCCGAGAGCCGGGTGACCTGAGTTTGGTCCTTGGAACTTGTGTAACCTGCCAGGTGTAGTGGCGTACATCTCCAATCCCAGCATTCCTGTGTCCGGATAGCAGGCAGCTCCAGGAAGCTTACAAGCTGAGCTAGCCTGGAGTATTCAGTGTGGCAGAAACAAAAGACCCTTCCTCAAAAAAATGATGGGAGATGTGAATCGACTTCGGAAATTCTCCTCTGACCCCCACACATTGCAGTGACCCACATGTACCCACACTGACACACAAAACAATAGATTAATTGTGTGTGTGTTTTGTTTGAGATGGGATCTCACTATGTTGCTAGCTTTGGCCAGCCTGAAATTCGCTATGTAGACCAGGCCGGCCTGAAACTCACAGAAATTCACCCATCTCTAGCTCCCAAACACTGGGGTTAAGGTGTGCACTTTCATGCCCAGCTTAACTAATTAAAAACAAAAAAGAGGTTCATCAGTGCTCTGGCAACTGGAATGAGGAACTCAATGCTAACAGCAGGTTAGACACAAACGTGGGGGAAAAAAAAACAAACAGTGAACTGTAAAATATCTAGAATGAAATGCAAATCTACAGCTTTGGCTACTCAGGGCACTGGGGCAGGAAGATCGCTATGGCCAGGAACCTGAGGCCAGCCCAGCAACATAGTAAGACAGCCACCCAAAACAGAAGTAGAAAACAAGCCACGCAGTGGTGGTGCACGCCTTTAATCCCAGCACTTGGGAGACAGAGACAGGCGGATCGCTGTGAGTTCGAAGCCAGCCTCGTCTACAGAGTGAGATCCAGGACAGCCAGGGCTACACAGAGAAACCCTGTCTTGCTGGAAAAGAAAAAATTAGAAAACAAACAAAAGAGACCTAACAATCTGAGCTGGGTTTCACAAGGAGTCAAGAGAGAACCAACTCCTAAGAACTGTTCTCTGATCTCCACAGGTTCACTATGGCACGTGTGCCAGCACACACACACACACACACACACACACACACACACACACACACACAAATATACACAGGTATATGCACTCACACACTTACACATGTACTTAAACATACACAAACATATGCACATATTTATTTACTGTGGTGGTTTGAATAAGAATGGCCCCCATAGGCTTATATATTTGAATGTTGGTTACTAGAGAGTGGCGCTGTTTGAAAGGATAAGATTGTTTAGGAGGTGTGGTCTTGTTAGAGTAGCTGTGGTTTTGTTAGAGCTTGTGTGTCCCCGGGGGTGGGCATTGGGGTTTCAAAGCCAATGCCAGGCCCAGACTCTTTCTGTCTCTGCCTATGGATCATGATGGATCTCTCAGCTACTGTTCCAACACCACGCCTGCCTCCATGTTCCTGTCCTGATGACAATGGACTCACCCTCTGAAACTGTAAGCAAGCCCCCAATTAGATGTCTTCTTTTGTGAGAGTTATCTTGGCCATGGTGTCTCTTCACAGCAACAGAACAGTGACTAAGACACGCCCTTACACGTACACACTCTCACATACTTATATTCATACACACGTACATTCATATACACACTCACATATACACATACACACACACACACTCTCTCTCTCTCTCTCTCTCACACACACACACACACACTCGCAAACACAAGCACACACACCAAACAGGGTAGAGAAAAAGAGAACTTGTAAGAAGTGAATTAAGAAACATAAAAGCTACCAGAAGGTAGAAATCACAGGACACTGGAGTTCTGTTTAAAAAAAAAAAAAAAAAAAAAAAAAAAAAGACAGAGCTGAGGCCAGGTGTGGTGGCACACACCATTAATCCCAGCACTGGGAGGCAGAGGCAGGCAGAGCTCTGAGTTTGAGGTTACTTTGGTCTCTGTAGTAAGTCCAAGACAGCCAGGGACACACCATGAGAGCCTCTCTCAAAAACAAACAAACAAACAAAAAAACCCAACAAACAAAACTGTGGATAAAAACAAACTAAGCCATGGATTGAAGAGTCACTAGAATGTATCAGTTTAAAGTTGCTTATAGCCACAGACAAAACTTTTGTTATTGACTGTGTGTGTGTGTGTGTGTGTGTGTGTGTGTGTGTGTGTGGAGAAGACTAGGGAAGAGCCCTCTTGTGGATTTGAACTGGCGTTACCGGGAGGAGCATGGTTCCCAGACATGACTTTTTCAGTCTCTGAATGGAAGAACCTGGCAAGAAGCAGCATCACAGCTTCCTGCTCTCACTTCCCGGAGCACCATCCTCAAGCCGGGCACGGTGACTCCTGTCTGCAGTCCCAGCGCTCAGGAGGCAGAGGCAAATTTAAAGCTGTGTGGTCTATCTAGTGAATTCTAGGCCAACCAGGGATACAAAATACATTTGCATAATACATACGTGTATATCATCCTTGGTTAACTCTTGACTCCAGGTCTGGCCAAAGGAATATGCAAACGGATCCAGAGACATCCTGGGCTAGTAGACAGGAATGTTCTCCAAGGCTGATGAGTGTGGGAGGTCCCCCATGTATAAAACACTTAGTTCCAAATTTGGCACTCTAGGGTGATGGTGGAATATTTACAATGTGTTTTAATTACTGTTCTATTGATGTGAGGAGACACTATGACCAAGGCAACTCATTAAAAAAAAAAAAAAAAGCACGTAATTGGGGGCTTGCTTACAGTTTTAGAGGATCAGTCCATGTCACCATGGCAGGAAGCAGATGGGCATAATACAAGAAGAGGAGCTGGGGGCTTTACATCCTGATACACAGGCAGCAGGCACACACACACAGACACACACACACAGGGGGGAGGGCCTGGCATGGGCTTTTGAAACCTCAAAGCCCCTCCCCTAGTAACACACCTCCTCCAACAAGGCCACACCTCTAATTCTTCCCAAACTGTTCCACTAACTGGTGACTAAGCGTTCAAACACATGAACCTATGGAGGCCATTCTCATTCAAACCACTACAAGATATGCAGCCTCCTGGGAGTTCTTCTAGAACCTGAAAACATGCCCTTACCCCAGCTCTCCATTTTTTCTGTCTCAGCCGTGAGATGAACAGCTTTGCCGTGTGCCGCTCCAAAGCACTAGGAACAGCAGACAATATGCAAAACCTTCCGACAGTGGGCCAAATCCGTTTCTTTTTATAAGTGATTATCTAGGTATTTGTTATGATGATGGAAATCTGATTGACACAATGTGTAAAAGAACTTAGCTATCGGCTAGAGAGATGGCTCTGTGGTTAGGAGCATTAGCTGTTCTTGCCCGGGACCCTGGTTTGACTTCCAGGACCCATATGGTGGCTTGCAGCCACCTGTGGCTTCAGCTTCAGGGGATCCAGTGTCTCCATCCTCTGAAGGCACCAGGCATGCATGTGGTACCCATACATACATACATACATGCAGCAAAATACTAAAACACATAAAGATAAAATAAATAAATCTAAAACGTAAAAAAAAATGTAGTTTCTGACTTTAAGGGACTCTTACTGGTCATATTGTGGTAATCTGAGCATAGAAAAAAGAAAGAAGGGGCTGGAGAGATGGCACTGGCTGCTGTTCCAGAGGACCACAGTTCAGTTCCCAGCAACCACATGACTGCTCACAACCATCTGTAACTCCAGTTCCAGGGGAACTGATGCCCTCTTCTGACCTCCTTGGGCACCAGGCACACATTTGGAACACATACATGTCTGTTAACTTTTATACACATAGAATATTTCTTTAAAGAAAAAAGCAAAAAAAAAAAAATGGGATTATAGCATAATAAAGGGAAGCAGTCATCTGGGAATCAATAGTAACACTCAAGAATGCTGGGGCCAGGGAGAGGAGATTGTGTTTAGAGAGCATTAGTGAACACCGAAGAAATCGTAAGTTTGGGAATTCACTTTTGTTTTGTCCCTTTCTTCAGTCATGTGACACTTCTGGAGTCTGCCAACAAGAGACCATCATCAGAGGTCGCTGCTCAGTCCTGGGCCAGAGCCACAAATTAAGATGAACCTCTTCTTCGTAGCTTAGTCAGAAACAGATTGTGATTCATCATTGTTTCTCTCTCTCTCTCTCTCTCTCTCTCTCTCTCTCTCTCTCTCTCTCTTTTTTTTTTCTTTTTTTTTTTTTCTGAGACAAGGTTTCTCTGTGTAGTCCAGGCTGTTTTGGAACTTGGAGATCCACCTGCCTCTGTCTCCCGAGTGCTGGGATTAAAGGTGTGCGCCACCACCGCCCAGCTATAATTTGTTTCTTAAGCTGTATCTCAACATAAATTCAATGTGAATACCTTTTTAAAAATCAGGGGTTTTTGTTTTGTTTTTTCAATGCTGAGAACTGGCTTAGAGCCTTGCACGTACGTGCTAGGCAAGGACTTTGGCACTAAGTCACATTCCTAGATGCAAAAAGCAGTCATAAACCAAAAGAAATGGAAGAAAAGAATCAGGATAGAGGATAAAAGAGACCAAATGCACAGGAACTAGTAAGAGCAGACCAAATGCACAGTCAATAAAATCACCGGCTAAGGGTGTAGCTCAGAGATCCAGCATCTGTTCAGGGCCCTGGGCTTGGTGGTCAGCACCCCAAAAAAGAAGTCAACAAAGGCAAATTTGGTTCTTCATAAGGCCACTAATTCAGCCCTGTCAAGGCAGATCAGGGGCAAAGACTCATAACGGCCCCTATAAACTTTCAAAAGATGCTAAGAGGATTTTTTTTTTTAACGCAGGGTCTTGCTGTGTAGACCAGGCTGAATTAAAACTCCCAGTCTCCCTGCCTAATCCTCCCAAGAGCTGGGACTGTAGTTATGTGGCACCACACCTGGAAAGAAGGTTTTAGATTTGAAAAAGTATGTTAATGAATGTGACAGTGTACATAAGCTGGACACATTTCCTGAAAAAGATTTACTAACTTCTGGTAATGCATCCAAAGGAATAGAAACGGGCTGGTGAGATGCTTCAGTGGGTAATGGCGCTTGCTGCCAAGCCTGACGACTTAAATGCCATTTCCAGAATCCACATGATGGAAGGAGAAAACCAGCTTCCACACGTTGTCCTCTGACCTACATAACACACACACACACACACACACACACACACACACACACACACACACCCCTTCAGTAAGTAAATAAATAAATGTAAAATATTTAAAACATAGAAACTGAACACCTATTAAAGAAACAGAACCCGTGGTTTGAAGGTTTCACATGCACACACAAATAACTCAAGCACAGAGGGAATGCTAGCTTTCTATTTCTCTAACAAATACTGAAATAATCAACTTCCAAAAAGAAAAGGTTTATTTTGATTCACAGCCCAGAAGTTGTAGTCCCGGGCAGCTTGCTTCTGTGGCCCTGGGGCTGTGGGGACACGTTGTGGGGACATGTGGTACAAGTGTTTGGCTGCACAAACCCTCCCAGGAAGTGAAGAAGAGAAAATGGAAGAGAGAGGGGCCCCACAGTCCTCTTCCAGGAAATGCAAGCCCCAACACTCACAAGGCCTCCCACTCTGCCCACCCAAATGCACGGAGTGGAGAGCTCACCCTTAACACGACCTTGAGAAGACATGCAAGATTCAAACTCCTGCTGAAGGCTCAGCCGGTAAGTTCTTTTAAACAAGTCCAGACAAAAATCAGCCAATTTATAAACAACACAAAATAAGCCTTTTTCTTCCAGAGAGCAGAGAGAGAGAGAGAGAGAGAGAGAGAGAGAGAGAGAGAGAGAGTGCCAGGTGACCCTTGGTGTCACCTGGGAGCTAGAATCACCCGGGACACTGGCCTCTGGGCATGTGCATAGGGACTGTCGTGATTGAATTGAGTCGAGGTGATCCACCCATTGTGGGTTGCCCCGGTTCCTGGGACCGGGACCCTGGACTGTGTGGGAAGGAGGAAATAAACTGAGCACAGACATTCCTTGTTCTCTTGATTGTGGATGTGAAGCGCTCAGCTGCTCCAAGCTCGCTTTGCCTTGAACTCCTCCCCATGATGAACTGTATGTTGAACTGTGAGTCAGAATAAACCCTCTCTCCTTTACATTGTTGTCCTCGGGGTATTTTAACACAGCCACGGGGAAAGAAAACACAGCTCCCCAGTTCTTTACGAAATCAGCATGAACCCCATACCAAATACAATAAAGCGTGGCTCAGCAGCACAGCGTGTCCGGGTGTGCACGAGGCCCTCGATTGGACCCAAGCACTCAAACGAAGCTGAACCGATGAGACCGTCATAACGAGGGGAAATTACAGAGCATCAGGACAAAAATGAGCCAATCAAATTTTTATCATCCACAATACAACAATTATATTGAATCACTACTAAGCGGAGTTTGTGCTAGGAATACAAAAGTGGCTTAATACTGCCTTTTAGAGGGAGAGAAATAACAAGATAGAAAACACATCTAATCTACAACCTAATTTTAAAAAAAAACCGGCAGAAAGAGAGTATCGGAAGTGCTCCATGATGCCAGGCACCAGAGCTCACAACTGTCATCTTGGGGCTAACTAATTAAGTTCTGATCAACACAGAAAGGTGGGGGCGGGGGAGACAGAGACAGAGAGACGGAGATTTTTCACAAAGCAGAAACTTCCGATAAACAGTGATCACACCCAACCATCCAACACAGTTCTAGATCTGTTTGCACCTCCTTCCACAGAGGCAGACCTCTGTCCCTTCTTGGCTACCATTGTGTCCCAAAGTCATGACAGATGAGAGGTGTTCCTCACGTATTATTTCACCATTACGGAAATGCAACCCAGGACCTCATGCAAATTAGGTAAAGCTGTGCCCTCGAGACATGCATCCACCCCTCTCGTAGTTGATACTCGACAAACAAAAGTATTAGATGTTGCAGGTGAGAGACAAGCTCATGACTTACCCGCATGGACCTCCAACCCCCAACCACAGCCAGGAGCCAGGAGCCCAGGGCCACAGCAGTCCTACTAAAGTAGGACTATATTCCTACTAGCCAGGAGCAAGAGCCTAGGCGGGTAACTCAGCGTCCGGAGTCTGGCTTTCCTCAGCTGAGAAATGTGATCAGTGTTGGTCGGCAGGATAAGACATATTGAATGCACTTGTCCCCAAAAACCCAGCAGGCTGTCGTCACCACTACTGCCACGGCATGCTCATTCAGATGTGTGCGTGTGCTCACACAGGCATTTGCACACGCGTGTACCATCCCTAGGTGCCAAGGGACTTTCATCATGCGCTCCAGTGGTCAGGGAAGGCTGTCACTTCCTGGTGAGGTGGCCAGGAATACAGAGAACATAAAGGTCATAGAACAAGTTTCAGGCTGGAAGGAAGGAAGAGCAGAAACTAAAGTCAAGGCCCTGGAAGGGCGGGACTTGGAGTCACAGACTAGTCTCCCCTCAGGACCTGAGATGCTGCCTGTGTCCAGATCAACCCAGGCAGATGACACGATTCAGCGCTAGTGAAGAAATGTGTCCAGTGTGTGGGGTGAACTCACCTGTGTGCTCACAGCCATCCTGTGAGGAAGGGGCCAGCCGCCATGCCACTTCCCAGCGGGGAAACTGAGGCTGACATGATGTTTATAGCTTGCTTGGCCTGTGTTTCCGCTCTCCTCTGAACCAAGGGTGCAACCCTCAGACACCAGGTGGGCATGAAACAACAGGCCACACCCCGTCCTTAGGGATCAGCTGCCACCGCACTTGTGACCCAGGGTCAGTCCAGATGGCAACCCTCCAGAAACTTGCTCCCCAGAACCCCAAGGGAGCCCTACCTTCTGCAATTTTGGTAAATAAAGCTACGGCCATTATGTGTCCAGGGCTGGGCAGGTTGGGGCCGAAGGGGAGGGGGAGGGGACTTTAGGAAGACTGTCCCTCCCACAGCCCTCCCACCCTGGCAGGAGCCCCAGTAGTGAGGGGGAAACCCCAGTCCCACCAAGACTGCCTGCTGTGACGCTGGCCAGGTTCGTCCCCTGGGCAGACCTCCTAAGACAAAAGGAAAGCTCTTGTCACAGCAGCCAGGGCCACCTTCCTGAGGTCTAGCCTGGCTGTGGTCCCTGACCTCTCCTTCACAGTAAGTAGCCGGTGCCGGAGGCTCCCTCCCACTCCTGGTTTCTTAAAACAAGAACAGGAAGCAGGGAGAGTTGTTTGACCAAACGCTGGAGGGAAACCCACATCCGCTTTTCACCGGGGGAGAGCTTGAGGGGGCGTTTAGAGTGCAAGGGTGTTCAGGCTCCAGGCTCCAAGCGCCCAACCCTCATGGACCAAACGCTGCTCAGAGACCTTCCTCAGAGATATGTAGACGCACCCCCTCGTGCATGGGGGGCTGCTCATCTGGCTGGCTATCTGTGGGGCCTGAGTGCGCATGCACACATGAGCGGACACACCCACCTACGCGTGTGCACCCTAGCCTCATTTACATTGTTGCGTTCTGGGAGGATTAAGTAGACACAACATCTCACAGGAAAGAGCAACAGCCGGCCTTAACTCTTGCTTCCCTTGGGAACAACATGTGGAGTAGGAAAGACCGCCCTGTACTGGTCCCTGAGCTAGTCCCAGCCACTGCCAAGTTAAATGGAGACGTGAAGGAGGAGACAGAAAGCCTGGGAACTCAGAGGACCGCGTCAGGGCGGGGTGGGGGCTACGATGAGCAAGGGAGGTGGGAAAGAATTGGGTAGACAGATGGATTAAGGGAGGACAGAAGGAAGAAGGGAAGGGTGGGTGAATTCAAGAACAGCAAAAGAAAGCATGCCAGAGCCATCTTTTGGACCGAGACCACCATTCTCCCTGGCGCAGGACCCAGCCTTGGGTGTATAAAGCACTTGGCCCCCCACAGTGGGCTGATATTCTGGGAAGGAGACCCAGATAACTGGAAGGAAGAAGAGGCTTGCCCGGGTTTCTGGGGGCCCAGTGGGAGGCAGGGGACCAGGAGTGACTTCCTCCCACAGCCTGGTCCTGTGGCTGTGTGGTGGGAAGCAGAAGCGTCCAGGGGCTGGGTTTCCTGGAAGAAGGTCAGGAAACACCTACCGAGAGGCTCCTGTCGCTGCCTCTTCCTCCTACCCTGCCAAACATCATCAACCACTCCACCACTCACCAAGGCCAGAGCCTGCCATAGAGAGGGAGGTCCTGACAGATGTGGTGTTGGTCCGTGTGTGCGTGCGTGCGTGCGTGCGTGCGTGCGTGCGTGCGTGCGTGTGTGTGTGTGTGTGTGTGTGTCTGTGTGTCTGTGTGTCTGTGTGTCTGTGTGTCTGTGTGTGTGTGTGTTCTGAAAGACTTGGGGAAGTAGCCTGGCCCTGGGAAGCATTGTGTGTGGCAAGTAGGTAGGACCTCCATATGGACCCCTGCCGCCTGTTACCCAGGCCCCTGAAAAAGTTCCAGCCTTGCTCAGGACAGGCAGGGACAAGGTAGCCGGCCTCCTTCAGTCTGCCTTTCCAACCTGCATTGTCCAGGTGGCCCTTCCTGAGCACGAGTCACACTCTTCGCAACACTGTCCTGGGCCCCCATCTTCCCTACGGACACACCTAACTCTATGCTGTGCGAGGGCCCTGGGGTTGATGTAGGAAGCTAAACACACACGGGCCCTTACCTCACAGCCAGCGTGGTACTCACGTGGCCTCTTCACACCCCTACCACAGTCACACAGTCTCCAGAAGCAGCCAGCCGCCAAGGGCCACCCAGCTCACACCCACCTCTTAACTCACCGTCCAATGTCTGAGCAGACCTTGGAGTCAGCAGCTACGGCAGCGCGGGCAAAGGCATCGGGGCCACAGGAGGCGCGATGATGAGAAAGAGCCACCGCCAACACAATGAGACCCAGACCCAGACCCAGACCTAGCAGGACCAGGCAGACTGTGGCCCTGTGACTCCAGGCCATGACTCAGGGGTCCAGGGAGAGAGGGGAGGCAGGTGGGCACACAGGGTGGTGGACAGACAGAGGAACAAACTGGCAGACAAGTGGAAAAGAAACTCTCCAGGTAAACTCAGGCAATCAGATAGATTGGGAGGGAAAAAAAAAAAAAAAAACAGTGGGTCCAGAGATAGAAGTTATCACACAGGCCAGACAACTGGGTAGAAAAGATAACAGATAGGCTTACAGATAGGTGGGTAAGCAGGTTTACGAAGGACCAACAGGAAGCCAGCCAGCCAGCCAGCCACATGGGTTTATGGAGGGACAGACAAGAGACGGACAGACACAGCGGCCAGGCCGCCACCCTCCTCCAGCGCTTGCTACAGAGGCAGAGCTGGCCACAGGTCTGAACTTCCAGTTTTTAGCTCCTACAGCTCGGCCCTGGAGGCAGGCCAGGCATCTACAGGGAGTTTTTTCTCGAAGAGAAGGGCTGGGCCGGCTGCTGCTGTTAACTCTTTCACTGCCCGTTGGTCCCAGGGTCTTTCCTGGTGGCCCCACAGCCCCCAGGGGGCTCCTCATGCCGGTGCCGGTGCCGTGGGGATTGCGATGCTTGCCGAACCCAGGAGAACTTGGGGCACAGGGCTGGTGGAGGCTCGCTTGCCACTTCCCTGGCTCCCCACAGCTCAGGGTCAGGGTGTCTCCTGCAGGGTGGAGCTCCATGCCCCAGCCCCATACTCTCAGCTGGTTCCATCTAGGCTGGCAGCAGCTCAGTCAAGGCCCCACACGGTAGAGGGAAGTGGAGCAAGGACCATTTATCACAGCCCGGCACAGCCTCACCCATACATGGGAAGGGGGTGAGGAGACGGGCCACATGTCTAATCCCTGGCACCCCGTGCTACTGCGTCATCCACCCTGGGACATGGTGACCCAGAAACACAACCTTAGACCTCTAGAGGGTGAGGATGTCCTGTCTGGGTACCCTCACTTCTGCGGCTCCGAGGCACACTGGCTGCTAGCCTGCCTCCCTGGGTGCAGTGGTACTCAGGACTATGCCTGTGCTGGTGAGCCTCTTCCTCTTGGGGGCCTGGTTTGGGTCTGGTCTTTCCCTGGCCTCAGGATGTTCAAATGGGAGGCAGCTGGAGGAGTGAGGCCTCCACTGAGGTGCTTTCTTGAGCAGACTCAACAGGCTTGCAGGGCAGAAGAGCCCTGGGCTGGACTTTCTCTCCGAGTCTCAGTACCTTCCCAGCATCCCTCACTCTCTCTTTCCACTGAGCATGACCCTCTCCCATCTCTATACCCCCTGCTTGATACCAACAACAACAAAAAAAAATGAGGGCCAGAGAGAGAATGTCTGTACTAGCCACTCAGCCTGTCAAGTGTCCCATCCAGAGGCTCTGCTCAGCTTGGGCGAGAGATACTGTTTCCTGTAAGTCTGTTCCCACATCTGCCTAGAGGGAGAGGGTAGGGTCTGTGGGAATCTTCCCTATCCCGACTGTCCCCCACAGTGCCATGTCAATTCACTGCTCAACCAGGAGCCAGAGCACATTCCTGAGTGTGGGCCAGCCCGCCCACTGGCCACAGCCCTCAAAACTCTAAAGACAAAGCCGTTGGGGGGGGGGGCAGGGGGCGTCAAGCAGGCTTCCTTCCCATCCTGGTCAGCAGCTCTGAGAATTCTCAGAGGACGGCAATGACGCTGGACGGATATCAGGCGGAGCAGCCTGTTCTGGCGGCTCTGAAGCCCTTCACCCAGGAAGCGATGGGGAAAGATGATGGTGTGGAAAGACGACTCAGGTCCCCAAAGTCCACGAAGAAGCTCTAGGCTAAACCCCATGGGTCTGGGAGAGTAAGGGACGCCTCCAGCACAGTCCTGGGTTCACGGAACTCTCTGGCCAGTCCCGTGGGGGCACGGAACACTGTGACACACCACACCTCAACACACTAGCCTGCCTTCTCCTCTACACATACGGAGGAATGACTGCTACCCATTTATGGCCCAGCTTCTGCCTTACGCAGGGAACCCCAGAGACACAGACCCTTAGGGCCCAGACATGGATCATGCCTACAGGTATAAAACCCTGCTCTCCTGTGGGCAGGTTGGAAGTACCAGGATTTCTAGCCTCCTGGGTCCCTCCTCCAGCCACTGGGCCCCTTCCCTCAGAGGCCCCCGACTTGTGCTCACTTCTAGGGGCAATATTTAGCTCTGAGGCTGGGAGTGCCCCAATGGTCCACTTCTATATCTACATGTCTCGTGACCTGCTCATAGCCGTGAGTCCTACAGACCTTGGCACGTTGGGAGGGGCTGCCCTTTAGGAGTGTGCTGGCTGGTTTTATATCAACTTGACACAAGTTAGAGTCATGACAGAGAGAGAGAGAGAGAGAGAGAGAGAGAGAGCCTCAACTGAGAAAAAGCCTCCATGAAATCAGGCTGTAGGCAAGCCGCTAGAGCAAATCTTCATTAGTGATTGATGGGGGAGGGTCCAGCCCATTGTGGGTGGGAATATCCTTGTGCAGATGGTCCTGGGTTCTATAAGAAAGCAGGCTGAACAAGCCAGGAGGAGCAAGCCAGTAAGCTGTGCCCCTCCATGACCCCTGCATCAGCTCCTGCCTCCAGTTCCTGCCCTACTTGAGTTCTTATCCTGACTTCCTTTGACGATGAACGGTGATATGGTTGTGTAAGCCAAATAAACCCTCTCTCACCAAGTTGCTTTGGTCATGGTGTTTCATCCCAGCAAAAGAAATCCTGACTAGGACAAGGAGGGATGCTGTGCCTAACTTCTTTTCTGGGCTCACTCACTTTGAGCTGTGTTCTCCTCGTGGATCTGTGGGTTTCCTGTAGCTGGCTGACCCGTGTTCTTTGAGAACTTGTCTTGTAAGACAAGCTTGGATTTCACTCTGGGTCTGTGCTTGGAAATTGATCTCAAGTATGGCTCTGGTCGAGCTGACAGGTTTCTGCCCCTTGTCTAGTGTGCTTCCCTTCAGTTTTACCTCCATAAATGCTGGGCAGTGAAAGCCCACACCTACCCTGGACATGAAGCATTCTCAAGGTTCTCCCACAGCTAAGGGGTGCCTTTATCCCAGTTAATGGCACGGTCGGGGCGCCCTCTAGTGGCTAATACTGGAAGTGTTACTGCCTAGGATAATGTAGGATGCGGACCCCAACCTCCAGGCACACTGGGCTCCCCCCACTGAAAGGTTGAGGTTAGCTCCATCACTAACAGCAGTAAGTCTTAGGATCCTGCCTCCTCATTCTCCCAGTCCAATGGCTCCATTTCAAAACCATACACTAAAATCCAAGATATGGGAAGTCCAACCAGCAAGACTTCCTGGAGCTTGGCAGTTACGCCCATTTATTGTGCTGCCCTGTCCCACTCAGGGGCAGCGTGTCCTCCAAAGTCCCACTCTTGTTCCTGGTCTGTATCTCGTCCTGGATTTGCAGGTCGGTCTTGCCCCTTCTGAGCACTCAGTAGCCAGCTGGCTCCCCGCCTTTCCTGGAGTCTGAGGCAGCCGCCCAGCCATTGGATGTCTGAACAACGGCCTGAACCACAGCAATGAAGGTGTTGGTGACCTCTGTGTAATGGTTCCGAGTCTTCAGGCCTGCAGCCACCGCCTGTGGGTGAGAGGGCCAGAGGAGTCTCAGCAAGGCCGCAGAGGTGGCTGAAACCATCCCTGTGTGGTCCACGGGCCTCACAAACCCAGTTAGTGCTACTTCCGGCCAGGTGGCCAGGAATAACTAGAGAGAGGCCGCTGGGTTTCTAAGGTCTCCTGGGAACAGGCCATTTGCCTGTCACTGAGCAAGGGCGCAAGGTGACCCATGCGGAGGGCCTGGGGACCATAGGCCTTGGACAGGGGGCACTAGCCAGTCTTTGCTCTGATGACTCGGAAGATGCCAGTCCCCAGTCAAGGATGTCCTGTCACCCCCCACACACCATCATTCTGTTTCCTCGGCTCTCAGCCTACCTGATCGAGGTTTTTCTCGATTGTTGTGGTATTGGGCAGAAGCTGGTTGTGTAGTCGGGGCTCCTCCACTGCTCTCTTCACATCGTAGCCAAACCACAGGTTGTTGATGATGGCCTGGAGGGAGAGGATAGCCGAGATGTCAGCATAGCCCCGGAGCAAAAGGGCAGGGAGAGATGGGGGTGGGGAGGGTTAGGCCAAAGGCATGTACCAGTGCGGTGGATGTGGTGATCTGTGTGCCTCCGGCTGCTCCCACTACCATCCGGACCTTGCCATCCTTATCCACAATGATTGTGGGGCACATGGATGACAGTGGCTGCTTCCCTAGGGTCCACAGGAGGAGACAGAGAGGCTGGTCGGTTGCCTGTCAGGGCACCAGCCCCCTCCCGACTCAAGTCCTTTATCCCCAGATCCCCACCCCCACCTGGCTTGATGAAGTTGGCTGGTGAGGGGGATACCCCAAACTGGTTGACGAAGTTGGGTGAGCTGAAGTCGTCCATCTCATCGTTAAACAGGATACCACTGACCCGAGAAAGGACCTTGGAGCCGAAACTGAAGATAGGGCAGCTCAGATAACAATACAACTACAACCCAGCTGTTTCCCACCTGGTACCCACCCATACCAGGTCAAGAGTAACCCCTGGAAGGCCCACCCTAGGCATGCTACCAAGGTGGAGCCTCTGTTTCCCAACATGAGAGAGGGAGGCCCTCACAGGAAATGAAGCCAGCTCCCCACCCATTACCCCCGTCCCAGTACACTGCCCAGCAGCCACACAGCCCCTACTAGAGGTTGATGGTGCTTGTGGCGGACACAGCACTGCCATCCTCCGAAACCACAGACAGGTGAGCAGTGCCCCCATCATCGGGAAGGTAGAACTCAGGCTCATAGTAGGAGGTCGGATGCGTGGTTCCATCAGAGATGCGGGCTCGGAGCTGAGCGGCGAAGAACTCAGAGCTCATGTTGCGGATCACCTGCCGAGACCCCAGAGCTGGCCTGAGGAGGTTAGGAGGAAGCAGGGGGGAGGGAGGGAGACAACAGGGCTGTCCCAGCAAGTCTCAAGAGGTCCCAGCCGTGGATCTGACCACAACTTACCTCTATGCTAAACCAGGACTTGCCCAGGACCAAGGACAGCCCCTCCCAAATTCCTGTCTGACACCCTCCGTCACCTCCAGCTGACGTCTGCCCGTCCCCCAAGCCTCTAGACTCCTGCCCTGATCTTACATGATGTGTGCGATTATTTATGGAATGTGTGCCACACGCTCAGAGCTGAGGAACCAACAGGGAAGAGCCCTGGAAACGAGGGGCCAGAAAACAGGGATGGGGAAGAGGGAAGCTGAAAGCATTTTGGTGGAAATGATACCTAAAATGAGCCCAGAATAAAGCCTAAAAAGTAAAGTGCAAAGGCCCTGGCTAACAGAATGAATGGGATGAGGAGAGAGGACGCTGGCTAGCATGCATCCATTCTGTAAGGTCTCATTGGTCTATAAAGAGTAGTTTGGCTTATGCTATGAGCCACACACACAAGCTTGGGGTAGAGGAGTAAGCAGGTTGGGAAACATTTACATAGGGTGCCTCTGGGGGCCATGGAAAGGCTGTGGACAACCAGACTGGAGATGAAGATGTCACTGTGGGTGGGAGAAAAAGAAGAGAGGATGTCCTTGAGGTCTTTGGCCTGGAGTTGCCATTAACTTGGAAAGTAAGTGCTAGAGAAGGAGCAGATGTCGGGGCAGTGAGGGACCTGCTTGCTTTGGGACACACCCCCACGGTACACTGAAGAACATGGCTTGGGAGGATGGGCCCATGCCCACAGGTTCACGTGTGAAATTTACAGGCAAACAAAGACACAAACACAGCGTAGTTTCACGGCTGCTGAAGGCTAATGTCGGGAGAAGATGGGGAGGAAGAGGAAACGAAGGGGCAGCCAGGAAGAAAGGGACCCTGGGACCTGTCAGGTTTAGGCTAAAGGCCAGTTAGGCCATTCCCCTGTAGCAGCCTTTCCCTGTCTTCGTAGCTTCGCTGCTGTTGACAAATCCCCTGTGAAGAGTCTGTCTGTACATCTGTAACAGGCTCCCCAGGTATCCCGACTCCAGGAAGGAGCTGCTAAATCCCAGACCACATTCAGTAAAGGCTGTCCTGCGGCTCTTCCGAGTGCCACCCACTAGCTGACTCTGGGATCCCTGTGGCTGCAGGGCAAGGCAGACACTCCACCTGCCTGTGAGTCTGTAACTCTGAGGTACCCCCCAGGTCCCCACGTCCCAGAAGGGCAGGGGCCATTCCCACTCTCCCAGTGACAATTTACAAACCCCAGGCAAACAGACTCTGGAACATCCTAGGCCTACCGGTAGAATGGTTCATCTGAACTAACTGCACCCACCCCTCCTCCTCCTCCTCCTCCTCCTCCTCCTCCTCCTCCTCCCCCACCGTGTCATCTAAGTCATACATTAACAAGATTCCTTCCTCCCTTCCTCACCATGCAAGACACCCCGTCCCCTCCCTCATAGCCCTGAAACATTCTTGTCCGAGCAGTCTCAAATCTTCTCTTTTCTCTTCAGACCCCTCCACGCTCTCACTGGCATCAGATAAATCGTATGGCCTCTCGGGCCATGGTGGCACCATGCTTTGAATTCCAGCACTCAGAAGGCAGAGGCAGGTGGATCTCTGTGAATTCAGGTTTTGGTCGCAGCAACAAAATGGTCTACCACAAGAGGCCCCATGGCAAAGTGTAAGGTGTGATTTGATGAATAATGCACCTAAAAGACACTGAGACCCTGGGGTCCGGGTTCCACCACTGGCAGATAATGAGTCGTGCGGCCTTAATGCTGGGCTTCTCGCTCAATGGGTGAAGCCCTTGCTCTTAGGAAATACAGCCCGGACTGTGGCATTGGTGACCCGTTCAGGAAAACGAGGATAGTAGACGAGGTGGTAAAGAGAAAGGAAGGACTTATAGCAAAATGCTCACAGTCAGGCAGGGGTTCCTGGGAAAGCACACAGGTGCACACTGATCTTTCAGGTTGGTTTGTCTGTGGGTACAATTTTGCAAAATGAAACTGGGGCTAGGCTTGGTGGCTCTCGCCTGTAACCCCGGTACTAGGAGGCTGAGGTCATTTTGGACTACAGAGTGAGGCTCTTTGCCCACCTAGTTTTAACCCCTCCCATACCCCTCATCATTCCTGAGGGATGCAACCTCTCCATCCATTCCTCCCTTCTGCAGTGGGTACTCTAGAATCTTCCAGGCCAAGGGCCCAAGCATAGGTAAAGGATCTGAAACAAGATCCTAGGGTCTTGAGTGGAGGGCTTGGGGGTGATAACAACACACCAATTATCCATTCTCAAGTCTGTTTTCCTCAGTTTCCCTCACACTATGAGCTCCACAAAATGGAGGTCAGGGTATAGAGTAACAAGTCTACCCTGAAATCAAACTTAGTTGTATTAATGGGTTCGGAAAGCATGCCTAAGGAAAGCATGATCTCTCACCCACTGTGGGATCACCTCTTACCTGAGACACATCGACAAACTTTGGGTCACCAAGCAAGGTCCTTTTGGCATAGGCAAACCGAAAGGCCTCCACGATACGGTGATACGTCAGCGCCTTCTCTTCAGGGGTTGCCACACTCTTCGGAGAGAAGTTGTATCCTGGGTGGTATCCAAGCACACATTGGCAGGCAATTAGGGCCTGGAGGGGCTCAAGGGGTTAATAGGTCTCTGAGCCATGTTCCCCATACTCTGCCTTAGGAAAAGAAATACATATTAACCAACAGCAGTGGCCATTTGAGAGAGATGTGGTCAAGACAAGGGCACACCGTCATGGACATGACAGGTACAGTTTGGAGGCCCCAAGGTCTGTAAGTTTCTTGAAGACCACTTAGATTAGCCAGAAACACACGGCCTCTGCCACACTCTTCTTCTTCCTGAACATTTTTCCTCTTCCAGCTACTGTCACCCCCTCCAACCCACCATGGGCACCCCCTGGCACTCAACCCTGCTCCAGGAGGCCACAGCCATGAGGCAGGGTGGACACTCTATCAGTTCACTGATGGAAAGACAGGGGGAAAAGAGACCCAGCAAATACGGGGTACCGGGAAGGACACTCTATGTCCCGGCTCCTTAGCCGGGCTAGAGAGAGAGATATCTCACCTTTGAGGATGTTCAAGATGAGAACCAGCACCGGCCCGCTGAGCGGGGCACTGGGCACATACAGTGTCGAGTCGCCAAGGCTGATGCTCATCGGGTGCTCAATCAGCTCGGCACGGTAGTCATTCAGGTCCTGGACCGTCATAATGCCTCCTGCCGTGGGACAGCGGCTCAGTGGATGTGCGTTGGGATTGAACCATGGTTGGGGACAGGGTTGCATCATGTGGGACTTGGTTTACCACTGGGCAGAGTATAGGGTGAAACCAAGAAGTATGGTCACTATGGGTGCACTATGGGGTCAGGGCTGTTTACGAAGGAGGTTGGTCACCATTGAGTAAAAAGACAGGTGTGTGTGTGTGTACACCACAGTGAGGAGACGGTCTATACCATCAGAAGGGACCACAGTGCCATCAGACTGGTAGCCCTGACCATCACTGGGAGCCCTAGGCACTAACGGTGCTTACCACCCATGCCAGGCCCAAACAAACAACAGCCTCCTAACCAACCTCCTTTCATCTCCGCAGCCAGAGCTTGTGACAGCTTTGTTGTACTCTAATAGAACTTGCCTGAAGATCAGAGGACGGAGCCAGCCACAGAGTTAAACATAGAGGCCAGGCAGTGGTGGCACACACCCTTAATCCTAGCACTCGGGAGGCAGAGACCCATCCGTCTGGATCTCTGTGAGTTCAAGGCCCACACTGGGCTACATGAGATTGATCCAGTCTAGGAGAGAAACAGAGCCAGGCCATGGTGGCACACACCTTTAACCCCAGCACTTGGGAAGCACACCCGCCGCTAATCTCAGCACTAGGAAGGTTGAGATGGGAAGTGAAATGGCTGGGCGGAGAAAGGCGTATAAGGCGTGAGGAGACAGGGACTCAGAGCCTTTCGGCTGAGGACTCAGAGGCAATTCATGGAGTTGACAGGTGAGAAGTGGCTGCCGCTTGTTCCTTTGTGTCTCTGATCTTTCAGCATTTACCCCAATATCTGACTCCGGGTTTTTATTATAAGACCATTTAGGATTCATACAACAAGAGGTCTTTCCCAAGTGTAGACTACCCGCTTCTCCATCCCACCCTTCCCAGACTCCTCCTTCATGGCCATGTAGATGGGAGAAGACTCCCGATTCTCTGAGGAACTGGTGCTAAGTAGGATTTACAGCCGTAGATGTCAACATGCTAATCCCCCCCCCTTCATGGAAACAGGACAGAAATAACAAGGCCACAGCCAAGCCCTCAGGCTGCCCTACCCAAAACCCCTCCAAGAGCCCTCTCAGAAATTCTTCCTCAGACCTTGTAATCCTCCTGGTGAGTCAGATCTTCCTTCTTCCCCTTAGCCCATGCTTTTCTCTCTCTCTGCCTACATCCATTGCCGCTTATTTCTCACGGGCCATCCGTCTAGCTCCTCCTCAGCCCCAAGGGCTCCTGTACCCTTACTCGCGCTCTAGGGGGTTCCCCCCATGTAGCCCAGCCTCTAGGGATGAGCCAGCAGCCATGGATCCAAGTGGTTCACACCGACCCTCCCCTGCCAAGGGCTCCCCGAGGACCCAGATGCCAACCTAGGCAGGGAGCACCTCAGAGCCTGGGCCCCACTCACTAGAGCCCACTCACCAGCCTCCTGGATGTCCTTCACAATCTGGGCTGTGAGGCTCCCATTGTAGAAGGCCTGGGCACCTTCCTGGGCCAGTACCTGCAACGTATCGGCCAGCCTGGGCATAGTCACGGTCTCGCCCTCCCGAAGCACCTTCCCTTGACGGCAGAAGACCTCGCTGGGGCAGAGAAGACTCACGTAAGGCATCAGATGCAGGAAAACTGGGCCTGTCATACCTCACACCCACCCCTCACCCTTTGGTCCTCAGGATGTAGAGTACAAGTATAGGTAGAGCCTGTCCCTGGCGGGGTGGGGGGTGGGGGGTGGGGGGTGGGGGGTGGGGGGCTGTCCTCTCACTTGGGGTTTCTAGTTGTCCCATCTTGCTCAGACCACACAGTGTTTGCTCTAAACCAGGTCCTAAATGTGTCTACACACACACACACACACACACACACACACACACACACACACACACACACTCACACTCACACTCACACACATATACACACACAATGAGAGGTTTAACAACTTAACCCTGCTGAGTGGCAGGCTCCTGAGAGCAGAGCACAGAGCTCCACCAGCCCTGGCCCCCAGGCTGGGTCACCTAGACATGAGGGTGCTCACCACAAGGCAGGTGTCTGTTCAATGACGTCCCGTTTTCTGTCCAGGGCCATTGCCAAGCCCTTGCCCACAGGGAAGCCATAGCGGGCCAGCTCAATGCTGGGCTGGAAGAGGCGAGCCCAGGGTAGTCGCCCATGCCGTTGGTGTGCCAGCTGGTAGCCACTGATTTCACCAGGAACTGCCACTGAAAGGCCACCTAGGAGCCAGGGATGAGGGGAGCAGAGTTTGAAAGACAGACAGACAGACACAGAGAGAGTTAGTGGCTGAGTCTGGTCATTGGGACAATAATCCCTGCTACTAGGAGGCCGAGGCAGGTAGATCTCTGTGAGTTCAAGGCCATCCTGGTCTACAGAGCAAGTTTCAGGATAGCCAGAGCTACACAGAGAAACCGTGTCTGGAAAAACCATATTTAAAAAGGAATGTGAGCAAAGGGCTGGTGTGGTTACTCTGTAGTAGAATGCCTATCTGGTTTGTTCCCAGAACCATATTAGAAAACCACCACCACCACCAGAAGCGGCAATATTCCAGGCACTTTCCCTGGCCCATTTAATGCTGGGTCTAGAGCACCTTGGAAGGAACGGGATTTGTTGCTAGAGATCAAACCCAGGACCTTACTGAGCTACATCCCCATCCTAGGCAAAGAGAGATTTAAGATCACAGCTGAGCGCCACAGGCAAGAAGCGTTGACCAAATACTTCTCACAGGGTACTGAACGGGGAGCAGGCAGCTGTGCACTAAGGTGTGCTGGCCCAGAGGAGTGGATGTGTCTTCCATACTTGAGCTCCTGTATCAGGCCTATGGTTGTACGCAAGACTTGGGGAAAGCCAGACCCCTCCCAACTCTCAGTCTGTCGTTCCTGTCCCAGACAATCCCTGGGCTCCTCTAGAATATCACAAAGTAAAATCAGCATGAGATGGGCCAGCTCTGTGGCAAGAGCCATGTGCTGGCCAGCTTTATATCAACTTGACACAAGCTAGAGTCATCAGAGAGGAGGGACCCTCGACTGAGAAAAAGCCTTCCCTAAGATCGGGGTGTAGGCAAGCCTGTAGAGCATCCTCTTTCTTAGTGACTGAGGTGGGAGGGCCCAGCCCATTGTGGGTGGTGCTGTCCCTGGGCTGGTGGTCCTGGGTTGTATAAGAAAGCAGGCTGATGGGGCTGGAGAGATGGCTCAGAGGTTAAGGGCACTGACTGTTCTTCCAAAGGTCCTGAGTTCAATTCCCAGCAGCCACATGGTGGCTCACAACCATCTGTAATATGATCTGGTGCCCTCTTCTGGTCACACATGCTGAATAAATAATAAATAAATTTAAAAAAAGAAAAAAAGAAAGAAAGAAAGCAGGCTGAGCAAGCCATGTGGAACAAGCCAGTAAGCAGCACCCCTCCATGGCCTCTGCATCAGCTCCTGCCTCCAGGTTCTTGTCCTCGCTGCTTTTGATAACGGACTGTTATATGGAACTGTGAGTGAAATGCACCCTCCCCTCTCCAAGTTGCTTTTGGCAATGGTGTTCATCACAGCAGTAGTAACCCAAACCAAGGCAGGGCCTTTCCTCTTTTTTACTACACAGCTCAGAAGACCTGACACCCGACGCACAATCCATCCCAACTTAAAAGCAATCTTCCTTGGGGGTTGGTGAAGTCGCTCCGTGAGAGAACACTCGCCTAGCATGCATGAGGTAGCAGGTTTGATTCCCAGTACCACAAACAAAACAATGACAAAAACAACAAATGTACAGGTCACCCCTCTCCTGGGCTCTCTGATCTCACACCACCCTGCCTGTGAAGCTCCTGGGTGACCACGGTGCTGCCGGACCCAGCATCCTGCTCAAGTCTTGCTGGGTTATGGCTCTCCCCAGCCACCTACGTCATGCCTGCCTGTCTTCCCTCTCCTAACATCCACCTTGTCTCCTGAGACATTACCTCTTTCTTAGTGATGCCTCTCAGCTCTGGACTTGAACTTCTACTGACACCTCTCTGTAGTGGGTAGCTGTTCCAGCTTTGACCCGGCAGTACTAACCCCGATGAGGCTTCCAATAACTGACACGCCTACAAGGTGGGGCTGAGAGAGGACCCTGAAGACCTGAGATCTGGATGTGTTGGCTCTCTTGGTTCCTGGATCCTGGAGGTAGACTGAGCAGAGTTCTCAAGAGAACACCACTGGACTGCACTTCACCTTTCCCAGACCCTGTAACCTATCCCTTCACTTGTAAGTTACCCCAAAAAAGAAACCTCCCGTTTAACTACGTGGAGTTGCCTTAATACTTCCACCAATACCTTTCTTGTTTATCCTCTTGCCCAGACCATTTTCCTCATTAGCAGATCCCAGTACCCACCTACGCACAGAAAGCAAGCACTTCAGACTTCACACGCCCGAAACAACCATTGAAACCGACTCCCCAACATCCCTATCTGTTTCTCTTAAGGCTATTCTGTCCACCCGGGCACAGACCAAGGATGGTGGGGGGGTCACTTGGGTTTCCTGTAACCGCATATCACCCAAAGAGTTGACAGATCTTGACTTCATCTATGTGTTTTTAGCTCCGACCAAACCACCCTGGATTATTGGGGTAACTTTCTAACATGTCCCCACTAGTTCCCTGCACCTTACAGAGGGTTGTAGGGGTCCTAGGGCTTTAGGGGTCCCATCATTTAGGTGTATTCTCCTCTGCTCAGACAAGAGACAGGAGCATCGCAGTAGCCTATAAGGCTCCTACCCACCTACGCCATTCCCTCCGACACCATATTCCTCCTCTCAGGCCACTTGCTGGCAACCTCCCTGGGTCTCTGCAAGGCTTAATCTTCATCCCTCCTCCTGGGTCCCTCAACCTTTCCCACCTTTCCTGAGACACTGACATGTCTCTTCTCACCCCACACCTCTGAGTCTTTGCCCAGATGTCTCCTGCCCTGAACACTCTCTGCCCTCTGCCCTCCCCACAATGTGAATGACTCTGCCACGTGCTCAGTGCTCCTTGCCACCTGGAAGGGCTCTGGTCCTGGCTGTGAGTGGCATCGATCGTCTCTGTTTCCTGATAGTACCCAGCGCTGTAAGAGGTTTCAATAGCCCTGGTTAAAGAGTGAATTCTAAGCACCCATAAGCATTCTCATACTCAAGAGAGTATATCCTAAGTTTCTCAATGAATGTGAAGTCAAAGATAATTGTGAGGGGAGGAATCCAAAGAGGCCACACACAGGGCATCCCCCAAGAACCTTCTTCCTGGGTGTCACACCTGCCCCCACGCCTCCACCTTCTTATTCTGCCATCTACGGCAGCTCTTCTGAGCAGTGACTCCAAAAGGAACACTGGCTTCCACTCACCTGCCCGGGGAGCTTGAGAGTCCCTTCCCCATTTAAAAGCCTGGTTAGAGAAGAGAGACCCCCACCTGTACCCAGAGAGCTGTTTCCACAAACGGACAAATAATTGAATGAATTTAGCGTCCACTATTAAAAGCACAGGACTGAGACAGCTCAGGCTCCACCCCAGCTCTACCATCTACTAGCTCACATGGTTTGCAGGACCTCGCTGGGTTTTACCAACCCACCTGTACGACAGGAATAAACAGGGCGTCTTCTTCCAGCCCCGGGGGTATAGGGAGGATACAAGAGCCTCATCAGCAAAAAGCACTGGGCAAGGGGGCAGTCCCCGTGACCCCTGGGAAGTGTGAGCAATCTCTCAGTGTCCAGAAGCCCCCAAGAATACCAAACTACATGGATGCCTGCATCCCTTAAATGAAGCATCCTCTTGTGACTTTAATTGTCTGGCGATTGCTCACAGTCATTACTGCCCTGTAAAGCCTATGTAGCTATCTGCCCACTTAATCACGCAGGGAATGTTGATAAGGAGTAAAGTCTGCGTGTGTTCAATATAAAAGTAACTGAGCTTATATAGAGATTTATTTATTATTTAAGTGTGTGAATTCTTGGCCCACATGTATGTGTATGTACCATGACCTGTTATATGACCAGGAGGGGGATCAGAAAAGGGCATCAGATTCCCCCAGACTGGAGTTTATGGGTGGTTGGAAGCCACCACGTGGGTGCCAGGACTCAAACCAGGTCCTCTGTGGACACTGGGAGTCCGCTGTGATTATCCTCTCCATGTGTACACACAAGTGGCCCAGTGCAGGGCTGAGAGGAAATAAAAAAAAAAAAACCTCTCCCTCCCCTCACGATGGTGATTAAGCATTCACTATAGGAGGGTGCCATGGGTACCAGCGCTGTCCCCAGGCCTCACACAGGTGCGTGTGCCCTGTGAGTGTATATGGCCCATATGATAGCTTACCTTCTTCAGAGTCCTTCGAGCTGTTGAACATGCTGGCATTGGCCAGCCTGGGAGCCACCTCACGGGCATTGATAACCTCAGCTTTCCCTATGAAAAGAAACATGTTGGCAGGCCGGGTTGTCCCCAGCCCCTCCTGTCAAGGGAGCCCAGCGGTCGCCCAGCTACACCGCTCGAGTCTGACGTGAGCGGGATGGACCAAGTCCCTCACCCTCCTCACCCTGGGCACTCACGTGTGGTGCTGTTGTAGATGGTGAAGAACAGGCCGCCCCCGATGCCCATACTGTGGGCGTTCATGAGCCCCATGCACAGCAGGCTTGCGATGGCTGCATCCACCACGGAGCCACCCTCCTGTAGCACGTCCCTGTAGGCAGCACATAGGAAGGTGAGCGCCTGAGGGCTTCCCTTCCGTCTTTCCGGAGCACCCTGCCACCCTCTCTGGTCACCCTGCCCAAAGGAAGGCGGAAGAAGAGCAAGCCGACACTAGATCTGTCTGGTCTGAGACAGAATCCCGCTGCATCCCGCTCACTACGTAAGCCCAAGCTGGCCCTCCAACCTCAGCCTCCTGAGAGGGGAGGGGAGCCGAGCTGCTGTGCTCAGCTGAGCCTGGTTTCCCGTTTCTTTGTTCGTTCTTCACCTGTTCTAGTTTATGGGGCCAGGGTTTGATCCCAAGGGCTGAGAGACGACAGGTGGAATTTTTGGTATGGATTGGTTTTTTTTTTAATTGTTTTATCTTAGAGAGAGAGAGAGAGAGAGAGAGAGAGAGAGAGAGAGAGAGAGAGAGAGAGAGAGAGAGAGAGAGAGACTTGAAGTGCAGGTTCCTACGAATGTCAGAGGAGGGCATCGGATCCCTTGGATTGAAGTTCCAGGCAGTTGGGAGCTGCCTGACATGTGGGAACTGGACTCGGGTTCTTTGAAAGAACAGCACACACTCTGAATCATTGAACCATCTCTCTAGCCCCAAAGTTTTGTTTTTTTTTTTTGTTTTATTTTGTTTTGGTTTTTGGTTTTTTTGGGGTTGGGGGGTGGGAGGAGACAGGTCCTCACTATGTAGCTCTGGAACTCATTATGTAAACCAGGCTGGTCTCAAACTCACAAAGATCCACCTGCCTCTGCCTCCTGAGTGCTGAGATTAAAGGCGTGCGCCACCATGCCTAGCAAAGTTTTTGTTTTTTGAAGATATATATATTTTTTTCTTTTCCAAGCCAACAAATATACATGATTCAGTTGTGGAAAGGGAGGCTGTTTTTATCGATAACGTTTTTTTCTGATTATATCTCTAAATGGAAGCTGACTTTTACGTATAATGAGATTAAAAAATTTAAAATGGGTGGAGGCTAGCCAGAGAGAGAGTTCAGCGGCTGCTCTTCCAGAGGACCTGTGTGCAATTCTCAACCCCCAGGCAGGCCCACATCTCAGCTCACAATTGTCTGTAATCTCCAGTTCCAGGGGATCCAATGCTCTCTTCTGGCCTCTGAGGGCACCAGGCATACAAGCGGCACATAAACATACACTCGGGCAAAACACCCATACACATACATTTTTTAAATTAAAAAAAAAAAAAAAAAAAAAAAAAAAACCCTACAACCTAACATGGGAACGGAATTGCACCATTTTTGAGAGACAATACTGAAAAAGAGGGGCCCAAGTTGGCTGTGGGAAAATTAATACCCTGCTTTCAGAGTCTCCGTCCCTTCTCCCCTAGACAGCGGCTACCAAGAGAGTCCAAGGAAAGGATGGGCAGCTCCCTGGGCATCGGATACTCTGCCCACTTTACAGATGGGGAACCTGAGTCTTGCCCAGGCCACTGTCTTCCAGTGCGCCTTGCCCTGGAGCCGCCAGACCTACTTACCGGCCAATCTCTGAGCAGCGCTTGGCGTCCGTGGCCACAGCTGCCCTGGTGTACACGTGGTCGGGCTTCCTAGAAGTGTAGGGCAGCCAGATGCAGAGGCCAATGATGACGAATACCAGAACCACGGCCACCAGGCCCAGCATCACAAACCGATTCTTCATGGTTCTGTTGTCCAGTGAGAAGGCACAGGGTCAGGCCCAGCCTTGGGAACTCCCAGACCATCCCCCACAGGGCACGGTCTAAAGTCAAGCCTCAGGGACACAGCCCTGTGCCTCCTTTTAGCCTCCTGGAACATGCGTGGGCTGTCCAGCCCCCAGATCTCTGGCCAGGCCATTCCTTCCGCCAGAAGCTCTGGATCCCCACCTCTGCTACTACAGAACCTGTTTATCTTCGGGGCTCATCCATTCCCAGCACAGACCCTCCGAGGAGACCCTTCAGACTCCATGTGCCCTGGGAACCTGCCTACAGAAGCCAAGATGCTACTGCCCTGAGATAAACTTCAGGAAGGAGAGGATTCACCACATTCCTTCTGTGTCCCCTCCCCTAGCCGAGAGCCTGGCACTATCCACAGACCCCTAGAGCAGCTTGGGGTTGGATATCTATCATGCCTCCCAATCCCCTGAAATAAGTAGACTAGCGACACAGGTCAGGACTTACCGTCCAGTAGGAGCTCCGCACCTTCCCTGGGGAGGTGGCTCCCGAAAAACAGCTGTATAGACAGGCAGGAGCTCCCCACACGCCACAGAAACCTACGGTCAGTCTTCCCTGAAACCCCCGGAGCAGGCCACCTCCTGGTACTCCTGAAAGTCGCAAAGTTATATATCCCTGAAGTGGGCCCAGCACTTCTTGGAGTGCCCGATGTGATGACCCTCCCTCTGCCTCCCATTGAACTCTGGAGCCAAAGAGGCTGCCAGCGGCTTGCCTGTATGCATGACTTCTCTCAGGCACTGCCCAGGGAAGGGGTCACAGAACAAGGCAGGGAGGGGCCCGGGCATTCATGTGTAAACCCAGGATTTGGAAGTAAGAGCAGCATGTGAACAAAAGAATTCAAGGGTCCAGGCCCCTCCTGAGACTGGAGTTGGTATTCACCTGTTGTGGGACTGCTGGTATGCAGCAGGCCGTCACTTGCCGGGGCGTGGGGGGGGGTGTTTTTGCATGACTTGGATGAGAACTTGTGAAGCTGTTAACTGGTTGGGGTGGCTAATGCTACTTTAACGCTAGCCCTCAGGTAGCTGAAGCGGAAGAATTGCCATGGATTTGAGCCCAGCAGAGGCTACCTAGTGAATTCTAGGCTGGCCTGTGCTATGGTATGAGATACTGTCTCAAAAAAGGGGGGGAAGGGGTTGTGGGAGGGGCTGGAGAGATGGTTCAGTGTTTCAGAGCACTCACTGGCTGCTCTTCCAGGGGACCCGGGTTCGATTCCCAGCACCCACATGGCAGCTCACAGATCTGATGCCAAGACTCTTCTGGTCTCTGTGGGCACCAGACATGCGGACAGCACACAGACAAACATGCAAACAAAACACTCATACACAGAAAATAAAGTAAACAAGCCTTAAAAGGAAAACAGGTGTGCCGCCTAGCTGGCTGCTTCCCCTGAAGACTTCCTCCCCAACCATACCGGGAAGGAAACTCCCTAGCCTTATTCTGAGGCTGCAGGGAAGATTGTAACCAAACAAGAGGGAGGAATGTGTTGACAAAAGTGTGGGATGCTCTCCTCCCAGACTCCATTCCCTCCAAAGGATGGCATCCACTGGAGAGCCTTTGCAAGAAGTCCTGGCTGCCTCCTGTTGCACGAATCCTAAATGGTCTCCTAAGAAAAACCCGGAGGCAGAGATTGGGGTGAAAGCTGAACGATCAGAGGAAACAAGCCAAATCCACTTCTCATCTGGCCAACGCCTCTCAGCCGATCCTGTCTCCACGAATCCTCAGACCGAATGCCTCTGAATCCTCAGCAGAAAGGCTCCGAGTTCCTGTCTCCTCCCGCCTTATAGTCCTTTCTCTGCCCAGCCATTTCACTTCCTGTCTCAACCTCCCTAGTGCTGGGATTAAAGGCGAGTGACTCCCAAGTACTGGGATTAAAGGTGTGTGCCACCACTGCCTGGCTCTGTTTTCTCTTATAGGCTGGATTAATCTCGTGTAATCCAGGGTGGCTTTGAACTCTCAGATCCATTAATAGGGTGATACTTTGCGTGTACTCTTAACAAAAAAAGTTTGCCTGAAGATAAGAGGACAAAGACAGCCAGTAGATTAAACATAGAGGCCAGGCAGCGGTGGCACACACCTTTAATCCCAGCACTCGGGAGGCAGAGCCCGATCTGGATCTCCGTGAGTTCAAAGCCACCCTAGACTACATGAGATTAATCCAGTCTATAAGAGCAACAGTAGCTTTGTTTCCTCTGATCTTTCAGCATTTACCCCAATATCTGTCTCTGGGTTTGTTTGTTTGTTTTTTTTTTTATAAGACCATTTAGAATTCCTGCAACAGTCTCCCCCTCTGGCTCTTCCCGTCCTTATTCAGAGCACCTGAGTTCAGGACCAGACAGGGTATCCCATGGTCTAGGAATGGAGTTCTCGTCCCCTCCCCATACCTGAGGATAAAATGACTGACTCCGTAATGGAAAAGCTCCTCTGCCCGGGCTTGGAGGGTTGGGTGGTGGGTGGTGTAACACGACCTGGTGCCTCATCTCACATGGGAAAGTAGATTTGCAACTCTTGAGGTAGAGGGGGGAACCTGAGTCCCCAGAGCAGAGGGGACACCACCCTGGGTCCCCAGGAGCATTCCTAGCTCTCCCTGCCCGAATCCAGGCGTGGATCTGACCCGAAGTCAGTCTCATTCCTATAATCCGTCTGCCCAGCTTGGCCCTCCAGAAGGCAGCTGGAGAGTTCCTCCTATCCATCATGGCAACCAGGCCCTGTCCTTGTGGTCCAAGGCTCAGTCTATATCCTTTTCCAGACCCGATAGCCTTCTGAGCACATACCCTGGGCCCTGGGGTGAGCCTAGGTCAGGGTCTAGGATTTCTGGTGAGAAAGTCACACTGGGGGGGGGGGTGGTGTCTCAAGGGGTCTTAGGAGCCAGGCCAGCAACATGTGGCATCATGGTACAGAACACTCCCATCTATGCAGTAGGTTAGGGGATGGGCATGGCCAGGGCTCCACTCTGTGGCCTCAAGCAGCTCTGGTCCAAATGGGGGAATCTTGGGATTCCTTTCTCCCAGGTTTGGGGCTCTAACCTAAAAGTCGTCTCAGGGCCCTGAGGTGAGCCATCTGTGACTCCCACATTAGATGTTTCACCCTTGCTTGTCTTCCCCGGGCATCCCTCTATCCATCTAACAGCCCCGTAAGGACACCCAGCAGGATTCCCTCTTCCAAAGAGGCTGGGGAAGGAAGTGGGCAGCCTTGACACCTGACCCCTGTCCCTTCCTCCTGGGACAGCCTGACAGGGAGGGCTGGCCCTGCCTCCTGCGAGCAGCTGTTCCAGTCCAAGCGGAAGACGCCCTGCTGGAAGCCTGGGCTTCCATTTCCCACCCCTCCACCGCAAGTTTTCTCAAAGATTCACTACAAGAATGTGTAAGGCCAGAAGCCCTGGCTCCACCCAAATCGATGTGGGGAGGGAAACTGAGGCACTGCTCCTCAAACCCAGACCCTTCCCTCTCTGTGACTCTGGTGGGTTTCCCAGAGGCCCTGGAAGCAGTGGGGACCCAGGAGAGAGCCCCCTCTTCCTCAGGACAGTTCTGGGATGGGGAGGAAGAGATAAGTGGATCCACCTAGGAAGTCCTGGCCATGGAACTGATTGACACCCCCCAGAAGCAGCCAGAGTCATGCCTGTCACCCTTGCAGAATAGTTCAGCGCCCCCGCCCCTGACTTGGTATCAGGATCTGAGGTTGGACGTCTCCTCATCTCCTCGGGGCAGAGGTGGGAAAAGGCTAGCAGAAGCAAAGGACCCATGTGCTTACCTAATCCCAGAGGGGCAAGAGGTCAGCTAAGGGGTGCCTAGATCCCAGAAGGGCAGCTGGAGGCTTCTGAGTGGGGTGTGGAATAGGGAGTCCTCTGCAAGAGGTCCAGCCAGACTGGGAGGATGGTCAATATTGACGTCACAGCAGCAAGGAGGCGCTGCCTGCCACGAGGCTTGTCCCCAGGTGGCTGAAGTTCATACAGCCCCAGGAGGGCCCTGAGCAGGGAGGTGGGAGGTGCTAAGAGCCTGGGAAAGAGGCTCCCCTTTCTCAGATTCAGTTCCCTCCAGAGGGCAGAGGCCACCGGTGAGCCCTTCCAGAGAGCCTCTGCTAAGTCCCTCTGTGCCTTTAGAGACAGACACGATGTCCCTGAAATGTTCCTGAGGCAGTGAAGTAGGGATGTCCCCTGGCACTAGACCACAGTCCAGATCTTAGAGGCGTTGTTTGGCCTTACCGATCAGTGACAGGTGTATTTCTGGAACAGGGCCGAGGGCCACAGCGTCCAGACCGGTTCAACCACCAATCAAGGAACATTAGCCCCACAGGCCCAATCAATGACAGGAACAGCCTAGAAAGGGCAAGGCCCAGAGAAGGCCAGACCCATCAGGGCAAACCTGCCACCTGGTTCCTGCCCCAAATTGCTACATGTCCCTGACTAGCTCACCAATGAAGTTCCAATAAGACACAGTTGTGGATGGGCCTCAAAAGGCACCCTGTTCCTTCCTGGTCCTCATTGGCCAAAGTGTGGTAGACTCCCTATATCCATCAGGGTACAAACCTCATATGCCTAGAGATGCTGGCTGCTGTCACACACACACCCACACCACACACAAGCATACTGTACACACACACATAGACCACACATACATATACACCACACACATGTACACACACATGTACATACACACATACACACATAATGCATACACACATATACTGTACACACCCCCACACACCCACATACACACACATAAACCATATATACATACTGCACACACACATAATACACACACACATACTGCACACACATATACATCACACACAAGCACACACACACACACACACACATCACACACACATACCCCGAGCTGAATCTAGGCTGAGTAAAGCAGGTTCCCAAGATGCAGAGAGAAGTGGGTACAAGAAAGACAGACCAACAGCCAGACCGAAATGTCTCTGCTAATCCCCCAGCAGATCCACTGGAGTCCTGGGCTGTTATGAAGTCTCAGGGTCACAGGAATCAAACCAGGCACAGTTTAAAGACACCCACCAGCAACAGATGAAGTTTAAGGCCAGGCATGGTGGCGCACAGCTTTAACCTCAGCACTGGGGGGCAGAGTCAGACTGATCTCTGTGAGTTCCAGGCCAGCCAGAGCTACAGAGTGACGTGTCTCAAAAAGAAAGAAAACAAGAAACTGAAATTTAGACAAAGGCAATTTGCCCAGGATCAGCTGTCCCTGGGAGGTCTGCAGATCACACGGACCAGGACACTCCATCCCACCTCGAATGCTTGTAAGGACACCTGGGTACAAGAACACAGACCTCTTTAGCCTCCCAGTCCTCTCTGTAAGTAAGAAGGACACTTGCTTCTCCCAGACCTGAAGTTGGAATCTGCCTTAAGTTTGCTGCCCAAACTGGTGTGGATGGCAGAGGATCAGAAAACACACCTATAA
This sequence comes from Peromyscus leucopus, assembly GCF_004664715.2. NCBI lineage: Eukaryota > Metazoa > Chordata > Mammalia > Rodentia > Cricetidae > Peromyscus > Peromyscus leucopus. The sequence goes on from NC_051084.1 coordinate 20,400,130, forward strand.
TCCCCTTACACACACTATACCCCTTTACACACACACATACACACACCTGTAACCCTTACACACACACACCTATAACCCCCCCACATGCCGATACTCCTCACACACACCTATACCCCTTACACACACACACACACACACACACACACACACACACACACACACACACACCTTTATCTACCCTTTCTATTGCTTGCTGGGAACCTAATGAAAGAGCTTAAAATGCGGAAGCACAGACCTAGAGGGGACAGAGCCTCCTGGAGCTGAGCAAATGACTCATTGCACAACGGTCCCTGCCCCACCCCCAGCCCAAGCCCAGAGAGGGACAGGCATGGCTGGAGGGCACAGCGTCTCTGGAACACTGACCATCACTCCTGCCAGGGACTGTCCGATCTTCTCGGCTCTCAGCTGCTTTCAACTCTTAATCCCAAACCCACTTCCAGGGAACCAGGACTCCAAAAGCTTCTTTTGAGAAGTCTGTGACTCCACTCCAAACCCTTAACCCCCACCCTACCCCTGCAGAAGAGGGAGAGGAAAGCCTGGGCAGGTCCCCTCATGTCCTGTTGTCAGATAAGAAATAGGGCTCTGCCTACCTGTGTGAACCCAAAGGGACCAGGGCACCGGAGCCTGCGCCGGCCTGCCCGTTATCCAGAAGTGTGTGGCACTCCTGCTGCGCAGGTGGCTGCGGGGAGACTCTGAGAGGATCACTAGAGTCCCTAGAGTGGCATGGCAGAGCTGAGGGGCAGAACCGGGTCTCCACACATTCTTGGGAGGGTCCCCAAGTCTATTTTGCCCCCACCTACGATGTCCAGCAACTCAGAGAGACTGAGGAGGGCTTTGGGGTCACACCGCAGCCGAGGCACATCCAGACACGTGCTGCCTTCACTGCCGGCTCCACACCAGCGGAAGACTCAGTCCCCATCCCCAGCTGTGACCCAGCTCCACCCTTCCCTCCCCCAGCTGGCCGGGGATGGGAGGAGGTTTTAAAGGTACAGGAACTACTCCAGGTAGAGAGAGGGTTGGCTCCAAATCCAATCCCTGGTGCCATGTGACTTGGAACGGTAGGAGATAGCGCAGAGCCTGGGAGGTTCCCAGTAAGAAACCTGAGTCGGGGGCAGGTAGAACTTAAAGAAGCTGAGAGAGAGAGAGAGAGAGAGAGAGAGAGAGAGGATTGTGGCTCCTGTGTTCAAATAGGGGTCGCACAGAGCTGGGGTGCAGCCAGATGCCCTAGCCCAGGAGAAGGTATGGCTGAAACCCTCTGAGGCCCCACAAGGTCTAAGGAGCCTTTCCAGATGGAGGCTGGCCCTCTGGACTATCTGGGCCACAGAGTCGGGGAGGGGACGCTACTCCAAGTGTTTTGGTTAACTGGACTGAAGGAAGTCTCACGACCCAAGAGTCTCTCCTGATCCCTCAACTTTCTAGATAAAGGCAATCTGGCCGATGGGGGTGGGGGGGTGCACTTGGCTGGGGAAGTGGGGGACGGTCTGTTTAAGGCCTCACAACCTCTCAGTGAATGAGTTTCCAACAGAGGGGAAAAAAACAGAAGCCTCTAGGCCCTGGGATCTCACAGTGTGTAGCCTGTCCGATTTTCTTCCATTATCATGGCCCTCAGTTTCCCCTCATTCCTTCAACACCCCTCCACCCCCCACCACCACCACTCCCCCACCTCCCAACCCCCCCCACCCTCCCACCCACCCCCACCCCCCCATCCCCTCCATCTTCTCCTACTCCCTCTGAACTCTTCTCCTAAGAAGCCTCCAACCTGCTTGGAAATAACTCGGTGCTCTCCGGGCCAAACAAAGGCTCAGTAGGTAACTGGTGCCTCCTGCTGAGCCTGACAATGGGAGTTTCAGGAACCAAAGTCAAGTGGCCAAGAAGAGAATGGACTTCTGAAAGCTGTCCTCTGATCTCCACAGCACTCTGTAGCACATGCATGTACACACACACACACACAATGAATAAACATTGGGGGCTGAAAAGATGGCTCAGGATTTAGGAGTGCTGACTACCCTTTCTTCTGAGAACCCAGGTTCGATTCCCAGCACCCACATAGTGGCTCACAGCCACCTCTAACTCCAGTTCCAAGGGGATCTGATGTCCTCTGTGACTTCCTTGGGCACTTGCACGTATGGGGTGCATAGACATACATGTTGGCAAAATACGTACACACATAAAATAATAAAATAAAACTTAGAATAATTTAATTATTACTTATGTGTACATGCATATGTTTGTGCATGAGAAGTTCAGAGGGGTGTCAGGTCCCCTGAAGCTGGAATCACTAGCACTTGTGAGCTGCCTGATGTGGGTGCTGGGAATTTAATTTGAATCCTCTGCAAGAACAGTATGTGATATATATATATATATATATATATATATATATATATATATATATATGTAGATAGATAGATATAGATATATAGATAGATATAGATATATATGCATTGGTGTTGACCTGCATGTCTTTGTGAGGGAGTCAGATCCACTGGAACTTGAGTTACCGACAGGTGTGAGCTGCCATGTGGGTGCTGGGAATTGAACCCGGGTCCTCTGGAAGAGCAACCAGTGAGTGCTCTTAACTGCTGAGCCATCTCTCCAGCCCCTAGTATGTGCTCTTAACCACTGAGATGTCTCTCCAGCTCCAAAGTCATAAAATAAAATAAATTTAAAAGAAAGATTTAAAACAAACAAACAAACAGAAAAACCCAGGGACTGGAGAGAGTTCCATGGTTAAGAGCACTGACTGCTCTTCCAGAAGACCTAGGTTCGATTCCCATCACCCACATGGTGGCCCACAACTGTCTGTAACTCCAGTTCCAGGTGATCTGACTCAATTCTGGTCTCCAGGGTCACCAGGCACTCAAATGGTCCACAGGCAAACAGAAAATAAAATTAAAAAAAAAAAACAAAACAAACATTCAAGCAAAACACCATGCACAGAAAATAAAACTAAAAAAAAACAAAACAAAACAAAACAAAAAAAAAAAAACGTGCTTTTAGCCAGGTAGGGAGGTCAGGGCCTAGGATAGAAGCCCCAGGAAAGGCTTAGGGTTGGGGCTGAGCCTGGACTGAGGCAGGAGGAAACCTGTGAGTCTGGAGGCTGGACCTTAGCGTTGCAGAGGCAGCTACGGACAGCTCCATGGATGGCGTGGAGGCCTCTTGACCTCCCTTAGCCTCACTTCGAACTCTAAGGTGTCAAGGCTGGAAACGGGGGCAGCCAAGCCTGCAAGCCTAGACCTTGAAAGCCAGGCCAGTCTGGACTTTGAGAACCCTGGGAGGTTGGTGAATATATCACCATGCTGGGTAACCCATTAACCCTGGCTTGCTCATTAAGACCCTTGTGGGTGCCTCTCTTTACTCCTCGGCTAGTTCTGGGGAACTAGCTGGGCAGAGGGCAGTCATGAGAAGGGAATGTTGGTGGGGACGCTGCTGAGGGCTAGCTGACCTTGGGCTCTTGGTGTGCTCAACCCTGCAGGAGATTTTGCATGCCAGTGTGGCCTGAGGGTACCACACCACCATTCCAGCGCCTTTCATCTTAAAATTCCTTCCTTCTGGGCTGGTACCATCTGTCCATGCCTCAGGGGCCTTGACCGGGCGGAAGACTTAGGAACAGACTTCACATCTAGGGGGGAGGCTCAGGAATTACTCCAGCTCTCCTCTCCAGAGAACGTTCTAGAGAAACAGGTTCACAGTGGCCCCCAAGGTACTTCCTGTTTCAAAAGGGTTTTCTTCCCCCCTCCTCCCCATCTTAGAAAACCAAACACTGGTAAAGCAAAACCTGTGTCGTCGGTACAGGAAACCAGCGCTGGGGTGGCAGTGCAGTCAGTGGACTGAGGAGGGGTTCTGCCCCCCCCCCACGGCCATTCAGTGGGACAGAAACCTATTCAAGAAAGGCTGTGCCAACCACTTCCTGAAACGGGCATCTCATTGCAGCCTCCAGCCACACCCCCTGTCACTGTCAGGTCCAGAAGGCTGACCACACCTGAATGTCAGGAAGCTCTGGGCAGATCCTGAGCCCCCGGTGGGTAAGGGTTACAGGCTGAGGTCAATAGTCTAAGCTGCACAGTCAGTGTGAGTAAGCAAAATGGGTGGATCCAGAGGAAGTGGCACCTCCCCCCCCCGCCCCCGACACACTCTGGAACACCTGGGGCAGGCTCACCCTCCTTACCCTGGAAGCCAAGAACTCTGATACCATCCTGGACATTTTATGCCCCCTCTTAGTAAACGAGTGGACTGAAACTGACTTCAGATCTCAACCATCATAACAACTTAATGGACTTTAGGATCACAGAATCTCAACGTTTGTTCTGATTTTCCAGCACCCTAGAAATGCCAGTTTATACCTCTGCCCCATAGGGGAGCTCATCACCTCTAAAAGTGGTTGGCAAGATTTCTCCGGGGTCAAGCCCCAGCCTGCCTCTTGTGGTGCCTTCTACAAGCTACAAGAGTCAGCTTATTTTGGATGGGTCTCGTCTCAGACCCTTCTAATCATCTGAGGCCACAGATCAGAGAGGCAGGGGACACCCATGCCCTGTGGCTACCTGGCTATAACCTCTCAGAACCACACACACCACACTGGCTGGATGAAAGAGTTCTACCTGGCTATAACCTCTCAGAACCACAAAGACCACACTGGCTGGATGGAAGAGTCCTTAAATGGGCCAGTGTCATCCCATGGTGATGAGGAGACAAGCCCCAACCGACCGACCGACCGACCACAGCAGGGACAGAGCTCCCTTCCCCTCCCCAGGCCTGGCTTTTTGGTACCCTCCGGCACTCACCTTTGTGTGTAAGTGAAACCTGAGTCAAGTGTGCGATTCTCCAGAATGTCAGCTTTTTAATGCCTGGGAGCATTCAGCAGCCTGGCACCTGGGGGGTCAAGTCCAATTCCAAAATCCAAGGGTAGAATCACAGAGACATGGGCCCTGTGGTCCCCTCTTTCAAAGCTGACCTCTCTGAGAACTGGTATGGGGACCTGGGAAGCCTTTCCCTTTTGGGCCTCAGTTTCCTCCCCGGAGAAGATAGGGAATTAGAGAGTCAATGAGACAACCTTCAGGGGATCCAGGAGCTCTCCAAAGCCTCAGTGTTGGCCTGGCTCTGGCATTCAGATCATAAGACACTTCTGTTTTGCCTGATGAACAATTCAGAGGCAAGGCACAAAGTGCCCCCTTCCTGGTTGTCCTGCCCTCCCTGCTCAGGTGGCATTTATTGTAATTCCCGGTAATTTTCTGTGGTGTCTGGAATCTCCAGGGAGTTGGGAGAGAAGCCCTGTCCTACCCATGTCCTGGTCTTCCCATCACAGGCCATAGTCTGCAGGAAAGCCAACTCGATTCTGTCTCACCATCTCCTGGACCACAAGCCAAGCACTCCTGTTCACCCACCACGTCCCTGTGACTTGATTGGTACCCCAAACTGCCCGACACTCCCCATACACGCCATGCCTAGCTTACCCAGGCTCCCAAGAGCTTCTTCCTTCGGAGCAGCTCCTCTGCCTCTCTTACCTCTTGGATGCTGAACATTATTCATACAGAGCCCAAGTCTGAGGCACTGGCTCTGTCAGATGCCCGGGGTCAACATGCCCAAACCTGAGCAAGCAACTGCCCTCCGCAGACCTCTACCAGCTACAAAAGCCAGAGCCCGGCCCCTCACTGGTCCCTTCCAATGGGTGCTATCTGTGACCTCCTCCGAGCCACACCTAACACCCTCCCCCCACCAGCCCCTCTGGGGCCACTCCTATCACCTGGCGACGCCCAGTCATAGGTTGCAATGTGGCCGTTTCTCTAATGGAGCTCCAGTGTTGTTCAACATGTAAATTGGAACACTTTCCTCTCCCACTGGGAAACCCTTCAAAGGCCCCCTTTGCCCTGCAGAGAAATTCTTGCCTTGCTGGCGCCTGCCTCTTTGCACTCAATGCTCCTGCCGGGACAATTTACAGGCTACTACCTTGGCCCATTCCTCATTACCCCCCCTACCTCCACACCAACTTCCTTAAGCTTTATTGGCACCCAACTCCGTGGGCCAGCTGTCACTCCTACTGGCAGTCGTCTGGGCAGCATTCACAGCGCCCAGTGATCGGCCCCGAATGGATGGGTGCTAGCTGAGGGGGTCGATGGGTGGGCTCGTTATAAAGCCATAAAGAGGGGCTAGGTGTGTCTCAAAGGTAGAATGATTGCCAAACATGCGAATGAGGCCGGGTTCAACCATCAGTACCAAAAGAAGAAGATGCTACAGAAGATTAATTACTTAAAAAAATAAATAAAAGCACACTTATGCAGCGCTGTGTGGTGCCGGCTCCTTGACTCAGGTCTCTTAGCCTAGAACGCCCTTGTCACTGTGCAGACAAGGAAACTGAGGTTTCCAGAGGATTCCGTGGTGTGTTGTTTTCCCCTGCATGCGAGTGAGCTCAGAGCGTGGCCTTATTTAGAAATAGAGTCTTCCCACGATAATTGGCTGAGATGAGCTCACACTGGCTTAGGGTAGGCCCTAAATGCGGTAATTAGTGGTCTCACAAGATGGCCATTGGAGCAGTCGTACAGGGGAGACAGGCCTGTGGAGATGGACGCTGAGGTCGGAGGGACGCAAGGACAAGCCAAACAGCCCCAAGGATGGCCAGAAAGCTCAGAGGAAAGGAGGCAAAAAAAAAAAAAAAAAAAAAAAAAAAAAAGATGGCCCTATAATCTTCAAGGGAGCATGGCTTTGCTAACATTTGGATTCCAGGCTTCCAATACCAGAACTTGGCTCTTTAAGCCATTGAACTTGCAACCACAGGAAAGTAATAGTTCTTCCTCCTTTGTCTATGGCTGCACATTCAGGCAAGAGCAAGCAGGGAATCTGAATCCTGTCTGTTGCCTTCTTTACCTCCGTGGCGATTCCTGCTGAAGGCAGAGAACCCACTCCTGAGAGAGTAAGACCAGGGAAAGTGTCTCTGTAGAGGAACTAGTTGCCTCCTTCCTCCCAGGGAAGGTTTCAAGACCATTCTGTGCCTGGACATGGTGGCTCAAATCTGTAATCCCAAAGCTTCGGAGGTGGGCAGGGGAAGATCAGGAGTTCAAATCCGTCCTCAGCTGACATAACTGGGACTCGCCTAGGTTATGTGAGACTCTGTCTCAACAAACAAACACAGACATCAAAGATTGTGTCCTTTGTCCTGGCTACCGGGAAGCTCAGCTCTGGATCACATGGTTTCTTGCTGAGATAACAGCCTTGAGTGGGCTTTTTTTTTGTGTGTGTGTGTGTGTGTGTGTGTGTGTGTGTGTGTGTTTGGGTTTTCTCACTGGGTGGATGGAAAAAGAGCCCAAAGGTGGGGCTGGTTCAGGTCCATGCCCTTCTGTAGCCCTCCACTCTACTTGCTGGTTCACCCAGACCTTGGACTCCTGTCCACTCCCAATGGGTTACCACACTGGTAGTTAAGTGCTTAGAACACCCAAGGTGTAACTGCTACCAATACTTATCTCCAGGCAGTTCCTACTGGAGCCTTATATGTCCCATCAAAGCCTGGAGTCTGACGGACTCCTCCCTTCCATACTCACTGCTTCACATTTTTTTATATCCCCGTGGGCTTTGTAAGGGTGGCCAGGCTGCCCTGAAGGACCCAGGTCAAACCTCTATGCCCTACATCATTCCTAGAGATTGAGACGGCAGCACTAGTCTGCCTCACCATGAGCTTGCCACAAACCCTGCTGCCCAGGATATCTCCGGGGAGAAGGGCCAGCAGCCTTTTAGTTCAGTATACATGGAGACTGGTGAGGTGGAATGATGTCCCCACTCCTGAAGGGACAGCTCTGTCTACGGGGATTCTTATCTCAGTTAGGTTAAGCCAGAAACAGTGCCCAAGGGCCAACTCACCTAGGCACCCAGACAGCAGGCTAAGGAAAGCTCACCCAGGGATCTGGGGCCAGATACCAAATTTCCTCTTTTCCTGGAAAAAGTCCTTTAGGAATCCCTCAGCTAGGGAGGGTCACAGAGAAGGGGCTGGGGACAGCTCTCTACCTGCCACAGGACTAAGGCACTGCCTAGCTTGTTCCTTTCCAGCGTGGTGCTCAGCCCACCCTCCTTTCCCCTCCTCCTTGGCTCCCACCTTCATCTCCTCTGTACTCCAAGGTATGACACTCAGCCCTGGCTTAGCCTCCGGAAACAACATGGTCAGGATCTGGGAGGCATCCAGGTCTGTCTCCAGCCCGGAGGGTGCAGGGAGGGAGAGAGAGGATGAGCGCTTACCTGGCCTCCAGCTCTGGGCAAGGGGTCTGAGACTTCCCTGGGACACTTGGCCTGCTGCTCAAAGCCCTGGCTTTCACACACTGTCAATTCAGCAAGAGCCTTGGCCCTAGGGAAGGGCAGGCTGGGTAGTCATGCAGGTTTGCCAGGGAGGAAACCTGTCGTGCCAAGGTGGCCGTAGGACAATACTGCTGCAGAGGAGGGGGTGGGACGCTGCTGGGGAAAAGGAAACCTAGGAATCAGCCTAAAACTGGTTAGGGGGTATCAGTGAGTGGTCAAGGAACTACCCACTCTGCCGACTTCTGGCTAGTCTTTAGGCTCTCACAAAGCCTGGCGTCCAGTCTCCCACTACCACCTCCAGTTTCTGGTCAAGCAGTGCTTGACCCAAGCGAAGGATCCTGGCAGGCATCCCTCACTACATGCCCTGGAATAGGTCTTCCCCCGCATGTTTCAACTAGGCTGGCACACTTGCCCAGCCAGGCATCGCAGCAGACTCAGGCTGGACACGTTCCTTAACTAAGGGTGGGGGTGGGAGGCTAGAGTGCAGGGCCATCAGTGCCCCCCTCCTACGTTTTGTGAGAAGCTTAGATAGAGCTGGGACCAGGTAGGGCTTGCAGCAGGCTTCCAACGGAATCTGCTGAGGAAACCCGTCTAGAGTTAGATGGTCCTGAGCTCAAACGTGGTCTTCAGAGGAGCCAGGGGCTGCCCCCCTCCCTGCACGCACTACCATCCCCTTTTGTTAGGCAGGAAAAGAAGGACCAGGAACATAGGCAGGGCCTGGTGCCAGGCTGCCCAGAGGTGGGCTTAGTCTATTCATCTCTCAGACATGGGGGTCAGAGGAGGCCGACTATGCTCAACCTGTCCAGGCCTGTCTGTCCCCCTCAAAGCAGGACGTGTCATTCGGGATTTGCCACGGCTAGTAACATCCACAGAGTGGACAAGTCAGACACATTTGCTCGCAGGGGCGATTTCTGAAAGCGGGTGCTGTCCCTGCCTAAAGCACCCTCATCCGCCTCAAGCACTTTTTTTTTGTACGACTATTCCCCCCAAAGACAGTCAGCACTGGGGCCACATGACGGAGAGGTGCCAAATGCCACCTTGTCCTCAGCGTCTCCCCTGGCCGCCTCCGGGAAGAGCTCTAACGCCAGGTCCTTCGCGGGCGGGCGGGGCCCTCGACAGGGAAACCTCTGCCAAAGAGGAGTGATCCTGGGCTCCACGCTGGCGGCCAGTGCCTGGGCGCGCAGCCGTAGACCCGGCGCTGGCCACCCCGCGCATCCCGGGCGGGGCGCGGGCCGCAGATAGCCCGCCTCCCTTCCACCCTGTCGGCGCCCGCCCGCGGCGGCCATGGGGGCGCGGCTGGGGCGGCGGGCAAGGGCAGCGGCCGGCTCAGATGGCCCTGCGGCGACAGGGGCCGGGCCCGCGCCCTACGAGCGCCGGGTGCGCTGGCTGCGAGAGATCCAGTCCACTCTCCGCGAGCGGCGGCCGGAGCGCGCCCGGCAGCTGCTGCGCCTCCTGCGCCAGGCGAGAGAAGGAGCGGGGCGGCCCGGGATTGGGGGGGGTCAGGGAGGAGCCGGGGCTGCGGGCTTCTGGGCGGGTGGGTTCTTAGCGTGCACCGCGGGTTTTGCAGACGTTGAGGTTCTTGCGTGGAAGGAGGGCGCGGATTAAAGTGAGGGCCAGGTGGGGCCGAGGGAATTGCTTGCCAAAGATGGGGCTGGCATGTTGGGGCGCCGGGATTTGAAGTCTGGTGTGCTGTGTGTGTTGAGGGACCACCAGTCAGGAGCTAAGAGCCCGCATTTGGACCGTCTCAAGAGTTGGAGAGGGTGAGGGTAGGGGCATCTCATGCTGAAGGACAATGGGAAGAGCGCAGCTCCCCATCCTGCAGGAAGAAAGGAAGCACCAGATCCGGGAGAAAGGGTCCTGGGAGGCATAGCCCAGATGGTCGGCGGCGGGTGCGCCAGGAGACAGACATCATGACAGGACAGACAAAGCCACGGCGCGGGCACCACCCATTCTAACAGGCAGCTTGAACCCACTGAGAATACACAACCACCTTTGTACACGGCAGTGCCACATCTGGCCCTTGGGAGACACATTTGGTACCCTAGCCGGAGACCCTGAGCCCTGAGTTGCCCTGGGATGCCTGTCCCAGCACTACCCCCGGGGGCAAATCACTCCCCCTTCAGCCGCCTCACGCCCTGCAGTAGCTGCTGCCCCGCCATGAAGGTAGATGGTGCTTAGAGCTGGAGAAGTGATGATCCAGGGCATGGACGGAACACTGAGAGAAGGGGTCTAGGGAGGTAGCTCAGTGTTAGAGCATTTGAGAGTCCCGAGCTCCATGTATCCTAGCACTATTTAAAAAAAAAAAAAAAGAAAGAAAAAGAAAGAAAGAAAACAGGATAAGCCGGGCATGGTGGTCCACACCTATATTCCCAGCCCTTGGGAGATGCAGGCAGGAGATCAGGGGTCCAAGGTCATCCTCAGCTACATAGTAAGTTCAGGACCAACTTATAATGGGGGGAGAGACAGAGAGAGGAGGGAGGGAGGGAGGGAGGGAGGGAGGGAGGGAGAGAGAGAGAGAGAGAGAGAGAGAGAGAGAGAGAGAGAGAGAGAGAGTTTCAGAGAGGTGGTGATCCAGGGCTGGATACTTCCAGTCCTGCTCTTCCTCCACCACTGCCTTCTCTGTAGACTCAGCAGTCTGGAAAAGTGGAGCTGTCACTTTAAGAGGCACTGACCAGGCCAGTGGAAGGTAGGCTGCTGTCTGGGGCCCTGTCTGGGTCTGCCCAGACTCACCAGCCTGCTTCCTCCTGGATCCTCCCCCCTAGCTGGCATCTGTAGCTTGAACCACACTGAAAATACAAGCAGGAGAGTCACTGCCTGCAGCGCCCAGCCAGGCATATTGCCTAGAAATACAGATCACTATCTGTGATGGTGGAGCCCAAGGCATCGACTTGCATTTTTCCTGGAAGCATCTGGGAAGGGATCAACCTCAGAGAGCGGCTAAGTCCCCTCCTCATATCCTAGAAGTTGAGATTCGAGGCATATCCAGGCCCCCATCCTGCTCCATACCCTGCAGGAACTCTTAACTGCAGCCTTTCAATGTGTTCCTGCTGCCTGGCCTGACTTCCTGTGTACTCAGGACAGCACAGGGCACATCCTCTGGCTGAGGGGTTAGAGGATGGCACATGGAGGCTGGGCACTAGGAGGCTGCCTGCATATCCTCTAAAACACCCTTTGTGCGCATGCCTTTAATCTCGGTATACAGGAGGCTGAGGCAGATAGATCTCTGAGTTCCAAGTCAGCCTGGTGTATAAAGCCGAGTTCCAGGCCACTCAGGGCTATACAGTGAGGCCCTATCTTTATTTATTTATTTATTTATTTATTTATTTATTTATTTATTTATTCATTTATTCATTTATAATTTAATTAATTAATTTTTGGTTTTTCAAGACAGGGTTTCTCCATGTAGTTTTGGTGCCAGTCCTGGATCTCGCTCTGTAGACCAGACTGGCCTCAAACTCACAGAGATCCGCCTGCCTCTGCCTCCCAAGTGCTGGGATTAAAGGCATGTGCCACCGCTGCCTGGCCGAGGCCCTATCTTGAAAAATAAAGACAAATCAAGATGCTCAGCCTTACACCAAGGGGTGAAGGGTCAGGGCCCTGACCCCGAGGTCTGGTTGAAGAGAAGGCTGCCAGGCTGGGAGGGCTGTGATGGCTAAGTCCAGGGAATCATGGCTCTGCACATTCTGTGAGTCTCTGATGGTACAACTTCTAGGAGTTTGGTCTCCACCAGTGGAATGAAGGGTAAAGGTCATGTGTGTTTCATAGAGTGGCCCTGGGAACCCAGGGAGGAACGCGGAAGGCTGGGAGCCCTGAGCAAAGGTGACTAGGTCTGAGGTCTGAACCTTGGCAGCAGCAGTGGGAGAAGGGGGACCCACCCACCTGGTGAGCTGGGGACAGAGGGAAAGGATGCTAGGTGATCCCTACAGAGGTGGACAGGGTGCGGTCCCCTACTGCACTCTGGAAAGGGACATAAGGCCGGCAAGTGAGCAGGCTGAGTTTGAGCTGCTTTGGGGAACACGATCTGGGGAAGGGACTCACTCCCAGAGAAGAAAAGAGGGTAAGCACAGTTCAAGAGACCTCAGGGACAGGGAGGAAACAAAGGGCCCCAAGGGGGTGCTGGGGACATTAGCGTCCAGGGTTATTAGAGCATCACAGCAAGACATTACACAGCCAACAACTAGTGTGAGTAACCTGGTGATCACACACACACACACACACACACACACACACACACACACACACGCCTCACTATGGCCCTCTCTCTCTAGACACGTGGCTGCCACCATATGTTGAGAGATTCCAGCGAGCCAGGAGTGGGGGGGATCATTAGAGATATGTGAACCAGCAGGGGGTGGATCTTCTGTCTGGCCGGGAGGAGGGCCCTGACCTCCGCCTTACTCAACTATCACTTCGCCAACCATAGGACCTGGGTCTCGAAGGGAACCTCCTCACTGACATCCTCTACAGGAATGTGGCTTTGCTTAACCTGGTGGACCCCATCTCCCATGACTTGCTGGTGAACCTGGCCCGGGACCTGCAGTGTCCCAAGAAGGTAAGGACAGAGGGCATAGGTCCGGGGAACTTGGGTTCTCATGCTCGCTTAGGCCTTAGGCTCGTCACTATCCCTCTTAAGAACATTTTCGGGAGCAGGTGTAAACTGTTTTGCTGAGCTCTAAAACCACGCTCTTAGGTAGACCTGTCTCCCCACTGGCGGTGGTGTGCACCCCACCTGAGCAGAAGACCTATAGAGGCCAGGCGGGGGTGGTGCACACGCCTTTAATCCCAGCACCCAGGAGGCAGAGGCAGGCGGATCTCTGTGAGTTCGAGGCCAGCCTGGGCTATGAAGCAAGCTCCAGGACAGGCTCCAAAAGCTGCACAGAGAAACCCTGTCTCCAAAAGAAAAACAAAAACAAAAACACCCTATAGGGACACAGAACACAGCCTGTCTTGACACGTCCACTGTCAGAACCACGTGTTCTGTTCCTGGGTCAGAAGAGAGACGCCCTAGGCTGAGGCCCCTGGTCTCTGTCCTGCTTGGACACCTTTGGGAAAAGGGGTTCACGGTCCCTTCCACTGCTACTTGGGTCACAAACAAATCCCATGTCAATGCTAACTTGGAACCTGCTACCTGCAGCTTCTACCTCCTCAGACCCTGTTCTGACAACACCCGCAGATGTCCCATTGTGAACATGGACACAGCACTGGCCTGTAGGTCTGTGGTCAGCCACGAGTCCCCAAGAATCTTGGACACAATGAACACCCCCCCCCCAACATGAAATAAGGGAGTCCACTATAGGCCCTGTCAGCTCTGAATCCCACATCGGTACTCAGCTGGCTAGTCCACAGCCATCCCAGTAGCCTAATTGACTGTCAGTGTGTGTGTGTGTGTGTGTGTGTGTGTGTGTGTGTGTGTGTGTGTGTGTATGTGTGTGTGTTGCAAGCTCTGGGGGCTGCTTATAGTATAAAAGAAGGTTCTGGGTAACGGAGCCTGCTCAGTGCCAGCTGTGTGGAAAGCATACCTTGTGTGCCCCAAGCTGGGCCTCTTTGGGGATACAATTAGGGACCAATAGAGAACCGTGTGGTGTAGTAAAACATCAATCCCCGGCCCTGTCAGCCCAGACCCAGGCCCCACGGGCGCAGCGCAGCTTGGAGAATGAGAGGAAGAACATGCTGACCTGGCTCGGTCCTATTCTCTGGGACTGGCGTCTCTGGAATAGGGCTCCCTCAAGGGGCCTGGTCTGGCCTCCTCCTTGTGGCAAGTCCCCTGAGGGTGTTGAGGGTGGCAAGCTGCCGGCTGATAGCTTGAGCTACTGGCCTGAGGCCTGAGGACAGAGAACAAGGGCCCATTGTCTGGGCTTCCTCCCACCGGGCACTGCGGGCCTCACACCAGCCTGTCCAGCTCCCAGCAGGCAGCCTCTCCCGGCTCTGTGCCAGGATACAGCCGGGGGCAGAATGCAAGGGGCTCAGGCTCATCCTCACCATGATGTTCTCCTCCCCCCATAGGACCACGAGCCCTGGAAGTCGTCCGATAAGATCTGTCGGCAGCTCATCTACCACCTCACCCCTCACTCCAAGCGAAAGCCCCACAGGAAAACCCAGAACAGGTAAGGAGAGCCCAGCACACTTTCAGGGTCCCTTCTCTGAGAGCTGAGTGTGCAAAAATCCCACTCTGTGGCTCCCTTGCCTTCATCTACATTAAGGCTCCAGCCGTGGCCACTACCCTGGTCCACAGCAACAGATGCCCCTAAGCCAAGCTGCGTGCTAACTATGAGTTGCTTCCCGGTTCTTCCAGGACAGTGACACCTCCTGCCATTCCCTGGTCCCTCCATCCCTGTCCCTTCCCAGGACCTGTGCCTCCTTGGGTCCCAGGTACATCAGGTGAAATCTTCATCAGGACAGATTCTATAAGCCTCCCATTTCACAGGGAAGAACACTGAGTTAGGAGAGGGAGAGTAGCTTGCCTAAGGCCATTCCCTCCCTGATTACCCTGAAGCCCTTTGGGGAACTCATCAGCTCCAGGCTTCCTGATGCGGAGACTTCCACAGCCTCTTGATAGCTTACTCTGTGTGGGGTCTCCTGTTTGGGGGGGGCCTCATGACACAGTCTCAGCCCAGAACCAAAGGCCCTAGCACCACAACTGGGAGTTGACCCGAGCTCTGTGTATCCCCCACCTTGTTTTATTCTTACACCTCGTGGCCCACGGCGAACTCAGAACCCGTGAGGCTGCTTCCTGCCACAGAGGATGGGGTCCTGGCCATGTCCTCACTGCTCTCAGTGACCCACCACCCAAAGCAGCCCTATCTTCCCATAGGGCTGTGGATAAAGAACTGGAGAGAGAGCGGAAGTGTGCCAAGGGCCCTGGAGGACCGACCCTCCTCCCTCGGGCTCCAAGTGCCTCTTTCAGCTTAACACAGGGAGGCCTGCCCTAGCAAGCTCTTAGCCCATCCACTTCCTTCCCCCTTTACGATCCTGGGCCTGTCCCATCTCTAGGCCCCAAACTCTGAGAGGACCAGAATGATCCCATAGCCACTCATGGCAAAGGTTTTCATTATCTTAAAGGATGCTGCTTCTAGAGGGGCACAGGGGTCACAGCATTGGGATTTAGAGCCCTGGTTCCCACTTAGTGATGGACAACCAAGGGACCTTTGTCTTCTCTTAGTTCCTTTGTAGAATGGGCCATCACCTATACATCCTTGGGCTGTCGTGAAAATAGACAATATTAACAGATGCAAGAAGCACAATAATAATAGTCCACACATAGAGCCTTAATGCATGTATGTAGTCCTCACCACAGCCCTGTTCCCATTTCACCAGAGGGGAAACCGAGCTCAGAGAGATTCCTAGCATTGCCTCTGGTCATCCACTTTATAAAAAAAAAAATGGCGTTAAAATGGTTTACTTATTTTTATTTTTTTAAGTGTTATGAGTGTTTTCCCTGCATGCATGTACGTGTGCTGTGCCTGTACTTGGTACCTGAAAAGGCCAGAGGGTGTTGGAACCGCAGTCACAGGCAGTTGTTGGTCATGATGTGGGTGCTAGGGACCGAACCTGGGTCCTCTGAAAGAGCAGCAAGTACTCTTGACTGCTGGGCCATCTCTCGAGTCCCAGAAGTGGCATTTTAAAACCAGGCTTTGCCAGGCCAGAGGACCTAGGTTGCCCTTGGTGGGTAACTGTCCGTGGTGGGTGGGGTCCTGCCTGGGCCTGGGCTCTGGTTCAGCGCACCCACCTGCATCCTTCCGTAGCCTCAAGAGCAGCCTCCAGAAGACCCCGCTGGTAGGGGAGACCGTGGACCTTTCCGGCATCCCGCTATCCGCCCGAGACGTGCGGCACATAACACGCTACCTGGGCAGCCATGGCGTGGAGCTGGTGGTTTTAGACCTGAGCTTCACGGAGCTGAGTGATGAGCTGCTGCACCGCTTGCTGCCCAGCCTTTGGGCTCTGCCCCGCCTCACCCAACTGCTGCTCAATGGCAATCGGCTGACGCGAGCTGCTGCCCGGGAACTCACCGAGGCTATCAAGGACACCACCAAATTTCCTGTGCTGGCCTGGATAGATCTGGGAAACAACGTGGACGTGTCCTCACTGCCCCAGCCGCTGCTGGTTGGCCTTCGGCGGCGACTGAGTCAGCACACCTCACTCCCTACCATCTATGAGGGGCTGGACCTTGAGCCTGGGGGAGGCATGGCTGAGACCACCGCTGCTGTCTCCACCTGGGGCTCTGCGGCTCCTGAGTCAGGACCAGAGCCTCAGGGTTGCTGTGCTAGGTGACTCACTACTGGTCTGGTTCGTTGCTACTGAGTGAGGTCTTTTAAGAACGAGGTATTGGGGGCCCTCCATGTCCCACAGAGAGACAGACAGTGGACATGCTCAACTTGGGGTGAAGTGGTGGAAGAAGGGTTTCATGGAAGACAGGCCAGCCAGCCCAGGCTCAGGGCTCCACCTCACCCAGCAAAGAGGGGCCCCAGCACCCATAGCCCCGACCTTCCATGAAAGGATGGTATCCCTCACCTCAGGCTTTATATACCACCGACTTCAGACTCACTGAGCTCCAGGCTTGCTGCAGAGGTAGGAAAACCCCACCTGCCCAGAGCGGGTGGACCACAGCCAATACTGGTGTCCCCTTAGCGCTCACTGGCAGGACTCCATGGAAACCAAGGTGCAGGGGTCATGGGTCCGATGGTGTGGCCTCAGGAGTCAGAGGAGACATGACATCTGGGCAGCATTTGAGTTCTCTATATTTGGGGGCTTCAGGGGAGCAGGTCGGGAGTCACAGACAGGCAGAGCTCTGCATGGAGCCCCACAGCAGGTGCCACCAGGGCCCTTCAGTGTGCATTGGGCTGGGGACAAGGCTTCACACACCAAAGGCAAGGCCACCGAGGTTCTGAGGGGGTTGACCCTGTGTTTGTCTTCCACAGGGCACAGCACTGCCCACGCTCCCCAGCTCCAGGCCCTAGGCTTCCTGTAGAGGGTGAGGAGATCTGGCTGGCTAGAGATGAAGAGCTACAGTGTTTTCTCTAGTTCTGGGGTCACACGCGGCATGTCATGGGTGGAGGTGGGCCTAGCTAGCATCCGGAGTTACAGACTTAAGGGTATCTCCATAGGGAGTTACTGTCTTCTTACCCCAAATCCCTCAAGGTGGAGTCCTAACTAGAAGCCTAATGTCTGGTCACCCTCATTGCCGCATTTAGGAGACTATAGAGTTTTTTAGCTCAACCAGGAGATAGGCAGAGCATGTGGGAGAAGGGACCTCAGAGAAACCCAGGGTGTGGAAGCCAGTGGCCTAAGATCTCTGTGTAGAACCAAGACTTAAGGCCTGGTGACCTCAGAGAGACCCAGGAACAGAGGGCAGCCTCGGGGACAAGGTAAAGGCTGGGGTTGGGGGGGGGGGGTTCGCCCTGAACCCATGTGCCCAGAGCTCACCAGTTCTGACCCCCCCACCTCCCTGTCTGTCTCCAAGTGGACTATGGACGGCACCTTTTGCACCCTTCCAAAAAACCATCAATTCCAGCACATCCCCAGACCAGAGGCCAAGAAGGGAGAGGGCTGGATTACATCAGCTCCCAGGCCAGGGAGAGAGGTCAGGTGAGGGAAAAGATTTCACCTCATGCCCCACTGCTTCAGACAGCTGCTTCTCAGGGGGGCAGTGAGAAGAGTGTAGGACCTCTGCCTCTGCTCTGCCCTTGCCGGGGGACCTGGCCAGGTCCCCTTCTTCTTTGGGCCTGGGGCCCAACTTCCCCCTCTCTGTTAAACAGAACTTGCTATCCTGGATCCTGGCGCTCAGAGCTTCATCTAGAGGTACTAGCCTCCCCCTCCTCGAGCCCCCCCCCCTTCCTCCCGCCCCCGCTTGTTTTAAAAACATGGCTCGGAGTTACAGAACTTTCACTGTGCCTTATCCACTCAGGACAAGGATTTGGGCTTTCTGGAGCCAGACAAAGCAGAGTGGAGTATGGGCCAGCTGAGGAGGAAGGGAGGGCCAGCTCTGGGCCCAGCAGACGGATAGCCCCATCACATGCTCAGGCAGCCGAGTTCTCCCTGTAACTCTTTTTTGCTCAGGGTCTCCCCTGCCCTTCTTGCTTTCTGCCCACAGCTGGCCTGAAGCCAGCCCACATACCTTTAGAGATCCCCGTGCCGCGACATTCCTCCTAGGATGATGTGCGAGGACTGGAGCCAGGTGTCCCAGGCAGTGTCCAGGCAAATCCAGGTGGCAGCAGATGGTCTCGATTTCTCCACCTTTTGGAGGCATGTGATGCAATAGCTGAGTCGGAGCCTGCAACGGCTTTAGGAGATGTGGGCAAAGTTGATCTTGCTGCTACGCAAGTGGTCCTGACCCTTCACGGAATTCTCACGACTACCAGCAGGGAGATTCCATGGGCAGGGACAGAGATTTCTAGAAGTGAGGGCTGTGTCTCTGTGTGCTACTGTAACAGAATACCACATCCTGGTAATTTATAAACAACAGAAGTTTACTTAGCTCGTGGTTCTGGAGGCTGGGAAATCCAACAGAAGGAGTCCATCTGGTGAGGGCTTCCTTGCTCTGTCATTGTATGTATCACATGTCTAGAGAGCACGAGAGCGGCCCCACTGTGGCAATCAGGACGACTTCCATCATGAGGGCAGAGCCCTGCTGACCTAATCCCTCTTCAAATCATCTCCTGCCTGTTGGGTTTTCAGTGCATGCGTTCTGAGGGAGGCAGGCATTCAAGCCTGTAGTATGCTTCATTCAGCTTGGTGGTGATGAGAACATCAGCCAGGAGAGAAGGAAGCATGTGGGGCCTTGCTCCGGGGCCAACTTGGAGACCTACAAACCCATCCATCCTCGGTCCAGATCCATCACTTCCTGTCAGTGTGGTCCATTTGGGAACTAAGTACAAAAATCCTCCTTGTCCTGCTGAGGTGAGGAGGGAATGAGGTTTGGAAAGAGCCTGCCACAGAGGGGTGCAGGCCAGCTTGCTGTATGTGGTGTTAGTGAGTCCATCCAGGCTCTCTGTGTGGTGAGGTTTGGCAAGAGCTAGGCTGCAAGCACATCTGTCTGTCTGTCTATCGTTTATTTATCTATCTACCTACCTATTATCATCTATCTATCTATCATCTATCTACCTATTATCTACCTATCTACTATCATCTCTGTATGTATGTATCTGTCTACTACATCTGTGTATTGTACGTATGTACCTGCCTGTCTGCCTATCTATCCATCCATCCATCCATCCATCTATTCTATCTATCTATCTATCTATCTATCTATCTATCTATCTATCTATCTATCTATCTATCTATCTATCCATCTATTCTATCTATCTATCTATCTGTCTATCTATCTATCTATCTATCTATCTATCTATCTATCTATCTATCTATCTATCTATCTATCTATCTATCTATCTCATCACTGAAGCACACTAGGCAAGTGCTTTTTCACTGCACTCTACCCCAGCTCTCCATTGAATCACTTACTCATTTAGCCAGAGTCTTGTGTTGCAGCCTACCCTGGGCTTGACCATTGAATCATCCGGCTTCCACCTTCTGAGTGATGGCATAACAAGCCCGTGCCACTGTGTCTAGCACAGCCTTTCTGAGAGCCCAGAATCCCTGGCAACTGGTCCCTGCTGCACTGAGGTTTCTCTGGGTGGCGAGGGAAAGCACACTTGTCCTGGGAGACTGTGGCCGATTGCTACCACGACCACTGTCATCTCCACCAACAGAAACCTCCACTATTTTCTTCCCAACTGCAGATTTCTTGTTGTTGTTTGGAAACAGTCATTTATTTGAAAAGCAAGCTGTTAGGAGCTGGGTGTGGCAACACATGCCTGTAGGCCAGCCTTGGCTATGTAATAAGCATCCGTAAAATTGCAGCATAATAAAGCAAACACACTGTGACAAGTTTAGAGTGTGCGGCATAGTTTTGTCATATTTACACAGACATGAAAACCATGGCAATAAATGTGTCTGTCACCCCAAGCTTGCTGTGTTCCCTACTGACCCCCTTCCTTCCACCCCTACCTCTCAGAAACCACTGGACTGTGTTATGCCCCATAAATTAGTTTCCATTTTCTAGATTTTAGAACAGCTTATGGGATCATAGAAATATACCCTCTCTATATATATGTATATACTATATACATATTAAAAACAGCATAATTATTTTGAGACTCACCTATATTATTGCGTGTATCAAGAATTGTGTTTTGAATAGTATTTCATGGGTGTACCAGAGTTTATCCATGAACCTGTTGATGGATAGTTGGTTGTTTCTAGGTTCTGGCTATGACAGACAAGGCTGCTATGAAAATTCATGTACTAGTTATGGCATGAGCATTTTATTTCTCTAGTAAGCACCTAGGAATGTATATTAATTAGTCTTTCATTGCTATGGGAAAATACCTAAGAAAAACAACTTAGGAGAGGAAGAATTTGTTTGTTATTTCAAGGGTGTCTGACCATGTTTACTCAGTCTCTTGGGCCTGAGTGAAGGCTGAACATGTTCAAGCAAAGTCATTCACCTGTGGCTGCTAGAAAAGAGAGAAGAGGTTGGGGGAGAAAAAGATGGACTTTGGGTGAGCTTCTTCCTCCAATAACCCATCCGATTGTAAACCCACTGCTGAATTAGCCCACTAATAATCCAGTCACCTCTGTGGAGCATCACCAGCTGTGAATCAAACCATCAGTATATCAGCTTTTAGGGGCTACAGTTCATATCCCAACCATCTAGAGTAGAATGGCTAGGTCACATGGCAGGTGTCTGTAACACTTTAAGAAAGTGTCGCCGGGCGGTGGTGGCGCACGCCTTTAATCCCAGCACTGGGGAGGCAGAGCCAGGCAGATCTCTGTGAGTTTGAGGCCAGCCCGGGGTACCAAGTGAGTTCCAGGAAAGGCACAAAGCTACACGGAAAAACCCTGTCTTGAAAAACCAAAGGGAAAAAGAAAAGAAAAGAAAAGAAAAGAAAGTGTCACACTGATTTGCAAGGTCTTCATATAACTTCACAGTCTTACCAGTGGTGCACAGGATTTCAGGTCCTCCCCTTTATAGTTGCTAACACTGATAATTATTAGTGTGGTGTGTAGGGGTGGGTGGGTACATGTTCCGCGGCACACATGTGGAGGTCAGAAGACAACTATATGGACTTAGTTTTTTCCTTCAATTCCTACATGGGTTCCAGGAATTGAACTCATTACCAGGCTTGCACAGCAAGCCCTATCTTGCTGGCCCTATGGTTTTTAATTTAATTTTACTTTTGTCTGAGAATGCAGTATGGCTCTGTACTGAAGGAATTTTTTAATTAATTTTACAGCTCACCATATGGCCAATATTGGTAAATGTGTGTGCTTGTAAAGAATGTATATTCCGTTGCTGCTGGGTAAAGGTGTTAATCAAAGTTAGGGTGATGATAGTATTGTTTAAGTCTAGGCTATGCTTGCTGATTTTCTCCCTGTTTATTTTATCTGTTGAGAGGGAACACTGAAGTCTCTAACTATAATTGTGGATTTGTCTATTTCTTACTGATGTACTAACTTTCTTTTTCTTTGTATGTTCTGAAGATTAATTATTGGGAGCATACATGTTTAAGTCTGCCATGGACCCTTGATTAACCGCCTTGCTATCATCATGAAAGGACCCTTAGAGCCTGGTGGTATTCCTTCTTCTGAAATGTGCCTAACTGATATTAATTAGCTTAACAATCAAAGCTAGACTGTTATTAATGGCCAGGTTTTATGTCAACTTGATGCAAGCGAGAGTCGTTTTGGAAGAGGGAATCAGTTTAGAAGATGTGCCCACCAGATTGGCGTGTACACAAGACTGTGGTACATTTTGTTAATTCGTGATTGATGGGGGAGAGCCCAGCCCATTGTGGGTGGGGCCACCCCGGGCTGTTGGTCCTGGGTTCTGTAAGAAGGCAGGCTGAGCATGCAGTGTAGAGGAAGCCAGTAAGCAGCACCCCTCCATGGCCTCTGCAGCAGCTCCTGCCTGCAGGTTCCTGCCCTGGCTTTCCTCAGTGATGGACTGTGATGTCGAAGTGTAAGCTGAAATAAATAAACCCTTTGTCTCCAAGTTGCTTTTGGTTGTGGTGTTTTTTCACAGTAAGAGAAAACCTAACCAAGACAGAGAGTAAATATGCTGTTTCATCTTTTTCTTTTCAAGATTTATTTTTATTACTTTTAATTGTGTGTGTGTGTGTGTGTGTGTGTGTGTGTGTGTGTGTGTGTTATGGGATCCCCTTGGAGATCTAGTTACAGATGACTGTAACCCATGGAATGTGGGTGTTGGGAACTGAACTCAGATCCTCTGCCAGAGTGCTCTTAAACACTGACCTTGACCCTTCTCCAGCCTCCCCCCAGCCCCTTTTCATCCTTTTTACCCTTTGATATTTATTTTGTTTTTTCTTCCAGTATAGTTCGATCATATCCTTCCCCTCCTCAACTCCTCCCAATTACTCTCTGCCTCCTTACATACTTAGCCTCATGTTCTTTCTTTCTGTCTTTATAAAAGTAAAAACAAAAATAAAAAATTGAAACAAAAAACAGTAAGATAAAAAAAAAATACCAAAATGGAACAAAAAGCAACCCCTAAACACACACAAAATGGACTCCATTTTGTATTGGTCAACTGCTCCTGAGCAGGCGAGCAGCAGCCTGTCCTGGGGTGTGCTTGATAGACTCAGTGACACTCCACTGGAGAAATCTGATTTTCCCTTTCCCAGAAGGCATCAGCTGCAAATAACTTCTTGGTGAGGGGTGGGACCATTTATCTACCTCCCTTCTCAGTGCTGAACCTGTGCAGGTCCTATGTATGATGTCGCAGTCTCTGTGAGTGAATGTGTGTGTCAGGCCCCTTGTATTAGGAAGACACTCTTTCCTCAGGGTCATCCACCACTTCTGGCACCTACAGTCTCCCACTACTTCTGTATAGGTCCCTGAGCTTTGACAGGAGGTGTTCGGCAAAGGCATCCCACTTGGGACTAAGTGCTCCAAAGTCTCGCAATGTCGGCACATTGCCCAGTGGTGGGTCTCTGTGTTAATCACCACCCACTGAAAAAAGGAAGTTCTCGGATGAGGGTTGAGCAATGTACTGATCTATGGGCATACTAACATGTCATTAGAAGTCACTTTATTGCTATGTTCCTTTAGCAGAAAAACAGTAGTAGATTTTCTCCTGGAGCTCATGGCCTGTCTAGAAAAGCATGTCATTAGAAGTCACTATATTGCTATGTTCTTTTAGCAGAAAAACAGTAGTAGATTTTCTCCTGGAGCTCATGGCCTGTCTAGAAAAGCATGTCATTAGAAGTCACTATATTGCTATGTTCCTTTAGCAGAAAAACAGTAGTAGATCTTCTTCTCCTGGAGCTTCTTGGCTACTTCAGCAGTGTAAGGTATGGATTCCATTGAGTGGAGTGGGACAATCAGAAAGTGCTTGGTTACTCCTATAATATTTATTCACTACTGCACCAGTAGAAGGGGGTTTGTAGTTGGGTGGGGTTTTTTGTTTAATTTTTTGGGACAGGGTTTCTCTGTGTAGCCTTGGCCATCTTGGAACTTGCTCTATAGACCAGGCTGACCTCGAACTCACTGAGATGCACCTGCCTCTGCCTCCCCAGCGCTGGGATTAAAGGTGTGCACCACCACCCCCTGGTTATATAGCTGGGTGATATTGGTGATTACTTTTCTTCTTTGGTAGCATGTAGAGTACCTTCCGGTTGAAGGTAGGGTTGAAGCTTCTATTTAGGCATCATCTTGATTTTACCATGTTTGATGACATAAGCAAGTGCCATCTTCAAGCCTTACTGTCAGGTTGTGGAGAGTAACCAACAGCTGTGGCAATACCCTGTAATGTCTGGGCAAGGGTTGGGAGGGTGTCCATGGGGTCCCCTTTGGTCAGGGGATCAACAAGATGTAACCCATTCCTTTCGCTGGAAGTTTTATTTGGTGGCATAAGATGTCTAGTTGGGGCATTGTCTCCCTGTTATATGGTGACTTCATTTAAATACTTTTCATAGATGTATATATATCTAGAAAGCTTCTGCAATAATAGGTTTCTGTATAAATTTTCAAAAGACCTTTCATGTTAGCTCTCCCTCCCCACATTTCCCCTTTTACAATGCCCTCTCATTGCCCTCTCCATTTAATCCTCCTATTCTAGTTTTCTCTTTACTCCTTTATAATGCTGTACACTGGTTACCCTTCCTTGGTAGAAGCCCCTCCCCCAAGTCCATTTCTAGATGCCTCCATGGGTATTCAGAGTGAAGCATACATATTGAAAGCTTAAAAGTCAACATCCAAAGTGAAGAGAAAACATGCACTATTTGCTTTTTAGGTATGAGTTACCTCACTCAGGAGGATTTCTTTTCTAGCTCCATCCATTTACCTGCAAATTTCATTTTTTTAGCAGCTGAATAATATTACATAGTGTAAATGTACCACATTTTCACTATCCATTCATCAATTAATGGTCATGTAGGCTGTTTCCAATTTCTGGCAATTTTATATTTTTGGTTGTGAGCCTAGCCTTTAACGGCTGAGCCATCTCTCCAGCCCTCTGGCAATTATGAGTAGAGAAACAATGAACATGGATGGGCAAGTAACTCTGTAGAAAAACATAGGGTCCTCTGGATATATGCCCAAGAGTGGTATAGCTGGATCGTACAGTAGATTAATTCCCAGCTTTCTGAGAAACCATCATACTGATTTCCATAGTGGCTGTACAAGTTTGCAGTCCCATCAATGAGTAAATGTTCCTTTTTTCTCAAAACCCTTGCCAGCATTACTATCTTTTTTTTTTTCTTTTTTGGAAACTGATCTTGGCCATTCTGACCAGCCAACATGAAATCTCAAAGAGGATCTAATTTGCATTTCCCTGAAAGCTAAAGATGTTGAACATTAAAAAAAAGTTTCTCACTGGGTTGTGTATGCCTTTAATCCCAGCACTCAAGAGGCAGAGGCAGGTGAATCTCTGAATTCAAGGCCATCCTAGTCTACAGAGAGTTCCAGAACAGCCAGGGCTACACAGAGAAACTCTGTCTTGAAAAACAAAACAAACAAACAATAACAACAAAAATGTTTCTCAGTCATTTGTATTTCATCTTTTGAGAACTTTCTGCTTAGTTGTACACACCATTTTTAAATTGGGTTGTTATCTTGATGTTTATTTTTTTTGTTTTTTATATATTGTAAATATTAACCCTCTATCAGATGTATAGTTGGTAAATACTTTCTCTCCCATTCTGCGGGCTGACACTCTGCTTGAATGATGGCATTTTTTGCTATACAGAAGTTTTTCAGCTTCATGAGGCCCCATTTATTAATTGTTGGTCTTAATGTCTATGCTATCAGTGTCCTTTTCAGAAAGTCCTTTCCTGTGCCCATGAGTTCAAGACCATTCTCTATATTCTCTCTATCAGATTCAGAGTATCTGGTCTGATGTTGAGGTCCTAGAATCATTTGTAGTTGAGTTATGTGCAGGATGATAGATGTGGATCTGTTTTCATCCTTATACATGAAGCTACCCAGCTTGACCAGCACCACTTGCTGAAGATGCTGTCTTTCCTCCAGTGTGCATTTTTTGCTTCTTTGTCAAAAATTATGTCTGTAGGTGTGTGGAATTATGTCTAAATTTTCAATTCTATTCCATTGATCAACATGTCTGGGTTTTTTAAATCATTTTTTATTTTTATCTTATGAGCATTCATGTTTTGCCTATATGTATCTCTGTGTGAGGGTGTCAGATCTTGGATTTACAGACAATTGTGAGCTGACATGTGGGTGCTGGGAATTGAGCCTGGGTCCTCTGGAAGAGCAGTCGGTGCTCTTAACCCCTTAGCCATCACTCCAGCCCCCACTCCAGTCTGTTTTTATGCTAAGATCATGTTATTTTTAGCACTATAATTCTGTAGTACAACTTGAAACATGGGATGGATTGTTTTTGCTATCCTGGATTGTGTGTGTGTGTGTGTGTGTGTGTGTGTGTGTTCCATATGAAGCTGAAGATTGTTTTGCAATTTCTGTGAAGAACTGTGTTGGAATTTTGATGAGGACTACATTGAATCTATAGATGCTTTTGGTAGGATGATAATTTTCACAATATTATTCCTACAAGTTGATGAGCATGGGTGGTCTTTCCATCTTGAGGTCTTCTTCAATTTCTTTCTTCAGTGTCTTAAAGTTTTATTATACAAGTCTTTCACTTAATTAGAGTTATTTCAAGGTAGTTTCCCTTCCTTCCTTCCTTCCTTCCTTCCTTCCTTCCTTCCTTCCTTCCTTCCTTCCTTCCTTCCTTCCTTCCTTCCTCCTCCCTCCCTCCCTCCCTCCCTCCCTCCCTCTCTTCCTTCCTTCTTTTTAGAGGCTACTATGAAAGGTTCTATTCCCTGCTTTCTTTCCATTTGTCATTTGTATATGGGAAGGCTACTGTATTTTGTGTGTTAATTTTGAATTCTGCTATCTAGCTGAAAGTGTTTAGAATTCTAGAAGATTCCTGGTTGTTTTTAGGGACTTCTACACATAAAATAAAATCACACCATCTGCAAATAAAGATATGTTGACTTCTTCCTTCCCTATTTGTATCCCCTTGATCTCCTTCAGTTGTCTTATTGCTCTAGCTAAGACTTCAAGTATTGTATTGAGTAAGTATGGAGAGAGTGAACAATTTTGTTCCTGATTTTAGTGGATATACTTTGGGTTTCTCTCCATTTAGAATGATGTTGGCTGTGGGCTTGCTGTAGACTGCTTTTATTATGTTGAGGTATGTGTCAGGTAATTTCTAGTCTTTCCAGGGACTTTTATCATGAAGGAGTGTTGGATTTTGTCAAAGACCTTTTCTCCATTTCATCTGATGATCATGAATTTTTTTAATCTTTGAATCCTTTTATGTGGTGAATTATGTTTATTGATTTATGTATGGTGAACCATTCCTGCATCTCTGAGATAAAACCAATTTTACCATGGTGGATAATGTTTTTAATGTGTTCTTGAACCCTGTTTGCCAAGTATTTTATTGAGAGTTTTTGCATGTATGTTCATAAGGGATATTGGTATACAATTTTTTTTGTTGGGTCTTGGTGGAATTTTGATTTCAGGGTAATAGAACCTTATAAAAAGAATTAGGAAATGTTCCTTCAGCTTCTATTTTATAGAATCCACACTCAGCTCTTACTTCTACTATTTATATTTTTTACACGTAAAGTTTATTTCTGAGCTACAATCCTAGCATTTGGAAGGCTAATGCAGGAAGATTGCAACTTTGAGGCCAGCCTAAGCTTCACCACAAATTCCAGACCAACCTGGGATACAGAATGAGATCCTGTCAAAAACAAATGATAAATACACTTAAAAAAAAAAAAAAAAGATGGCCAGATGGTGGGGGTGGTATACACCTTTAATCCCAGCACTTGGGAGGCAGAGGCAGGTAGATTTCTGTGAGTTTAAGGTCAGCCTAGTCTACAAAGTGATTTCCAGGACAGCCAGGGCTGTTACACAGAGAGAGACACTGTCTCAAAAAAAAAAAAAAAAAAAAAAAAAAAACAAAAACAAAAAAAAACCAAACCAAACCAAAATGATGATGATGTATGGTGTGTGTGTGTAGGTGGGTGGGAGTGTTAGCATGCATGCCATGTGTTTCCAGGGATCAAATTGAGGCTTCAGGTTTGCATGGCAAACTCTTTTACCCATTTTTCTTGAGACAGTATCTTCTTGTGTAGTCCAGGCTGGGTATGGAACTCAAAAGTTGCAATCTTCCTGCTTCAACCTTCCTAGTGAGTGTATGTGCCACAGTGCTTATGTGGAGATCAGAGGACACCTTTGTAGAGTTGATTCTCTCCTTCCACCACGTGGGTACCGGGGGATTGAATTTAGGTCGTTAGGCTTGGTGGAAATCATCTTTACATGAGCCCTCTGGCTGGCCCTACCTTTTTAATTACGAAGAATACTCCACTACCTTCTTGCTTGTGTTTCCAATGAGAACGCTGCCATCCTTATCTTTGGTCCTTGGATCTTAGCTTTTATTTCCAGGCTACTTTTAAAGATTTTTCTACTTACCACTTGTTTTGAGTTTTGGTGTCTTCTCATATTTCTTCTGCTTGGAGTTCACTTAACTTGTTCGATCTATGGGTTTGTTTAGTTTTCATCAAGTTTGGAAAAATTCTGGCCATTATTTTTTCAAATAATTCTTTTGTTCTTCCTTTGGGTATTCCAGTTACTCCTTTGGGTCACCTGAAGTACTCCACAGCTCACTCTTTCCCCAACAAGTTTCCTGTTTAATTGTTGCATAGTTTCTTTTAGTTGTGTCTTTCTTTGTTACTTTGATATTGCTGTGATAAAACACATGTCCAAGGCAACTTATAAAAGAAAGTATTTAATTTGGCTCACAGTTTCAGAGGTTTAAGAGTCCATGATAGGAAGCAAAGGGAAAACTGAGAGCTCACATCTTGATCCACAACCGTGAAGCAGGGTGAGAACACTGGGAACGAGTCCTTTCCTCCCCACACAAGTTCCACCAGCTGTGGACCAAGTGTAGAAATATATGGGCCTAAGGGCCCCTTTTCATTTAAACCACCACATGCCTCAAATTCATGATCTTTCTTTACCTGTGCTGGAGATTGAACCTGGGGCTCCAGGTATGCTAAGCAAGCCTCTACCACTGAGCTATTTCCCCGGGCCTTTGTTTCTCTCCATTTTTTACATGTGGGTCTTATGTAACCTAGGCAGGTCTTGAACTCACTGTATATTGGAGGATGACCTTTAATTCCTGCTCCTTCTGCCTCTGTCTTCCAAGGTCTGGGATTATAGGCTTGAACCACTACACCATACCTGCCTCTGACTTTTTGGAGACTAAATTAATAGGATGCTATTAAATTACTCAGTCTTAGAACTTTTGACCTTCCTGCTTCAGTTTCCTGGGTAAATGGAATTACAGGTCTGAGCTGCCAGGTTCAGCTTTTATTTATTGTTTAATGAGTAATCTGCCGTTAATCATATCCAGAAATTCAATTTGGGTTTTTCTTCCTCTTCCTCCTTTCTCTAACCACATTCCTTTTAAAAGTTTCCACTTAATATTTATTTTATGTGTATGAATGTTGTGTACCATGTGCATAGTGTCTCTGGAGACCAGGAGAAGGTGTTGGATTCCCCGGAACTGGAGTTACAAATGGTTATGAGCCACTATGCCCTGGGAATTGAACCTGGGTCCTCTGCAAATGCAAGAAGCACTATTAACTGCTGAGCCATCTCTCCAACTCCTCTATTTAACTATTTGAATCTATGGAATGCAGCTGTAACAATTCTATTAATGTCACTCTGTGCTAATGGAATCTCCTTATCAGTTTGGACTTCTTTTGGTTACTCTCATTATTGTGCTTTCCTGTCTCCTGCAGGTCTACCAGTGCTTGAGTGGATGCCAGACATTTTACCAAGATGTTGGGTATTTTAATATTTTTATAGTTATCTTTTTAGTCTTATTCTGCTATATCCATTTTAAAACTGCTCTGCTTTGAGCCAGAGTCCTCATTCCAGCCCAAGCAGATCTGGCAATTACTCTGTAACCCAGTCTGGCCTAGAGCTCATCTTGATGCTACAGGCATGAATCACCATACCCAACCTAATCTAGGATATACTTAATGGGCTTGGAAAAACAATTTGATTTTTTCAAGTCTTGTTTTTGTGACTTGTTAGGCAGGTCCACCACAGTGCTTGTCCAAGCTAATTGTTCTTCACTTATGAGACAAGACCTTCATGGGTACTGATAATTAGTCTGTTTTTGTTTGTTTTTCAAATGCAACACCCTCCTTATTTTCCAATTACTGAAATCAGTCAAATATTAAATAATTTAATATCAAAGTGTTACTTATACATATAAACTACATGTAATAGTGTAACCTTTAACTTGAAAAGTAAAAGATGAAATATTATATTTACTTCCTTGCATATTGTCCATAACACTGACAGGTTTTGTATGTGGGGGTGGTATGTACACATGTGTAGGTGTGCTTATGGCTCTCTGCCATATTTCCTTGAGACAAGGTCTCTCACTGAACCTGATGCTAGGCTGGTGCTGGCAAATCCCTGTCTACTCCCTACAATATGTCAGAGACTTACACAGCCATGCGTAGCTTTTTACATCGTACTGGGTATTTGAACTCAGGACTTCATTTGTGTGAAGTAAGCATTTTTATACTCACAGTCGTCTTCTCAACTCTGTAAAGCTTTCTAAATACTTTGTTGTTTTTATCAAAGCACATTTGGAAAGACAACCATACCAGTACTACTAAAGGTCACATCACATCACCAGACATTATTATCCTTACAATTCAACTCAAATTTAAGTTTCAATTTTACCCTAAAGCATAAAGGCATTAAACCCCAAATTTGGGGCTGGAGAGATGGCTCAGCAGTTTTTAGCACTTGTTGCTCTTGTAGAGGACACAGGTTTGGTTCCCAGAACCCACATGGTGATTCACAACCATCCCCAGCTCCAGTTCTAGATCAGATGCCCTTGTTTGACCTCCATTGGCATCGAGCATGTACACAGTGCACCTACATACATTGAAGAAAAACACTTCTACACATAAAATATATAAATCTAAAAGAAAATCTGAGCAAATAATCCCCCCCCCATTTAGCTAATTAAATATAGTAAATTGAGATTTCATAAGAGTACCTTTTAAGCTGGGTGGTGGTGGCGGCGGCGGCGGCGGCGGCGGCGGCGGCGGCGCACGCCTTTAATCCCAGCACTCGGGAGGCAGAGCCAGGTAGAGCCAGGCAGAGCGAGAGAGGAAGAAACAGTAGATTTTTTTTAACCTTCCCTGACAATACTGAATGTTAACTGTCAGTTTTGATGGGTTTGAGAGATAGCTCAATGGGTAAAAGGATCTTAGTTTGATCCCTGGATCCCATCCATGTGGAAGGAGAACCCACTCCTGAAAGCCGTCCTCCGACCCTCATCTGTACTCCTATGGTACCCACACCTCCACACTCAATACTAAAAAAATTAAAATTATTAAGACTGGATTAAAAAAACATTTCTTTGCTTATAGACATATTTTTTCCTCCTAAATAACACAAAGAGCCTTGTGTTTTAGTGTTCTCTGTGACTAATCTTTTTTTTTTTTTTAACTTTATGAATGTATGCTTTGATATTTTGGGTCTTGCTAATGCCAGAGTGCTGTTCTCAGGATCGGCTACTTTCTTTTTTTTTTTTTTTTCTTTTTTTTGGTTTTTCGAGACAGGGTTTCTCTGTGTAGCTTTGCGCCTTTCCTGGAACTCACTTGGTAGACCAGGCTGGCCTCGAACTCACAGAGATCCGCCTACCTCTGCCTCCCGAGTGCTGGGATTAAAGGCGTGCGCCACCACCGCCCGGCTGGATCGGCTACTTTCTAATGACTGCAAACACTGTGTCTGCCAGTGTGTGTTTCATAGACGGACCAATCAATCCTGGACCCGTCCTGTCCCTCCTTTATCTGACGTGTACACAAAGCCCAGGGCCGATAACTTGAGAGCTGAAGAGCACTCCTGTTGCCCTGAGCCCACTGAAATTACACTTGTCTCACATAGAAACCATCAAGGCTTATTCTCCCCTTGTTCCCTCTGCTTCCTAACTTGGCCTTAGTGCGTCTCTAGGCGAACTGACTTTTCCAGAAAAATCCCATGCCTGTGAAAGATTCAAGACTGATGGGCTGTGGAGATCTGTTCCAGAGCCACATTATCTCCATTTATCTTCGGTCCACTTAGTAGCCACCTGTCTGGCCTAATATCCTGTGATTAAACCTTGTGGAATGTATTGCTAGACCACGAGCCTTCAACAACTCAGAAGCTAACAGTGTCACCAGACAGCATTTGATATCTACAGGAAGAGACTTTCCTGCTTTCTGTGGCCTTTCTCAGTCATGCTCTGGTCCATGTTTTGTGGACTACTCAAGACCAACCTGCAGATATCCTGGGTTCTTCAGGCTTCTAGTTCTTAACTTTGATTCTTCATGAAGGCAGGCTCCAGTAAGGCTCAGTCCCTGTTTTCTGGTCCACACGCTGGAACCTCCTTGTAAAGTGTAAGCCGGACAATGGGTAACTCCCCTATTTATTAGGAATCAGTTTCCTTCAGTATCTGAGGCCTGGGATTTTGAAAACTAATTTCGTGTATTTTGTCTGTTTTCTTTTTTTCAAGGACAATTGTAAATCTAATTACCTTTTGCTTTTGCCAATAGCAGAAAAAAAAATCCTATACACTTAATTTAAATATAGAATACTCAGTAAGAAACTTGCTGGGATGGTTGGTACCACAGATTCGTGAGGAATCTAAACTTCTCTGTATACAGGAAGATAGTAGCTGTGGTAGTCAGAACCAATGTTACATGTTGGCCTTTTGAGGGGATGAGTTACTGTTTTATGGTATCACATTTTATTCTTTTTTAAAAAATTACTTATTTTTTTTGAGACAGGATCTCACTATCTCCAGCTGGCTTGGAAACGTCATACAAAGACCAGGCTGACCTCAAACTCATAGATCTGCCTGCCTCTGACTCTTAAGTGTGATTAAAGGCGTGCGCCACCACATCTGGTCTAAACCTAGCCATGTTCCCCAAATATCTAACTCAAGAAAGCCTTAAGACAATGGGCTGAGCACTAGCTCAATGGCCGAGTACTTCCTTAGCATGTGTCAGGCTCTGTATTCAATTCCTAGCACTCAACCAGACCACCCTACAGATACTCCTTTTACTACTACTACTACACGTGTGAGTGTGTTATATGTAATATATTTTAGTACTATATACACATATTAGCAATCATTAGTAATGATTACTAATGACTGTCAGGCAAGCTAAAATCTTTAACAAGGAATCCCCAAAATCAAAAAGGTAGAAAAACTTATGTAAGGAGACAAAAGCATCAGACACATTAATGTTTCCAAAGAGAAGACACTACCATCAAGGAGCAGGGAACCATTACCCTCAAAACATCACTTCAGGATGTTCAGAAAACCAACTTGGGGTTATCATCATTCCTAAAGGCTGGCTAGATGATTCAGTGGGTAAAAGTGCTTGCTGCCAAACCTGATGACCTGAGTCTGACCCCCCAGAATCCAAAAGTTGCCCTTAGACTGTCACGGGCATACCACGGAAGGAAATTATTAACAAGGCAAGAAACGATTCCCAGGAAAGGGCAGGATCCATTCCGAGTTCATCATGGCTTGCACAACACATGCACATCTGTCTCAAGGTATGTACACAGTGACACTTCATAACACCTGAAAAGTTACAAAGTCTCAATGCCTTCAAAATTCTGATTCTGAAGTGTTGTATAGTAATGTCCTCGGGAATAAAACATCCTGTTGATGGAAGCTCATGGGATATTTGAAGGGGAAACTGAACCCTCCATCCCGTGGAAAGCTCCTTAAGCTCAGGAACTGAACAACTCAAAAGGATTCGGGGTGTCCCTGAAACTAACTCACCATGCTCCTACCTTCCTAAGCACATGTAAGCAGTAAGGGCCACTGCCACACTTAGACAAGTTGAGTTGCCTAGAAGCGGCTCAGACCAGCCCAGGCGAGCTGCCTTTGGGCCATGCAGTGCACTCTGGGTTTCATAAGCTGTCACCCAATGCTGGGATGAGTCTTGGTGGTGCATCTGTCATTTTCTGCTCCTGTAAGTAACCCTTCATCCATACTCCTATACACAGCCCTAATAAAATCCATTGGCTCACCAAGCTGGACTCTAATATCTGTACTTTGGTCTGTTGTTGGCTCCCTATCTGGGATGAGTAGATGTTTGCTCATGTATCCCCAGGAATAGTCATTCAATATGATGGAAAACTGGTTCCAACTTTGAATATCTTCAGATAGGTAGTCTTCAAAATACAAAACAATAAATCAAGAGGAAGAAGCTACACAGAAAACAGGAGCTAGGTTGAGGAAGGGCATGGCAGGAACTTGGGATGACACCAATGAGGCAGACCAGCTCAGACTGGACAGATAAAGAATAACCGATACAGATAATGACTCGAGGCCTTTATTTGAGTTAGGAATATACAGAAACTAAAGCCGAGAGAAGTATTGGCAAGGATATTCTTACTCCTTGGGCAAGTTCTCCAGCCATCTGCTCCGTGGCTCAGCAGTAAGACTTTAACCAGTCACAACCTAACAACCAATACGGCAGTAGCAGAATCACAATCAGGAAGACAGGTGATGAGGAATACACACGATAACCAGGAGAAGGAATCCGAGATAATGTAGAAAAATGGGACAGCAGGAGGAAGCACATGGACACATTTGAGAGAAATCAGTTGAGTTGAAAGCAGAAAGAAAAAAATGAGGGAGACGGCAGAACAGCTTGCTGTTTGCAAAGGAAACCCTGACAACCTAAGTTTGATTCCCAAGAGGGCAGAAGAACCAACTCCCAAAAGTTGTCCTCTGACTTCCACATGTGTGCTGGCGTGCATCCTCAACAAAAGTGTATTAAAAAAACAAACAAAAAACCCAAACTCACAGTATCTGTAACTTTAAATATACTTAAAAAAAAATCTTTTAGGAAAGGTGTCTAACCCAGGCTGGCCTGGAACTAAGTAGCAAGCCCTGAACTCACAGACATCCACCTGCCTTGGCCTCTTGAGTGCTGGGGTTGTGTAGCACACGACCAATCTGAAAGAAGTGGTTTCCAATACAAAGTAGATCCTGTTAGAAATGAAGACTCAGTCTGTCCCTTCTGAATGGAGTTCTACTGAGGCAAAGGCTGGGGTGAAATCAAGGTTTTGCTTTTAGCTGGGCATGGTGGCACACACCTTTACTCACAGAGCTCGGGAAGCAGATTCAAGTGCATCCCTGAATATGAGGCCACTTGGTGTACAGAGCAAGTAGGATTACTTAGCCAGGAAGGACTAGAGAGAACCCATTTCAACTGCCCTCTCTACCTCACCCCCGCTTTTTGCAGCCCACAATCATGGCTGAGGGTAGAAGGCGTTGCTGCTGGTGTGTAAGGATGTTAACATTTCAGCACATAAGCAGTAGTGACTACGCTCATCCATGATGGCTTACTGGGTGGAGTTTGCCCATTAATGCTGCAAGCTCATGCTTGATTCCAATCCCAAAGAGAGAGCCAATGTATATCAAGTTGGGGGAGGTAACAAATCAATTAATTATTAAAGCTGACATGAAACTACTGGAAAGGAAACCTGTAAGGTGATCCATTGCAGCTGTGTGGCAAAGGAATATGGCCAAACAGATAAACAAATTTAGGTGGAGGATCTCAAGAGTACTACAAACCTAAGAAGTGACCAAATAAACAAAGAGTGACTGACCCCTTTCCTCCTGAGGGTTTCTGCTACAGCTCATCCCAGAATGAACCTTTGGCAACACTTTCTTTCCAAGAGCTGAATGACCCAGGCTGTTTTCCCGATCTGTGTTTATGTCAAATACTCACTCTGCACACTTTATCCCCTCTTGTTATCTTCCTCATGTTAATAATTAATGTGCTGTGTGGAGCCAGCAGAGGAGCCCAGATGGGGTCCTCCAAGAGTCTCTGGATTACTTTTAAGTATCAGAAGCCTGTCCTCCAATGCTGAGGGCTAGGATAACTAGAGTGCCCATCAGAGTCTGAGATGTCTTCCCAGGTCAGGCTGATGGTGTTTCACAAAGGTTAATTGAGCAAAGTACCACACTGAGCGCACGTGTCAGAGATAACACAGTGCCTGGAGCCTCTCCAAGTTAGCCTTCTCCGAGGCTCTCACTGGCCTCAACAGCACCTAACTGCTTATCAATAAGTGCTATTTGAAAAGTACTGGCATTCTCCCAGTACAAGGGTGTCAGATTTTAATCTGCTGCCAAAGCAAACTACAGAATGAACACACAGTTCTTATTTCCTTAAAAACAAAACAAACCTTCACATAAACAAACCACAAAACAACCAGTTTTATTAAACTTAACAGTTTCTGATACAAAGAGAAATACCAAAAGAAAACCTAAAACATATGCACATGTAGCCCCCCCACCCGCCAATCTCCAATAACCTAAGAGAAAGGGACAAAATTCTCTTCATAGAGAAAGTTATCTTCGCTTTTGGAAGATGTTTCCACGCCCCATGCCACGTCCTCTTCCTCTTGCAGCCACTGAAAGGAAAAAGAGAGGTCAGAGTGCTTGGGAATCTCATGACAAGCTAGAGCCTGGGCACCAGCTCTGGTGTAAGTCACAGGAGGGTTTAATGTCAAGTTTAAGAAAATTTGAAACAAGGAATGGCAAGATGCTTCAGCAAGTAAAGTACTTGCTGCCAACCCTGCTGACCTAAGTTCAGGTCCCAGAAAGCCCATGGTGGTGGTGGGGAGAACTGACTGACAAGTTGTCCTCGCATCTCCATGTGTCCCCTACCTCACAAATGAGCTAATTCACCCAATTTTAAAAATTAACAAAGAAGAGCCAGATGGTGGTGGCACACACCTTTAATCCCGGCACTCTGGAGGCAGAGGCAGGTAGGTGATCTCTGAGTTCGAGGCCAGCCTGGTCTACAGGACAGCCAAGGCTACATAGGGGAACCCTGTCTCAGAAGGCAAACAGAAAATCAATCTGTTGTGACTATGAGGCTGAACATCTTGAGGGATCCTGCCCCAGCTGCACACTGTCTTGGGAGGTGAGAAATACAGAGACAGCGGACAGTGAACTGAAGGGGAACTCCAGCGAAGCAGCTTTCATCAACTATCACCCATGTGGAGTTCGGGTTCTCAGTGAAGCGGCAAGAGCCAGCCATGCTCCCGAATAACCCTACTAAGCTCACTGGTCCATCAAGACACACTTGAGTGGAACTCTTTCTTTGGTTTGTTATTCCTCTTTCTATCTTGGGTGAATGGGGGGGGGGGATTGCACACAGTTCTAGGAAGGCTACGGTACTGTTCCAGGTATCAACCCACATCCTCACTAGACTAGAGCAAGCTGCCTAGCTCTCTTGGATAATATTTTTTTTTTCCCCAGACAGGGTTTCTCTGTGTAGTTTTTGCGCCTTTCCTGGAACTCACTTGGTAGCCCAGGCTGGCCTCGAACTCACAGAGATCCGCCTGGCTTTGCCTCCTGAGTGCTGGGATTAAAGGCGTGCGCCACCGCCACCACCACCACCACCACCGCCACCGCCGCCGCCACCACCACCACCACCACCACCACTGGCAGATAAAATTTTTGAAAAGGAAAGACCTTCACTATAGGAGAGTATTTCACTTAAGACAGGGTTCTCGGGGGCTGGAGAGATGGCTCAGAGGTTAAGAGCACTGACTGCTCTTCCAGAGATCCTGAGTTCAATTCCCAGCAACCACATGGTGGCTTTCAACCATCCATAATGAGATCAGATGCCCTCTTCTGGAGTGCAGGCATATATGCAGGCAGAACACTGTATACATAATAAATAAACTTTAAAAAAAAAAAAAAAGACAGGGTTCTCTCTGCCTGTCTCTCCAGGGTCTTGCTATGTAGCTCAGGCTGGCCTCTTCTGCCTTAGCCTTTGGAGTACTGGGATTCTAAGTGTGAGCCATCCTTGCATTTTTTTCCCCCTAAGGAGAGTTTGGGATTTTACTAAACTCTGTGATAGGATCAAGTAAGGCAAGAAAGATAATGGGAAAGGCCCTATTACCAAGGATTTCTCAAGTCTGGGGGTAAGTCAGGACAGGGTACAGCAGCATGTGTGGAGAGCAGTGTGGCCAGATTCACCCCTGCCCCCATGCAACAAGAAACAGGGTACGAAGGACTCTGAAGCCAGCCCTGAAGCACCTACCTTGGGCCTTCAGGATAGCAGCTTTCCCTCGGCCAGCCCCCGAGCCTTGGTTCTTGTTTTTCATGCTCTTTAACATGGGTGCATTTTTCAGCATGTCAGGCAATATCAGAAATCGGATCTTGCTGCCGCGTATGTATACCTGTTCCAGCTGCGCCACTCGGCCATCTCTGTAGGTGACTGTGATGTTGGACATCTGGAAGAGAATCACTGTTTATTTGTAAGGGTCATATCACTGAAGCACACAAAGCCAGGGAGCCTTTAATTAGAGTAAGTTTAGAAATACAAAAGCTTGACACCAGCATAAAAGAGGCAAAGGGGCTGGAGAAATGGCTCAGCAGTTAAGAGCACTGGGTGCCCCTCTAGAGGACCTGGGTTCAATTCCCAGCATCCACATGGCAGTTCACAACTGTCTGTTATTCCATTTGCAGGGGACCTATGGCACCAGGCACACACGTGGTGTGTACACACATACACACATGAGGCAAAATACCCATACACATAAAATAGAATAAATAAATCTTTAAAAAAAAAAAAAAGGCCGGCCAAAGCTGGGAAAATATCACAGCAATGGTTGGCACTTCCCGTGTGAGCTCTCCCACTTTTACAGACTACAATCCAACAAAAACCCAGTCAAACAGCTGATATGCAGAGACGGCAGGCTGGAACCGCTGAGCTCAGCTGCAGAGCCCAGTGTGCACTGCCTCCTGGGAGCCTGTGAGTGATGGTGACAGTCTTTCTAACTTCGTGTCTAACTGCAGCCTCTCATGGACCTGCTGGCAGGCATTCGGGCTGGAAAGGCACCTTCAAGGTCCTAAGTATGCACTGGATACAGTTCTCCGAGTTTACTTTAGGGAGGCAGGTGACTGGGGACTGAGAAGGGACTGTGGCAGCGCCTGCACAAGGAGAGGAAAACTTGAGCACACAAGGACCACAGCAGCACATCTACACAGCACTGAGGACACATCGCAGACTGGGGAGACCTCTCAGGCTTGTGGATGGAGAAACGGCTAACAGGGCTAAGGCAGTACTTTGGGAGGACCAATGAGCCAACATGAGTAGGTGTAGGATGAAGGGAAGGAGGAGTCTCTATGAACCCAGTCAGGGCACCCACGGGGTGGGGTCGGGGTGACACGAACCTGCCACCACCAAATTCAACAGGTGCCACTTTGACTACACTCTAATAGAATGGGTGAAGCCCACACTGCAAAGATATGCTGTATCTTCTCTGTGTACACTGCACACATCTCCCCGCCTGGGTCCCTCCCCTTTCTTCTCTGTGTATACTGCACACTGAACATATCTTCTCCGCTGTCAGTCCCCTCCCCTTCCTTCTCTTGCCTCTTCTCATCCCCAAACAACTCCACTTCTACTTTCATTTTACACACACACACACACACACACACACACACACACACACACACACGACTACAAAGTTTAGGGGCTGCAAATGAGAGAAAACCCGTCTTTCCAGGACTGGGTTAATTTGCTTAGTGATCACCTGCCAGGACTCTGTCTTCTATAAATGTTGCTGTCTTACACTCCCTTGCTCTTTCTAAATGGCCAGGTGGTCCCTGCTTGAATACAAACAATGAAAAACATATCAATGCTCTGAGCAACGGGAATGGTTTCTAGGATTTCAAACCACTGTTCCTGTTCTGCGTTCAAGGGCAAGAGGGCCCCAGTTTCCCACCAACCAGGTGCAGGCTTCCTATTTCCTATCACCATTTCCTCAAAATCTCAGTTCCTAAGTCCTTGCCACAGTTCCCTGGACAAGTCGTTATGATTAGCTTACCCAATTGAAGAACCTGTATTCCACACAACCTCCTCAATTCCAGACATACTTGTGACTCTGCAGAAGACACCAAAGTGGCCTGAGGATCTCCAGTGAGATCTAGCTTTGCCATCTTGCAGAGGTGTAACCCTGAGCATGTCTTCAGAATTTTCTGAGCCCCAGTTCCCTCCCTCCCCTACTCGAGGAAACACAACACAACAAAAGCCAACAAACATTTCCTGAGCATGAATATAAACAGCAAGCAGATGACAATGACCCCGGATGACTGATTTTGTACCATGAAACCCTATGGGAGACAACACAACCTGCCAGAAGCAGATCTGTCCCTGAAGGTCAGGTCTACACCTTTACTCACCCTGTCCTGCCCAAAGTCACACTACCCTCATGTGTCACTCCCTACCTGAAAATGTAACAGACTACCTTCCTGAAAGTGTTAAAAACCAAATTAAGTAAGGCAAAGTATGTCTAAAGGCTGTCTCAATCACCTAGGACATAACAAACCCAGGAAAGCCTATCTAATCTGAGTTACGATGTCTATTTTGGGGATGTACGATTGCTGAGCCTAATCTCCCTCTCTACTCAGCATCTCCCCACTGTGCCTTGAGAAGCTCCGTGAGGCTGTCACACAAATCCAACAAGACTTAAACTAGTGCTTCTACTAATGTCCTATGATGGGTTCTCCGTGTCACCTGACAAATACTCCCACAGCTACTGCTCTAATGCAGTCCTATCCTGCTACTAAACAAATGGTGGTACCCTCCCAAGGAGGGCCCTGCGTTTGCACCATAAGCTAAAGGCATCATCTTTTCAGCAATAGGTTTATCTTAATTACATTTAGAAATACAGGTTTACTGTATTCAAGTGTATGACTGGGGCAGTGGGGTTAAGATCCCCTGAGTGCTAGGAACCCAACCCTGGTCCTCTGGAAAAGCAGCAATTGCTCTTGACTGCTGAGCCATTTCTCCAGGCACAAGCACTTTTATATATATGTTTTACTGAAAATCAAGCAGGAACACAAGAGTTTATGG
This sequence comes from Peromyscus leucopus, assembly GCF_004664715.2. Classification (NCBI taxonomy): domain Eukaryota; kingdom Metazoa; phylum Chordata; class Mammalia; order Rodentia; family Cricetidae; genus Peromyscus; species Peromyscus leucopus. Next base: position 20,440,932 of record NC_051084.1, read on the forward strand.
TTTTCCTAAACAGTCACAATGAATAACATAAACTAGATATTCAACTGAAATGACATCTGTGGGCCAAGATGGAGAAAGAATGATACAGGATTGTGAGGTAATGCTGGAGTGTATAATATGGTATTTTGTCCACGGGTCTGACCTCATTAATCCTTTTTTAAGACAGTCCACAAAAGCTAGAATTTCTCTTCCCTTAGGTTGGTAGAGAAACTCTAATTCTGAGCTGTCTGTAAGTGAGTTCCCACGACCTTCATTTTAGAAAGAGAAAGCGTGGGCTGGAGTTCAGTGGCAGATCACTTGCCTACCATGTGCAAGGCCCTCGGTTCCACTCCTAGCACTTGTCATCGTCCAAATCAATTTTTACATGGGTATCCATATTTCAGTCCTGCCTATTCAACTAAGTTTCCACAAAACCCGAAGGGACAAGTTTCGGAGAACTTCTAGATAGCCAAACAAGTGGAAGTTCCTGGAGAGTGGTGCATCACGAAGAAGCATGGAGTCTCTTCCCCCAGGCCTTGCTTGACACATCTGCATCCTTTGTCCTACGCTCTACAGTAAATGCACTTCCCTGAATTCCATGAGCTGCTTAAACAAAGGGTGGTCAAACCCAAGGAGGGGACTGTATAACACGGACGTATAGCCAGCCAGTCAGAAGCACAGTTTAAAACTGGGGCTTTCCCTGGTGTCTAAAGAGAGGACAGTGTTGAGGACTGAAACCTCAATCAGTGAGAGCCAGGGCTCTCTCCCTGTAGCATCAGAAGTGAGCTAAATGAGGGAATACCCAACTGGTCAACGCTGCCCACTGACTTCTTTTTTAGCGTGTGTGTGGGGGACTCTCCCATCCAGTGTCAGAAGTGGTCTCTGTAGTGAGAGCACAGGAACACCGAGTCTCAGAGGTGGGTCTTCCTTTTCTCCATGACCTCGACTGCCAACATGCTAAAGTACACACACACTTGAGCATAATTTTACACATGCATGCTGGATATTCATTCAACTGCCACCCATGTTGCTGCACTATCAAATGACTGATCTATCTTTATTCTTAGGAAACACACACAAAAATGTTACAGGGCATGAGAGTACAAAGAACACAACTCCCTTGAAAGAAAGCTCATATAGCCTAAACACTGTTGTTTTTTTCCCCTTCCTCAAGCTAAAGAGCTTATGTAATCTATAGAACTTTAACCACACAGCCAGGAATGCCTTTGTCTGTGATCCCAGTGACTGGGAAGCTGAGGCAAGATGATTCCAAGTTTCAGTCTGGCCTGGGCCACACAGTGTAACTCTGCCTTAAAAAACACATCACCAATGGGATGGCTGTGATGCATGCCATTAATCCCAGCACTCAGGCAGGTGGATCTCTGTGAGTTCGAGGCCAGCCTGGTCTACAGAGTGATTTCCAGGACAGCCAGAAACCCTGTTTCAAAAAACCAAAGACAACAACCACACTGCATTGAGAAATCTCAAACTTTCCTGGTGTTAGTTACATGCAATGTTTTGCTTTTTCAAAATGACCCAATTCTATGTAAGTTTCTTGCAGGCTATAATTTTTGTAAGATAACAACTCCACACAGATTATTTGTTTACAGAGGGATTTGTCACAGCCAAGTGGACAGATCAAACAGCGCCCTCACAGTCCCCAAGCTTCTGTAAAACCCACTTACTCTACTGCTTTCTCCCACTTAAAAATTTCTAAGAATTTTTCTATTGATGTATGATGAAATAGATTTGACTATTATTTGCTTCTTAAATTATATTTACTGGCATTATGATAATAACCAGAACACATGTTCATCATTTTCTTTTTAAAAAGTTACTGTTTTTTTAAACTAGAAAGAGTCATCACAATGCCTAGGGTAGCCTCAAATGGTCTTCCTGCCTCAGCCTCTGAGAAAAACAATATTAAAAAAATTAACTACATAAGCTGGTGAAGAACTTGCCTAACATGAGTGAACCCTAGCATCACATAAAGCCAGCCACAATGAATGTTTCCATAATTTGTTCAGATAACTACAGGACCCAGAAAAGCTGTTGCTCCATAACATACTGATATTTTTTTAAAATAAATATTAACAAAATTTGATTTTTAGAAACTTTAGCTGCTCTGTCAACTTTGGAAAAATATTCCAATTTAATGAGTTAACAGCCACACGGGTCTAGAAATGTTAAATGTTATTTTTCTCCATTGTATAAGGGTAGCATACTGTATTAACTATGTAAGGTCTTATCTATATAGATTTGATTATAGAAACTAATATTCTATAAATAATGAAAAACAAAACAGGCATGTTAGCACACACCTGTAACCCCTGCACTCGGGACGTGGAGATGGTGTGTGTGTGTGTGTATAAGGTGCTAAAAACTGAATCCAGGGCCTTTGGTATGCTTAGCAAGCAGTGTCATTAAGCTATATTCCCAGCTTGTTGTAGCTTTTAATATTTATTAAATATCTGACTACAAGCATTTTTCATAAGAAACCTTTTCTTCTGATCGTGAAGAAAATATTAGTTTTCCCCTTGGCATCTACTAAGACAGATGATGCTTCAGTCCATGATTACCACCCAGAGCCAAAAACCAAAAACGTCTCCATTTGAGGAGCCTTTAATTCTAAGTCATCTATTCTCAAGATGGGAAAGGGACTGGGGCACTCCACCTCCGCTAAAAAATTAGCTTGAATAAGGAAACCACAGGGACTTTTGACCACTTCCATCTACACGGCACCATTTCTCAGCTAATGCCATTGCCTGTAGCTCTGGCCGGTACACTCACCTTGAGGTGGTAGGGTATAAACAATAGGAGATAAAAGATCTCTATCTTCCTGTGCAAACGTCCAAACCTAAGCTGCCCAAATGTGTGTCTGACCCACTAAGTTCCATTCCCAGGAACTTACCACAGATTTCATGTATATACACACTATGCTTCCAAATGACACAATAGTACAATAAACCATGTTAAAACAATCAAGTTCTGGGTATGTGGCTCAGTGGTATAGTGCTTCCCCAACAAGTGCCAAGGCTCTCTAGATCCTAAGAGGCATATTTTTACATAGTGATGCTGGTAAGAACATCATTAAAAAAAAGGGGGGGTTATTTACTCATGTATTTAATGTGTATGTATGCATGTGCAATGTAAGTGTGCAGGTGCCTTCAGAGGCCAGAAGAGGACATCAGATCTCCTGAAACTGGAGTTACAGATGGTTCCTACTGCCATGTGGGTTCTGAGAATTGAAGCCAGGTCTTCTTAAAGAGCAACCAGTGCTCTCAACCTCTGATCCATCCCTCCAGCACCTAAGAACATCATTTAATAGGATCTCCTATATCTGAATGCCAGAGAAATCTGTATCTCAAAATGATTTCCTTCTGCCTGTCCTCATACCTGAATATGCCTTTATAAGCTCTATTTAAATACACATAGATTAAAGAAGTCTATGTCAATACACACAGGGAAAGAAGTGGTTTTGATGGAATACTCTCAGGTTCCCAAATCTGTCAGGTTTGTTGTTGTTTTTTGAGACACAGTGTCACAAAGTCCAGGCTTGCCTTGAGTTTGTGGTGATTCCTCTGCCTCATTTTCCTGTGTGCTGAGATTATAGCTGTGTACTACCCTGCCTGTCTCTGTTCTAAGCTTATAAACAGAAATATTATGCAGAAGGTGTTTGGAGGATGCCCACATTTTTAAAGGACTGGGGACCAAGAAGGGAACAGCAGGGGAACCTGCAGAAGCTATCACAATTCCAGACGATATATGAGTGTAATGTTCAGTGTTCACCCGCTGCTGGGGTTTGCTCTTTATGCAATGTGCTCAGGCTCTGTTCAACCTAATGAACACTCATCTGGATATGCGCAGTATTATGGGTTAAAGTGTGTCCCTGCAAAAATTAGGACATAAAGAAGACCCAATTCCTTGTACCTCAGAGTAAGGCCATGTTTACAGACTCTACAAGTAGATCAAAATGAGCATTCATCTGTTATCACTGACTTTGGAGGGAACAGAGAGCAAGGGAGGCACAAAGCTCACACACAAGACACACTACTTTCCAAGTCGCAACCGATAATACCAAGATCCGTGCACTCTGCATCATGTAGGCTGCACTTCTGAGAATACCACAATCATCTAGTCAGACAACTTCGTATTACAGCTGGGCTGTCTGAGGAGGCCCTTAAGCCTCAGTAAGTTGTTTAAGCAGCATAATAAATACATTAATAGTCACTATCCAAAATCTTTCATTCTACTCACAAAGCTAAATGCCCTAAAACAAAGATATCTTAATTGACAGGAGTGGACCCATGAAAGTGGCACTTCCTGACCTGTAGGCAGACTACTACAGGTCAGGATCTTGACAGCACTAAGCAGGTCAGCTATACCGCCCAGGACCTTTCTGTGGAAGGAAACCAAGTAGTATAGGACTTCAGAGAACCTTGACAGCTGAGTGGAGTAGCACCTGCCTGTAATTACAGAATTGATGATAAGGCAGGAGGATCAAGTGTTTAAGGCCAACTTGGGATCTACAGAGGGAGATCTTGTCTTAAAAGCAACCCCAAACCGGCAAAGGGGTTTAGCAGGAGAGTACTTAACCTCAGGCCATAGGCACTGGGTTCCATCCCAGCAGAGGGAAAGAGAGCAACACACAACACACCATCCAACTCGAAACTACATCTTGTTTCAGTTTGCTTCTATTGCTGGAATAAACATCCCAGCCAAAAGCAATGTGGGGAGGAAAGAGTTTGGCATACACATCCCGATCACAGTCCATCACTGAAAAGGCCAAGGAAGGGACTCGAGTTGGCAGGAACTGAAGCAGAGACCACGGAGGAATGCTGCTTACTGCCTTGCCCTCCAGGCTCTTGCTCAGCAGGCTACCTTTCTCTCTATATGCACTCACACACACGCACACTTTTTGTTGCTATTGTTTTGAGGCAGTTTTTCTATGTAGCCCTGGTTGTCCTCCTGCCTCTGCCTTCCAAGCGCTGGGATTAAAGGCCTGCACCACCATGCCCGGCCTCAGCTGCCTTTCTTATATCTCCCAGAAACAACCGCCTACGAGTGGCACAGCCCACAATAGACTGGCCTTCCACACCAGTCACTAATCAAGAAAACGCCCCACAGGCCTGCCTACAGGAGAATCTGATTGAGGCGTTTTTACAACTCAGGTTCCCTTTTCCAAGACGACCATAGCTTGCGTCAAATGGATAAAAAACTAACCAGCACAATTATAATAGTTTCAATGAAAAGTATCCTCCATAGTTGTAGGCGTTTGTACACTTGGCCCCCAGTTGATGGTGGGTTGCTTTTGGGGGGCAGGCTTAGGGGATGCAGCCTTGCTGAAGGAAGAATGTCATTGGGGGCAGGCTTTGAGATTAATACTCTCCAACACTTACGGTTGCTCCCTGCTTCCAGCTTTCCATTGAAAATGTAAGCACTTAACTTCCTGCTGTTACCATTTCTCCTGCCATGATGGACACTCCCTCTGGAACTGTGAGCCAAACCAAACTCCTCCTGATGGTGTTATCACAACCACAGAAAATAACTAACTCACACACACCCTAAAGGCAATAGTCTGGCCACCTGACCCATAGGTGGGAACCTAAATAAGACACTTTACCTCTACAAGCTTTAGTTTTCTCACGTGGAATACAGTAACAGGCACCGCAGAGTCCAACAGTTATAACATGCAAAGCACTGAGCCAGCTCCTGCAAACACACAACCATCTGATCTCTGTAATGATTCCAAGGTATGGATCACCTGGAGCAGTCAGGGATATCACCTTTCACCCACTTCAGAAGACAGCAGGCTGGAGGAGTGTGTGGAGCCGACAGCCTCCAGCTGCCACTCTGGAGATCCACCGTGGCACTCACTGAGGTAGCCCTCCTCACAGGCTGCCAGTGACAGCAACAGCAGAGCCAATCCACTTCTGCCTCCTGCTACTCTCACTTCGGTGAAATTTCCTCAGCATTAAGCTCAAGTCCAAGGCTCTTTTTGCTCCCTGAGATTTAAAACTCCCCTGCTATGATGGTTAGTACCATCAACTTGGTGGATTCAGAATTACTCAAGGGACAAGCATGCCTGTGAGGGATTGTCTAGATCAGGTTGAGGTGAGGAGACACAACTTCAAGTGAATAAGAAGTAGAGACTGGGCTAAACAGGGCACTCGTCTGCTTCCTCACTGCAGACTCAACGTGACCAGCTGCCTTCGCAAATTCCCACCATCATGACTTCCTCGATGATAGGCTGTATCCTCAAACTGTGAGTCAAAACGCACTCCTCCTGCTGGAAGTTGCCTTTGCCAGGTAGAAAGACTGACAGAGAGAAACCCTGTCTCGAAAAACTAAAAGAAAAAAAAGAATAGGAACTAATACTCACATACTCCCGCTCTCACTGTTACTCTGCACTACCACTTCCCCAATGAATCTCTTGTGTATTTCACTGTCTTGGCATTTACAGCACCGAGGATCCAAAATAACTCCATCTTCACTTTACAGAGGAGAGAACAAGTGGTTAAGATACCTAAGGCCATTAATTATGACCTGACTCAAATTTCTAATTCCAAAGCTCAAGTTCTTAACTAATGGGAGAGAGGGGGCAGGAGGGGAGGGGGGAGAGGGATGACTACCATGACCGGACCACACGTCAGAATTTGGTTGTTATATCAGATGAGACTTTCTACAAGAAAAAAAAAAAAAAAAAGCACACATAATATATGAGCTTGAGATCCACACTTATAAATTGTGATGGAAAACGGACAGTGGCTCTTGACCCTGACTCTTCTGAAAGACTCTCCACTTCTTCCAAATGGGAGAAAACAAAGTCAAATACAACTTGCAGGGCCTTGAACTCTCGATCATCTACCTCAGCCTCCCAAGTGCTGGAACATACCTGATAATATGGTCATCAGGCCGTCAAATGACTTTTCTGCCTCAAGACTCAGTCTACATAGACATACAAACTGTAAGGGTGTCTGGCACATATTAAGCATTCAGTAAGCTGTTGGATGGGAATAACTCCATCAAGACTTCCAAGTAAGCCGGGCGGTGGTGGCGCACGCCTTTGATCCCAGCACTTGGAATGCAAGAGCCAGGCGGATCTCTGTGAGTTCAAGGCCAGCCTGGACTACAGAGTGAGTTCCAGGAAAGGCGCAAAGCTACACAGAAGCCACAGTTCCTTTACAGCCCCAGGTGCAAAGCAAGATACCTGGCAGTTCATGTTGTCCTCTGCCTCAATGAGCTTCCCTCGATACACCTCGCCAGTGTTGGTCTCACATGTTACGATGTGGCCCTCAGCCTCGTGCAGGACTTTAATCGGCACGCCGATGGACATCTTGGCAGGACTCTTCCTGTGCTGGGGTGGAAGGGAGAGACAACAGTTACCTTTCAGAGCTTAAGAAGGACTGGCATTCCACAAGCTTTGCAAATATGTGAGAGCTGCATCTTCTGTGGAAGGAGTCTGACTCTTGGTTTCAAGGAACCACCATGGCAAGTACACACAAACATGCGAGGTGGGGAAGGATGGTAAGCTGGACAGGAGAGAGCTAGTGGGAATCAAGAGTCCCTCCCTTTATATTCACCAAAACAACTCTGACATGGACCTGATGTGTAAAGTAACCATTGCTTACATGTATTCAAACAAAACAAATTTAAAAAAAAATTTCCCCTAGTCACACTAGTAATATTTCAAGTGCTCAGCAACCACATTTTGCTAAAGGCCACAGTTCCTTACACTACATAGACCCAAACCCAGAGAAACCTAGGAGGAGGTTTCAATTCAGCTTTAACCTTTCACTAAAGATGGGGATAAAGTATCTAGGCGCTCACAAAGTGATACATGCTACAAACAGGAAATGCTCATCATGAGAACAATCAGGGTAAACGCTCGACTTATTCTCAGTAAAAGACAGAGACTATGTACAGGGCCTTTGTAGTCCTCATAAGCACATAACCTGTGTTCTCGAGAAAACTATAAGGATGTTAAACGCCGTCTCTCTTGGTGAGGAACCACCGCTCTCAACTTTAGGAGTGTGGCTTTTTTGACGAAAACGGTGGAGAAACACAGCAGGATTATAGCCAAAGGCTCAAGAAGAAAAAAATTGCAGCATCTACACAGTGGATCGAACATGGAGCTTCTGCAGCAGGGCCACTGGCTAAAACGTCTGCCGCAGCGTGGGAAGCAGGAGAGGACCAGTGCCGGAATCGGAGTGGAGGCGGGGATGCAAAGGACGGTGAAAACGATGATCCAGAGGGAAAGGTGGTCATTCGTAATGAGTGCTTGCAAGCTTCGAAAACCGGCGACCCGGCAAGGCACAGAACACGCAGACCAGGCGTGCATAACTGTTCCAAGCGCTAGCGAAACCGTGTTTGGATCGGCCCGGGCTTCTGGCCCTCCGCTAGGCCCCGCTGAGCTCCTCGGCAGGGTCCCTTCCTGCCCCGAACCCTCTAGGGGAGCCTCGGCCTCCTCTTACCGGTTCGCCGCCTCTCCTCACCAAGGGACCGCAGGCCCCTTTTCGGTTCTGGCACAAACGTTAGAAAGGCGAAGGCGTGAAGCGAGGGAATGGCGGGCCCCGGGTACCCAGAATACCGCGCGCTCCCAGAATGCCGTGCGCAGGGCTCCTCCTTTTCCTTTCCCCAGCGGCGAGCGTACGCTCACTTACGCTTTCCCCTTACTCCGCCGGCTGGGAAACGAGAGCGCTAGCACTATTGTTCCGGCACTGGAGAGGACCGGGGGAGGGGGGGAATCGCCGATAAAAAAATCAATCCTAGAAAGGAACATGGGGACCCACACTTACAAAGTGCGCCAGGGACGAATTGGGCGGGATCTAGGCTGGAGACCAAGGCTCTGGAGCGACCGGAAGCGAGGCTCGGACTAGGAATTTAAGCTTTGGGTCTGGTCGCCAGCAGGTAAGGGGTGCACTGAGCTGAGGGAAACTTATCATTATTCATCGTGTAGCTAAGACCTAAAGGGAGTCAGAAAAGGATCCTTGGGCGTTTCGATGGGGGCATTGCGAGGGGCCAGAGCTACCACCTGAGGCTGCAAAGGAGCAAGCGCAGCCGGAGGCAGTTTGTGAGGCTCCAACGTGGCTGTGGAAGGGCCTTGGGGGGGGCGGGGCTCGGGAGGGGGCGGGGCTTCCGGGGACGGGCAGGGACCTGCGGGGAGAAGTGGGCGGCAGGCAAGAGGCGTGGCCTAGGGGAAGGGCGGGGCTCCAGGTCCCAGACCTGGAAGGGACGAGGCGTGGCTTGAGGTGGCCTAGCCCCCGCCTACCGGTCTCTGAACCGCGGAGGCGGCGGCGGCGGCAGCGGCGGCGGCGGAGGAGGAGTAACGCTACCCACACCGGCCGCGCTCGCTGCCCAGCAGAAGTCGCAGCTGCAATCAGCTCCAGGCCGGGGCCATGGGCGCCCTGCGCCACCCGGGTCATGAGGACGGAGGCAGAGGCCACGGGGCAGCCGCTCGAGCCCGGTCAGTGCCTCTCCAAAGGGCCTTGCCCTCCCCGGGGGAAACCGAGGGGGGACTCCGCCCTAGAGCTGGGCAGGGTCTGGCCGCGCGACCTTGGGCCGGCCGCGGCCTCACCCCAGACTGGAGCTTCTAGTGGACCTTAGCTAGGTGGATATTCCTTCTCATCTCCCGTCCGCCACTTCTGCTGTTTGTTACCGAGTCTCCCGGGGCTGGAAGCTCCGGGAGTTCTGAGAGCAAGCAGTCAAGTGGAAAAGTCCAAGGGGGCAAAGGCACTACCTTCCCCAGAAACGAATAGTTCTGCTTTGCTTTTGAACCACGTTGCGGGATCCTGTTCCCAGGGGCAACTGTGCAAAGCTTGGGGCTGTGAAGGGAGAAAGAACGGGAGGGACTTTTCCTCTGGCTTCCCAAACGCAGCGCCCAGCCCCTTTGCTTGCTCAAGAAGGGGGGAAAGCTGGACGTCATGGTGGAGCTCTGCTTAAGGCCCAAGAGTTGGTACTAATAAACTGTTACGGCGAGGTGCCGTCTCATGGGAGGGGTCAAGGGGTTTGGTACCCAAACCCTTTAGTGTCGGTTGGAGAGTAACATCACGTTCAGAGAGTGGTTCCTTCTGGTGGTGGCCTGGAGCAGGGCTTGGACCTATACTGGGATTTGCATTTTTACTGCCTCAATTATCTAACTCTGTGAACTTTGACAAGATCATTGCGCTTTCTTAGTGTCAGCAGATAATGGCTCACTTGTGTTGGGCGCTAAGAGGTAGATACAGTGGTAAAATGTTTATAGACGGTGTAGAATTAATTTTCATAAATCCCAGGGAAGTAGGCTACTGCTGTTATTTGTACTTTCTGAGGTGAGCAGACTGAGGCTGAGAGGGAGAAAGTGTCCAGGGAGAGTTGACTGCCTTCCTTCTCTAGTGACAACCGGACAACTGAGGCCAGGCCACAACCAAAGCAGACCCTAGCTGTCAGGTAGGGTCATGTCTCGGCTTCAGGTATCAATATCAATAGCAGTTTGGGGCTCTGAATGCTAACGCTGTTATCTGGACAAATACCAAGGCCTCTCCTACACTTATCGCCTACTCCCAGCAAACATCTTGTCTTTGCCAAGATCAGGATAGCCAAGCAGGGGTGCTTGCCCTGTGAGGCCTCATGATCTAGGGGTTCTAAGGCTGAGTGAAAGAGGACAGACAGCTGAGTCTCTTAGGACCCTGAAAAGCAACTGTCCTATCCCACATTTTATAACAGTATAAGGAAAGGCATGGCCCAACTAATTAGAACCAGAGCGCAGACCACAGACTAAAGAGGGAGTCTCCAACAGAGAGTTGTGATCAGGAAGCCTAGAACTAATGGGCATTGTAGTGACAAGTAAGTATTCTAAGGGGTAGAGCTTAAAACAAACAAAGAAAAAAAAAAAAAACTATTCAACAGCACGTATGAATGCCAGGTGTGGGTGAAGGCTGGGTAGAGGCAAATGCAACCTTGGCCCTACCTGCCTATTACAGAATTCTCAGGCTGGCCAGGGAGAAAGCAGGTGCCCTCTCTATGAGCATGTTGTGGGGGAGCAGAGCATTTAGATGTCAGAGATGAAAAAGCAACATGCCAGATCAATGGTCAGATAAAAACAAAACCTGGGTAGTTATCAGCCTGAGTAGATTAGAGCAAAAAGGCCATTTGCAACCTCAATGAAGCTTCTGGAAAGGGAAGACACCCATCTTGATAGCAGAGAGTTTTCCACCAGCATACCATGGGAGAACTGTTTTAGAGTAAGAGTCTCTGGAGACTGAGGTTTACGTCACCTTGGTTTGCCCAGAGCCTGTCCCACAGCTCATCATTTCTTCAGTAAGTCTGACTTTTCTTCCGTCCTTTTTTTTTTTTTTTTTTAATTTGTAGCACTGGGGATTGAACCTCGGTCCCTGACAATGCTCCACCACCAGCCTCAGGTGTAATAATGGGTTACTTACTAAACATCCGGTACTAGGCAAGGAAGCAGCAAACAAGACCAGCAAGCTCCCCGTTGTCTTAGTCCACTCGCACAACTGAATGACTTAGAAACAATAGGAATTTATTTTCTCATAGTTCTGGAGGCTGAGAATTCTAAGACCCATCTGTTCCTTATAGACAACTCTCTAGATATGCCCACATGACAGGAAGAGAGGAGAGGGGAGAAGTACTGTGTCCTGCCTGGCACAGCAGAATATCAGAAGGGTAAAAAGACAAAGGCCTATGGCTGTTGGCTTGCTTCTCTCTCTCTCTCTCTCTTTCTCTCTCTCTCTCTCTCTCTCTCTCTCTCTCTCTCTCTGTCTCTCTCCCCCCCTCTCTCCCTCCCTCCCTCTTCCTCTCCCTCCCCCCCTCTCCTTTCTAAGATGTCCTTTATACAATTTTATGTGTCTTGAGTGTTCTGTCTGCATGTATGCCCATGCAGGTGCCCTCAGAGGCTGGAAGAGGGTGTCAGAGCGCCTTGAACTGGAGTTACAAACAGCTGTAAGCCGCTGTCTATGTGCTTGGAACTGAACTGTGCCTGGGTCCTTTGCAAAAGCATCAAGCACTTTTTAACTGCTCGGCCATCTCTGGCTTTTCAGTTTTAATCGTCAACCTGATATAATCTGTAATCATGCGGGAAAGGCGACTTAATGAGGAATTGTCTAGGTCAGATTGGCCTGTTAGTCTTGACTGTGAGAGATTTTCTTAATGGGTTCATTGAATTAGACTCACACTAAATGTGGGCAGCTCTGTTTCCTGGGCTGGGCCCCAGACTGGTAAAAGGGGGGGAGGGGCCTATGTATTCTTGCCACCTGTTCCTGATGGGCTGTGGTATGACTGGCTGTCCCCTATTACTGTGACTTTCCAGAAATGATGACGTGACCTGGAGTTGGGAGCTAGAATAAACCCTTTCTCCATAAGTTACTTCTGTCGGGGTGTTCCATCACAGCAGCTGGAAAGGAAACACAGACATGGCCTAAATTCTTTTTCCTGACCCTTTATAAGGCACAAATTCAGAGACTGCATGACTGAGTTACTTCCCTAAAGACCCACCTTCTTATTTAAAGAGTTATTTATTTTTATTTTGTGTGTATGAGTGGTTTGCTTGTGGGTTTTCTGTGTACCTTGTGTGTGTGTGTGTGTGTGTGTGTGTGTGTGTGTGTGTGTGTGTAAGAGGATGTTGGAGACCCGCTGAGACTGGAGTTATATCTGGTTGTGCTAGGAACTGAACCTGGGTCCTCTGGAAGAACAGCCAGTACTCAGAATTGCTAAGCCATCTCTCCAGCCCCTCGAGACCCAGCAATTTCTTACCACCACACTGTGGGGTTTGTTTCAACATGAGTTTTGGTTGTGAGGGATGCAGGCTCAAGCCATCCCTGTTCTTCAGGAAGCTCAGGACTCCGTGAGGTGACTGCAGCTTTTTGTATCGCTTTTGCTAAGCACCGAATGAAACAAACAGGATGTCAGAAAGGAACGCCCTCCTCACCCATCAAATGCACAGTCAGAAAAAAAAAAAAAAAACCCTCAAGAGATTTTTGAACTGAGGCCGAAATGCTAAGAACAGTAGAGAGAAAAGAGTTCCAGACTGAGGGTGTCACGTGTGCAAAGATGGCCTCAGCACAGTTAAGACTGGTGGGTTCACGGGACAGCTGGAACAGGTGAAATTGAGGTGAGTCTGGTGGACCTACGTCGAACTGGGACCTGTAGGCTAGGACTGGGGATATAAGTATCCAGTATAAGGCTGGGGATGAGATGTGGCTCCAGTGGTGTAGTGAGTGCCCAGAGGAAGCCCTGGGTTCCACCCCCACCACCACGTAAAACTAGGCATGGTGACACGTGCCTGTAATCCCTTAGGAGGTAGAGATAGAAGGATCAGAAGTTCAATGTCACCTTTGGCTACCTATCAAGTTCGAGGACATCCCATGCCTCCTAAGACCCTGTTACAAAAAAGAAAAGAAAAGAACAAAAGAAAAGAAAAGAAAAAAAAGTATATGTAGTAGGTAAGAGCTTCATTATCTCCTTTTTATGTGTTTTGTGTATGTGCATTGTACGTATATGTACATGCGTGTGCAAGGCCAAGGCTGACATCAGGTGTCATCAGAGATGGTCTTCTTGACCATCTCTGCCTTATATGTTGAGGTAGGATCTCTTACTCAGCCTTGGGTTTGCCATTTCTGCTAGTCTGGCTAGCTAGCTTGCTCTGGAGATTTCCTGCCTGTCTGCTTGCCAGGATTTCAGGTGGGGGTGGGTTCTGGGGACCTGAGCTCGGGTCCTCACTCTTGAGTTCTTTATCCACAGAGCCATCTGCCCATCCCAAGGACTTTTGTTTGTTTTGGTTTTTGTTTGTTGAGACAGGATTCTTCTGTGTAGCCCTGGCTGTCCTGGATCTTGCTCTGTAGACCAGGCTGGCCTTGAACCAGAGAGATCCGCCTGCCTCTGCCTTCCCAGTGCTGGGATTAAAGGTGTGTGCCTAACTCCAGATCCATCTCAAGGAGTTTAAAGATTAGAAACTGTAGATGAGCTGCCTCTGGCTGTTGTGTGCAGGGACAGATGATGGAATAGGATTTGGGAAGGGGACAGGCAAGATTGCATTTACAAAATGGCAAAAGGCCAAGGGCCTTGGAAAGACTTAGGTTAGAGGTGCCTGGGGTAGAGAATGAAGGGCATGAAGCCTCAGCTTTGCCTAGACCCAGCTAACTGGTAGTTCACATCATTTCCTACAGAAAGCATTGTTCATATTGTTGCTCCATTTACTCACTGCATTCTGTGAGCTGTGGTCCATTTCCCAGAGGAGGAAGCAGACACAGGAATGTCAGGTGGCCTGTTGGCCGTTACATCCCGCTCCCACAGGTACACCTAGAGGTGAATGGCTAGGAACCATCGTGAGACCCTGTCCAGCAGGCTACAGATAAGAGCTACTTAAGGGCTGCATTCTATGCCCTTAAGTGTGAACTCAGGCCTAAAGGATTACACACAAGAGATGGAGACTGTTCTACCTGGGGTTAGGGAACGCCCTAGGAATAGTGGCCATTCAACCAGTCCCTGAAGACACGGGAGAGCAGGAGGTTAAACTCAGACACCATGTCAGAAGAGCCAGGACAGATCTGGCTAGCGCATGGCCCTCCTGTTTAACACGCGCATAGGAAGTGATGGGAGAGGGCTGGCTTGGTAGGTGGGCCCCTGGGCTGACTTTGCCCAGAGCTAGTCAGCTGGCCCAGGGGAGATCCCACCAATCCTCAAAGGGGAATGTGAGCAGACTGGTTTTCATGTGTCAAATAAGTGAAGTGGTGACCAGTAGTGTGTGTGTGTGTGTGTGTGTGTGTGTGTGTGTGTGTGTGTGTGTGTACGTACACGCATGTAGGTCTCATTCTATAGCCCAGACTGGCCTTATGCCCCTCCTGTTAGAAGTGTGCCCGCATACCCAGCTAGACTGAACTTTGTGCATACTCACAGCTAAGCTGCTCCCGGCCACATGCCAGCTCGTCCTCCCCTTAGGGCCTCAGCGCGTCCTGTTCTTCATCCATGTTGTGCTCTCTGAGGCACACCCACTGTTTTCCTAACCTGCGCCGTTGCTTATCTGTCCTATCTGTTTGTTCTTGCTGCGCACTGGGACAGGACCTTGCCATGCCACTCGTCACTATACCGCAGTACATGTGCCAGGCTCTTGGAAAGTAGTTTTCAATCTGTTGACCAAATCAGACCAAAGTCCCCCACTTTAGGAATAGCAAAACTCAATCCAGTGAAAGGGGGTAGAGAGTTCCTCCACTCAGCCAATGGTACCAGAATGCCTAGGTGTAATGGGTATTCGTTCCACCTATGACCTTGGGGTGTGGCCCTTTCTGTTCCACTTCACAACTGACAGGCTGAGAGGTTTGCCTAGGGACAGTACTAGCTAGAGTTTGGAGGAGGATTCTACTTATCTAGCTTGTGTGACATTTCCCTTTCCCAGCCACGGTCTTCCCATGTTGCTCGTCCTGGACACTAGAGCCAGGCGGACCCGCTGGGTCACTGCTGATCGGGGCAGCACTTTAGAAGCGTTGAAGTCCAGGGGTGGGTGTTAGCTCATGGGAAGCCACCTAGGAAATTGTGTGCAAAGACCCTCTACCCCCAGTGTGAGGGGTCGTGGCAGGGGCAGATGCTGTCTAGAATGGGCCCTGGTGATGAGGAAGAAAGCGAACACGCTGAGGCAGCAGCTAACACTGGTCTGTCTTAAAGTGAGATGGAGACCAACACACTGGAGGATTTAGAGTTGGGGTGGCTGATGTCCAGGGGAGGGTACTGGTGGGCTGAGAATAACAGGCTGTGGGAAGGCCCTGAGATCCTATAGAGTTTCAGCAGAGCCTCTCACGGTGTTTCCAGTGTTGGTGGCATTGGTGGGCACTGTGCAGAGACAATGAGATCTCCCTCTTGTTTCTTCGCAGGGGACTTTGTGCAGCTGCCTGTGCCCATCATCCAGCAGCTATACCATTGGGACTGTGGCCTGGCCTGCTCCAGGATGGTGCTTCGGTGAGTGTCCACACCTGCTATGGCTCAGGGATGAAACAGGAAGTAACCTGGATGGGATCTAGCGTCTGTATGGGTTGGCTTTGTTTGAAACTTAAGAGACCTGGTTTCCATTTAGGCCCTGTCATAGTTTAAACATGAGCAGAAGGTGGATCAGGCTGTTCACTCAGATAATGCCTGGGAGCTCGGGATGATCAAGGAATTCACAGATGTTCAGGTTGGGTGCCTGCTGCATCGTCTACCCCTCTGATAGCAGGCTACCAGGATGCTACATAAATATAAGAACCTTGACAGTCTGAGCCAGAAAGGACCATTACCGTCACCTTGGACAAGAGTTTTTAATTGGTTGCCTGGAGACCCAGATCAGTTCTCCTTTATCTATCTTACGTACTAGAATTCTGGAAAAGATAGAACTTAATCAAATGTTTAGTGCCTGAAGTTTTGAAGACCACTTCTGTGACCCAAGATATGCAATCATGAAGCCAAAGAGAGCAGCAACTTCTTCAAGTTCACATAGTCCCTAAGAGATGCAAGAACCAAAGTCCAGGCCCTTCACTCTGGGGCTAGCCGGTGTGCCAGGTTGTCTGAGCCCTGAAAGCCACCATGGTGCTTTCATGATAAAGGACAGAGACTTCTGAGGATCAGAAGTGTCAGCTGTGGCTGTGACACTCATATTGGAGGGTGACTTGATCTAGCTTTGCCTCAAGAACAAGCTGATCTCTGCCCTCTTGCCCTCAGGTACCTGGGCCAGCTAGACGATGGGGAATTTGAAAATGCCCTGCAGGAGCTGCAGCTGACCAGGAGCATCTGGACCATCGACCTGGCCTACCTGATGCGCCACTTTGGTGTGAGACACCGCTTCTGTACCCAGACTCTGGGTGTTGACAAGGGTTACAAGAACCAGGTGAGCAGCTACCCACTGGGCCTTCTGCACGTGGGAAACCAGAGGTGTAGGCCACCCAGTTATCACAGAAGAGAGGAGGGTCACTGCCCGGACACTTGAGTAAATGCACAGGTGTACAGAGACCAGTGGCAGTGGAGATAGACTACAGACAGGTGACCTTGAGGTCTGGGCTGTTGGAACATCTGCACATTGAGTTCTGGACTTCTGCATCTTTCTCCACTGCGGCACAGGACAGGTCGAAGGCTGTGGAATCATACTCTGATCTTACATGACTCTCATTGACTTGTTTTCTTTATTCTCACCAGGGTAATTGGTATTCTGGAAGAAAAATATGTATTGTCTGTCTGTTCTCTTTTTTTTTCTTTCTTGAAAAATAATGCCATCGTAAATGGCTACACCAGCACACCAGTGTATTCTGTCCCCTTACAAAGCCAGACCCAGTCTTACCTGCCCTTGGGGCGATCTTGGCCCAGGAGCCAAGGCTTGGCAGGGTAGTCTCTTCTGGCCTCGTTGGCAAAGGGACTGTCACATGGTAGCCAGTGGCAGTCAGCCTAATTCTTCTTTGAACCTCCCATGCCAGGTAGAGAAGGCTACTAAATCTTAAGTCAGAAAAAGGGGACCTGAGAACAGAATGTCTTTGGCCTGCCTCCTGGGGCTCTGGTCACGTGAGGTCCCAGCACCAAGCAGAGGATGTTCCGTAGTCATGCTTGGCTACACTGGGCTGTGACTGAGCCATCCTGGCAGGGTCGGAAAGGCAGCCTGGCCTTCCTTGCCCCTTTGCTTTAGGCCACTGCTCACGTCTACCAGAGAATGGCCTGACCAGTCCTCCTCGGGGAGCTAGTCCAAATCTTCTGCTTTCTCAACTCCTGAGCATCCTTTTCATCCGCTGCGTGGTCCTGTCCACTCTCCAGCCAGGGACAGACACAGCCTTCTTCCTGGGCAGGCTGGGTAGAGCCGCCCGCCTGCTTCTCTAACATGCTCTTTGCTTCATCTAAATGGAGCGTGTGCACCCGGGATGGGGACGACTCCAGCCTGCCCTTCTCGCTTCAGTCCTTCTATAGGAAGCACTTTGACACGGAGGAGACCCGGGTGAACCAGCTGTTTGCACAAGCCAAGGCCTGCCAAGTGCGAGTGGAGAAATGGTAAGCCCCCTCCCCCAGCTTTCCTGGGTCACAGTGGCCGGCCGGGACATTGCCACTTGCAGGGCGCTCAGGGCAGCGGGCAGGCAGACAAGCCCAGCCCTTAGGTATCAGAGCACTGGGGATGCGTACAGACTGGGGGACGTCAGTGTGGAAGCCGGGGACAACGGCCCACGGGCACTGGCTGACCTTCCCCCTGGCCCCCAGCACCGTGAGTGTGCAGGACATCCAGGCACACTTGGCGCAGGGCCACGTGGCCATCGTGTTGGTGAACTCCGGCGTGCTGCACTGTGACCTGTGCTCCAGCCCTGTCAAGTACTGCTGCTTTACTCCCAGTGGCCACCGCTGCTTCTGCCGGACCCCTGACTACCAGGGCCACTTCATCGTTCTGCGTGGCTACAACAGGGCGACCAGCTGCATCTTCTATAACAACCCAGCCTATGCTGACCGTGAGTGCCGGGGGCGGGTGGGCCAGGGTGGCTTGTGTTTACACAGCTTTCTCCCTTTCCACTGCTGTGCGGCCCATGTCTCTCCGGCCAAAGCCTGGGCCTCTCCTGGGATTTCGTCATCAGGGCTGGTCTTTCTGTTCACACAGGCAAACCTGCCCTAAACCTGCTACTGTCCTGGCTTCCAGCTGCCTCCTCGGGTCCCCACTGTGATAACTTAGGTTCCGCAGGCTCTTGCCCCTGCTCCTCGGCTTCCTAGGATAGGCAGCACACAAGCTAGAAAGTCTGGCCAGACCTCGCCCTTGCAGACCTGCCCACTGCCCTCAGGCCATGGTGTGGAGAAGGACCATCAGTGTGTCTTAAGACATATTGAACGTACTTTTTCTTCTCTTTGGGCGTCACTTCCTCTGCTAAACTGGGAGGGTGTCAGAAGAAAGAACTAACTCAGGAAGGACTGAATAAGCAAGAAAGTTTTCCTAGGGATGGAAGGCTTGAGCCGAGAGGTGGCGAGGCCGGCAGAACACAGACCCCATCCAGTCCCCCTGGGTACCAGCACCCACTGACCCAACTCTGTCTTTCTCACACCTGGCAGGAATGTGCAGCACCAGCATCAGTAACTTTGAGGAGGCCAGAACCAGCTATGGCACCGATGAGGACATCCTCTTTGTCTACCTGGACAGCTGACGTGTTAGGTCCTCAGACCCTCCCCATGTCCTACCCGAGCCAGACCCACTCAGGATGCCCCCACTCAGGGCTGCTGGGGCTGAGGTTCAGCATTGTAGTCTCGGCCCGTTTAACAAAGCCCTTGGGAACTCGGTGACTGCTCTGTCCCCCAGTGTCATCCTGCCACTTACCCCAAACGCCTTCTCGTTGCTGGAGACAACCCAAGAGCACCTAAGGAGAGGATCTCTCAAGACCCTAAGTCTGACGCCAGCTGTGCCCAGAGGAAGCCCTAAAGTCTGACCGCAGCTACCCCGAGGCAAGGGGAGAGGCAGGAACCCCGAAAGAGCAGCGTGGTTGGGGAGAACACTTCCCAAATGCAGACTTTGGCTCCAAGCTCCATGGTGGATGGCGTCACTGCCCTCTCCTGCCTCCAAGGGACTCAGGTCTTTGGGACTGATCACGAGGCCTTGTTACCATGCAGCATAAGCATACCTCATAGCCACTGAGGCTTTCTGACCCCTGGGATGCTGACACCTTCTTAGCGTCTAGGTACCCTCCTGTAGAACGGAAAGCCTTCAGGAGTGGGCAGGGCCAAATGGATGACAGTAGAGAGAATGTTCCAGGAAGAGGGAGCTGACAAGAGACTCCCCAGAGAGCCCCTGCATCCAGGAGGCCTCCTGACACCAGGTTGACTTCCCACAGCAGTTATCTGCCCTCTAAGTCTGGGAGCCTTTTGAGGATGGGTACTAGAGGCCTAAAACAGCAGGCCGCGTCCCCTCCACCCTGGTGTTCACACCAGGAGCACTGGAACAGAGTCCTGGGTCTCCTCCGTCTTGAAGAAGGCAATGCCAGTGTCAGGTCCCATCAACTAGAGCTGATTTCTTTGTCCTTTTTTTGCTCTTGGTAGCAAGAGTGCCATTTCACTGAGACTTGGGTTTCCACTGTGTGGGGAGTAAGACAATAATAGACACAGGTACTTTGAAACCGCTGACGTCTTTACAAGGGCAGATAGGCCAGGTCTTCATAAGATGACTGGCGTGGCCTGGCCGGCAGGCTGAGTCAGGAAGCTGCACCAAAGACACGAGGGAATGGGTCATTCCTAAGGAGACTAGGGAGCCCACGCCTCATGGTACCCCAGCAGCCTCTCACCACCCCTGTGCTCCAGGGGTCTTGGTCTTCAGTGCTCAAGGCATGACGTGGCGGTAGCTGCTTCCCCACCACTAGCTGGCCCCTCATGGTAGTTTGAGGGGCAGAGGTGGTCTGTTTACAAGGGCAGTCAGACCAGTCACCCATATTATTCCTCAGTATGAGACGAAGCCTTGGGCTGAAGGGAGGTGCTGTTGGCTAGGCAGCCACTCTGGGTTTCAGAGACTAGTACTGCTTTTAGTCTGGTCTCATTTCCATTGCCTTAATGCTGGGTAGCCCAAGGCCCCAAGGAACTCTAGCTCCAAGCTCAGGAGTACCAACCACATAGCAGCTATGGGTAGGGGTGTCCTCAGAAGAGGTTCAGGTATAATTGTTGAGACTGGCTGATAGGACGGGTTGATAGGTAAAGCCTTCTCGACAGCCGCATGGCATGAGGTGTGGCACACAGGCTCATGGGTGCTCATGGGAGGTGGCTTCCATAAAAGGTGGTCATCTTAACCATCTAGGACATTTAAAAATACTCCGCCCCTGGACCCAGATAATGGCTTCTCAGGGCAAGTCACACGTTAGACTCCACCTGTCTGTAAGATTAACAAGAAAGCGGCTGTCTTCAAGGACAGTCTGAGGACAGTCACAGAGGAAGTTTCACAAGGCACTCTGTTACATTGCACTAGAGACTTGCCCACAGCATGGGACACCCACGGCGTCTCAGCTTCTCATGCAGCCCAGGGTAGGCTCGGAGGCCACATGGGGACTGTAGCCGGTCTTGTCCACTCTAGCCACAGGAGGATGAAAGGGATCTTTTGCATAGCAGGGCATTTTATACATAAATATATTTTGTTTGTAATGAGCCATTCTCAATAAATATTCTCACTGTACGGTGGTCGCTCCTTTTGTCCAGCATTGTGAAGCCGTGTTAACCTGCAGAGTTCCTGCCTCCCCAAATCCTTGGCGTGGCTGCTTGGAACCGGGTCCTTGGAAATGCTGTCTCTGGTCTTGGTTGGCACTGGAATTTCCTTTTCTGCCCTGCTGCTGGACAATAGATAGTACCTATACGTTTCAGAACTCAGACTGGCTCGTGAAGACAGGACATTTGACTGAGGTGAAGGAGATGGTCATCTATAGGAAGGGAACAAGGGGGGGTCAATGGGAGGACCCCAGCCCTTTGTTTCCTTGGCTCCAGCCTGCAGCCAACACCTCTAGGCTTTTATTTGACATAATATTAGGGCACCTCCAAGCACCAGCGGAGATGACTGATAATCTCTGACAAAATTCACTTTCTTCAGGCTGAGAGTCCCCACTCGAGTTCCCCAGAGCAATCAAGGAGAAGCTGCTGTCTCCTCACTTTCCCGCCAGCAGCAAAAAAATGTAGGCCCAGTACCTTCCTGAGCTCGGTGCCTTACTGCTTGTTCTATTGGGTCCTTCTCGTGGGCTTCTCTACAGATCATCTCCCTTGGTTCAGCGTTCACCCAAGAGCTGTCGAGCAAGCTGTAGGTCACTCCCCGAGGGTCCAACCACCCTAACACTCCCTTTAAAATGCTTTAAGTGTCTATAGTTGGTAGTTTTGCTGATTGGAGCTTCCAATAGAGGGAAGCTTGAGGTGATTCTGAGCATTTGGGGCTTACTGTGTCCCTGACACAGTAAGCAGCGATTCTCCTTCAAAGCTGATTAACAAGATTTATTGCTGGGTGGTAGTAGTGCACACCTTTAAGCCCAGCGCTTGGGAGGCAATGGCAGGTGGAACTGTTTGATCAAGGCCAGCCTGGTCTACAGAGCAAGTTCCACGACAGCCAGGGCTACATAGAGAAATCCTGTCTCAAAAAAAAAAAAAAAAAAAAAAACATTTTTAAATTTTATGTATATGAGGATTCTGCCAGCATGTCTGTCTGTACACCATGTGTGTTATGTCCAAAAAGGCCAGAAGGGGGCGCCGGACCCTCTGAAACGAGTTACAGATGACTGTAAGCGACCACATGCAGATGCTGGGAGCTGAATCTGGGTTCTCTGGAAGAGCAACTCATGCCCTTAAAATAGAGTACTTCAGCTGGATAAGGTGGCGCATGCCAGTAATCTCAGCCCCGAGGTTGAGGCGAGAGGAGTGTGAGGTCAAAGGCCAGCCTGAAGATGATTCTTGAAAGCCATGTTAGTAAAATGGAAGTGCTCTATTCAGGATTCTAGCTACCTGGTGGGTCCAGGCGGTGTCTCAACTTCACATGGAGAAAATCGGCAGCTGGCCTTTTAGGGGAGAACACAGCCATACTTAAAGTTGTAGGCTCCACAGGGGACCTTGACCCAGTTGCTGCTGATTTACTGATCGCTCAACTGAGCTGAAAGGTGCTGGTGTCCAGCAGCTGTAGTTTATTCAGGAGCAGCCACACCAAACAAAGTGGATTAGTCACTGCCCTGTAGGCAGAACCCGTTGAGTAACCCTGGCCATAGCATTCCACTTGATTTTCCTTATCGTCTCCTAAATCTTGGCCTGTTGCCAATGCCTGCTTTAGTTTGTCCCTTCAGAAACCTCAACTGGTATTTATTTTTATTTTATATTTTAAGATTTTGCTTTGTTTTGTTTTGTTTTTGAGACAGGGTTTCTGTGTGTAACTTGGCTGTCCTGGAACTTGCTTTGTAGACCTGGCTGTTCTCAAACTCAACAGGCTGCCTCTGCCTCCCTAGTGCCGGGATGAAAAGCATGCACCACCACGGCCTGGCTTATTTTTTTCTTTTTAATGGTATATGTATGGATGTTTTGCCTGCATTGTATGTCTGTGCACCATCTGTGTGCTTGCTGACTGGAGGTCAGAAGAGAGTGTCAAGTTTCCTGGACCTGGAGTTAGAGACAGTTGTAAGCTGCCATATGGGTGCTGGGGATCAAACTTGGATCCTCTGGAAGAGCAGCCAGGACTCTTAACCACTGAACCATCTTCTCCAGCCCCTCAAATGGTATTTTTTTTTTGTTTTTGTTTTTTGTCTTGCTTTTTGAGACAGGGTTTCTCTGTGTAGCTTTGGTGCCTGTCCTGGAACTCGCTCTGTAGCCCAGGCTGCCCTCAAACTCACAGAGATCCGCCTGCCTCTGCCTCCCGAGTGCTGGGATTAAAGGCGGCAGCGCTGCTGCTGCTGCTGCTGCTGCCGCCGCCGCCGCCGCCTGGCCTTCAAATGGTATTTCAAGACTCCTCTATTTGAGTCTGTCAACTGGGTAAAATGTGGCTGGGATCTGCTTGTCTGAGACACATAAATACATAGATGCCCATCCTAAGAGCATGTTTTCTTTGAACCAGCTGGAGTAAGGCTGTTGACTTAGTCTGCATGACCTGGATTCTATCCATCATTGCGTTGGACATAGCACATCCACGGTTGTGAGCTGGAAAGATTGCTACCAATGCAGAGACTACCATGGCAGGCCAGGCTTGCATTTGGCCAATTCTCTTGCAAGGAAAGAGTTCCCCTTGCACAGGACATGGCCCTAAACTGCTCCAATACTCAGTGATTCTTGGCTCCCACTCCAAGGTGCTGTTTTGTGGAACAGAGGGTGGAAAGCACCAAGTAGAGTGTCCACTAGAGGCATGTGATATCTCCAATATGCAGAGTCCATGAAGGACTGGCCTGCCTTTTTTGGTGATGGTGGAAGATTAAAAAGGAAACCGTCTAGGGTATAGTTACAGCTCTTAGTGTGATTGATGTTGCCTATCACTGGTGACACTTTTCCATTTTATTGTACTCCAGTTTGATCAGCCAACTCTGAGGTACAAATGAGGGCTACTGAACGGATTTATGATCTAATTTTGCCTTTCTAAGCCATGTGTAGTCTGCAAGTGGTGCACTTCTATCACAAAGGTCACTCCACAGTGGCTGACAGTCAAGGTAGCCACACTTCCTGCCATCTGTAGGCATCTGGCACTGTTGAGTACTAGAATGACTTCCTCAAAAATCAACTCAAAGCCAGGTGGTGGTGGCACACGCCTTTAATTCCAGCACTCGGGAGGCAGAGCCAGGTGGATCTCTGAGTTCGAGGCCAGCCTGGGCTACCAAGTGAGTTCCAGGAAAGGCGCAAAGCTACACAGAGAAACCCTGTCTCGAAAAACCAAAAAAAAAAAAAAAAAAAAAAAAAAAAAAAAAAAAAAAAAAAAAAAAATCAACTCAAAAGTATGTTTGACTTTCCCAACCAAGAATGATTTAATAGAATCAGGAGACCTTATGATTTTGAGAATCTCGTCTGGGAGAGAGATATCAGGCCTGGTCTTCCATCCATGCTTCGGGATCCTGGCTTCACGGACACATACTTGGCCATTCACACGGAGCTTTACCTCATTTTCGCACATACTAACTTGCAAGTAAGACAAAGCCACCTAGCTCTTCAGGGTTCCTGAACGTTTGCACTTTTTAATATCGTTCAATCCATTTCCTGAAATCTATCCCGAAGACAGACTCTGAAGGAAAGATCAGAAACAGGACCAGGTTTAGCCTTTGAAGGGTCCATACCTGCTTCTTTGGTCTTAGCAATACAGAAGAGTGGATGAATGAATAGCTTAATTCTGACGTTAAATAAGGGACTATTTGCATGTAAAATATGCAGATTGTAGAAGTAGTTTTGAAACCAACTTTTTATTATGTAGGAAAACACATTATATTGTGAAACAATGGAAAGGCAACATTATAGACATGGATCAATTACATTAAAACAGGTATTAAAGACACTGGAGAGATTTATGCCAAAACATTAGTTTTGAGTGATCTCCAAGGGAGTAAGATGAATTTTTTCTTCTCATTTTTTCCCTCACTTTCCAAATCCTCTATTAAATGCTCACTTCTGACAAGAGAGGCTGATTTCTCTTGGATTGCCACGGTCCCCAGCGCTCTGTCACCCACGGTCCCCAGGGCTCTGTCACCCACGGTCCCCAGGGCTCTGTCACCCAGTCCCCAGAGCTCTGTCACCCAGTCCCCAGCACTCTGTCACCCATGGTCCCAGCACTCTGTCACCCAGTCCCCAGCACTCTGTCACCCAGTCCCCAGCACTCTGTCACCCACGGTCCTCAGCGCTCTGTCACCCACGGTCCCCAGCTCACTGGATGTTCACTGGATGTTTCCTGGGACTGACTGTGCATCAGGTACTAGAAGAGGAAGAATCCAGGGGTCAGAGCAGAGAGGCCCAGCTCTCAGCTTACAGACACCATAGCACAGAACCCTTAGCTCACCCAGGACCAGTGGCTGACCAGGAAGGCCTTCCTCAGCAGGTAACTGTCCCCATAGGCAGGCTGGAGAGAGAGCAACTTGACCATGGATGCTCTGTGGGATGAGCATGTATATGAAGCGGGGTGACAGGCCTGGACCAGCTTCCCTCTACACTGGGGATAAGGCCGCAGCTCTGGCTCCAGTCTGGAGGGAAGAAGAAAAGAAAATACCTTGTGTTGCCCTGTTTATGTGGGGGAAGAAGAATTAGTCCTTCCTTCAAAAACCTGTCTCCTCTGTCTCAGGGGACTCCAGGACTGGGGGGCCCTCTGCAATGAGAAAAGAACTATAAAGTGGCTTTGGCAACTCCCTCCTCAAAAGAGTCGTGCTAAGCTGGGTATGGTGGCCTTTGAGCCCAGCTGCTAGGAGGCAGAGTTAGGTGAATCTGTGAGTTCGAGGCCAGCCTGGTCTACATAGCAAATTCCAAAACCACCAGGGCTACATACTGAGACTCTGTCTTTAAATTAAAAAGAAGAGGAGAAAAGCTTTGGTAAAATAGTCAAACTCAAATAAATTTGGCATAATTCTATCGACAAAATTGATCAAGTCTTGCCCAAAGCAGGCTCCGGTCAGAGTGAACTGTACCCTAGTTTGATGTTTAAACAAATTGTAATCTAAGAGTAAATAACCCTGGTAAACAAGCAACTATTGACCAACTGCAGTAGTCAAGCTTCAGCCAGTCATGAGGTGACAGCTAACCAGACCATGCCCATAAAAGGCAAATTCTGAATCATACTTTGTCCATCTATGACAAACGCTGGCCACAGCTAGTCAGGTTATTCGGAATGAGTCTTTACCCCACCCCACACCCCGTCTGGACACACACGGACACACACACATTACAATGTAGGGGATTTCACGGCTAGCTCACATTTGCTATGTAGATCAGGCTGGCCTTGAACTCAAGAGATCCACCTGCCTCAGCCTCCTGCATGCTGGAATTAAAGGTAGGTGCTGCCATGCCTGGCCATCTTGTTTTTTTTTAATATTTTTATTTTATGTGTAGGAGTGTCTTGCCTGCATGTATGTCTGTGAACCATGTGCATGCAGGGCTTGTAAAAGCAACAAGGGCATTGGATTCCCTGGAACTGGAGTTGCCAATGGTTGTAAGCCATGGTGTGGGAGCCGGCAACTCAACCCTAGTCCTCTTCAAGAGTAGCCAGTGCTCTTAACTGCTGCTCCATCTCTCCAGCTCATGCCCATCTTAGTTTTTGAGACATCTCTCGCTGAACTTTGAGCTCATCAGTTCAGCTAGGCTGCCTGACCAGCAAGCCCTAGGAATCATTCAGTCTGCTTCTCTGGTATAGAGACTTCCTTTCTATGAGTGCTGGGGGATCTTACTCATGTACTCAGGCCTGTGGAGTAAGCTTTGCTGATGTCTGGTTTTGTTGATCTTTTTGAAGGACAAACGTGGTGCATTGATTTCCTCTACATATGGAGACCAGAGGTCAGCTATGTGGTGCTCCAGTGTGCCTTCGATGCTTTTTTTTTGGTTTTTTGAGACAAAGTCTTTCTCTGGCCTGGGAGTCACTGGATAAGTTAGCCTAAGCTAGAAAGACCCAGGTCTCCTTGTCTCTATCTCCACATAGACAGGGACAGACTTAACATGCACTGAGGTCCAATGGCCGCTGTCGCTGCGGCACAAAAGGGTTAAGGATGACAGTGCAAACATTGTCAGGCAATCCATTGGGCTTTGTCATCCAAGGTGCTACCTAGGGACACTTATCCTCAACATGGGGCTGTTCATGTCATTTACCTACTGGGCAATGTGGTTGCCTGTACCAGGCCTTTTCTTGGGGTCACCAACCAGCTCCCAAATCATGACACAGAGACTTATTAGTTTTGAATGCTCTGCCTAACTTAGGCATGTTTCTGGCTAGCTCTTTTAACTTAACCTGTTTCTCTTTATCTACCTTTTGCCTCGGGGCTTTTTACCTTTTCTTTCTGTATAACTTACGTTCCCTACCTCTGTGTCTGGCTGGAGGCTGCATGGCTTCTTGCCCCAGGCAAGTCCCTTGTTCTCTCCTCCTCCTCCTCCTTCTCCTCCCCCCCTCTCTCCCCCCTAGATTTCTCCTATTTATTCTCTCTGTCCACCAGCCCCGCCTATCCCTCTCCTGCCTAGCTATTGGCCACTCAGCTTTTTATTAGACCAATCAGGTGCCTTAGGCAGGCAAGGTGAAACAAATGTAACACATCTTTACATAGTTAAACACACATCCTTATATTGCTAACAAATGCAGCATAAACAAATGTAACATGTCTTTGCCCAGTTAAAATAATATTCCACAACAGCTGCCTTCTCTGATAAGGAACAGGAAGGGTGGGGCTACAAAGTGCCGCCTCCCACCCCTGACACTCTGGTCAACTACAGGTTGAGGTTCAGCACTGTGCCCCTGAGCTGCACCTTCTGCACCTGTGGTTGGTGTCTGGGGCACGCCCTCACAGACACAGCACTGACAGCTGCCGAGGGGCTTCATGGGACATCTAGTCTCTCTCTCTCCACCACGCTGAAACCTACAGCAGGACAGCCACGGGGCTGCGTTATACAAACACGTAGGCAGAGAACTGAGTGACCTGATCGTAAGTCAAGGTCAACCATTGAAGTGGGAACCATGAGAACATGGACAGAAATAAAGCACACACAGACTCAGTAGAAGGGTTTCCTGATGTGATGATGGGGCTGGTTAGGGAAACCTGAGACCCACAGGGAAGGCCATCAGGAAGGGCAGGCTGGGACTCTCGGGCACTGGCTGGTGACCTGCCCCACATATAGATGTTTATGGTGGCATCCATCATGCATGGGCAACCACTTCTGGTTTTTTTCCATAGGAAAGCGTGTCATTAATGTCTTTAAACCAAGTCAAATGAACAGAATTCCAGAAACCCAGAACCAAAGAGAAAAACTCATCCTTAAGATTCTGTTCTTTGGGATTGTTCTTGGCATCAAAGTCTGTGTCAGTTAGACCCAGCCAGAGGCAGAACTCATAGGGTATATATTAGGAGATGTAATGAGGACGTGAAGGGGGTGATGGTGGGGCTGGCTGGGTGTTGTGGGATAATCTTTTTGTACACTGTAAAAATGGGGCTGTGCCTAAGGCACCATCTGATTGGTTTAATAAAAAGCTGAGTGGTCAATAGCTAGGCAGGAGAGGATAGGTGGGATTCCCAGGGAGAGAGAGGAAAGCTGGGAAGAATTAGCCATGACAGGAGACATGGAACAAGTCAGACATATAGAATGGAAGAAGGAGAAAAAAAAAAAAAAAAGCCAGGGCTGGAGAGATGGCTCAGTGGTTAAGAGCACTGGCTGTTTTTCCAGAGGTCCTTCCTGAGTTGAATTCCCAGCAACCACAGAATGGCTCTCAATCATCTGTAATGAGATCTGGCGCCCTCTTCTGGCCCGCAAGCATATGTGCAGGCAGAACACTGTATACATAATAAATACATCTTTAAAAAAAAGCCACGTGACAGAACTAGTTGGCAACAAACCTAAGCTAAAGCCAAGCTTTCATAATTAATAAGAAGTCTCCATGTCATAATTGGCAAGCTGGCAGTCCAAGGAAAGTCCAACTACAGCTGGGCAAAGTCTAATAGCCCCAGGGGGGGCTGTCAGGGAGGCAGGTGAACCCTCACAGAGAATTGGAACTGCTATCTATACACAATGCCTCCCTCCTCACAGAAGCCACGGTGATTCCCATCCAGATTTGATGACATGATCTCAGTCAGCTGGCTATAAACTTTAATGGCACTTGTAAGATAACTTTGCACAAAGCTATCTGTGATGATTATGCTCGATTATCAACTTAGGAGATTTCGAATGACATGAAGATAAACCTCCCTGCAAACCTATGAGAAGGTTTCTAGATCGGGCAATTGGGGTGGGTAGTATCAATCCATGGGCTATCATTCCTTCAGTAGGCGGACGGGAGCCAGCTGCCTAAGCTTCTGCCTTCATGATATCTCTGCTATGGTGGACCTTGCCCTCGAACCATGAGAAACTCCCCACCTCCTTCCTGAAGTCTACCAGGAACTTGTGTGGCAGCAACAATAAAAGCAGCAGCCACACAGAGCATGGGTGGCACACCTATAGTCCCAGCTAAGCAAGCATGACGAAGACAAGAAGTTCAAGACCAGCCTGGACAACCTACTGAAGGCTAGGTTGTCTCAACCTTCTGTGTCCTAAATCTTTTTTTTTTTTTAAACACTCACCTAGGGCTGTGGCTAACTCAAGAATTTGGGACGATAGCCAAAGTGGGGATACATAAAAAGAACATCCCACCTGCTCACAGCCATGCTGTGTCCCCTGGATAATTTTGTTGTCAACTTGGCACACCTGGGAAGAGAGAACCTCCATGGGAGAATTGCCTCTCTCGTTTGGGCATGTCTGTGGGGCATTTTCTTAACTGCTAATTGATACAGGAAGGCCCAGCCCTGTCCGTGGGTGGCTGGTTGAGCCATACCCTGAAGCACCCGCCCCTAGTGAGGTAGCAGGTAGCTGTGTGAGGTACCTGCCCCTGGAGTGTGGCTGCTGGGGGACCCTTAAGACCTGGGATGCAGGTACGCTCTACCTCATTGCTACCACGTGGTTTTCGATGCTGGTACAGACCAGGGCAGAGCTCGCCAGAGAACTGCATTGGGTCGTGCCTCACCCTTTCAGGGTCCTGTGACAAATTCCTTTATTCTGTCTTGTGAGTTTACCCCCCAAAAAATTCCTTTGATCATTAAGCAGGCTCCATGGATTGCTAATGATATAATCCCATTACAGCCTACTGTGGGTGGTGATCTCTCTGCTGGGCCGGTGGGCTTGGGCTGCACAAGGAGCTGAGCAAGCCATGGGGAGCTAGCCAGTAAGTAATATCCCTCCAAGGTCTCTGCTTCAGCGCCTGCCTCCAGGTTCCTGCCTCCAGCGCCTGTCCTGGCTTCCCTCCATGATGGGCTGTGACCTACATGCCAGATAAGCCCTTCCTCCTCCTCCTCATTTCTTTCTGTCAGTGTTTTCTCACTGCATCAGCAAAAGCAAACCGGAACACTGTGGTCTCTGTGAGTCTCTCATCTGTCCTCACCCTCCACTAGCACAGTCTCCAAAACTGACCCTCGAGGAGCTGGTACTTCACCACTGGAGCATCCTGTGTGTCTAATCACAAATCCACCAGCATAAGCAACTACTAGCGATTTCTTAAATTGAGGTAGAATTTATATAACAAATGAAACACTTCAAGTGTATAACACAGTTATAGTTGAACCGCCCCAGACTATTTCTAACACCCCGGAAAAAAACAAAGTACTAATTTTTAGTGACTAACTTTCCTCTTTCCCAGTCCATCTGTCTGCTGCTTGGACATTTAAAACCCCATCAATGTACCTCAAAAGTCACCCACTGGGGCCTAAGATGTCCTATACCTGGAACCAGGTCCTCCTTCATGATGGTGAGGCTGTAGTTGGGTTTGATAACTTCAGCAAGCTCCCAAATACACACCTCAGATCTGCCTGTCATCTGAAACTCACTCACTTTCTCTCTCTCTCTCTCTCTCTCTCTCTCTCTCTCTCTCTCTCTCTCTCTCTCTCTCAACATGGTGGTGTACACCTTTAATCCCAGAATTTGGGAGGCAAAGGCAGGCAGATCTCTTTGAGTTCGAGGCCAGCCTAGTATATAAAGCAAGTTCCAGACCAGCCAGGGATACCCAGTTTGAGATCCTGTCTCAAAACACAAACTACAAATACAGACTACCTTACTTGGCACACATCTGGCCACTAAGGGGGCAGCCATGGGGCAGAAAATACATCAATACAATGCTGATTGGGGTTATTTCAGACACTAATGAAGACAAATAATTGCATTATGACCTCAGCATGGATGCCAGTGAAGTTCAAGGATGTGAGATGACTCACACTGCCCTGCCCAGTTGACTGTGACCTCTTGGTTCAGGAGGTGTGGTCAGGAGAGAAGCGTGAACTCACATCTACCACCACTAGGGAGGCTTTTGTTTCGAGAAAGGGTCTAAAGAGAAACCACTCTGCTTATTGCTCCTGGAGATACTTAGCTAAAGAGCTGGCCACATTCTTGGCTCCAACTTCTGACTGAAATGGAATCCTACATTAGCTTCAACTGCCCAAGAAGAGGACAGGGAGATCAGGAGACCTTCTCACAGGCAGTATCTTGTCTCTCCAATGAGAATCTGAGTCTCTGGATATGACCAAGGATTCACACTCACATAAAGTCGGGAACAGAGTTCAGAGTCTGCATCTGGGCTCCTCCAGTCACACTTTGCAAAGCCATTCAGTCACACAGAGTGGGACATTCATCTTCTCTGTTTGTAACTGCTGGAGACGAGTGTAACAAGCCTTGCAGTCAGGAGTCCTTCCAGGGGTCCTGGCCTTGGCCACCACTGTCTCATCCCAGCGTGGCAGGCACCTGCTCTCTCAGACACCATAGGCAGCATTGGAGACTGCTCCTAAGGCTTAGGGACAGAAGATGTTTGCCCCAAAGGAACCGAGTAAGGTGGAGTCAGAGCCAGGCAAAGATCCACGTGACCTGATTGCCACTACTGTCTCCATGCCTAGACTCTGGAGCCTGGTCGCAGGCAGAACCAGACATGCACATTTATCTTGTGACAAGTGCAAATGCCTGGAAAGAAAAAAATGGATTACAGAAGCCAGCTCACTGTATTTTCTAGACAAATGAAATTGAGATTAATTAGATGCCTAGAATCTAAATCAAATGGAAGGAAAATGTATTAAGATCTCGGGCTTGTGCATCTTTCTATCCAGTGATTCCTCCCACAGCCAGCAGAGTCTCCACCCCATTCCCTGCCTTGCTGTGAGCCTTCCTCGTCCTCAAAAGGTATAAGCCATTCTAATAAACCCCCTTTAGTATATACAGATTCATTCTATCAATTCTAGTCCTCTAGAGAACTTTGACTAATACAAAACATTCTCAAGTTTGGTGTGCCATCCGGGGCTTCACATGAAGGGATCTAGAACACAGTTATGTTCAACCTCTTATAGCCTTCTGGAGCAGTGATGAATCACCAAGCCAGGTAAGATATCTCTTTGGTAGGGGAGACAGCTTTTGGGGTGAAGGATTTCTAGCAGAGGTATGTTGGTAGTTGCTTTCAGATCACAACCACCTGTGGACCCCAGAACCTGTGGCAGTCTATGCTGACTCAGGGGATATCATCAGTACAGTTGGGTGGGTGGAGAAGAAAGAAGAAAGATGGGGACCTATGTGAGAGTCCCCCCACTTTCTAGAGAGCTCACAAAGGGGTCCCCCATAATTTCACTGTACAGTTTCACACAAGGCCTGGGGAGACAGTGAGATCAGTCCATTCCCATTTGATCCCCATTTGGGGAACAAGGTGGCCACCCGTGAGGATCCACACTCCAGCCATAGTTTCCCAAACGACACACAAGGAAGCAGAGGAGACCTGTCAGTGGTCCCTTCCTAGGTGCCCAATGAGCAGACACAGACTATGGAGTGGACCCCTCCCAGAGGAAGCAGGTGGAGCAGGGGAGATGAGGCCCAGCAATGGGAATGTTCATGAACATACCTTTCTTTCCATCTCCAGAAGTGAACTAACTCATTGGGGT
This sequence comes from Peromyscus leucopus, assembly GCF_004664715.2. Classification (NCBI taxonomy): domain Eukaryota; kingdom Metazoa; phylum Chordata; class Mammalia; order Rodentia; family Cricetidae; genus Peromyscus; species Peromyscus leucopus. The sequence goes on from NC_051084.1 coordinate 20,473,958, forward strand.
CATGTTCCTGTGAATTAAGTGCAAGGCTAAGATAAGCCTCTAGGTGGCAGCACCAGGACAGTCATTCCAGATCACCCAGCGGGACCAAGAGCAGCCAGGGGCCCAAGCAGGAAACAAAGCATTGGTTCTCAACCTTGCTAATGCTGCGACCCTTTAATATAGTTCCTCACACTGTAGTGACTGCAACCATAAAATTATTTTCATTGCTATTTCAGAACTGTAATATGACTACTGTGAAGAATTATAATGTAAGTATCTGTTTTCTGATGATCATAGGCGACCCCTGTGAAAGGGTCCTATGGCCCCCAAAGGAGTCCTGATCCACAGCTTGAGAACTGCTGAAAGGGAGGTGCAAGGGTCTGCATTCACTGGGTGATCAGCAAGTGTTTGGTAAATGTTCAGAAAGCCACCACTGCGCCTTAGGAAGCCAGCAAAGAATGTGACAGGCAAGGCAAGACCTGGATTTTGTACTTGGGTTTATAATCTTGGAGCAGGGAGACACCAGGCTCCTGCAATTCTCAGGGCTGGGCAATGTATGTGAGGTCAGCCTGCCTTCGGAAATAACACCCCACCTTGAGTAAGTAAACCACTGGGGTTCCTTATGTTGCCCAAGATCAGATAGGCTTCATAGAGAAACGAATGACTGATCAGATGCTCTGATGAGAGTTTAACAGATGATTAATGCAAATCAGGGAGATCAGTACTTGGGAGTTTCACGACTTCAAATTCAGCTTGGGTTGCATAGTGAGTTCTAGGCCAACCTGTGCTATGTAGGTAAAATTCTGTCTCGAAAAACACGGCAAACAAACAAGACAAAACAAATACCATACAAAAGCCAAAGGAAAGAAAGTCAAGGAGGAGAAGAGAGTTACGAAATACATGCATTGTACGTAGTCAAAGCGATTTAGTTCATTAAGCCTGTCTATAACGGAGAGGAATTGGAAATGAGACCTGTGGGACTTGAGAGACAGCTCAGCTGTTAAGAACGAGTGATGCGGTGGTGGTGCTGCCTTTAACCCCAGCCCTTGGGAGGCAGAGGCAGGTGGATCTTTGTGAGTTCGAGGCCAGCCTGGTCTACAGAGTGAGAGCCAGGACAGCCAGGGCTACACAGAGAAACCTTGTCTTAAAAAAATAAAAGGAAGGAAGGAAGAAACCAGACACTTGAAAGCAAGAGAGCAAGAACTGCGAAATGACGGCCTTTCAGAAGGATTTCAGTAAAATATTCAGCTTAAACAAAACCAGGAAAATCAGACCAAACCATTTTCTCTCCTGGAACCCAGAATATGCGTGTGGCGTGTACAGGGGAAGAGTAAGGAGATGGGTGAGACACCTCCACCAAGGTCAGCAGTCAGTGGTTCCTTCCCTCAGGCAAATCCAGAGACAAGTCTGGTCCAAGGGGTTAATAGCAGTGAAGAATTGATTGGCAATGGCTGGGTTCCTGTCCTGGACTGGCCACAGTGGCACATTGTCAAGAGAGGCTCATTAAGAAACAATGTAGACATTCTGGCTAGTCAGCCTAGCTGAATTAGTAAGCCTAGGACCTAGTGAGGGACCCTGCTACTCAAAACAGAGTAGTCAGCTCCCAAGGAATGATACTAAAAGTTGATGACTGGTCTACATACCTATGTGCACAGATGCACACGCACACACTCTCTCCTCTTACCACACATGCACACCAACACCAGAACACCCTTTCATGCCCACAAGAGAAACTATTTTGTACACTTACTAATTAACTAAAATGCTTCACTTAAATGAGAATGTAGAAAGGTCAGTTATAGTCTGTGGTGGGCTAGATTTTTAGAACAAAAAAATAAATGACACTCATAACATGAGATTTACTCATCATTTTTGCCTAAAAGCATTGATCAGTTCCACAAATGGATCATTTTAAGAAAATCTTGCAGAACATCCCAACATCTTAACTGCCTGTCATCACACCCTATGACTATTTTTCATAGGACAAAAAAAAAGTCAGAGTTCTGACCGGACACAACTGGGACACCATGTTTTATATCTCATAGGCTTTTGTCATTAGGCTGTGTTATCCTCACAGTGACTCGTTTAGTGGCACTGACCCATAGAAGCAATGGGAGAAGTTTACTTAGCTCTGACATTTCTATTGCTTCCCGCTTTTCTATTATGAATACCACCACAAACGTCTCACACACAACCTCTTCCTCTTTGACATCGTTTCCTCAGGTTATGGTTCTAGGAACATGGTCACCTGTAGCAGGAATCTTAACAGTTCTTATTAATAAAATCAAACCCAGGGCTAGTTATTGGGGTGAAATGCTGGATGGTCAGAGAGACAGAACAAGCCACAGCTAACCTCACCTGGCCAGCTTCTCAGCTGGTCCTGTTTCCTCAGACTGGAAGCCTCTGTGTCCTCATATCCGAATGGCTCTCAGCTGAACTGTGCTGCTAGAAAGCCTGAACGCTTAACCAGCCAAATGCTTCTCGTTTCTAATCCTCATGCCTTATATACCTTTCTGCTTTCTACCACCACTCCCTGGGATTAAAGGCTTGCTTTCTGGGATTAAAGGCGTGAGTCACCATGCTTGGCTGTATCCTTGAACACATGGATTTCTGCCTCTGGAATGCTAGGATTAAAGGCATGTGCTACCACTGCCTATCCTCTATGTTTAATATTGTGGCTGCTCTGTCTCTGACCCCAGATAAGTTTATTAGCATGCACAATATTTGAGGGAATACGATACCACAGTCACCTTGTTAAAAGACATGTCCCATGGAGCATACATCCGCCCCACCCCCACAGAGACCAGTATGGCTGTCCCAAACACTCTTACTGTTAGTGTTCAGACATTTACACACTGGCCTGCTCTCAGAAACCTAGTAGGACACATCAGCAGCCAAGATGTGTAGCCATGGCCACCACCAAGTGGAGCATTCTCCCCATGCCCATGAGCTATATCCCCTTATACAAGGCAAGCTCTTCTTGGCCCTCTCTTCCTTCTGCCCTCCCTCAGAGGCCCCCTCCACACTTCCCCCCAGTAAACCTCCCAGGTGAGCTCCATTGCATGGTGTGACTTTGTGGTGCCCCCTGGCTCCAACCCGCCAAGGTTGCCTTCTGCTGCTAAACTATTACACTTACCCTTGAAAGTTGAGGACAGGGCAATTCTTGGCCAATGGATGGTGTGATGTGGTCCCAGTGTTCTACCCAGAATGGGCAACCAGAGATCATCTTGCCAATGGGCAGTGACTTCTATTCAAATCACCATTAACACCTTGGTATGGTCTCTGAAATGAAGGTGATTTTCACCCTTTAGTCAATAGTACCCCGGGGGATGCTGGGATAGGAGACTGGGGAGTCATATTCTGAGGTTGTTAGTGCCTGCCTTCTGAATTCTGAATGTGGTGGGATGCCACTCACAAGAAAAGAGCCACTTGCTTCAAGCAAAGGTAAAAATAGGTGTCACATTGGACATTTACAAGAAATGGAATAAAAAATCATTGAGAGAGAGAGAAGAGCGTGGGCCAACAGAGAAATCAAATCAGATTTCCTCCCACGGTCCCCACTCCTTTGAGTTAGAACCTGGGCATCAGGACCACAGAGCAGAAGCCTGCATTTCTGCCACAGACACCCTGCTTTGGAAGAATTTGTAAGAATGTGAGAATCTGGAGTCCGCTGGGTCCTCCTCTCATATGCTGATAGGCATCCTACTGGGTGGGACACTGTGATTCCAGAGCTAGCCCACTTGCTGGTACCACCACTCAAAGGGGCACCTCCACATTCTGTTCCCCACCCCCTCCCCTGCCTCCTCTCAGAGAGCCAGGCTGTGAACCTTCCTCATCCTCTCTTCAGGGACCCTGTCAGGCTATCTCTGGTGATGGGGCCTGAACTCTCCTTGGAGCCCCAGCCATGCTGTTGCCCCTCTGTCTGTCCGTCCATGCTGTCAATAACTCTAATAAACTCCTAGTCTCCAGTAAACCATCTCACTGTCCTCTTGAACCATCCACCCCACGCAAAACCATCCAGTGCTATATGCAGGGAGCTAAGGATTCATTGCAGGGAAAACAGAAGGATAGCTTGACTGTCCAACCCCCCTCCAGGTGGTACTTAGCAACAATGGTACATGTCCCTCCCAGGGAACTAACTACAGCCCTGCAGATGTTTTTCACTTTGCTGACCACCCCAAATAAAGGAGGGAGGCCGAAGGAGCAGGGACATCACATGGTGAACTACTGTACTTCTTGAGAAATCAAGTTCATGCTCAGGTGAGGTGATTATATAGAGTTCACTTTTCTCCTCCAAATGTCCACCACCTCTGCCTCATCACTTGATAATGGGCATTTACCAAACAAAAGAAAACTGAATGTCTTCCTTGTCCTGGGGATGTGGCACACTTCCCTAGCACACTCAGGTTCAGTCTCTGACACTGAAAATGTTTCCTGTGTCACTGCTACCAAGATGGGTTACATGCTGCCTACCCCCTGACAGTTCTAGTATTCCTCTCAGCATTCATAGTTACTGTTTCAGTCAGGGTTTCTATTGCTGCAATGAAGCACTATGACCAAAAGGCAAGTTGGGGAGGAAAGGGTTTATTTGGCTTACACTTCCATATCGCTGTTCATCACAGAAGGAAGTCAGGACAGGAACTCAAGCAGGGCAGGAACCTGGAGACAGGAGCTGATGCAGAGACCATGGAGGGGTGCTGCTTACTGGCTGGCTCCCCAGGGCTTGCTCGGCCTGCTTTCTCATAGAACCCAGGACCACCAGCCCAGGGACGGCACCACCCACGTGAACCCTCCACCACTGATCACTAATTGAGAAAATGCCCAACAGGTTTGCCTACAGTCGGATCTTACGGAGGTATTTCCTCAGCTGAGCTCCCTCCTCTCACATGACTTCAGCTTGTGTCAAGTTGACATAAAATCAGCCAGCACAAGGTGACCCCTTGTCAACGTATCACACAAACAGCTCAGTGTTAAAAACACAACCTTTCCTTTCTTGTTCATCCCCGAGATCTCACATTAAAAATAAAAGTAACCAGCCGGGCGGTGGTGGCACATGCCTTTAATCCCAGCACTCAGGAGGCAGGTGGAACTCTGAGTTCGAGGCTAGCCTGGTCTACAGAGTGAGTTCCAGGAAAGGTGCAAAGCTACACAAAGAAACCCTGTCTCGAAACAAAACAAAACAAAAAATAAGTAAATAAAAATAAAAGTAACTTTAAAAATCATACCGTCTTTAAAAATTCAAACACATTAAAAGTTCAGTCTCTTTAAAGTATCCAACCTCTTTTAAAACCCAAAGTCTTTTAAAATCCAAAGTCTCTCAACTGTGGCCTTCTGTAAAATCAAAAATAAATACTTTCTAACTTCAAGAGGGAAGACATTAGAAAGTTCAGGGCAAAGAAAGTCATAATCAAAGCAAACCCAAACTCCAAAAGTGTAAATAACTCAACATCCAATATCTGGGATTCACTCACAATTTTCTGTACTCTTCCAAGGGGCTTGGGTCACCTCTCCGGCTCCGCCCTCTGCAGCACACACAGCCTGCCTCTTAATCTCGGCTGGCTCCATGCACCCACTGCTGCTGTCCTTGGTGGTCACCCCGTGGTACTGGCATCTCCAAAACACTGGGGGATTCTGCTGCAACTGGGCTGCACGTTCACCAACAGCCTCTCCTGGGCTCTATTCATGCTGCTAAGCCTCAACTTCTCTAAAAGGCCCCTTCAGTCCTGGGCCTTCTTCAACTACCACTGAGGCTGCACCTTCACCAATGGCCTCCCACAGTGCCAAGCCTCAGCTGCTCTCCATGACCCCTTCATGCCTTCAAAACCAGCACCACCTGGGTGACTCCAACACTACCAAGTTCAGCTGCCAGTGCGAAGTACAGCCTTGTCCACCTCTGGAACACAGCCTCTGTGTCCTGACTCTCAGGGAACACTTCCCAGAAGATTTCACCTCAACAGTGCCGGTCTCTCCTTAGTCCCTGCTCATTTCTCAGCTCCGGCTAGCCAGCATCAAGTATCCCAGCAAAGCGTAAGTTTCACTTTAGTAGTTCTGGTATCTTATTGATCACAGCTGATTCTTCAGTCCCAGCTAACCAGAACCACAAGATCTTAATTCAAAATAACAAATGGCCGCAATAGAGTCTTTAAACTTCCCTCTGAAATTTCACAAGCCAGGCCTCCATCATATACACTGCCCTCAACATACTTATCTCCCAAGCTCCTACAGAACATCGTACCAAGCATTGAACACCCAATGGCTTTACTTGCACAAAGTTTCCAAGTCCTTCCACAGTCCTCCCCAAAACAACATGGTCAGGTCTGTCACAGTAATATCTCACTCCCTGGTACCAATTTGTTTTTGTCGGGGTTGCTGTTGATGTGAGGAAACACCATGACCAAAGCAACTTGAGGAGGAAAGGGTTTATTTGGCTTACACTTCCACATTGCTGTTCATCTTAGAAGGAAGTCAGGGCAGGAACTCAAGCAGGGCAGGAACCTGGAGGCAGGAGCTGATATAGAGGCCATGGAGGAGTGCTGCTTACTGCCTTGCTCTCATGGCTTGCTCGGCCTGCTTTCTTATAAAACCCAGGACCACCAGCCCAGGGATGGCACCACCCACAATGGGCTGGGCCCTCCCCCATCAGTCACTAATTAAGAAATTGCCTGCAGCCTGATATTACGAAGGTATTTTCCCAATTGAGGCTCCCTCCTCTCAGATGGCTTTAGCTTGTGTCAAGTTGACACAAAACCATTCAGCACCGTTAACACTCTTCATCGATTTGCTGCTGGGTCACCTGGCTTTTTCTCTTTGATTCGGAAGACTGGGGTCCGTTTCTGTGCTAACTCAGCAAATCCTTGCCTTTCCTCAGTCACATACAGTCTCAGTATCTGTCTGCCTTAGCCCCTCTGTTTAGGGGTGGAGGTCAAACCAAGGACTTGGACATGGTAGGAATCTCTCCTCTACTGGACTACACACACCCCCACAGCCTGATTTTGTAAAACGGGGTCTCCTTATGCTGCCCAAGCTGCCCTCAACTCAGGATCACCCGTCTCTATCTCCTGATTGTTGGATTTACAGGCCAGCACCCCCACATCTGGTTCTAGGTCTATAGCCTTTTCTTTCTTTCTTTCTTTCTTTCTTTCTTTCTTTCTTTCTTTCTTTCTTTCTTTCTTTCTTTCTTTCTTTCTTTCTTTCTTTCTCTTCTTTCTTTCTCTCCTTTCCTTCTTTCTTTCTCTTCTTTCTTTCTCTTCTTTCTTTCTCCCTTTCTTTCTCTTCTTTCTTTCTCCCTTTCTTTCTCCCTTTCTTCCTTCCTTCCTTCCTTTCTTCCTTCCTTCCTTTTTTTTAATTTCTAAGAAAATTTCAATTAAAAAATTAGGTTTCACTATGGCATTTTTCAAACAAAGTTTATATTTGTCTCTTCTCCCCCTCCCCTTCTTACCCCCCCCCTTTCTGCCCTTCCACCTCCAGTAGCCTCGGTTCTTCTCTCATTTACTTATGGCTTTTTTGCCTGCTCCCTATTTCTCAACACCTCATCCCACTCGGAGCCTCCTATCCAGTGTCAATCTCTGCTCACCCCCATAGTCCTCTATTTATGCACAGGTTAAATGTGACAGAACTCCAAATCACCCAGGAGACAAGTCTGTGGACATGCCCGTGAGGGATTATGGAGACTCAAGTCAGCCTCTGGGAAAGTCTGTGAGGGGTTGTTTTGATTACGCTAATTAATGCGGAAAGACACATTTTAATTATGAGCAGGACCTTCTCTGGGTAGGGTATCCTGGACTGTGTGAAACTGGGGGAAAGGGAGCTGAGTGTGAGCATGTATTCATCTCTATTTCCTCTGATTGTAGCAGTGATGTGCAAGTCGCCCCAAACGTGAGCGCCCGTGACCTCCCTCACAATGACGAACCGTGCCTCCTCCATCTGTGAGCGGAAATAAAACTGTTCCTTCTCACGCTGCTTTCGTTGGGGTATTTTATCTCAGCAACAGGAAAAGAAACTAAGACACACAAACACCAAAGGTCAGGATCCACATGTGAGGGAGAAGATACGAGTTTTATCTGAGACTGACTTACCTCACGCGTATGATGATTTCCAGTTTGACCCATTTTCCTGCAAATTTCATTTCTCTTTACAGCTGAACAAATTCCATTGCGTATGGATGGCAGGGTTTTGTTATCCGTTCTTCTACTGATGGACATCTAGGCTGGTTCCCCGCTGCTGTGAATAGAACAGCAAGAAACACGATGAGCAAGTGTCTCTGAGGTGGGATATAGAATCCGTTGGGTACCAGGAATGACATAGCTGGGCTATTTGACAGTTTTACTTTTAGTTTCGGGGGAATCATCACGCTGATTTTCACCTACACTGGTTCACACTCCCACCAGCAGTGGATGAGGATTCCTCTTTGCCCGGTCTCCCCACACGTGTTGACATTTGTTTCCCTGATCCTGTCCACTCTGACAGGGGTGAGATGGCATCTCCAAAGGGTCTTCATTTGAATTTCTCTGATGGCTAAGGACATTGATTATTTTAAAAAACATATCGGCCATTTGTGTTTCCTCTTTTGAGAACTGTCTGTTCAGTTCATTAGCCTTCTTATTGGTAGGCAATTTGTGGTCTTGTTTAATTTTTGCACATTTTATATATCTTAGATATTAACTCCTTGTCTGGAGCATACATGGCAAAGATATTTTTCTTATTCAGGAGGTTGTCTGTTCACTGCTGATGGTTTCCATTGATATGCAGAGTTTTTTAACTTCTATGCACCCCCGTTTGTGGAGTTTCAGGACTTTGCGCTGTGCTGTTGGCATTCTCCAGAAAGTTCTCACCTACACCTATAATTTCAAGTGCATTCCTTATGTTTACTGTTTCTTCCCCCCTTTCTTGCTCACACACCTGGTTCAACATTTCAGGTTTTAAATGAAGGTTTATTCGTTTTAGAAGGATTGGCCTAATGGATGGCTTCATAGGTGTACTAATATTATGTCAGTTCAGAATGAATCAACTTGCAAAATCATTTGTAGGACACTTCGAGATGTGACAGGATCAGGTTCAGTGTCAGGCTGGGTGGGGTTTGGCTTTCGTTAGGAGTCACAAAGTAGCTAACATTTCCCAGATGTGGTGCCTGGTGTTGCAGCAGGCAGGTGATTCCCAAAGCCCGGGAAGCAGAAGTCATATTCATTTCCCAGAGAAAGAAGAGAACTGGGGTTTGCAGTCTCCTTCCAGCCCCAGGAAACCGTGGTCCCGAACCTGCTCCAGAGTGAGCATGTCACAGCTGGTGCTGTCAGCCCAAGCAAGCAGTAGGCGCTGCCGTCAACTGTCTCCAGGGCAGGCAAGGCTCCCCAAGACGCTCCGGTGCAAATGGATGAACTGTTGTTATAAGGAAGACAATGATGAAATATAAAAAAGCTGTTGAAAACAAAAAAATGTCCTTGGTGACCATTAATTCTTGACTTTCAGAACATCAGGAGTGACTCAAGTGTCCCCAGGGAATAAAACCTCCCACGCCGATTTCATTTCTTGCTGACATGTGTCCTGATTTCCGTTTTAATGGCTTCTTTCCTGTTCAAATAAATATTCCACCCTAAATTTCCAAAGGAAGGTGTAAACTGGAGGTTGGGAGAGGTTTTCAGAGCAGGATTCTGTTCTGAGCTAGCCTAGTGTGCATGTTTTAGGCATGGGGAAGGTGTGTGTGTGTGTGTGTGTGTGTGTGTGTGTGTGTGGCCATTTCTGCTGCTCCTTGGCTGCCTCAAAGGCATATCCCTGCATTTGAAATTCTTCTGTGACAGCCTCAAAAGCTTTCTAGTCAGACTGAACTTCCTGAATGGGCAGGGGAGAAGATTTTTTAAGAAGCCTGCTACATTTAAGAGTTCCCTGTCCAGCGCTGGGGGTGTGACTCAGAAGTAGAATGTGTGGGCTTAACATGTGTGAAGCCCCCCCCCCTGTTATTTATCAGACAGAGCAGAACTGGGGCCATCCTGGCTCGAAAGCCTTCAGCACAGGGCTTTTGGCCTACAGAGGAGTCTGGGGTATGGATGGATGCTACACTGATAGTGAACTGGGAGACTCCAGCAGGGAGGAGGCCTGCACAGGCCAGCAGCAAAGGGAGGGAGTGTGATGAGCGAGTGAGTCGGTGTGTGTGGTTACTGAAATCTCCCGGCAGAGACTGAAGAGCCTGCAGCCGGCACAGACAAGAGGCAACTGGCCCCAGAGATCATTTCTGAACCAGAATCCGAGGGCTATGCTGAGCCCCAGGGCTGAGCTGGCTGCCACAGCAAAGGCGGGCTAGAGAGAACGTGGCTCCAGAGGATGGAAACAAAGAACCAACATCAAAGGTGGGCCCTTCACCCATTTACACCTCAGGAGGCTGAATTTCTGGTGGTGATTCCCAGGGCCTTGTCCTCCTCTCCTGTTTCCCCCACCCAAGGGGCCAGCTTCATGCCTGGGGCTGGGTGGGTGCTGGATGGGTGTAAATGCTTACCCACATTTGTGTTCATCGCTAGCTGCTAGAGGATTATTTACTTTCTACCACAGAGACTATGGGTCAGGCCGCAAACCCCTCCTGATGCCTGCCTGTCGCATGCCCAGGCCTGGGGTAAAACCCCAGGGGCACAGTTCATGGCCCAGGGCCAGGAAGGACTTACCATCTAAAGGCAAAATGATTATGAAATAGCAAGAACACATCAAAAAATAACCTGACAGGCATTACCTAATAATACTATTTCTCTCCTACTTGAAGTCACTCTCTTAAAGACATCTCTTTCAAAATCACAGCCCTGTCAGCCCAAGCCCCCTGTCTCCACCCCCTGCCAGGAGCTTTCCCTGACAGCTCTGAGTTGGGTTCCGCCCCTGACAATCAGCCTGCTTTTCAAACAGTCAAGGCTCCTTTCCTCTGGCAGGTTAGAAATAGCTGTGGTGCCCACACCTGGCCTCCCCTCACAGTGACTGCCTCCCAGAGTCCTCCCACCCTCGGGTGGAGGGGCCCCTCTCATGGGTCTCGGTCCCTGGGAAACCTTCCCTGGTGAAAACGGTCCCACAGCTTCCCGGGAGCTACCCACTGAGGACATGTGGACACCCACACCACAGGAAGGAAAAGGAGGAGGGCTCTGTGTGTTGGTTTCCCAAAGGCTGTGGGCTCGGGGGCCAGGCTGTCCTTCCAGAGCGTCCTGTGGTCTCAGTCCAGGAAGATGGCAGGCGCAGTGAGCCTGGCTTGCTGGTGGACATCTCTCTCTACCACACCCCAGAGCTGTCTGTCTTCTGAGCATCACCATCTTTTTTTGTTAATCTCCCTTCCTTCCTGAATTCCATCTGAGTCCACTGCTGCCCCCACCTCTGCCTTCCATGAGACTTTTTTACATCAGAAAAGCAAAGCTTAGTTCCTTAAGCTGCCTCTCTAGTCCCAGTCTGGTGCAACAGGCCCGGAAGATCCCTGGTGGGTCACTGGTATTCAGTCCACGTTGGAAGGCCAAAGAACTGGATTTGGACGTCCACAGTACCCGGTGGTGGCAGCAGTGATGGACATACTTGCTCTAAAAGAATAAATGAGGACAGGAAGCCAGAGGCATACATGGCTTTTTTCTTGCACCTCCGTCTAACTGGCCACCCACTGGGAGGTTCTCATGGACAGAGTGGGTTTCCTTACTTCAGTCAATCGTCTCTGGAAATGCCCTCACAGACCTGCCTAGAGGTTTGTCTCCTAGATGACTCTAATCACCGCCAAGTTGACTCATCAGTGCTCAGGAAAAAAAACAAAAAAACAAAACAAGACAAAAAAAAAAAAAAAAAAAAAAAAAAAAAAAAAACCCTAAGTTATTTTGAAGGGCTCCTTTACACTCTGTGGTTACAGTTCCTTTGCTTTTCCAAGTCCTACATGGCTTCTTGCAACCATGCTCTCTATTTCTAGTGCTTCTGTTCAGACTTTTCTCACATCTTCCTGCAGCCATTGCTGCAGACCAGGAGTCCTCACTGCCAGTCATTAACCCTGCTGCTTCTCATATTAATCAGCTGCTATGAAACAGTCCAAGTACTGACTACATAGATAACTATTCATACCCCTAACTCCCCATTGCATTGTAAGGAACCCCCAATTAGATGAGCTTGTCTTAGTGAAGTATTGTAATTTGTTGCCTACTACTGTATATTAAATATGTGTCTTAGCCAAAAGCAACCTGGGGAAGAAAAGCTTTATTTGGCTGAGACTCCCCTATCACTATCTATCATCTAAAGAATGCAGGGCAGGAACTCAAACATGGTAGGAACCTGGAGGCCGGAACTGATGCAGAGGCCATGGAGGGGTGCTGCTTACTGGCTTACACCTCATGGCTTGCTCAGCCTGCTTTCTTAGAGCACCAGGACCACCAGCCCAGGGAAGGCACCACCCACAGTGGTCTGGTCTCTCCCCCCCATCAATCACTAATTTAGAAAATGCCCTACAGGCTTGCCCAGAGCTCTGTTTCATGGAGGCACTTTCTAGGTTGAGGTTCCCTCTTCTCAGATGACTCTAGCTTGTGTCAGGTTGACATAAAATAAGTACAATATACATAAAAAGAATGTTTACTAGGGCTGGAGAGATGGCTCAGAGGTTAAGAGCACTGACTGCTCTTCTAGAGGTCCTGAGTTCAATTCCCAGCAACCACATGGTGGCTCACAACCATCTGTAATGAGATCTGGTGCCCTCTTCTGGTGTGCAGGCATACATGCAGACAGAACACTATACATAATAAAGAAATCTTAAAAAAATGTTTACTAAATGGATAAATAAATACCCAGGACCAAGCTATGCAGAAGAGGGGATATGAAATATGACATACGAAGGAAATACAGGACACTCACTGTCCTCTGGGAACTTACACTCTTATTGGAGAGACAAGATGAGGATGACAATGTGTTACATACACAGAGACGCAGACTCTAAATGCCAGAGGAACTCAGAAAAGACCGAGATGAGTGCAAGGGGGAACTGGTGGAGACTCCACAGAGGAGAAGTGATCCATTCTCCAAGAGTGAGTGGAATCCGAGAGATCAGCCTCCAAAGGCTGTGGGCTCAGGAGCCAGGCTGTCCTGGAAACAGCACAGTACAAAATGCCAAGGGTGTGTACTGACCTAAGGAGAAAGGAGGTTGGCCTAATGGGAACGGAAGATTATATTGGGGGATCAACCTGGAATTTGAGAGGTGGCCAGATAACAGACAACTTTCCCTAAAAGTCAGAAAAAAAGTGAACTTTCCCCAAATAAAAAAGCAGTAACTCTTTTTGCATATTATAACACATCAAATTAATATATATGAAAAAGAATACAAGAACTTTAACTTATAAAAACTACCACAATACAACAATGATTAGATGTAGAAACAGCTAGAATGTCCCTTATCCAAAATGCTTGGGACTAGAAGTATTTCAAGTTTGAAATTTCTAATTTTTTTTTTTAATCCAAAGAGAAAAGTGATCTTGGAGTATTTTCCCAGACTCCAGTAGTTGAAAATCTCTAAGGCAGAAAGTCTGTGATCTGACATGTTTCCAAGTATGAAATTTCCTGATTCCTGTTGCCCTGTTGTCTTGGATTGCAGATTTGTAGATTAGAGATCTCCACCATGGACTGTTTCCCTTTTTAAGGCATAAGGAAAATTTGCACAGAACCATTAAATAAATAAAGTCACACAGCTACCCACAACCCCCTGGGGCGCTAAGAAATGCAGACACTGGTGATTGAACCAAAGAGAAAGGTGCACACGATTCTGGGATGCGGTGGCCACCGAGGGTTGAATCCAGGGCTTTGGGTTAGACGAGTGCACAACCCCCGAGCTACACCCCTGGCCTTTATTTTTGTTTTTGAGACGGGTCTTGCTAGGTTTCCTAGGCTGAATTTCAATTCCTCACGTAGCCCAGGTTGGCTTGGAACGTACAGCCCTTCTTCTACCTCAGCCTCCCAAATAACTGCGGCTACTTGCCCATGCCACCAGTTAACTACAAACCGTTTGTTTAAAAATCAATGTGTCTGACGTTACGACAAATATAGGACCACGATGGGAGTCTTTCAGTAGGAAAATTAACTGGAGGACGAAGTCAAAGAGGAGCCATTGCTTCCTGAGCGAATGCAGCCTCCCAGGTAACACAACGGTGCAGACAGGATGCAGTGAGGAGGTCGACCATGCTAGACACAGGGAGCGCTAGGAAGGGACAGCATGTAGGATGCTTCAAAGGCAGAGTGACAGCACCAAGTTGAAAGGAAGAACAAAGAAAATGACTGTAGTTTTTGAATGTGGGAAAGTCAAGAAGTGTATCGTAGGAGGAAGACAAATTCATTTTCAAGTACACCGGGTTAAATATGAACTCTATTCCAGGAGAATATAATAGGCCTCGATATGGGAAGATTCAGAAATGAGTCTTTTAAAACTGTCAGCTGGTTGAGTTGTATATAAAGAAAAAAAAACTTGAAAATACTTTAATTACACCTTGTGCCAATTGGATGGTATTTTTCTATATTTTTACTTTCTTTTTACTGCCTCCTAATCTCTGTTAGCAATTCTGATTTACATATGCCTTTCTACAGAAAAGAGATATGCTCATAAAGTAACATGCAAGTTTTTATCCAAGTTTAAACATGCAAGAATTTATCCAAGAGTGATTCCCAAAATGCATTTTGGCTTTTCTGGAACTTTGAGTTGCTTTAGAGTTGACCTACAGTCAAACAAGAAATCCAGTTCTAAGGCCTGTGACATGGCTCAGTGGCTAAAGGTACTTGCCACCAAGCCTGAGGACCTGAGTTTGAGCATGCGTGCGTGTACACACACACACACACACACACACACACACACACACACTAAACAAATAAATATTAACAAAATATAGAGTTCAGTCTTGGGGCATCAGAAGTCATCCCCAGGGCTCAGCTTGGCTGGGTGATATTTCTAAGCCTGGAAGCTGACCTTCTGTACCATTAGAGGATTCTCATGGCCAATCCCCAGGAGTCTGGAAGAGGTGGTCAGGAGTTCTCACACAATGGTGGGTGGGTGCAGTGGCTGTGGGACCGGGGTCTCTACCTGTGATGAGGGCATGAGTAAGTGTGGGACATAGGGTCCTCATGCAGGCCACCTGGGTGGGTGGAATTAGTGGGGAGGGTCTGGGGTCCCAATATGGAGAGGAAGGGCCTGCCAGGAGGTAAAGGATATGTGGTCCTTAGGCAGGCCATGGGATGCAAGGGTGGCATTAGCAGTATGAGTCTGGTGTCCCTTGCCTGGAGAGAAGGGGCCAAAGGGGAAATGGAGGGGGTTCAGGACATGTGCTCCTCAGTAGGGGTTGGGGGAACACAAGGCAAGAGATCCTCAAGCAAGCACAGGGTGGGTGGAGTTGGTAGTTCGAATCTAGGGTCCCTTCCAGGAGAGGGGATCCGAAGGGTGGCGCACAGGGGTGGGTGTGGTTGGTGGTAGGAGGCTAGGGTCCTTACCTGTTGATGGGACACTTGGAGCAGTAAGGTGGAGGACTTGACAGCCGGGCAGGGCTGTAGACAGCACAAGCTCTCCAAGTGAATTTGTCACAGCCCTGCGTCTCTGCTTCTTCCTGGACTATGGCTGCTCAGTGCTGGCTATAATACTTACACTTGCTAGCTCTCTGCTTTGGATTGTCATCGTCACAGACAGGAGCCAGCCCTGCCACCCTGCCTCTCCCGTTCCTTCTCAAGTTGTTCCCCTAAGCAATTCTATTACAGCAACAACAAAATGCATGAGTGTAAGCAATGCTACTGAGCTCTATCCCTGAAAATGGTTAAAACAGTAGATTTTATGAAATGTACTTCTGTATCTACACAAACCCAAACTATGTCAATGGACAAAGGGGTAAAAAAAAGAAACAGAATAGCATAGATTGGGCTTTTAAACCACAGAAATGTATTCCTCAGAGTTCCACAAGCTTGAAATCAGACGAGATCAGGCGCGTTCAGGGTGGTATGGCCGTAGATGTAAAACTAAGATCTAATGATCAGTGCCCATTCCCTGGTTGAGGGATGAGGCTTTTTGTCCTCTTATGGCATAAGCAGCCTCCATATGACTTCTTTTGTAAGGGTACTAATGTCGCTGGAGTCTCAGCCACCTAGACTTAGCCACTCAGCTCCCAAAGATAAGTGGGGTAGCGAAGTCAATGATAAAACAAGAAAAAGAAGTTTAATTTGAAGGTAGCCACCCTGGGAGGACAAGCAGGTGACGGCAGTGGCTTTCTGGTGACATGGGAGGGAAGGGACGAAGGCAAGACTGGAGGGATTTCCCTTGGCTCGTAGAGTCCCACAGTATGGAGGAATGCATCTCTGGAGGCAAGTTTCGTGTGGTGCCAAAGAAATTTCTGCTACTTCAGAGCTAATTTCCATTGGGTTTGCCTGGGGTTTATTGACCTGAAAAAGCCGGTGGTTCTTCAGTGAGAGAGTGGACCACGGGTTTCGGAGATAGGAAAGCTGGGGTCAGGAGGTTTCGCACAAGCTGTGCCTTGTGCTGAACAAGTTTATTGAGAAATACAGCATTGTATAGACTGTTTGCAGAGGGGAAATGGGCCATAGTCAACAGAAAGCTAAACAAACAATGTTGGCCAAGAAAACACAGGATACCTCAGACACAACTGCCTTAGGACTGATAACTCCAGTCTCTTCAGGGGAAAGCCGGGTTCCCAGAAGCTGAAACCTTAATGCCTTTGATGCCCTGACTCCACCCCCAAGCTGGACCCTGCCACGTCTGCCTCACGGGCAAGGACACAGAACTAGCGTTCTCTTTGTCTTTTCGACAGGGCCTCTGAGAAAGCCTTGGAGGGTCCTGGCTCACAATAGTTTATCTCTCAGATATATAACCCTGGAATTTCAGATAAGAGGAAGGAAAGAGCAATTTAGAGGACAGGTCAGAGAGATACAAAATGAACCAGGTTAAGCAATGATGTCTCTTTCAGTTCTTCACCGTCAAATTTCCACTCCATTTCTGTGAGATGGGGCAGATCTTTATCTCCTCTGTTAACTGCTACTTGCTGATGGGGGCGGTGTGAGGAATGGAATTTAGGAACGGAAGACTCTCACAGGCTAAGAAAACTGTTTCTTTTGCCCCTTCTGTGCAGTGTAGTAGAAACATCTCCAGCCAGGTGACTAGCAAGCAAACCAGCACTAACGAGGACGAGAAAAGGGGAATGATACCCCGAGCATCGGATATTCCCACTGAGCCCAGGACCTCAAGAATGCCAGGCAAATGCATTGCCACTGAGCTATATCCCCAGTGAGAGGTAGTCCCATTTATGTAGAACTTTTAAAGCCAATTACTAAAAGAGTTTATCTCCAAGGCATCCGTGACAGCAGCGTCTGCCCGAGTCTTCACAGCTTCAGCTGTTTTCCAAAAAAAAAAAAAAAAAAAAAAAAAAAAGATTAGGAATATAAATACAACATTCTGTTTAACAGCAGCACGTGTACTCCTTTGGGCTGCAGTCAAATGCATAAGGCCATCTGATGATAATAGTGATGATGATGGTGATGATGGTGGTGGTGGTGATTATGGTGATGGTGATGATGGTGTGTATGTGTGTGCGTGCATGAATGTACATGAGTACAGATCCCTATCTATCTGTTCATATCTGGAGGCTAACGGTCAACACGAGTGTCTTCCTCTGTCGCTCTCCACCTTTGAGACAAAGCTGTCACCTATCACTAATTGGATAGACCAGCTAGCCAGCGAGCCCAAGGGATGCTCCTTCCTCCACCTTCTGTTCTGTGACGGCTGGTGCACTGCCCTCAGCTTTCCACATGGGTGCTCAGGGTCTGGACTCAGCCCCTCATGCTTGCCAGCGCCACAGCCATCGGTTTTATGAGACTGAGACAGTTAATGAGAATCCACTTTTCCCCTGGAGAAGTGAGCAGGTGTTAAGCATTGCCAAAGCACGGTTGAAACCAGTTAAACATTATCTAGTGTTAATAATAAATTCATTAAGTTTATATTGTAACTACTCCTGATATTTATTTTTCTGTAAATGAGGAAAGTCACTGGGTATGGGTCAGTTGATTCTTTAATTAGCTATTCTATTACTAGCAGGATTCTCTTTGCCTCGGCTGCTATTAAGAAAAGGAATATCAATTTAATGGTTAGTCAAAATTATCCTCAGCCACATTCTTATCCTCCAAAAATACCCAATGACCAGAAGGACTTTATAATCCAATTACCTACCTGGGTTCATGCCCCAAGTTATGGGTTACTGTATTGCTTGCTTTGAGCCTTGTTGTGTTGTTAATCTATTTTTGGTTTGGGGTTTTCATTAGTTCCTGAGCAGATGAGTGTCTTTGTATCCAGGTCAATGCAACAAGGCATGTGTACATCTCACATGGTGGGAATTAGTCTCCAAGACCCTCAGTCACGGAGAAAGGGGCACCACATTGGGCACGAAGATATAAGAAATGGGTCTAGGGCAGTGGTTCTCAACTTTCCTAATGCTGCACCCCTTTAATACAGCTCCTCACGTTGTGGTGACCCCCAACTATACAATTATTTTTGTTGCTACTTCATAACTGTAATTTTGCTACTGTTATGAATCATAATGTAAATATCTGTTATGCAGGAGATCTGATATATGACCCCTGCAAAAGGGTCATTTGACCCCTAAAGAGGTTGTGACCCACAGGTTAGGAACCGGTGGTCTAGGGGCTCAAGGAAATGACCAAATGATCCTAAGTATTTGTTTTAGTTGACTTTCCGATGCTGTGATAAAACACCATGACCAAAAGCAACTCAGGGAGGCAAGCATCCACTTCCACGTCACGGTCCATGGTGGAAGTGAGGAGAGGCTGTCTAGGAAGGCTTTCTCCTCGTGGCTTGCTCAGCCTGCTTTTTTATACAAACTCAGGACCACCTTCCCAGGGTGGCACCACCCACAATGGGCTGGACCCTCCCACGTCAGTCACCAACAAGAAAATGCCCCACAAGCTTGCCCACAGGTCAACCTTGAGGGAGCATTTTCTCAATGGATGTTCTCTCCTTCTAAATGACTCTAGGTTTGTATCAAGTTGACAAAACAAACAAACAAACAAGCCAACATGGTATTTCAGCAAGGCCAAACGGTTTACTTCTACAGAAGGTTGTCTAGCTGTGCCAAATTAAGCAAGCCGGCCATCAAGCAAGCAGTTTATTCCTGTGCCGGGCTCTCACTGGTTAGAGGTTGGTCTCATCTTTTTACCCAACTGATTAACTTAAATTGGTGCAGTTGATAAGAGAATGCTTCCTTGACTAACAGAATGCAACCTTGAGTATAGAATGCTTTCTTGACTAACAGAATGCAACCTTGAGTATAGAACTGTAGCTAGAGTTTTCCTGCCTTGCCCACAGTCAGGACAAATCTTTGTCTCCCTCCAGTCCCACAGCCGCTCAGACCCAACCAAGTAAACAGAGAGACTTATATTGCTTCAAACTGTATGGCCGTGGCAGGCATCTTACTAACTGTTCTTATAGCTTAAATTAATCCATTTCTACAAATATACACCCTGCCACGTGGCTCGTGGCTTACCAGCATCTTTTCATGCTGCTTGTCAGGGTGGCGACTGGTTGAGTCCTTCTGCCTTCCTGTCCTTTTATTTCTCCTCTCTGTTAGTCCCACCTATACTTCCTGCCTAGCCACGGGCCAATCAGTGTTTTATTTATTGACCAATCAGAGCAACTTGACATACAGACCATCCCCCAGCACAGCCAAGTGCAGACCATCTCAGACACCTGCACTCAGGCTTATGGTCCTAATCATCCTCTATGCGGACCTGCTGGGTAAAGCCATGAGGAACCCGAGAACTGGCTCCCACAGGACATACAGAACATCCCACAGCATAGAATACAAACTTAAGCACATGTACTGAGTTCAGGAAAATGCTGACTCAGCAGAGATTCTTGCCAAATGACATTGTATTAGTTAGGGTTCTCTATAATAACAGAACTTATAGAATGAATCTCTTTATATATATAGAGAAAGGAGATTTATTAGAATGACTTACAGGCTGTGGTCCAGTTAATCCAATGATGACTTCCTATGAACAGAAGGTCCAAGAATCCAGTAGTTGTTCAGTCCATGAGGCTGAATGTCTCAACTGGGCTTCAGTACTCCCCAGAAGCCTGAAGAAGTAGGTTCTAATGCTGGTAAAGGAACAGACTTGCTAGCTGAGAGGAGAGCAGGCAAAGAGCTAAAGCTTCCATCTTCTATGTCCTTATATAGGCTTCTGGCATGACTGAGATCAGAGGTATGTCTTCCGGCCTCAAAGATCAGGATTAGGCGGCGAGAGAGAGGAGGGATTTCAAGAGCAAGAATTGTTGAGACCATGAGTGGAAAAAGCACAGGGACAAATAGCCAAACTAGCGGAAACACATGAACTATGAACCAATAGCTGAGGAGCCCCCAACTGGATCAGGCGCTCTGGATAAGTGAGACAGTCGATTAGCTTGAATTGTTTGGGAGGCCCCCAGGTAGTAGGACCGGGACCTGTCCTTAGTGCATGAGCTGGCTGTTTGGAGCCTGGGGCCTATGCAGGGACACTTTGCTCAGCCTGGATGAAGGGAGGAGGGGACTGGACCTGCCTGAACTGAATCTACCAGGCTGAGCTTAATCCCCAGGGGAGTCCTTGCCTTGGAGGAGGTGGGACTGGGGGGTGGGTTGGGGAGGGTGGGAGGAGGGAGGACAGGGCAATCCGTGGCTGATATGTAAAATTAAATTAAATTATAAATTATAAAATAAAAATAAAAATTTTAAAAAAGATCAGGATTAGAAATGGATTATCCCAGTTCAAATGAAGCGAAAGTCCCTCACAGGTGTGCCTTTGCATTTTTGGGTTTTAGTTAATCCCAGATGTAATCAAGTTGACAACCAAGAATAACTACCACAGCCATTTTCTTTTAAAATGGTGCTTGCCTTACCTTATTTCACCATTTTTTGATAGAAAAGACAATACTATCTCTTTTACATGTCCCACACAGTCTAGCCAGCCTACCTCCAGGTTCCAAGAGAAAGATTCTCTTTCAAGGAAATAAGATGGAGAATGATGGAGCTGTACACACACACACACACACACACACACACACACACACACACACACACACACTAAAAGACAAGCAAACCTCAGCTGATTAATCTAGGTCCTGAAAAGCCCAGTACTTTAGTTTTGTACTAAACGGACTTCAGAGGACCCTGCAACCATTTCCATCTCGACCAGAGGGGAAGCACATCCCGCGATCTAACAGAGGGAGGCTCTGAGTGGTGCTAAGACTGCGATTGGTCCAAACGCAAGCCTTGATGACTCTGGTTGACACTAAGAAGCAAGGTCCAGATTGGTTCAAAACACAAGCCTCAGTGACTGATTGGTACTAAGAGACAAGGCTGTGATTGGTCCAAACAAACAAATGGTCGTATTGACCTGGACATCCCTTCCTGAGCTATAGTTAGCCTGTTTGGGCTATCTCAGTGAGTCAGCTGGGAGATACTCGTGTTACCGAATGAGAGGCTTCTCTCCAGAGGCCATTTCTTGTCTCTTTTTGGTGGTGTGAGCTGAACTGGTGACACGAGAGAGCAGCAACACCAGATGACTTGTGGCAGCAGGGAGGCAGGCTCCTTCCTGGTCATGGCAGACACATTGTATCCAATTGATGCCGGCAAACATCCTGAAGAGTCCCGACTACCCAGAGTGGTCATCTGGCCAGATGCCTGACAGCTGAAGAAACAGATTCCAAGTTTCAGAGCAGTCAGGCCAGGAAGAAGAAGGGCAATGGGAGTAGGGAAATGGAAGAGAAGGCAGAGAATCGAGCCTATTGGAAGGATAAAAAGTTGGAAGGAGCTAGAAAAAAGAAACTGTAGGCATTTGTCACTGGAAGAGCTTCTATCTATCTATCTATCTATCTATTTTTGGTTTTTCGAGGTAGGGTTTTTCCGTGTAGTTTTGCTACCTGTCCTGGATCTCGCTCTGTAGACCAGGCTGGCCTCGAACTCACAGAGATCCACCTGGCTCTGCCTCCCTAGTGCTGGGATTAGAGGCGTGCGCCACCACTGCCCAACTCATAAAGAGCTTCTTACCTGTCCATAATGTCAAACGTCGTGTGTAGTTGGACAGGCCCATAGGGTCGAGGAAATTGGCAGTTGCCAAGGTATGCACACAACGTACTTCCTAATGAGCCAACCTGAAGTCTGCCTGAGAGCCTAGCAACAGGCACTGTCAGAGTTCTTGATCATGCCCGCCAGCGAGGGATGACCACACAATGCCACCAGATTGGGACAAAGACTGGGCACTGGGAGGAGGGTATGTAAAGCCTTCTCCATTACTGAATAAATGAGTCTGCTGTCCACCTTCAACTGACTCCCGGTGTCTGTGCTGTTGATGCCATGCCTTCTTACCCCCCATCCTAACAGGGAGCTGTTAGGATCCAGCAACAGTGGTAGAGCCAAAACAAAACAAAAAACCAACCAACCAAACAAACAAAAACAGCTCAGTCAGCTAGTCATTGACAGGACTCCCTTTTGAGTTTGTGTAGTCTCATGGATCTGGAGAATGGTGATATTTCTGGTCTTATTAAAAGAAGTCACTGTGTTCAAAGCATCTACTTGTAATTCTCAGCCACCTCTTTATTATCTGGCCTTCTATGGTCTGGCTTAAAAATTCAGTTAATACACCTTGCCCACAGTGAGAGACTTGATGAATACAGTTAGCTCTAGGAAGCGCAAAGTTTGGGGGTACCAAGACAGTTCCTTGAGAACTTATCTCCCATTGAAAGGAAGGGTCCTACTCCTTAGAAATCCCACTCTTGGGTTCAATTTTCAAATATTCAGGACGGGAAAGAGTCAATTCCAAATCTCAGAAGACCCAAACATGTTTTACCTACTGCTGACTTACTGACTTGGGTGGCAATGTGGTTTCATTTACAGCGCCTGGATCAACTCACGATAGCCACCTCTTCATGCCTGAGGACAGCCTCCAAGAGTTTATATACCTCCTAAATGTTTTTATGTCTTTATTATTTAGGGATCGGAGCCCTGTCTTTTTTCATATGGCCTCATGGTATAGACCATCAGAAATGATATTTTGAATCAATATAAATGTTAGTTCATTTCTCTTTTGAAGGCTCCAGAGTTTAGGTGAGAACTATCTCTCACCTCTCTCTCTCTCTCTCTCTCTCTCTCTCTCTCTCTCTCTCTCTCTCTCTCTCTCTCTCATTTTATTTATTTATTTATTTTTGGTTTTTCGAGACAGGGTTTCTCTGTGTAGCTTTGCACCTTTCCTAGATCTCGCTCTGTAGACCAGGCTAGCCTCAAACTCACAAAGATCCGCCTGCCTCTGCCTCTTGAGTGCTGGGATTAAAGGTGTGCGCCACCACCACCTGGCTGATTCAGTCTCTTGAGCAAATATATCTAGTATCTATGCAGAAGATTGGATCCAATGACCTCTGCACAGTCACTATTGCATAGCCAATATTGTGTCTTCTGAGGTCTAGAAAGTCATTTCTGGATGGTCTGTCAGATCTGATTTAGGGGGGTGGGGGATCGGCATCAGGTACTTGTACATAATTCTGGTGTGGGACCAGAGACTTTGGCGCTTGCAGGCAGGCGTCAGAGTGGTGGGGATTTAAATCTAATGTTGTTTAAAGAGTTACATTGGGGTTGCCAAATTGTATGGTGTGATGTCTACCTAGCCTCCTAGCAGTGAGCCAGTATCTGCCCTTTTGTTCCATCAGGATTCAAGACGTACTATTGTACAAATATGGTGATTCGTTGCTCAAATACAATACCTTCAGCTCCTTTTAGCAACTCATAACTGGCTGCCAATGCCAAGACATTCATCCGGGAGGGCCATTGACTGTTTGTGTGATCTAATTATATTGAATCATAAACTCTGGGTGAGATGATCTCTCCTAGTCACTGCCAGGAACTCCAGCAGTTCCCTCTTGTTAATGCAGACACCATCTAAATGGGTTTTACAGGGCAAGAGTGGACATTAATTGATCTTTGAGAGCTTTAAAAGCGGTTTGATGTTCTGTGATCCAGATTGGGCACTCCAGATCTGTTCCTAATTAGAGCCTTTGTTTCAAGCCTGTAATTATGTACCCGTATTCACATCAGTCCTAACTAGCTACTGGAGGGTCTTAGGCTCTTGGATGCTGGCATTGCCTGTTTTCAGTGAGCTTCTAGGCTCGCCTTGCTGTGACTGAAGCCCCAGGTAAGCTGCTCATCCCTTACAAATGCGTGCTTGAGGGGATTTAATATTTTAGATCTATATTCAGTGAGGGGTTTAAAGGTTGGGATGGTATTTCCCAGGGAAAATTCTTAAGTCAAACTGGTAATTAGCAAGTTGCGGTGGGTCAGAGTCACAGATGGTAAAAGAATTCGCCCAAGTTCAATAGAGTAAAGTAAGTTTACCGAGTACATAGCAATAAGGGCAATGACAGAAAAGTGGCCCGCGTGTAGATAGTGGGCTGTGGTGGGTTTAATTTAAGAGCAATCATCTTTTCGGTGTGAATCTCCCTTTCCCCATGTAATTCCCACCATGCAAATGAAGGCAGGCCCGATCGGCCAATGTGTGACTCTGGTGAGGGATGGATTTCCAGGGCTACAGCTCTGTGGTACTAGCTTACAGTTAATTTAATTGTCCATGCTCAGTCATGTGACCCTCTCCTCATGCTTTGTACACAAAGGAACCAGTATTTTCTTTCGTGGTGTCATTGGGAGCGCTCCCTGGACCAGGCTGTACTGTGGAAAGTCCTTAATAGGCACCCCTTTCTTTTTTTGTCTCTCCATCATGGTTTTCTTTCTACACAAGTGATCTGCATGTTCTAGTAGAGTTTCCTGTTTTAATTGTAACATTTAAAGATCATTAGCCAGTATGTCTCAAAAAAAAAAAAAAAATGGTGGGCAAGTTTCTAAATACCCGGAGAAGAATTTTCCAGAAGTATCGGAAGGTGGGTTTTTTAAATTTTACCTTGAGGAGTGAAAGGTCTGTTCATTTGAACTAATTGTTGGAGGGGGCGCAGCGCAGTGTCAAGAGCACTGGCTGCTCTTTCAGAGGACCTGAGTTCTATTTCCCCAGCATCTGTAAGGCGGCTCACCACCACCTGTGACTCCAGTCCCAGGGGATCCAATGTCCTCTCTGGCCTCTGCAGATACTGCACACAAGTAATGCACAGAGACACACAAGCAAGCAAAACACCCGTACACACATCAAAACAAAGGGAAAAATTGAGAGTAATTTAGGTTCATGTTTAAGTGGCGTGGCAAAGAGGGCACCTTTTTCATCAAGCACAGTGCAAACTATTTGAATTTTGGAGGCAAGCCTTTTTAAAACCTTTTATTTTATTTTATTTTATTTTTTTATGGGAGCAGGGGGCCACCTATACCACTGCCTGCCTGTGGAGGGTCAGAACATAACTTTGTGGAGTGAGTTCTCTCCTTCCACCTTTATGTAGGTTCTGGGGATCGAACACAGGTCATCTGGTTTGTCAGCAAGCACCCTTCCCTACTGAGCCATCTCAGCAACCCCAGACAAGGCATTTACTAGGAAGTAAAGGTTAGGCACAGTAGGGCGAATATCTTCGGCAATTTTGTTAAGTTGAGGTCTAGAATAAGCCAAGTATTCTTCAGATACAGTTTTTCTTGTGTGCTTGGTATTTTAAGTAATATTTTTATTAATTCATTGAGATTTTTTTTCTCTAGACAGGGTTTCTCTGTGTACCCCCTGGCTGTCCTAGAACTCGCTCTGTAGACCATGCATGACAGCAACATTTTAAGTTTTAATTACTATGCTTTAGAGATCCATGAAACAAAAATGTCTCTGATTTGCAAGCCCATTGCCCAAGGACAGATAGTTCCTGAAATGCTGGAGGCTACTATTTATGGGAGATAACTCACCTAAACAAGTTTGTTTGACCCATCTGTACCAAATGTGCTTGATCACATGTGGGCAGGTATGTAGGCAGGAAATATGTCAGGACATTTGCCTATCCTGACTGGACCTGATGGGAAATGCAATAAATTGTGGGTTTTCCTTCTTAAACCCTTGCCCTACTTGATTCTGAGCCATTTTCTGGGAACCTGGGTATGGACCTGGCCAGAACCCATCTACCTGGCCAATATTTAATTAAAACTCGCTTCAAATTTGCCTTTAAATTGTGGTAATGGTCTTATTCTCGATCAGTGGGATTAACACAGGCTGGCCTCAAACTCAGAGACCCACCTCCCTCTGTCTCCCGAGTGCTGAGATTAAAGGCGTGCACCGCCACTGCCCAGCTAATTCATTGAGAATTTTACACAATATATTTTAATCATATTCACACCCTCCCTAACTCCTCCCAGGCCCACAACCCCTACCATGAAACTTCTTTTATTATTGAAAAAAAGTTAATACAATATATTTTATTGTGATTTTCCCTTCCCCAAATTCCTCCAGATGCTCTCCACCTCCCTACTCACTCAACTTTATGTATTAAAAAACCCAAAAAAACCAAAAACAACAAAACAAGACACACAAAAAACCCACAAAAAAAAAAAACTAAGCAAAAAAGCAAAAGACCGATAAGACCAAATTAAAAGAAAAAAAAAAAAAGCCCAAACAAAGCAAAGTGAAACAGTAAGTCCACAAACATACCACTGAGCTCATCCTGTATTGGCCAATGCTCCCTCACTGGCACAGGAAATGACTTTCCGAACAGAACATTGATAGGGCAGGCTCTAAGACCGACAATTAATAATCGGGACCTCATAAATCGGGGAAGCTTCCGTAATGCAATGGGAGAAGATCTTTACCAGTTCTACATCTGAGAAAGGGTTAGTATCTAAAATATGTAAACAACTAAACAAACAAACAAAACCCCTGAGCAGCAAGAAAACAAAGAACCCAACTGGAAAATGGGGCGCAGAGGTAAGCGGAGGGTTCTCAAAGGATGAAACGTTCATGTGAGAAACAAATCATAGAGAGGATGATCAGGACCACGGGCCTGAGTGCAGGTGTCTGAGATGGTCTGCACTTGGCTGTGCTGGGAGGAGGTCTTTTGTTCCACCCCTTGGCGTCTCTATAAAAACCCTGGACCAGAGACAGTCGGGGTCCGTTGGAATAGGTTCCAGGCCCTCTCGAGGCTATCCTTTATTTTCTATCTGTTTATCTCTGCAACATTCTTCGCTATAAATCCTTCTATCTAATATTTCCTGCTGATCGCACTCAAGAAAACTCTGGGAAGCTGTGGGGGTGGTGGGTAAATGCCCCACAGAATGGTGCCATGAACAGGGACAAAAGACAAAAGAAAAAGGGACTAAAGAAAAAAAGGGGGAACAAAAAAAGGGGGGACTAAAGACAAATGAACAGGGACTAAAGACAAAGTAATAGGGACTAAAGATAAAGGAAAATAATAGTTTTATTACAGAGTTTTTGGTAAAAGTGCTGTCAGCCCTGCCAGTGGAAAGGCATGCCAGTGTTATGGAAAAAATATATTTTTTATATATATTTTTGGAAGGCAGGGGTTTTATCCTGGAGAGAAAAGGAAAGCGGACTGGAAGGATGTCCGATGCTGCAGCGAAATTCTCTTCTGTCAAAATTTTCTATCTTCTATCCCTTTCTCAATTTCTATCTGTGAAAAATATAAGGTATAGGGTAGTAATATAGTGTAGGAAAAACTTAGAAGTGTAAGATTGTGTAGGAATAAGTAAGGCATCTAGACAGAAAAACTCTTCAGTTTTTTCACTTTGGGAGCTATAAACGCAAACTGGGGAAAAATCTTTCGTTGGGCTTTACGGGTAGTAAAAAAAAAAAGCTCTTCTTTGAGCTTACGGGGAAGAAAAAGTTTCCTATGGAAGCTTTTGACCTGGGGACAGCTGAAATGCTAAGTCCAAGCAGCAGGGGAAAATGTTTTCTCCCTGAAGC
This sequence comes from Peromyscus leucopus, assembly GCF_004664715.2. NCBI lineage: Eukaryota > Metazoa > Chordata > Mammalia > Rodentia > Cricetidae > Peromyscus > Peromyscus leucopus. The sequence continues at coordinate 20,501,807 of NC_051084.1, forward strand.
AAAAATAGGGGTGTAAGAAGTCAAAGTTTAAAGTTGGGAAGTTTTGGGAAAAGTTGGTCTTTCTCCTGGGGAAAAAGAAAAATCTTTCTCTTAAACTATAAAGCTTTTCTTGGAAAATTTGGGGGAAAAAATCTCTCTAAAAAGCCTTAATCTTTCTCAAAGCTCTCAAACTTAAAAACTAAAGCCTTTCAGAACTCTCTCAGAAGGACAAAAATTAGAATCACCTGAAGATATTAATATGGGGACCACCTGTGATTAGCTCTAAGAGAAAACAACAAACCTCTTAAGACAGCAAAACCTATAAGTTCTCTTTTAAGCTTTAACAATCCTCCCTGCAATGCAGGAGGCAGGGACAGTTTCCTAAAAACCTCTTCTAAGCTCTGTCTCTTCAAGCTAGTAAAAGACAGCGGGTCAGAGTACCCTGAGGGAAACACTTGGGAGAGTGTGGGTGAAGAGCTACAGAGAGCCCAAAAGGGCTGGAAACTTTGCCTAAGAAAAGCAAAAAAGCCAAGCTTTTCAGTTACAGCGGAGCTGAGGTAGCAAAGGTTTTGAGTGAGCATTTCAGAATGAAAAGATGCTCCTAATCGTCCAATGCAAAGATTCCCTGAAACTGTTAGCATTGTATCCTTGATTCTGAGCAAAAACCCAGAGGTGACTGGCCAGGGTTTCTGAGTTGGAGTGCATTTCGGGGATACTAGGGTTCCTGCAGTTGTAAACTTTCTGGAGCACAGAGCTGAGGCAGGAAGGTGCAGGACCCGGGGGAAGATTGCTAATGAACAAACAAAGCTAAAGCCGGTGGGAACGGCACAGTTGTCCACTTTCCTACAAGTCCCGGGTTTATAGGTCCACAGCTACAAAAAGAAATCTGAGAAAAAGCTTTCCTATCAGAGTAAGGACCTTTCTGGGAAAACAGTAAAGCTGAACTGTGTCTGAAGCAGTTGTGCTGCCGAGTCAGAACACTGTCTGGGGAAAGAGCCCAGCCAGGGCAAGACCGGACTATCCAGGAGTAAAGCTTTCTTTTCTGTCAGAGAAAGCACCTCTTTGAGAAAAGCTTTGTTTCAACTGACTCCCTGAGATGAGGGAGTGTAGCCCTAAGGGGTGATTGCCTCTGGCATAAGCTCTGTCCTTGAGCACCCAGACAAGCAAAGACAACCCACTGGGGGACTGGGCCAGGTGAAGGCCTGATGAGGCAAAAAAAAAAAAAAACAAAAAAAAAAAAAACCTGTCCTAATGGGAGTTTAGAAATGGCAAAAACCTCCCTTGTTAGATTTTCAGTCTGTACGCAAACCACACAGACCCCGAAAAAACAGACAAAAAGCCCCTACCTTCAGTAGCAGGAAAAGCCGCCGCTCTAGTGTCAGAAACCGTTTCTGGGGTAGAGGGGATAAACTGAGACCAAACTGGGAACTGTCAGGGAGAAAGACTCTGAAGAAACAGGGGACAGATTCCTCCCCAGAAAATGCATGACCTGAAAAAGCTGCTAGAGTTTGAGGCAGATTCAGGGGGAGAAAAAAAAAGCCCCTACCTCCAAAGGCAGCTAGCAGAGGTACAGAGCCGCAGACAGATAGCTGAAGCTCTGCACCTGGCGGGGAAGGAACAAGCAAAATGAGAGAGATCAGTGGGAGAAAATCTCTCTGAAAGAGCTATGGAAAAGCTGTTGCAAATGATCTTGTTTTTCACTGACTGACTAAGGCGAGCACAAGCAAAGTTGCTATCAGAAATGCCAGCCTCAATGCCGGCTAACGAGGCAGGTGTGGTTCTGATTTGGGGGCCAGTGTCTGATGAAGGAGAAACACTTGTTGAAGCCAGCTGAGGAGAGAATAGAAATCTCCCAATGTGCCATAGCTGAAAATGTAAAATGCTTGTTCAAATCTCCCATTGCAAAAGCAAAAAACTTTGTTCAAACCTCCCGGGCAAGAATTTGTAAGCAAGTCTGGTAAAAGAGAACCAGTTGACTCTCAGACCCAAAAAGAACTATGGGAAATGATATAAGGGACTGATATGGGACTGATATTTTTATGGACTGATATAAGGGAAATGCATTCTGGGAAAGGTAGTTTTTCCGCTAAAGATGGCGACATTGCCCTGAAACACTTTTGTCAGCTCAAAAATACGTTCATGGTAAACTTAAAATACAGCCTTTAAAAAGAATAAGGAGGAAAATCATCTAAGAGTTTAAGTGTCAGTTCCAATGAAAAATTGAAAGGATACGGAACTAGGTGCTTCGCGGTTTGGGGTTCCATTGGTAAAATGCCTTATTTACCCTAATAGCTGTGCAAAGTTTTTACGGTAGTTGGATGACAAAAAGCTACCTTTAAGAGCAAACAAGCCACTTTAAAATCCTTAAAACAAGGGAAAGCAGTTTATACACTGAATGTTGTCTTAGATATGAAGAAACTTATGTTGAAATTAAAAAAGTTCTTTGTCTTTTGAACAAACTGCCTGCAATGAGTAATTCCTTTGCAAATCTAATAAGGAGACAAGGAAACAGACATTCAAAAAAGAAATGACTGCTTTATAGATGGGAAACAAATTTCAGAAAATCTAGCTGTCTTACAAAAGAGTTGCTTCACCTGAAAGTTCCTTATAAGAAATCAATGTTAAATATCACAGCTGCTAATAACATCAGGAGTTAAAGCTAATGAAGTGAAAATTCTAAATCCTGAAACTCAAGTGTAATGAAAAGATCCCTGCTCGGGATTATGGAAGGGTCCTGATCCTATGTTAATATGGGGTCGAGGACATGTTTGTGTTTTTTCACAAGAGGAGAATGAAGCTCGGTGGTTACCGGAGCGTCTGGTAAGGAGCATGGAACTAAGAAAGGTCAGCTCCAATGAGGTTCCTATAAAGGAACCAGAATGAAAGTGGCTCGATTAATATTTCTGAGGTTTTGTCACTGGTTAATGCAAACAGTGAGGAAATAAGAATTCGGAGCTTTGCCGCTTTTGGCTTTACTAGCTGCTTTAGAAAAATACTTTATATCGCCTAATAGCTGTGCAGTATATGACGAAGAACTTTACAGCAGCTAAATACGGTAATTTCACCCTCAGCATGAAGTTTTTCAGTAGAGCAAACCAAAAGTACTGCTGTGATAGAAACATTTGTTTGAATTGAAGTTCTTAGGGGAGCTATTATGAATTTGAGTGAAGGGACAGCCTCTAGTTAAAAACCGTTTCCCGCTGACAGTACATCTCTGCCGGTTCGGAAAGGCCAAGAAAACTCGGCAACTTTGGGGTATGGCTTTGTCCTGAGAGAGTTACAATCCCCTAGCAACAAGTATCACAACTCTATAATGACAACACTCACTAAATCCCAGTGCTTTATAACAAAGCTGACTATGAACTCTAAACTTTAGAAATGATGTACGTACTTCCTGTCTAGTTAAGAGAATCTTTATAATAGAGATAGTGATAATAATTAAGAGTAAGAAGTAGAAAGATGAAAATATGTGAGTTTGTAGAAATTCTGTCTTGATATATCTGTGTTAAGTAATCTTTAGGTGTTTGCTAAGTTAGATATATGCTAATGGTAGCCTATATAAGTTTGTGAAATAGATCTATAGAGTTCCTTTAAGAATATAAGCTTGTAAGAAGTATCTAAGGTAGTCTTAAGACATGTAGTAATAAGCTTGTAAGATGCTAGTTGTAAATGTAAGTTTAAATAAGAAATAAGATGGAATGAATATAAGTATGTAAGAATTAATAAGAAATATATTTGCTAAAGTAGTTCTATAGTTTCCTTAAAGTATAAATAAGTAGATGTTAATATGTTGTATGTGAGTTTGTAAAAATGCTTTGCAAGGCAAAAAAATGTTATATATGAGTTTGTAAAGTGTAAATGTTAAGTATGAGTCTATTCTTAATGTATATGGTGAAAGAACCTGAGACACAAAAGGTAGTGTCCTAGTAGACTGCAAAGTAGGCAGTCTGAATGATTTCAAAAGCTCCAGAAGCCACTAAGAAGCTACAACAAGGCATCCATCCGCAGCTGAGATCCGTGGGAAATCAACGCAACACAGAAAAATGTGAGCTACCATAAAAAACAGTGCTGTTTACACTACTACTGTACCTAAAAAGGTCTCTGGCTTCAGAATAAAAGTTCAGAGAAGCTTGTTTGAACAAAAGTTGTTAACTGCAAAAAGTTTTGGTTGAAAAAGTCTCTTCATATTTGGAAGTGAAAGCCTGATACCAGAATTTATTTCTTGTTTGAATTTTTTGAACTTAAAATGAGATAAAATTACAAAAAGATTTTGGTTATGGATTTCTCATATTTGGAAGGCTAGTACCAGAATTTATCATTTAAATTTTAAGACTTAAGAAATGAAATAAACAATAGAGATTTCATTGCAACGGGACAATTTTGAGTAATGACCTAGGAACGGTTTTCTGGAATTGCGTTAAATGAAGAAATTTATTTCTACCTAGAATCAAGATGCCGTTTTGTGTATGCATATATGCTTTATTAACTGGTGATTCATGAATTGTTTTGTGGAAATGTTTATGTAAAAATGGAATTACTTATGGAACTGGTTTTGTGTTACAAATGGAACTGTTTAAACAGAAAAGTTTGTGTTTTCTAACTAGGCTTGAGATTTTGCTTAAAATTATAAAGAAAAGGGAAAGTTAATATTCCTTAGTCTATTTAATTTAAATTGTTGTTTGAGTGGATTAATGTCATGTTTTGTAAGTAAGAAATGCAAATGGGGTATACTAAGAGACTACTTTTAAAGTGTGTAAAGAGTTTTATTAAGAAACTGCTTTTGGATGTTTTGCTAAAAGTTTTCAAAGTGTTAATAGTTAGATTGAAAATATTGCTTTTCAATATGCATTTGTAGGAATTGTATAAGTTTGGGTTCCTCTAACTAGGTTTGAGTTTTTGTTTAAAAATTATAAAGAAAAGGAGGAGCTATGAGATTGAATTATGTTTGCAGAAACCTATTGATATTAATGCACCCTGGTTTTGTGGAAGTTAAGGAAATGTTTAAGTTTAATGTGAATACATCGAAGTTTTTCCTATGTTCTGTTAACAAGAAAATTCAAATGATTGAGTTAAAGTTGTAAGACAGAGAAAATTGTTAACTATATATAGCACCATATATGCTAATTCAAATGGTTCTGTTAAGAGTTTGCTTTGAGCCGGGCGGTGGTGGCGCACGCCTTTAATCCCAGCACTCGGGAGGCAGAGGCAGGAGGATCTCTGTGAGTTCGAGGCCAGCCTGGTCTACCAAGTGAGTTCCAGGAAAGGCGCAAAGCTACACAAAGAAACCCTGTCTCAAAAAAAAAAAAAAAGAGTTTGCTTTGAGTTGTAAGATTGAGAGAATTGTGACTATGTATAGCAATATTTATGTTAACCTGTTAATGGTAATGATGAAGCTAAGGGATTCTTTAAGTTTGTAGTCGCCTTAAGAGTTTTTGGTTTAGAAAGGGCTTGAGGTAGCTAAGACTGCTGTAGTCACCTTGGACCTAATTCAAAAGAGAAATGCCATCTATATCATCCTCTACTCCCATACTGGGAGGTGTAACAGCTATGGAGATTGCTGTAAGCCATTAATAGTTATTTTTTATATATTAAAGAGGGGGACCTGTGGGAGCCCGTTCTCGGGTTCCTCGTGGCTTTACCCAGCAGGTCCGAATAGAGGATGATCAGGACCATGGGCCTGAGTGCAGGTGTCTGAGATGGTCTGCACTTGGCTGTGCTGGGGGAGGAGGTCTTTTGCTCCACCCCTTGGCGTCTCTATAAAAACCCTGGGCCAGAGACAGTCGAGGCCCATTGGAATAGGTTCCAGGCCCTCTCGAGGCTATCCTTTATTTTCTATCTGTTTATCTCCGCAACATTCTCCGCTATAAATCCTTCTATCTAATATTTCCTGCTGATCGCACTCAAGAAAACTCTGGGAAGCTGTGGGGGTGGTGGGTAAATGCCCCACAGGAATTGAACTCAGGACCTCTGGAAGAACAACCAGTGTTCTTAACCTCTGAGCCATCTCTCCAGCCCTGTTATGATTTTTTTTTTTTTTTTTGCATCTATGTTCATAATATTGGTCCTCTCGAAAGCAGTGCTGACTGGAGGTGTGACAAAATGGTGTTCTGTTAGATTACCTTTCCCCCACCCCAACTAAGATGCTGAGCGTCTCCAACTGCTTGTTTGCTTGCTTGCTTTATTTGTTTGTTTATTCATCTACCTATTACTTTTTATGTTGCCATGCCTGTGATGCATTAAGACTCGAGTCTGTTGTCAGCCTAACAATCAATCGAAGAAGAAAAATTTTGACTTCATACTGTTTTCCCAACAGGGACAATGATGCAGTTAGTCATTGTCACAGATTAGTCTCAAGTCTCTGATCTCACCTGTGGGTGCCCTAGGTGCCAGTCAGTAGGGATAAGGTTAATGGACACGAATTCTAGAGGTGTTGTGGTCACAGATCTTGGTTGATTGAGTCAGCCTGGGCTAAATAACAAGAGATCTTGTCTCAAATAAAAACAGAAAAGGATATGAGTGCCTCCTCGAAAGATTATATATAACTTGGGTTTTAAAGTTCAGGGAAGGCTGATACCAGCAAAAAGTTCATCTGTTAATTTAACTGCCCAGAGTTGAATCAGAAATGGGAACAGAAAAAATACAAATATTTGACATAGCTCTAACATCTTTTGCTCTTCTGAGGGTGAGTTCTCCAATTTGAATCACAAGCTTGGCATGGTGGCACGTGCCTTTAATCCCAGGACTTGGAAGGCAGAGGCAGGCAGATCTCTGTGAGTTCAAGGATGGTTTGGTCTACATAGCCAGTGAGACCCTGTCTCAAAACAAAACAAAACAAAAAAACAAAACAACAAAAAAACCATTTTGAATCATCACCTTTTTTAGATCAAATGCTATAACACACCCATTTTTCTTTATAAGAACATTTACTGTGTTTATGTATGTGTGTATATATTGTATTTTAAGTTTTAATTGACACAATAGAATAGTGCATATATGTGGGGCACCAGGTGATACTTTGGTGCATGTGTGTATTACATAATGTTCAACTCAGGGCGAAGATATTTCTGTTTTTATTCACCACTTCTTGGTAATAAAAATATTGGAGTTAAGTACAAAGAGTAAAAGGAAGGGGTCTCTTACTGAAGAAGGGTTAGAACCCAGGCAAGGACAGGGCTCTGGGGAGCAGGAGAAGAGACAAGAGGTGGGGATCTCACTGTGGACCGAAGAGGAGGTGCCTCCGAGTGAGACAAGGACACACAGGGAGTTGAGGAGCCATACCCTCGGCCCACTTGAGAGTCTCGCCCAGGCAAACAGATGCGCGTGCTCCTCTGGGTCTGTGTATTTCTACAGCTGCGACTCAAGAGCTGCTTATCTTCCCTCCAAGAGATTCTTTGGACTGAACCCAATGGGAGTCCAGGCTTTGGGAGAGTCTCATCGGAGCAGATGGGCCAGGGCAGCCAGTAATCTTGTTGCCTTTGGCTGAGAGCACCATCCTGGAAGTGGACGTTTTGTGAGTAAGCCCCAGCAGGCTCGGCCATAGGCCTGAGTCAGGCAGTCTGTTTCTAGAAGTTTCCCCCTCTTCTCTCCTTCCTGTGCTTGTGAGAGCTTAGTGCTTTGGAGTTCCTTGGAGTCTTCACGAGTGCATGGCGTGCAGGCTCAGGGGCCTGGGTTCTGGTTGCTCTGCAGTTGCTGATTTCCCCAGGCTCTTGCTCCCTTGTGGCCAAACTGTTCTTCCCTGGGCCACAGTGTTGTCCACTATAAGGTTGTTTATAATAAATTACATAATCCCTCTGGATTCTTTCAACAGTCTCTGGTGTGTGTGTGCTATTATTGTCCGACTTCACAGATGAGAAGGGAGGATTTAGATTTTTCAAACCCTAACTGTCCCCTTAGACCTTGACCTTATCTGGCATGGTGAGGTACATCTGTAATCCCTGCTAACAGAGGACCACATGAGCCCAGAGTTCAACACCAACTTGGAGAACCTAGCAGGACGGTGTTCCAGGTTGTTTTTTTCCTCATCATTTATTTACTTATTGGAGGAGGGAGGGGTGCTTGCTCCACAGGGCTCAGACGGAGGTCCCAGCATAGCTGCTGGACTGGTTCCCATCTTTTATCGTGTAGGTCTCAGAGATCCATCTCCGACGGTCAGGCTTTGTGCTAAGCACTTATCATACGCTTTCTCTGCTTTATTTTGGTCCTAGAACTTGGTGGCCCTTAATAAGCTACATACATTACTTTCCCCTCTGCCCTCTCCCCCACAAAACAAAGGTTCCAGTCGGAAAGGTCTTTGTTGTTGTCTTTGTTGTTTAATCATTGTGTCCCCCAAGGCCTAGAATTATGTATGACTCAAATATTGGTTGAATTAAAACAATGATTGAATGAATTCTCGGTAGGTGTGTAAATTGGTATAGATTCTATGGAAGTCCATTCAACAGTTGTAACACCTGACATAACCTAACTTTGGACCTTGCACCATGTAACTACGAATTCATCCCATCCATGAAAGTTCATGCTTATGCATAAGATCGTAAGTGAGTGGATATTTACTACTTCTGGTAAAAGACTAGAAGCAGTCAGCTTGTTCATAAATACGGGGAACATCAAAGAAGTCCCTAGGTTCTTAAGTGGATTCTAGATAGGGTGAGAAAAAAGATGTAAATGTAAATGTGCTGTTAACATACCATCGAAGAGGCATATTATTAAGTCAGAAAAAAAGAGCAAAGAACAGCGTAGCACTTCTTTCTATTTGCATTAAAATAAAAATATATCATAGATTTTAAGAGGTATTTGCTCTATCCAGACTATTTTCAGAAGACAAGAAAAAATAGTTGTCTTTAGAGGGGGCCAGAAGTTCTCAGTTGGGGTGGGGCTATATTAATATTACAATATGTTTCATGGCAGAGTGGGGTGGCAATACCTTCTATCATAAATCTTGAGCAAAGACAGGAGCAGCATGAATTTGGGGAGGAGGGCTTAGGCTGTATAACCAGATGTCATGTCAAAAAATCAAACCAAACCACATAAAAAACAAACAAATACAAAACAACAAAAGATGTGTTCATGAACCACTTGACTGACGCATCGAAAGTGTAAACGTCAATGCTTTTTAGTATATTACACTAGTTTTTAACATTATGATAGTTTAGATATAACAAATCTATCTATTTTACCCTTTCAAAATGTAAGTTTGAGTGGCATTAATTAAAACCATGATAGCGTGCAAACATGTCTTCAGTAGTCAAAACTTTTTCATACCCTCTGTAAGCAAGTATTATGTGGCATTATGAAGTGTTTTACTTCTAAAAATTATGTACTGACATTAGTTTTTTTTTTGTAAATATTTTTTAGAAGAACATAGCAGGTTTGGAAAATGAGCCTAAGGTCTCACTGCTCCTATTTCATAGCGGTCAACATCAAGTTTATTATAAAACATAAATTCTTACAGAGCATCAACTTTTGGCCATACTTCTGAACATTCAGCGGAATGCCTGGGATCATCTAATGCCCCCATTTTATAAGTTACAAAACCAGCTCTTGGGAGCAAGGTGGATGCCTGAATTCAGGAAGCATATCATTAAACAGGCCTCCCAATCCAAGGGATTCAGAGCCAGTCATCAGGAGAAGTTTTGCTCCCTGACAGAAAGTGGGGCTCACATTGCTCCCTGCAGCCTGGACTTAGTCACCTCTGGTCTGGGCTATCTCCTACAAGTCCCAAGGACCTGCTGGGTCTAGTAGTAGAGAATGGGATTTTTCATCCTGATGTCCTTGCTCATGTTTATCTATCTAAAGCCATGCAGTAAACTTCCAGGGACATTTTCTAAGAAAATCTTTTTGGTTGCCCCTCTAAACCCAAATTTCTATGTATGATCTTATGCATACACATGGACCTTTCATGTATAGGATGAATTCATAGTTACACATTACAGGGTCTAGGGTAGGTCAGGTGTTACCATTGTTGAATGGACCCAGGTTGGGTTCCCAGCACTCATATAGTTCTTAACTTATAAACATGGGTGTTTGGAACACAAAAGTTGCAATCACAGAATGGTATGATTTTTTTTTTTTTTTTTTTTTGAGACAGGGTTTCACTATGTGTCCCTGGCTGTCTAAGTAGACCAGGCGACCTTGAACTCACAGAGATCCACCTGCCTCTGCCTCCAGCATGCTGGGATTAAATGTGTACAGCCTCTTGCCCCACCCAGTATAAAATGTTTTATTGCCATGACAAATTATGAGTCCCTCTGCACACTAGCGTAAGCTCTAGGGGGAGATGCTTGATCCATGTAGTACATCGCCAATGGGCTGGTGGTTGCTTGGTTTAGATGCGCCAGTGGAGGAAGGTTGATGAGAGAAACTGGATTCAGATGTGTTTTTCTCTGCCTCCTAAGATTGATCACAGACTTAGAAATTGATGGAGACTATAACTATTCCTCGTTCACTGAGGACACATAAGTCTCCCCTCATTGTAGCCTGGCATCAACTACATCTTCACCTAATGACTGACTACAGCTCATCTTTTCTTTCTCCCTTCCAGGTCCAGCAAACTGGACGCTGCATGAACACAGCTTCCTGACTCACCATGGTGTCTCTAGCATCAAGCCAGGCTTATGGTGGATTGAAGGATCAGAGGAACGAACACACGGCTTATGTTATACATGAGGAAGTCGAGGTCAAAGAAAGTTGGCTTTTAAGAGAAATAGTTGGGAGAGAAGCCAGGGTGCCCCCCCCCCCCCCCCCCCGCTGGCCCAGGCCGCATTCATCCTGTGTTCCTCTGCTTCTTCTCCGGATTGGTTAAATCAAGGAACCATCTGTGCTTTTTATTCAAAGAAAGTCACTAGATCAATCCCTGGATGGGAATGTGGATACCAAGAGGCAGTGATCGTTGAGGGGTCTATCTAGAGACTGTACCACATCTAGCTGGATGGGTCAGATTTAAATATACACATAGATGACAGATTTGAATGAGATGTTCTTTTGTAATGAGGCAACTGAAGTTTCTTTTTTCCGTGTCTCTAGGGACTGGAGAGACAGCTCCGCAGTGAAGAGCCTTGGCTGTTCTTCCAGGGGACACAAGTTGGATTCCCAGCGCTCACATGTCAGCTTATGATTATCTGTAACCCAAGTTCCAGGGCATCTGATGCCCTCTTCTGGCCTCCACAGGCACTGCATGCACATAGTGAATATAAACAGGCAGGCAGAACACCCACCCACACCCATAAAATAAAAATAAATAAATGGTTTTAAAAATCTTGGAGCCTAGTCCAACCCCTTCATTTTACAATCAAGGAAGTGAGGTCTAGAAAGAAGGACATACCCAAGGTCGCAGAGAGAGACCTGTCAGAGCCCAGCCTGGTACCTCGTCTCCTGCCTCCCAGGCCAGCTCTTTCTTTGTAAAAGCCTAGAAAAAACAAAGCTGCCCTGGCCTCTTGCCAAGGCCCCACAGGAGGTCCCACAGTCAAGAAGCTCTCAGGGTTCCTCTCTATTCTTAGCCTGAACTCTCAGTAACTCTGTTCTTCAGCCCTTCCTTCCTCTCCCCTTTACACTTGGTTTGTGTGATTTGTGTTTTAATAAGTGGGGCTACGTGTAGGAAACGGGCTTCAGCCAGGCCCGCTGCAGAGGCCCAGAAAGAATAACTGTGCGACAAGGGGGCCTGAGAAAATAATTGGCTTCCTTCCCTCTCAAGTGACCCCCAAGTGTCCAGGGGCTGCTCTGTCTGTCGCCGGTCACGACTGCCAACAAGGCTAGACTGCCCACAGGGGGGTGAAATCACCAGAAACAAGTTGCAAGGAGGATGGGCCGCTGGTGTTGGCCACGGAAGCCTCATTTTGATACAGACAAAAGCGAATTCTTCCCAAACTGAACATCTGCTTCCATTTTGCTCCTCAAGTCTTCATCTGCGAGGGAGCCCATGTCTGGCACAATTCTCACCTCTCAAAACCAGCTTCTTTCTCTATTTGTCCAAACACAGGGCCAAAAGGAATTTAAGCTGCCACTGACCTCCGATGACTGAAAGGACAAACAGAAGAGAGGAAGGAAGAGACGGCACCAGTGTGCAAAACGACCAACGCGAGCCGCTCTGTCACATTCAGATGAGGCAAAGGTTGCTCTGGGCAAGAAGTCACGGAGAAGTCATTAACCGTTTGAGCCGGGTCTTGTGGATTGGAGGTTTATTGCTGCGCCACGTGTTACCCTCCATTGGGTGTCACTGTCTATCACCGCACAACAAATTACTTTAATATTTGTAGCCTCAGACAGCAAACATGTATTATCCAGCTGTTTCCATGGTTCAGGATCAGGTACAGGAACTGGCTGCCTCTGGTTGAGAGTGTCTCACGGGGTCGGAGCTGAGCTCTCAGTCTAAAGGTTAACTGTGGTTGAAGGGAATCCAATGTCAAGTTCACCGAAGTGGTGCTTTGTAGGTCTTGGTTCCCCCAAGACAGGACTATATACAGGAGTGCTCTAAAACTTGATCAGGGTGAGGGAAACAGTTGAATGACCAGGATAGAAGCCCTGGGTCTTTGCCTACCTCATCTCAGGGGTACTCCCTACCTCTGTTGCTCTCCAGATATTCCCCAGCTACAGGTGTGAGAATGTTCACCTTCCTGGTGTCGTTGAGAACACATACACACACCCATTGTATTACATGAGCTATCGAACACTTTTATCATAAAATGCATTTTGTGTTGGATTATTTCTCCTATCTGTAGACCAATACAATTGTTCTGAGCTATGACATTCAATAGGATGGGCGTTTTCAATGCATTTCAGCTCTATTCTATTCCCAACTTGCAATGAGTTTATTGTTGTAAATCAAGGAATCATCTGTGCTTTTTATTCAAAGAAAGTCACTAGATCAATCTCTGGATGGAAATGTGGATACCAAGAAGCAGAGGCAGTGATCATTGAGGGGTCTATCTTAGAGACTGTACCACATCTTGCTGGATGGATCAGATTTAAATATACACACAGATGACAGATTTGAATGTGATGTTCTTTTGTAATGAGGCAACTGAAGTTTCTTTTTTTCCATGTGCCATGGCTGTCCTCTGTGTGCTCAACATGGCCACTTTTTTTTTTTTTTTTTTTGGTTTTCCGAGACAGGGTTTCTCAATGTAGCTTTGCGCCTTTCTTGGAACTCACTCTGTAGCCCAGGTTGGCCTCGAACTCACAGAGATCCACCTGCCTCTGCCTCCCAAGTGCTGGGATTAAAGGCGTGTGCCACCACCGCCCGGCGATATGGTCACTTTTGAATGCACATATGTCCCTGTGTCTCTACCTCCTTCTAAGGGCACATGTTGTTAGATCAGGGCTCCGACCTTAGAACCTTACTTTTATTTACCTCTTCAAAGGCACGATCTTGAAATAGCATCACACTGAGGCTCAGCCCTTAAAGATGTGAGTTTTCCGGCAGACACTAACCAGGCCTTGACAGTAGCTTCTAAGTGAGCATCCTGTTCCCTCATTCATTATCCTACAAGGGTGTGATGATTTCCCATTTCTGCAGATGGGGTCATTATTTCTTCTTTTCATTAATGGCATTCTACTTTGATTTCCCTTTTCTTTTTTGTTTATTTTTGAGAATGCAATTTAATTACATCTCTCTGTTTCCTTTCCTTCCTCCAAACCCTCCCATAAACCCCCCTCTCCCTTTCCTCCAAAGTCATGGCCTCTATGTTCATCAGTTGCTATTGTCTGCATGCATGTGTGTGTATATACATAAATATTCCCAAACGTAACCTGTTGAGTCCATATACTGTCACTTGAATGTATGTTTTCAGGACTGTTTGACACTAGACAACCAGTTGGTGTACTCTCTTCCCTGGGGAGGGTCACATCTCCTGCTATGTGTAGGACTAGGGCTAGGGTTATCACACACATACACCCACACACCCATCCACACCCCACCACATACACATGGGGGGGCAAAGAGAGAGGGAGAGAGAGAGAGAGAGAGAACAAAATCCTTCACATCATGACGTGGCAGGACTATTCCATAGCCTTCAAGAGCAGAGACAGGCTTGCCATCTCTCCTCTAGAGAGGGACCAATAGAGCAGGCAGGTTCCCAGGCCCTCCAAGCCTCTGGCCCCTTGACCAAGCCTTGTATGCTCAATCTTGGCATTACCTGCCCTTGGCTTGCTGAGATACATTCCAGCGCCCTGGCCTCCTTTGATTCTAAAAGCACACTTCTTCCTCCTCTACTACTCTATGAAAACTTAGCAACCCTTCCAGGTTCTCACGTTTGATTTTCAAGGTTCTAAGGATCCAACTAGGTCAGCTGTCAATGAGTTATGTGGATGGGCCAATGAATGCATTAATTAGTTAACAAATAGGTTAACAGTCTGTGGCATTTTAAAGCTTGGAAAATACTCTTTTGACATGCAACACCTAACATATTTTAACTGTAACAAAAATTGCACAAGCACCTCTTTCCATACGATGGAAGAGAATCTGGAGCTAGCTTGGGATCACAGCACAGGGCAGCCATGGTGGGACTTGAACCTGCGAACCTGCTGTTGTGCTATTCGTTTTCGTTTCTTGCAGTGCTAGGGATTGACTTTGGGGCCTCTGAGCATGCCAGGCAAGCACTATACCTCTGTACTACTTCCCTAGACCTTGCTTTTTCAACCCAGAGTCTCACTGTATAGTTCAGGTTAGCCTTGAGCTTGCTATGTAGACCGGGGTAGCCTTGGACTCCTGTCTTAGTTTGCTTTTTTGTTGTTGGGATAAACAGCATGGCCAAAACCAAACTGGGGGAGCAAAGGGATTATTTGGCTTACACTTAAGCGTTATAGTCCATCATTAAGGTAAGTCAAGGCAGGAAGTCAAGGTAGGAACTCAGGTAGGAACCTAGAGGCAGGAACTGAAGCAGAGTTCACGGAGGGACGCTGTTTCCTGGCTTGATTCCCATGGCTTGCTCGGCTTGCTTTCTTGTAAGAAAAAACGTTTTCCATTAAAATAGAATTATGTCACTTCCCTCCTCCATTTCCTCTCTCCAGCCATCCTCCCTCAAACCTCTCCTATGACCTCACTCTCTCAAGTTGATAGCCTCTTTTTCTTTGATAATCTGTTATATATGCAGCCTGCCGAGTCTGTTTTTGTTGTTTGTGTGGAACGGTTTCAAGGCTGACCACTCTGCCCTGGCCAACCAATAATGGATCTCATTCCTGGGAGAAGCTAACACTCTTTCCCTAGTAATCAACGGCTGCCTGTAGTTCTTTGTCTAGGACTGAGAGCCTGTGAACTTTCCTCCCTTTCGTGTTAACATGTTCATTGATACTTCTATTGTTTCGGTTTTGTTTATGTAGCCATTGTGGGAGAGGTCGTTTCACAGCAGACTTCCTGGTATTCTGGCTCCCATAATCCTTCCCCGCTTCTTCCACCAGGTTCCTTAAGCCATAGACGCAGGAGCTGTGATATAGTCCCATTGGGGGCTGGGCTCCCATGATCTGTCAATCTCTGCATTGAGTCCGGTTGAGGTTTACTGTGATGGTCTCCATTTGCTGTAAAGAGAAGATTCTTTGATGGGGAGAGGTAACCACACTTACCTATGTGTATAAGGATAAGATTCCCATGGGTCAGAAGCAATGGGTCCTTGACATGGCTGTGCCCATGCCAACAACACGTATTCACTCAGGACTTCACTTGCTCTTTCTACATGCACTCAAGGCATCTTTGGCTCCCCATACCTGCTGCTCCCACACTGGGCAGCACCCAAATGGGGACATCAGCTACAGTCGCCACTCTTCATGACACTTATGGTTTTCATTTTAGATGGGTTTCACAGTTATGCAGCTATATAATTTCAAAAGGACAACGTTCCTACAACGTTCCTTAAAGCAAAGAGCATGGTTGGTGAAATAGTTCAGCAGGTAAAGGTGCTTGCCATTCAACATGCGAAAACCTTAGTCTTGCCCTCCCGACCACGCAAAGGTCGGAGGGAACCAACTTTACATTGTCCTTTTTCCCCTACACACCTACCATGGCATGCAAGTGATCTTAACCACTGAGCCAGGTCTCCATCCCTCTCCACCCTCACTTTTGAGACAGGGTTTCCCACTAAACTTGCCAAGGGGCTGGCTTGTGAACTGGCTAGTTGTGCAAGTCCCTGAAATTCTTCTGTCTCCACCTCCTTGGCCCTGAGATGACAGGTGCATGCAATCCCAACCAGCTTTGTGCATAAGTAATGTTGAGTCCAAACTCAGGTCCTCATGCTTTTGGGGCAAGTACGTTAGCAGCTGAGCCGTCTCCTTAGCCTGTTGTGAGATTCTGACAATAAAATGCCAGCTGCGGTGAAGCGGTGCAGGGACTACGTGGCTTTCCCTCTCTAAGATGTCCTTGTTTTGATGATCTTGTTTCTCCATGCATTTCTGTTTCTAGGGTCTTATCAGCAGTCCTTCCTACCCTCTGATCTTGAGCTCTTTTCAATGTGTTGCTCTTGGGATGTGTTTTAGAGCCTGGGCTCCTACTTTGATGTGGGAGCCCACAGAGGTCTCCTCGTGAGAACTTACTCAGGGTCAGAGAATCTGAGCTTGCTTTACCCAGCAGGGCTGCGTAAGGAGATGATTTGTTCATGGGCGTGGTTACCAGGTGTGTGGAAGGGTCTACGCTTGGCTGTGCAGTGTGCTTTGACCTTGCAAGGGGGAGGTCTTTTGCCTCTACTCTTGGCATATTATAAAAAGCCCTTTTGAATAAACGAAGAGGCTGTTGGGTATTGACCTAGGCCCTCCCGAAGCTATTCTGTGTTTCTGTCTTTCTTCTCATCGTCTAGGTCTCTCTTTGTGATATTTTTTTTATCCCTCTCTCCTCCACCTAAGAACCCTTCAAAAGGTGGGAGCATGTCGGAGCTGGTCTCCCCACAGTCTCTCCCAGTCTGAGGACCTGATGTGTGACTGCCATGCTGGACTCTTCTACCAGCATCACCAGGGGAATTCCTCTGCCTCCTTCCTCTGAGGGAGGTCTGCTTCCTGGACCCTGTGTCTTCTCATGTTGTGTGTTCTCCTCCTCCTCCTGGATGACATGCATACTGTAGGAGCTTCCTAGAAGACATGTGAGACACTGTCCTTCAAAGTCTTGCCTGTCCGAAGGTATCTAAGACTTGGTTACAAGTACAGTTCCAGGTGAGAAGCCACCCTGCCTCGGAATAGCACAGTCCTTATCTCCCAGGGCAGCCCATGGGCTTCGAGCCTTCAGAGCTGCTGTGGAGGAGGCCTAAACCCATCTAACCCCTGACTGTGTGGGGGACCCTGCAGGATTTCTCTGTCTCGGCATTAGGAAACGTCACTGTGAGATGTCTATCATGTTGGCCACTCAGTGTCCCCGTCATACTGAAAACGCATGTCCTTTGGCTCTGGGATGTTTTCTTCAATTGTTTCATTTCCTTTGTCGAGCTTCTAAAATTCCTGTTCTTCTGACATTGCGATGAATTTTGCATCTGTTCCTTCCCAGGTCTGCCCCTGCCCTTTTGTTTGGCTTTCCAGGAAATCTCCTTATTTTGTCCTCCACATAGGTCTTCTGTATGGTCTAGATAATGATCTGTAACAGCCGCACTTTCAGTTTCAAAGGAGCGGGTTTGTTAGGCACATAGGAAACAAAGGAACAAATAGCATAGCACATGGACAGGGGCAGTAGATGGATGGCCAGGTAGCATCAAGTCATCAAGTGTTAGATCTCATAGAAGTCCGTGACAATGGCTAGCCAGGGTGTCTACTACCATAGCCAAGTGGATGCTGGCCACCAGGCTCAGCATAGCCACCAGTTACGCTGGCTGGCATAACCAGCCCCCTGGCCTAAACCTCTTCAGCCCCTGGGCTTCCCTTCTTTTCCCCCAGCTTCTCTGATTCCTATATAACCCAGCCGTTTTGGCTGTGTCCTCCTGGTTCTTGGCCCTTCTCTTGGTTCCCAGTTCCTCTCTTGGCCTCCTCCTCTCCTTTCTTCCTCACTCATTCTCCCCGCTTCTCTCTCCTCTCATGGCCCCGTTCAGTCTGGACTCTTCCAGCCGCCCCTGGTTGTGATCTCCCTCCTCTCTACAACAAAACCATGCACCTCAACCGTACCTAGGAACGGTCATGTCCTCATTTTCATTGACTTGTGACGTTCAACAGATATTACTGGAGCAGCCTGACTCGAAGAGCAAACCAAGACAGCATCGTCAAACCCAGGCTCACAGTGTCCAACAGGACAGCCGCATTAAGCCAATCAGCTAGGGTTCCTCAATTCAGAGTTTTCTCCGTGGCTGAGTTTCTGCCTTCCGGTTCCCACTGCAGACATTTTTACACATGAAATTGACAATAGTGACCTCCAGGAATGGTATACCTTACTTCTAGCTCTTCTAAAGGATGTAATGTTTCCACTACTCTTAGCTGGTTTCATAATGGTCCCATTCATAATGGAGGCCTGCAGGAAGGGACCATTTATTGCTTCCATCATACTGAGGTCCAGAGAGCTCACATCATGAACTATGGGACCTGGCAAAGCCAAGACTAGAAACCAGGTTTCTGACCCCTACGTCAGGCCTCTCCCCAAAATGTGTTTTGTCCTGTGCCCAACGCAGACCTGAAATAGAGGGATTCCCTGAGCCCTGGGTCCAAAATGACCATTTTACAAGAGTCCAGCAATATTTCACAGGCATGTCAAACAGAAACTCCATTTGTAGTTTTCCCCAACGAGCAGGCATGGGGCCTCATGGTGTCTACAAGTCTTTGGTGGCCAGGACACCCTTGAGTCCATGGGCTCTGGTACAGAAAGGGATTCAGGGTCCCTAACTGTCACCTTAGTTAACAGGATCAGAATACAAGCTCCCCAAGGGCCTGTCCTCAGTGTCCTCTCAGGACTTGTTTCTCTTCACCCCCACCCCCCACCAATCCTCTGGCTCTCGCTGCCCCTCCCCTATGCCCGCCCCTCCCCCACACCTCAGCAAGCTGCCTCCTGCACCAGCACCCTGTTCTGCTCATGCTCTCTGTGTCTGCTTCTCACAGCTGGCCCCAGCCTGGCAGCCCCCAGCACTGAGGATGATCCAATTATCCCATTAGCCCAGCATGCCCTTCCTTCCTCTGAGCTTCTAGCTCCCCCATCTCCCTCTCCCTTTCCCAGGGCTTCTCATAGCCTCCCTTACTGTTTCCTTAGCCAGCCCTAAAGCTGGAGTCAATCCCCAGACATAAGGAACACACACATCCACCCATCTGCTTTACTGTGCAAGGAAGGCACGCTCCTCTGAAAGCCAGCGTCCCATGACCAGTTCATGGCAGTAGAGACTAACACCTGGACCTCTTGACATCATGGCTGTGCTTTCCCTTTCTCAGACACACGTGACGGGTCTCGGCATGTGCTCGTTAAGGTGGCCCCTTGGAGGGAGGAGACCCTAACATGAATAAAGTAGCCCAGAGCCGCAGAAGAGGCGAAAACAAGGAGCTGCAGAACTGGGGGAGTGCAGGCAGAAATGAAGCCACAAGAAAAGCCGCTCCCAGGACCTAACAAGGTGGGGGTGGGGGAGTGTGAGCTTCCACATCAGCAGCAACAAGCAACACTCCAAATAAGCCTCAAACCAGGAGGCGGGGGAGAGGTAGACAAAGGACGCGTCCCAATTAGCTCCCTGCCTACTCGTAGCCAGAAAAGGGATGTTCGCGCACCCATTGCTTTTATGCATAGGAAAGGCTGTGCTTATGCCAATCACGGTTCTTGGTCCCTTCGGCCCCAGTCATCATAGTCCTGCTAGACCCCCAGGGGAAATGAGCTTCTTCTGGTCAGGGTGAAAAAAGCTTGGGGGATGGCTCTAGAGTTCACTGGGACTTGAGATGGCAAAAGGGACAGTCTAGACGGAAACAGTTGAGGCTGGGGCTTTCCCTTTAGGGGCTGAGTGGTGTTTTAGCTGTCAGCAACCCTTTGTGCTGGCCTACGGGGAATCTGGTTGGCTGCTTGGCCGAGTGTGCCTTGCATGAGGCAGTTAGGACACCAGGGAGAAACAGCCGTCCAATGGGGAGTGAAACTGCCCCACCCTTCAATATCTTTGCTCTTTCAAAGGACAAATCAATTTCAGGGGGAACGCTCAAAGGACTTCTCCATACGTGACTTTTAACATGCATAATAGCACTTTGTAAAAACAGGACTAGCATCCTTCTGATCTTTGGGTTTCTGGAGTGCGTGTGGCTGATGAGGTGTAGCTCAGTGACAGGGCACTTGTCTCTCTCATCCACGTGACTGCTTTTACCTATGCTGTAGGTCTCTCTCTCTCTCTCTCTCTCTCTCTCTCTCTCTCTCTCTCCCCCCCCTTTTGGTTTATTCAGACTTATTTTAGGGGGTGTAATTCAGCTGGAGGACTGCTTACCTGGAATGTAGGAAGTCCCTGGTTCAATCCCAGCACCATAAAGATTTTTTTTTTTTAACACACCATCCACTTTGGGGGATGCTGTTTTGTTGTTTGTAGCGTATAATTTGGCCAGCCTAACTCCACCACAGACGCCAACAATTAAGTTGCCGGGCAAGAGCTTTACCTCAGCGGCACAGCGTGTTTAACAGAGACAGAAGCGTGGGTCTGATTGCCCAGCAGGAAAACAAAGGAATCCGTGGTCTGGGAGAAGAGCTGCTTGCCAGAGACTCAGAGCCTGTGATGGTAAGGGGGGAAACTGAGGATCAATAGGCTTCATCCAAGATGGTAGAGGCACCTGCAGAGCTAGAGGTGATGGACGCTGGACCAATGCAGTTCTTGTCTGAGAGTCTGCCCAGTGACATTAGCAATGGTCACATAAAGTCTCCATCCCCAGGCTCATTCAACGGAAGTTTGCTGCGCATCTGCAGGTCCCAGGCATGAGCCCAGCTCAGAAGCCTCACCTCTGCAGGGGCTGCCTCCCTGAAGACAGGCCTGACTCTTCTTTCCCGGACAATGACAGGAGTGGATAATCAAATAATGCCTGGCGTCTCAACTCAGCATTTCTGTATTAGGCTGTTTATACGCTTCTTCCAGAAACGACAGGCACACTGGTTATAGACGCTGAAGGGCCATATCAGAAAGTTCACCACATCCACAGGGGCAGACCTAACACGCACTGAGGTCCGATGGCCGCTATTCCTGCAGCACAAAAGGGTTAGGGATGACAGTGCAAACATCATCGGGCAGTTCCACTGACTCTGTCATCCAAGGTGCTACCTAGGGACACCTATCCCCAACATGGGGCTGTTCCTGTCACTTAGCTCCTGGGCAACAAGGCTGCCTTCTCTGATAAGGAACAGGAAGGGTGGGGCTACAAAGTGCCGCCTCCCACCCCTGACACTCTGGTCAACTACAGGTTGAGGTTCAGCACTGTACCCCTGAGCTGCACCTTCTGCACCTGTGGTTGGTGTCTGGGGCACGCCCACACAGCCACAGCACTGACAGCTGCCAGGGGCTTCATGGGACATCTAGTCTCTCTCTCACCACCACGCTGAAACCTACAGCAGGACAGCCACGGGGCTGTGTTATACAAACACGTAGGCAGAGAACTGAGTGACCTGATCGTAAGTCAGGGTCCATCACTGAAGTGGGAACCATGAGGACATGGACGGAAATAAAGCACACACAGACTCAGTAGAAGGGTTTCCTGATGTGATGATGGGGCTGGTTAGGGAAACCTGAGACCCACAGGGAAGGACATCAGGAAGGGCAGGCTGGGACTCTCAGGCACTGGCTGGTGACCTGTCCCACATATAGATGTTTATGGTGGCATCCATCATGCATGGGCAACCACTTCTGTTTTTTTCCACAGGAAAGCGAGTCATTAATGTCTTTAAACCAAGTCAAATGAATAGAATTCCAGAAACCCAGAACCAAAAAGGAAAACTCATTCTTAAGAGTCTGTTCTTTGGGATTGTTCTTGGCATCAAAGTCTGTATCAGTTAGACCCAGCCAGAGGCAGAACTCATAGGGTATATATTAGGAGATGTTATGAGGACGTGAAGGGGGTGATGGTGGGACTGGCTGGGTAAGTCTAGTTATCTCCACGGAGGACTGTCAGGGAGGCAGGAACTGCTGTCTATACACAATGTCTTCCTCCCCACAGAAGGCTCAAGGATGCTCTTTAGCACTGTAAACAGACTGAGTGAGGTCCACCTTGGTTTTATGGCATGATCTCACTCAGTCAACAGGCTATAAACTTTATAATCACATTTGTAAGATATCTTTACACAATGCAGAACTTGGCACATTCTGGGAGTCCTAGCTACTCAGAAGGCTATGATGGGATGATGGTTTGAACCTTAGAGTTCAAGGCCAGCCAGGGAAATACAGTGGGACCATGCCTCCCACGTCAGACCCTTTACATACACTAGGTTTGTGCCTGCCTGAAGAATTAGGATGAGTTGAGTTTACTCAACGATAGCCCATCTATTCACAGTCATGCTGTAGCCTCTGTGACTCTCATCTGCCCTGACCCTCTTCCTACTAGCACACAGTTTTCCAAATTGACCCTCAAGGAAGCTGATGGGGCCTTGAGACTGGATCAGGATGGAGGAGAGGAGAGTGACAACAGGAAGGAGTATTGAAGACCCAGAATCAGAACTCAGCCTGAGGTCTGCCTGGTCCGTGTGGCATCTCATTATAGACACACATGGAAACCAGAGGTGGAAAGCCGGGGAGTCAATCAAAGCTGCTCACTCCCAGGTATACCCCTCTTTCATCCTCCTCTGTGCCAGCTCCTTTCAATGGCCTGGATATGAACTCACAGCTAGGGATTTCTTAGATTGAGGTAGAATTTGCATAACACAAAACAAAACACTTTCAACATATGCAATCCAGTTTCATTTAATAAAATTTCAATGTCGTTGAGTCTTCTTTTGAATCCCAAAACATTCTCAAGTTCCCAGAAGAAAATCACGCATTAATTATTAGCAGTTAACCCCCATACATTTGCCCATTCTACCCTCCTCCTGCCTGGGTATTGAATCCCACCTCCACCCAGTCCCCAAATACATTTTAAAACTTAGCCACTGGGGCTGGTGATGTCTCCAAACTTAACCCGAGCTAGGGCGTGGAACCAGGTCTTCCTTCACAATGTTGGGAGTGTAGTTAGGTTTAACAGCTTCAGCAAGTTCCCGGGCATACATCTCAAGTCGGCCAGTCATCTGAAAACAAAACATACATGCTGTGTGATGGTCTTTCTGTATGCTGTGAATACATATTGCTGTCATTGGTTGATAAATAAAGCTGATTTGGCCTATAGCCAGGCAGAATAAGGCTAGGCAGGAAAGCCAAACAGAGATACAGGGAGAAGGAGGGTAGAGTCGGGTAGATGCAATCCACCCATCCAAGAAATAAGATGTTAGAGAACCAGTAAGCCACAGGCCACATGGCCATGAATAGATTAATACAAATGGGTTAATTTAAATGTAAGAGCTAGCTAGTTGTAAGCCTGAGCTACTGGCCAAACATTCATAATACCGTCCTCTGAGTGATTATTTAGAAGTGGCTATGGAAAAGGGCAGGACAGAGAAGCCTCTTTTTGCATATGGCACCCAACATGGGGTGCCAGATGAAGCACAATCCTAATTAGTCATAACAATATGAACACAGAGTCAGATATTGAGGGTGAAAACTGAAAGATCAGAGAAGCAGAGCAGCCAGCCACTAGAGACTTCTTACCTTTATGAAATCTCAGATTGAATGGGTGGGATCCTGTCTCTACAAATCCTTAGACTGAATGGCCAGCATCCTGTCTCCATTTGCCTCATATTCCTGTCTCCACCTCCCTAGTGCTGAGATTAAAGGCATGAGCCTCCCATGTGCTGGGATCAAAGGCCTGCACCACCACTGTCCAGCTCTGTTTCTCTTTTAGCCTAGATCAATCTTATGTAGCCCAGGGTGGTCTTAAACCCCTGATCTTCCTGCTTCCTTCTCCCAAGTGCTAGGATTAAAGGTGTGTGACATCACTGCCTGGCCTCTGTGGTTAACCAGTGGCTGGCTCTGCCCTCTGATCTCTAGGCAAGCTTTATTTGTCAGAACACAAACAAAATATCACACAACATTATACATGCTTGGAAAGATTTAAAAATCTATTTCTGTCTTGCCACCACCTCTGGCCACTAGGGGGCAGCCATGGTGCAGAAAATACATTCATCATGCTGATTGACAGGGCTATTTCAGACAGTAATGAAGACAAATAATTGCATTATGACCTCAGCATGGATGCCAGTGAAGTTCAAGGATGTGAGATGACTCACACAGTCCTGCCCAGTTGACTGTGACCTCTTGGTTCAGGAGGTGTGGTCAGGAGAGAAGCGTGAACTCACATCCATCACCACTGGGAAGGCTTTTGTTTTGAGAAAGGGTCTAAAGAGAAACCACTCATTGCTCCTGGAGATACTTAGCAAAAGAGCTGGCCACATTCTTGGCTCCAACTTCTGACTAAAATGGAATCCTGCATTAACTTCAACTGCCCAAGAAGAGGACAGGGAGGTCAGGAGACCTTCTCACAGGTAGTATCTTGTCTGTCCAATGAGAATCTGAGTCTCTGGATATGACCAAGGATTCACACTCACATAAAGTCAGGGACAGAGTTCAGAGTCTGCATCTGGGCTCCTCCAGTCACACTTTGCAAAGCCATTCAGTCACACAGAGTGGGACATTCATCTTCTCTGTTTGTAACTGCTGGAGGCGAGTGTAACAAGCCTTGCAGTCAGGAGTCCTTCTAGGGGTCCTGGCCTTGGCCACCACTGTCTCATCCCAGCGTGGCAGGCACCTGCTCTCTCAGACACCATAGGCAGCATTTGAGACTGCTCCTAAGGCTTAAGGACAGAAGATGTTTGCCCCAAAGGAACCGAGTAAGGTGGAGTCAGAGCCAGGCAAAGATCCACGTGACCTGATTGCCACTATTGTCTCCATGCCTAGACTCTGGAGCCTGGTGGCAGGCAGAACCAGACATGCACATTTATCTTGTGACAAGTGCAAATGCCTGGAAAGAAAAAAATGGATTACAGAAGCCAGCCCACTGTATTCTCTAGACAAATGAAATTGAGATTAATTCGTGTGAAGACGCCTAGAATCTAAATCAAATGGAAGGAGAATGCATTGAGATCTCTGGCTCATGCATCTTTCCATCCAGAGATTCCTCCCACAGCCAGCGGAGTCCTGGCCCTCTGCTCAGGAAAGCGCTGCTGCATGGTGAGGAGTTGGTGTCTCCTTCCAACTGCCTGTCAGAGCAAACCAGGCCTCTGAAGTGCCTGCAACTGGATGGGGACCAAAGCAGAGTAGCAGGGCAACCGAAGGGGACTTGGGTACCCACCTTGAAAGTCCAGAAATCATTAATCTGCTGGCAGAGGTTGAGGTTGAGCTCAGTGACCAGCAGCCCATCTTGATTACGTGAGAGGCCAGGGGTCCGGCTGCCGTCAGGAGCTGCCACATAGCTTGAGCCATAAAAGTAGCCAAGGTCATGGTGAGCTTTAAGGAGCAAAGGGAGGCAGCCATGAGCTTGTACACAGTGTGGGCTATGAGGAAGTGCAGGCCCATGGCAGGATACCGGAGAGAAAGTCACCCGTGTACCAGCCGGGTGTCTGCCGAATGCCAGTTTCCCCTGTCATGTCTAGAGGTCTTAGAGAAGGTGACAGAGCTTTGCTTTCACATCTACCCGCTGCCCTGAGGAACTCAAGGCCACCATAGCTGAGTGAGGTGCCCCCTCTAAGGCAGGTTCCAGAACCTCTTTTCCCACATCTTCTCTTTATCCATCATCAGGATGCATCTGGGATGGGAACCTCTACAAGTTTGGAGTGCCATCTGGGACTCCAGATGGAGGGATCTCAGAAACAGTTGTGTTCATCCTTTTGCATCTTTCTGAGGGGGACCCACTGAGCCAGGGGAAACACCCTTTTGGTGAGTGACACAGGACTTCCCTCTCACATTCCTGGCTGGAGAGGCCGGACCTCAGGGTGAAGGATTTCTAGCAGAGGTGTGTTGGTAGTTGCCTTCAGAACACAACCACCTGTGGACCCCAGAACCTGTGGCAGTCTATGCTGACTCAGGAGACACTATCAGTACAGTTGGGTGGGTGAAGAAGAAAGAAGAAAGATGGGGGACCTATGTGAGAGTCCCCCCACTTTCTAGAGAGCTCACAAAGGGGTCCCCCATAATTTCACTGCGCAGTTTCACACAAGGCCTGGGGAGACAGTGAGATCAATCCATTCCCATTTGATCCCCAGTTGGGGAACAAGGTGGCCACCCGTGAGGATCCACACCCCAGCCATAGTTTCCCAAACGACACACAAGGAAGCAGAGGAGACCTGTCAGTGATCCCTTCCTAGGTGCCCAATGAGCAGGCACAGACTATGGAGTGGACCCCTCCCAGAGGAAGCAGGTGGAGCAGGGGAGATGAGGCCCAGCAAC
Source organism: Peromyscus leucopus (assembly GCF_004664715.2). Classification (NCBI taxonomy): domain Eukaryota; kingdom Metazoa; phylum Chordata; class Mammalia; order Rodentia; family Cricetidae; genus Peromyscus; species Peromyscus leucopus. The sequence continues at coordinate 20,528,128 of NC_051084.1, forward strand.
AGGAATGTTTATGAACATACCTTTCTTTCCATCTCCAGAAGTGAACTCATTGGGGTAGTGTTCCTGTGAATTAAGTGCAAGACTAAGATGAACCTCTAGGTGGCAGCACCAGGACAGTCATTCCAGATCACCCAGCGGGACCAAGAGCAGCAAGGGGCCCAAGCAGCAAACAGTTAAAAGGATGCAAGGGTCTGCACTCTGGGCAATCAGCAAGCGATTGGTAAATTCAGCAGGCCACCATTGCGCCTTAGGAAGCCAGCAAGGAATGTGACAGGCAAGGGAAGACCTGGATTTTGTATTTGGGTTTATAATTCTGGAACAGGGAGACACTAGGTACCTGCAATTCTCAGGGCTGGGCAATGTATGTGAGGTCAGCCTGCCTTCGGAAATAACACCCCACACTGAGAAAGGGAAAGAGGAGGGGGGAGAGGAGGAGAGGGGAGGGGAGGAGAGGGGAAGGGAGGAGAGGGGAGGGGACGGGATGGGAGAAGAGAGGCAAAATGAGAAGCCCAAAAACCAGAAGAAAACTACCAGATCAAGTTTTTTCCCCCCTTGGGACTCCAAAGTTTGTGGCATGTATGCAGCGGGGGCAAGAAGACAGGTGAATTGTCCCATCCAAGGCATCAGTCAGGGGCCCCTTTCCTTGACTATCCCTCAGGCGCATACCTGACCCACACGGTTAATGGCGCAAGTGAAGCAGTGGTTGGCAATGGCTGCGTTTCTGGCTTCGATCGGCCACAAGGATTCACTGTGGGAGAGTGAGGAAGAAGCAGATTGGAGACTTCTCGGCCACTCCGGTGATGCTCAGCTCTAACATGCAGCCCGCAGCCGGGCATGGTACCAATCTAGCACTTAGCAAGCTGAGGCAAGAGGCCTGTGAGTTAGACTCCAGCCCAGGTTACACAGTGAGGACCCGGCCAGCCTGAGCTAGCTAGGACAACAGTCCCACGAGCGGACCAGCTTGTCAACACCTTGCTTAGTCAACAGCAGCTTCTTAGGGAAAGCCAGCTAAAGGCAGAATCCATACTGCCGTAGTCTACTGGGGGCCAGACAGCCTTTATCCTAAGTCTCAGTCACCCCCGAAACATCCAAGTGAGATGATGCAGCTTGAATGGCATAAAGCATGGTTATTTTGTTAACGGTCATGTCCGTGTTTTTATTCTTCCCAGGGAAGCCATCTTCTAAGCTGAACGGAAGGCTGGTAAGTATCAGAGAGGAGCTATGGGTTTCTTAGGGAGCTAATGCATGGCTCATGGGGGATGGGTTTGGAAACTGTGACACAGCACAGGGGTTTGCCTAACACTGTACTTAAAAAAAGAATAAGAAAGAAAAAAAGAAAAGAGAAAAAAACCCAACCACTTAAATAAATACTTTAAGGAAATTTCCCAGAATCTCATCAGTCTAATAAACTAGTTGCTATTTTTTCCCCATCCTCTATGACTACACTTGCCCATGGTTGGGGGGGAGAGTCAGAATTCTGACCACACATAGTGGGGGACACATCTCCTGTCTCCTCATGGCTCATACTTTTTCTTTTTATCACCACGTTGCATTATCTTCATAATGGCTCATTTTAGCGTCACTCGCCCACAGAAGAAATGGGTTGAAATTTACTTAACCCCGACATTTCTGTGGCTGCCAGCTGCTCCGTTACGGATACCGTCACCACCACTACCACAACACATCTCACACGTCACTTTGCTCTTCTTCACATCACTTCCTCAGGCTACCTTTCTACAAGTGCAATTAACTGGCAAAGGGCATGAACTGAAGTGCTCATCCCACTAAGCACACTGCTCTCCCAGAGACCAGCGCAGCTTTTCCAGCTCACCATGCCCTTGAAAGGCCAAGGCTGGGCAATTCTTAGCCCAGGAAGGAAAAACCAATCATTTTTCACTCAGGCTGCTGTGGACATAAGAATTAACGTGCATATTACTTTGGGTTACTTCTGTTTGCTCAATTGGAGCTGAGAAAAGTTCAAGATAACAAGGTTGGGGAGGGCCTTCACATGCATAACATGAGGTAGCTCTCTGGGTTTACTCAGAAGCTGGTTCACACCCATGTGCCCAGGAAGTAGACTTCAGATTCCTCTAAGGAAGCCTCAGGAGAAGATGGAGTTCCCCAAATGCATTTTACATTTTTTTATGTTATATTTTATTTATTTTGTATGTATGAATATGGAGGTAAGAGACAACTTGTGGCAGATGATACTCTCCTTCTACCATGTGGGGCCAGGGGATTGAACCCAGGTCATCAGGCTTGGCAGAAGGTGCCTTTACCTTCTAAGCTATTTTTTCCAGTCCCTTTCCAAAAGTCTTACACATAGCTGGTAGAAGGGGGGATACTCCACAAGGTGGCCCAAGGTTCCACTAAGACCTAGTAGATGAGTGACTTAATGACCATCTTGCCTTTCTACTGACAATGGACAGTTAGCTGCATTCAAAGCACCAGGAGATATGTTTTCAGAGTGGAAACCCTGAGGGAAGATCCAAACTATGATCTTTGTTCCTCTGTCCAAAAGCACCCCTCCCAGACCCAGACCACCCCTCTGTATGCACCCAACATAAGTAACTGGATAACTAAATTCTAGGTCTATTAGGGGCCTGCTGTGAAAATTCTGAATGTGGAGGAATGTTATTCAAAAGACAAGCACCATGCTTCAAAGCGAAAGTAAATTAAATGTTGCATCTGACATTTAGAAGAAACTGAATAAAAAAAATCCATTGAGAGTGTAGAGCTTTTCCCATGACCCGAACCCTACTGGGACAGAACACAGACATCTTAAACACAGAACAGAAGTCAGTACTTCCTGCTGTACCCATCCATCATGCTTTGGAGGAAGGCAGCCCCAGGTTGGGGTGTTCGCACATACATTCCCAGAGCTCTTTTAACTTGTAATGACACTTTGGAATCGCCTAGGAGATACACTTCTGAGACTATGTACGAGGAGATTTCCAGAGAGACTTAACTGAGGAGTGTCCCACCCTTATCCAAATGGGCAGTACCATGCCATGGGCTAAGGTCCTAGGATGAATTAAAAGGAGGGAGGGAAAAGGTGATGGAGTGGCATTAATCTCTGCCACCCCCCTGCAGGTACAGACCTCACATTCCCACTGTCATGCTTTACCTGCCGTGGACTGAACCACAAAACCGTATGCTTTCAAAATAAACCCGTTTTCCTTCTGGTCTGACGATTGGTCCCAGTAACAAGAAAAGTAACTATTCCGATAATTGATATTGGAAGGTGGGGCCTTTGCTTTGAGAAACCTGGCTATATCATTCATAGGCCTTTTGAGGGAACGCTGAAGTATGGACCAGAGATGCCATAGACTGTTCTAAGGAGAGTTAATGGGCCATTTTGGTCAGAACTTAAAAGGCCTGAATGCTGATAAAAATTCAGATGGTGAAGACTCTGCTCATGAAGTTCCTATAAGGACTCTATCAAGAAGTAGGGTAGATACCATTCACTTTCGATTCTGGCAAAGAATGAGGACATATCCATGCCAATAAACTTTAGTTGGAATCTTGAACAAAGCTGAATTTGAAACGAATGTGTCGGGTCAAGGAAATTTCAAGATAGCATAGCACTCTAGTTTTGGCATGGTTACACCTCTCTGCACTTTTCCACATTTACAGTGAGAGAAAAAGGGGGTGAATGAGGAAAGGAGGGAGGAAGAGAGGAGACAAGGGTGTCCTGAGGGCAGAATCCAGCTTGGAAAAATCAAACTTATTTAAAAGGAAAGAGACAGAATTGAGAATGCCCTCGGAAAGGGTTCTATGCTGGAAAACCACTACTCTGGGGAGTGTTTCTACAGGTTCAGAGACCAGGCACACAGAGGCCTCTGTGGCTGTAGTAGAAAGGGGGACAGGCTACATCTCATGCAAGCAACAGGATTTGGCAACATTGTTTACATGGTACTGGTTTCTCAGGCATGGGGCCATGATATCTTATGTCAAGATTCCAGAAAGCCACAGAAGCCAGGCAGTGTGTAGCAGGGTCAGATTCCTTGCAATGGGGCCCTTAAAGGCCAATGAATGAGGCTTCGAAACCTAAGTTGCTATGAAGACGCCAGGACACTGGAGATGTGGGGGCTGTGGGACATCAACTGAAGAAATCTGTAGGCATGGGAAGGAGCTCAACAGAGAGGCTACATGGTCTGCCTAGGACAGAACCAAAAGAGAGGGCCTACTCAAGACTGTAGGAGCCCAGGTGATGCCGTCAAGAGCCTCAGAAGCCAGACATGGAGCTTCAAGACTTGGTGGTTTTTTTTTTTTTTTTTTTTTTTTTTTCTGCGGGACCCCAGTCTTACTTGGTCTGATTTTCCCTTGTGATGCTCCCTTTTAAAATCAGAATGTTTGCTCTGTGTTGTTGTGTATTAGAACTGTGATCCACCCTGCCCTCCCCGCGCCCCCCAGCCCACAGAGATGCACAGATTCGAGACACTGGATTTCTGAACAATGTTGGAACTGTTAAGACTACAGGAGATTGTTGGCAGAATGAGACAGGCACCAGGCCTGAAGACCAACAGTGAAATGTTAAGAGTTAAACGTCATGTGTTTGAGTGTCAAGGACAGCGAATGGACTTAGGATGGTTACTCTGCTTTGTCAGCTTGACAGGATTTTAAATCACCTCTGAGACATTTTCTGGGTGAGTCTATGAGGGCATCTCCATAGACAGTTTCCACAGGAAAAAAAAAAAGACCCAGCTTAAACCCTAGATCTGGTCAGCATCAGACCATGAGCTTGAGTCCTGGACTAAATAAAAACTGGGAAACGAGAAAACCAGATGAGTACCAACACTGATGTCCCTTTGCTTCCTAAGACTGCAGATGTGGGGCTGGAGAGGTGGCTCAGCGGTTAAGAGCACTGACTGCTCTTCCAGAGGACCTGAGTTCAATTCCCAGCACCCACATGGCAGCTCACAGCTGTCTGTGACTCCAGTTCCAGTTCCATAAGCAAAATACCAGTGCACATAAAATAAAATGCATATATATAAAGACTGCAGACACAATGTGACCCACTAGCCACCTCACTTTCCTCTTGCCTTCTCTACCATAATGACCTAAACCTTCGAGCTGCGAGTCTTGTCAGCCATTCATTCACGGCAATGAGAAAATAGACAGACACACTTGGACACCTCCCAAATGGTTAGCCAAAGGGGAAGGAAGAAGTGGTACACACCCAGCCATGTGGGGTATCTCAGCTGACTCCCTGCCCTGCAAGTCCCGCCCAATCGCTAGCCTGCTCCAGCCCTCAGCGACACCACAACAAAGCAGTATTAGCCATATTGGAGATGAGGCTGGTACTCCAACACTTCCTGTTACATATTATTGTTTAAATTTGTGATTTATTTTTATTTTATGGGCATTGGTGGTTTGCCTGCATGTACGTCTGTGTGAGGGTGTCAGATCCCCTGGTACTCGAGTTACAGACACTTGTGAGCTGCATGTGGGTGCTGGGCCTTGAACCCGGGTCCTCTGGAAGAGCAGCCAGTGCTCTTAACTGCTGTGCCATCTCTCCAGCCCCCCTGTGACATATTATTTCACCGATTAAAACAAGTCTCCTGGATTATCCCCTGTTCCTCTGCTCCACTCCTCTGGAGGACTGCCCTTTCTACGGGGCGTGGCAGAGTTGAGGTTCAGGATTCTGGAGACCCCTGTCTAGGAACCCACGCTGGCCAGGAGCCTATTTTGCCCCACTGAGAAGTCAGGCTTTGAGATTCCGGACCATCACGAAGGAGAGTGAGAGTATCATCTTTCTCCCAGTGTTCAGACTCCCAGCAAAGGCTGCTGCCAATGGTAGAATGGCTCTTTGGGGAGGTCAGATTGTGTAATGGTCATGTTGGGCATTTCTTTTTCCCTGCGACTGAAAATCTGGTTAATTGTGAAACATCCAATCAGACGGTTGTGATCTAAGACATCCTGATGATCATACCTGCTCACTACAGTTTACTAAACCCATGTCTGAACCCCACAGGTTGACCCTGGGCCTGAGGTGGTGTATGAGGCCCAGAAAGCCTCCCCCCCCAGATCTCTCCCAGCCAGTGACCTGAGTTCTCCAATGGTGGCTGAGGGATTGAAGATGATCTCCGCTCCATTGAGGCTGTACATGAGCCAGTTGAGGGGGTGGTGTCGCCCGTAGCAAATGTTGACTGCAATCCTGCCAAACTGGGTCTGGAACACGGGGTGGCCCAGGTTTCCTTCCATGTAGTAAGTTGACTGAAAAGCACAAACAGAGGGCCATGTATTGGTGCCTCAGAGCAGAAGCAATTCTGCTTTCCTTAGGCTCAGCGGAAGTGAATATCACCAGTTATCTAAAATTAACATTAGGGTGTGACTCTGTTTTAAAACCCAGACATAATAATAACAACACAACCTCATGGGGCAAATTCAATGGCCTGGTATTTAACCCACGATCGATTGGCTTGTGGTATGTCACGTGATTTCCAGGATAACCTATGGTAAGGTTTCAATCATGATACAAGAAAAGGTTGTGGTCAGGTCAACGTTAAGATAAGTTACCAACCATACATCTTTACACAGAATGCTAGAGGTGAAAAGACCCAGACCCACCCAGAGTAACTCTTCGTTTTTGGAAACTGTATGTCACTTGAATTCGTTTGGGACTTTCCCAACTGACTAAGACCAAATCTAAGAGTAAAACACACACCCTCCACATAGCAGCCTGGGCATCCTGCGTAGGGTTCTCCGTAGGACAAGAAGATGGGAACCGTATTCTCCCCACCTGAGTCCCGAAACTGCCACTTCTGGGACTTGATGGGGATATAGTTGAAGGGAGCCTAGAGGGCAAGTTAGGTCCCAAACAGATCTGCTCCTAGAGCTTTTAGCTTTCATGCATTGATTAATTAAAAATTGCCTGAGTTAGAGAGCAACCAGGATATGTACATAGTGGACCCTGAGCAGATCCTGCTGTACTCAGACCAGTGGTTTCTGCAGAGAGCTAACGATTAACCCCAGGGTAAACAGGTGAGGAGTGTGTCTGTCCCACCCCACCTCCAGCTGCTACTGAGAAACACCAGCTCTTCTCTCTCCCTGTAGCCCTGGAGATGGTTTCTCACCTTGTTGACCAGCCTGAGAGCAGTCTAAATTCCCAACCAAGGAATCGGCGTGGGGGCTAAGAAAGTGGGCAGCACATCCCGAACTATTGGTCCTCTTGAAAAGTCACGTTCAAATTCAGATTTAGGATCCTGGCATTATGAAAAGTTCATTTTTCTCTTTCAAAAGCCCTCCACTGCCGCCACCCACTACTTATGAATTGGCATTTACCAATCAAAATAGCCCTTCTCCCAGAATTCTAATCACTAGTAAGTCTAAGGAGTCCTGTGTAACCACCGTTGTACACAGACACATTCAAAGACACCCGAACAGGAGCCAACTGAGATACCACGTAAGTCACAAAGACCAGCATCCACTAAAACTAAGATTATATATGGTTGCCTGGGAGCTCAGAGCCCCTTTACAAGGGCTCACAGAAGCAATCTCATGTTTGTGTACTGTTTATCTGCATTTTAGCTTATGAACCAATTACCTTGAGGGAATATTGCAGAAAGTCAAATCGCGTTCCTGCACACACACATATGATGTATATATCAATCCCATGCTGCTAAAAGTTTTTGTGACTCTAAGCATCTCATGTCCATGTGATGCAGGGCCACACTATCAGACTCTCCGAACACTGCAACAGCACTACCCTGAAGTGTCTGATGTCACAGCCTCCCCCGATACAGAATTTCTCCTGGAGAAAAGCCCACTGAACTCTGATTGGCACTCACCTCATTGAAGTCACCCACTCTGGGGATGTGGTTCTTCCTGGTCTTTCCCATGACTAGTCCTGAATTGGAGATCACCACAGCTGTGTTCCATAGAACTCCCCCGTGATCTCGATCTCGTTCCAAAATTGGAGACACCACCACCATGTTATGCTTCTTTGCCAACTGGGGAATGGAAAACCATGAAGTTCCTCTTTCGAGTAAATTGTTACTTTTTTTAACTAGAGAAGAATTTAATGATGTTCCTAAATAATTAGACTTTGTTTGCAGCTGTTACTTACAGCAAAATTTTTTTTTTTTTTTGGTTTTTCGAGACAGGGTTTCTCTGTGTAGCTTTGCGCCTTTCCTGGGACTCACTTGGTAGTCCAGGCTGGCCTCGAACTCACAGAGATCCGCCTGGCTCTGCCTCCCGAGTGCTGGGATTAAAGGCGTGCGCCACCAACGCCCGGCCACAGCAAAATTTTTTTAAAAGTACTAAATGTCAGTGTTGTCTTGATGCCTACAGCTGGTTATGTTAGAATAATCAATAGCCAGATGTGGTGGCACATGCTTTTAATTCTAATAGTCATGAGGCCAGCCTGGTCTACACAGTAAGTTCTAGGCCAGCCAGTACTACATAGTGAGACCCTGTGGGGAGAGAGTGAAAGCGAGAGAGAGAGAGAGAGAGAGAGAGAGAGAGAGAGAGAGAGAGAGAGAGAGAGAGAGAGAGAGAATGAATGAATATGAATAATCACCCTTGTGCAATGCTGGGATGAAAATATAAAGTGATATGGACACTCAGGGAAATTGTATGGCTGTTCCTTAATGTGAAACAGAGAACTATGACACAATACCACTTGTGCATGTATGCCCAAAGACTAAAACAGCAGGCACTCAGGGAGACAGGTCTATGCAATGATGAACCTGTATCAGGGAAGCACCATTTGTTATCATTAAGAGCCAAGAGGTAGAAGCAGCTTTACTGTCCATCATCAGATGAAGGACCGAACAAAACATGTGCATGAAGACAATGAGCTTTTACTCACCTGTGTAACTCAAGGAATTCCTATCACACGCTATAAGACTGAGGAACCTTCAGGGCATTATGCTAAATGTTATCATCCTGTTAAAAATGCAATATATGACTTTTACCCGTAAAGGAACCCTGGAGTAATGAAATTCACAGACATAGAAAGAAAAATGTGCTTCTCAGGGGCCGCAGGGGAGGGGCACCAGGAGACTCTCTAATGGACATAGTATTTTAGATTCCTGATGCCAGAGTTCTTATGGGGACAGCAGTGGGGACACATAGGCAAAAGCATGGCAGACAGCAAGTTTTACATTCTTCATACAATTAAAAAAATTGGATTCTTGAGTTACCAAAATCAAGGAGAGAACTCAAAGTTTGGAAGAGGCCATGGTTTGAATAGGTATGGCCCCCATAGACTCATGCATTTGAATGCTTGATCTATAGGGAGTGGCACTATTAGGAGGTGTGGCCTTGTTGGAGGAAGTGTGTCACTGTGGGGGCGGGGTTTGAGGTCTCATATGCTCAAGCTATGGCCAGTGTAGAACTCAGTTATCTTCTTGCTGCCTGAGGATGAGAATATAGAACTCTCAGCTGCCTCTCCAGCACCATGCCTGCCTGTATACTGCCCTGCTTCCTGCCATGCTGATAATGGACTAAACCTCTGAAACTGTAAGCTAGCCCCAATTACATGTTTTCCTTTATAAGTGTTGCTATGATTATGATGTCTCTTCACAATAGAAACCCAGACTTGGGGGTTGGGGATTTAGCTCAGTGGTAGAGCGCTTGCCTAGTAAGCACAAGGCCCTGGGTTCAGTCCTCAGCTCTGGGGGAAGAAATCCAGACTAAGACAGGGGTGTCCTGTGGAGTGGGAGGAGAAGCTTGGGATCAAGATGTATTGTATACATGTATTGAATTGTCAGAGAATAAATGAAAGGTATTTAAAAATAAATAAAATGAAGTCAGGTATGGTAGCTCACACCTGTAATCCTAGCACTTGGCAGGCTGGGGTGAAAAAAATTATGAATTTGAGACTGGGTTGGGTAACATAGTGAGTTCCAGGCTACTAAACCTAGAGTAAGACCTTGTCTCAAAAACATTTGTGATGAATGATCGTTATTCTTCTTGTCTATACCAAGATAACTTGCCACCTAGTCTGTTTTGTGCTCTTATAACAGAATAGGAGCGATCAGTTAACTCATAGAGAACAGAGATTTGTCCTTGGAGTTCTGGACTCAAGGACAACAACCACACAGCAGCCAGCAGCTGATGGGCCTCTGTGTGGAATTGTCCGAGACAGAGCCAAGAGAGGAAGAAGAGTCTGAACTTGCTTTTATTAAAAGGAAATGGAACTACTGATGCAAATCCACTCACAAGAGCTTAATCCTCATGACCGAACCACCTTTATAATATGTCTCCTCACAATACTCAGATATTTCTAACCCATCAGTTTTGGAGAACACACTCAAGCCATACTAGGCATGAAATTCTTTCTGTCTCCAATATGGACACCAGGACCTGTTGACTGAGTAACTTCGGATGGTCACTTGTCCTCTACACTACCTAAGCCACTATTACCTGTGACCTTAATGAAGGCCCCTGGTCCCTCTTGATGTTGACAAGTGTTCCCTGACACCCGCTCTAATCACACTCTCCCTCTAGCCCTAATCTAGGCTTACCAATGGAAATATCCAGTCCCCTTCCTTTTACCACAACAATGAATCAATAACTCGGTGAGAGGTTTCCCCCCATAGCTTGAGAGAGCGGATGTTTAGAATCACCATTTGTACTGATAAAAATCAATACGGCTATGGCTCTGCCCCAGACTCCCTCAAGCATGGTACAAAGTCTGAATAAAAACAGAGAAACGAAAGTGCCGCTGCTAGAGTTGAGAATAAGGACACATTACCACCAGCAAGTCCTTGACTAGTATGGGCTTTTTTCTGATAACAGCTTTACTGACACAGAATTCACACGGCACAGAGTGATTCTTTTAAGGTGTATAAATCACGGGGGTTTAGCATATTTCCAGAGTTGTGCAATTTCCAGAGTTGTTACAACAAGCTAATTTTGGCACATTTTGTGCCCCCCTCATGGAATCCCTGCACCCATTAACAGCCTTCTTTCCATACTCTCTTACCCTGACCTTTCCCCCCTGTCTCCAGAGCTTCGACTATTCTGGACAGTTTGTATAATTGGGATCAGATCATCACGTGTAACTGTTTCAATTAGGGAAAAATGAAAACCAATTTCTGCACCATGAGACAGACTGTGTGTTGAAACTTTCACTGAATTAACAACTGGCAAGGGGGGCGGGCAAAGGTCTAGAAAAGATAAAAGCCCCTTATCTCTGAGTGCTAGCTCTGCCATTTGCTCGATTTTTCCATGAAGTCACTCCAAACCATCCCTCCCTGGGCTGCAGCTCTGTCACCAAATAAAGCCAAGGAGGGCTCTTCTGGCTCTGAAACTGTGAACTTAAGTTAAAGTAGACCCAACCACAATGAAAGTACCCAGTCCCATCTCATCTTACTTGGTAAAACAAGCATCCGCCAGCTGTATTTTCCACAGCGAAGGGGCCCATCTGACAGCTAGGGTTGTGCTCTGCCACCTGCGTGGGTTTGCCAGCCACCACCCCCGGAGCACAGCTCACGTCTCACCTTCTGACAGAATCTCGTGGTGAGCCCATCCTCCGCCGACTCAGCAAATTCTGTCCAAGGAAGCTTCTCTCGTGTACAGAAAGCAAAGGGCATGTCTGTAAAAAAGAGAAAGGTTAGGAATGAATCACATGGTCCCTAGTGAGCATCCTCAGCCCAGAGCAGATCACTGGGATCTTTCTTCTGAAGAAGACAGGGAGACTTCTTCAGAAATAAGCCATTCAATGACCCCACAAAAGTTGGAAAACTACTGGGCAGGAGGTATGTGCCCAAAGATAAAGGCATTTGCCTCCATGATCTCTAGCTAGACCCTGCCAGGGCTTTAATTCAGAGGAAATATTTCGTTAAACTGTGTTTTGTTTGTTTATTTGGCTATATTCTGCTATGTGTGTGTTGGGGGTGCTGAGTTCGAAATCGGGTCTTTGGGCAAACTAATCACTGCAGCACTGATTATACCACCACAGTTCTGTTCTTTTTGGTGCAAAGGATTCAACTCAGGGCCTCACGCATGTTGGGCAAATGCCCTACCACCGAATCACATCCCTAAACCTAAAGTCATTGGTTTGTATTTGCTTTTTCTCCAACACTGGATACATACACGTACAGGAACAATACAGAATGTGTGTCACCCTCACACCACAGCACTTTTCAGTGCATGGGTCACAGGGATCCTCCTGGGAGGGGATCCTGGGACTCTGAGCTGTGTACAATGTTGTCACACTACCCCGGGGTACATCGGAAGTCCTGTAATAAAGCAGTTATCTTTATATCTACCAGTGTGCTATGCAAACTGCTATCTCGGCATGGTGGACTAAGTCTTCCTTGTCCTGGAAGCAGCTTGGTGGTAGGGCACCTATCTAGCACACTCAAGGTTTACTTAGCTAGATTCAGACTCTCCACTACAGAAATGCAAACGTTTTTCATTACTAGTCATGCTGAGTATCCTGTTGCATACTTCCTGGGAATTCTGGATTCATCCTTTCTTCACTGTTCATACTCTCTGCCCATTGCCTGGTTGTTTCCTACTGAGCAGTTTGGTTTGTTGTTTGTTTGTTTGTTTGTTTTTTTCTTGACTTGAAGTATTGCATGTTGTACTGGGCCCATTCATTATTTATTTATTTTATTTTTGGATTTTTGAGACAGGGTTTCTCTGTCCTGGAACTCTGCAGACCCTGGAACCTCATTGAGATCCGCCTCCCTCTGCCTCCTGAGTGCTGAGATTAAAGGCGGGCGCCACCACTGCTGGGCCGAGTTCAGTCAGCACTCTTTAGCTTCCTGTCATATCCAAACCCATCTCAGGTCTCCTTTTGTTTTAAATTGACTAGCCAAGTGGATGTTTCCAGAGGTTTGCTGTTGCTCTTCTGGTTCCGAGCCGGCCCATTTTCAAGAAACACATCACCTCATGAGATGACCCGGTTGTGTTTAACTAGCGTCGGCACGGAGTTCGTTAGGAATCATGACACTAGCCAATGGTGACCAAGCATGGCGCCTACCATGGGAATGGGCAGCTCAACTCTCATGCCTTGCAAAGCTGGTGGGATCTTTTCCCTTTCACATCAAAGAAAGAGCAGCCACAGCTTCACATGGCTCCCAGTCTCAGTGAGCCCGATCCCGAGGCTACACCTGAGCTGGCATGCTACCATTGGCTCTGTCAGCCACACAGCAGGCAGCAGATGCTGCCAACAGAGTCCAGGAAACCTTGCTTCCAGGCTCAAGATTCCCTAAAGTCCTTCCAGTCCAGACTAGAGAACTATTTTAAGGAATCCAGCAAGAAGAACCGCTAATAACAAAAAATATTCCCTGATGACCATTAATTCTCAGTTTCCAGAATGTAAGAAGTGACTTAAGTGTCCCCAGAGAACAACATTTCCCATGCTGATTTCATTTCAAGTTGTTAAGGGTTCCAAATTTCTGTTTCCCTTTGAATGGCTCCTTTTCCTGTATACATAAATATCCCGATGTGAATAAATTTGCCAGAAGAAGATATAGGATGGAGATTAAAGGAAGCAGGCGCTACAAAATCCCAGTAAGTTTTTTCAACCAGAGGGGAAGGGTTCCACATTCCTAGACCTAACATGGAGTCAGCCTCATGAGTAAGACATGACTTTGTTCTTAAGAACAGCTGGCCTAGAGAAAAACACATTGATTATACCCAACAGAGTACTGTACACCTGGAATCCCAGGACTCAAGAAGTAAGCTCATCCTGAGCTTGGGATCAGCCTTGGCTACATAGAGAAACCCTGTATCAAAAAAAGCAAAGCGAAGAGACAGTTTATGGTCTTGGAAGGTATATTAGTTATTCTGTTATTGCTGTGATAAAAATATGGTAACTAAAAGCAACTTACAGGATCGTTTATTTTGGCTTACAGTTCCAGAGGGAGAGTCCATGATGGCCTGGAAGGTATGGCAGCAGGAAGGCAGAGCAGGAAGCTGGGAGATCACATTTCTGATCTCACCCATACATAGGAAGCATAGGGGCAGGGAAAGAGGGAGAGGGAGAGAGATAGAGAGACACAGAGAGAACAGGAAGTGGGTCTAGACTGTAATTGCTCAAAGCTGGCCCCCAGTGACCTACTTCTTCCATTAAGGTTGTACCTTCTACATATACACAATGGAGTACTACTCAGCAGAGAAAAACAATGACAGCATGAAATTTGCAGGCAAATGGATGGAACTAGAAAATATCATCCTGACTGAGGTAACCCAAACTCAGAAGGACAAACATGGTATGTACTCACTCATAAATGGATACTAGATATAAAGCAAAGAACAATCAGACTGCAACCCACAGAACCAGGGAGGCTACATTGGGAGTGGGGGGAGACCCTAGGATGACTGTGGCTTATAATAAGTTTTGGTTTTTACTCAATCACTGGGCAAGCCTCAGTGAAACATTTCACTATTAGGATAAGAATTTGTACTGTATCAAGCTGATAATAGAAAAAAAAAATGGTTGTACTTCCTAAAGGTTCCATAGCCTCCCAAACAGCACGCCGACTGGGGACCAAGTGCTCCACTATCTGAACCGATGGGGACGTTCCTCATCCGAACCACCACAGACAGCCATACTGTCTCACAGGACAGAGTTCCACCACTGCCCTAGGGAGTCTCCAGGGTCTCCCAAAGGAGGAAGTACCTCTGCTAGGCATTCTTGGTGGAGCAGGAGTTCCAGAACCAATAAAGCAAAGAGTTGGTTAAATCATCCAATGGATGTTTTAGTGTTTCCTATACATCAGGGATTACTGTAGCCACTGTAGATAAGGTGGACACGTGAAAGTAGGAATCCAAAAAAGAAAATTACCCAACAAATGCAAGCAATGGTCCCATGGAGTCAGTCTAGTGGAAGCTACAGACAAGAGTCAAACAAGAGTGGAGGATGGCCGGGCGGTGGTGGCGCACGCCTTTAATCCCAGCACTTGGGAGGCAGAGGCAGGCAGATCTCTGTGAGTTTGAGGTCAGCCTGGTCTACAGAGTGAGATCTAGGAAAGGTGCAAAGATACACAGAGAAACCCTGTCTTGAAAAAACAAAAAACAAACAAAAACAAACAAACAAACAAAAAAAGAGTGGAGGATAAATGTGGTAAGAACAGGGAAAGTTAAAAAAAAAACAAGGAAAGTAACATAATGACCACCGTGACCTTTGTCCTCTTCCTCTTCTTGGCACGAGGGTAGATTTTCTTCTAGAGAATCCCACCAGTCTGAAGGAAGTATTCCAGAGATACTAACATCGGAATTACCTATGCCAGAGCACCCTAGACAGCACTCAGAGGATAAGCCTCTCCCCAAAACTTGTGGTTGAGTTTCGACTCTTCAGTCCTCAACCTTAAAAATATAAGCAGATGTATGAAAAGGGGGGGAAGCTCAGAACAAGTAAGGACCATACAAGGGGACAAAATGTTATTTAATGTCAGTACCCTCGGAGGTAGGAGAAGACGCCGCAAACATGAGACAAGATCCAGGGATGATGAAACGAGGACTTCCCGAACAAGGGAACGCCCATGAATTCAGAATACGGCAACAGAAGAGAAAGAATGATGGCTAGAGAGACGGCTCCTTGGTAAAGTACATGTTCTGTGAGCATGAGAACCCGAGTTTGGAGTCCTAGGACCCGCATAAAGAGCTGGGTGTGCTGCAGAGGTAGGGACGGAGACATGCAGATTCCTGAAGCTCACTGGCCAGAAAATCTAGCCAACTTGATGAGTTTCAGGTTCAGTGAGTGTCCTGGGTGGAGTTTTGTCAATTGACACAAGCTAGAGTTATCTGGGAGGAGGGATCTTCATTGAGAAAATGCCTGCATCCGATTGCCTGGAGGCAAGTCTGTGAGGGGCATTCTCTTGATTAAGGATTGATGTGGGAGGACCCAGCCCACAGGAGACTACCCCACCCCTGGGCAGGTGGTTCTGAGTTGTATGAGAAAGACTGAGCAAGCCATGGAGAACAAGCCAGCAAGCAGCGTTCCTCCATGGTCTCTGCTTCAGTTTCTGTCTCCAGGTTCCCGCCCTCAGCTTGTGCCCTGACGTCCCTCCAGGATGGACTCTTACCGATAAGATGTAATGAACCCTTCCTCCCCCAGGGGCTTTTGGTCATGGTGCTTATGGCAGTGATAGAAAAGTAACTAATGCAAAAGTTGGTACCGTGTTGTGGGATATTTGTACACTGTGTGAAGATGTATTGCTGTGATGGGTGTAATAAAGAGCTGAATGGCCAATAGCTAGGCAGGAGAGGATAGGTGAGACTTCTGGGGAAAGAGGAGGAATCCAGGCGCTCGAATTTCACCAGCAGACTCAGAGGAAGTCAGACATGCCATACTGAGGAGAGGTAAGTGAGCCATGTGACAGAACATAGATTAAAAATATGGGTTAATTAAGTTATAAGAGCTAGTTGGAAAAAAGCCTGAGCTAAGGCCAAGCTTTCATAACTAATAATAAGTCTCTGTGTCATTATTTGGGGCTGGTGGCAGAAAAGAAAGTTGGACTACAGTACCAGGAGTGGGATACTGATGTGACAAGTGCTGTTTTTATGTGAATGGCTTTCAGAACGTTGGACTAGAAAAGAAACTGAAAACTATAGGCAGAGCTTAATGGGCCATCCCAGTAGGAGCTTGGAAGGCTGGGCTGAGAGCAACATGGACTTGGAAGGCTCAGCTCGAGAAGTTTGTTTTGTTTTGTTTTGATTTCTTTTCTTTTTTAGTTTTTCAAGACAGGGTTTCTTTGTGTAGCTTTGCGCATTTCCTGGAACTCATTCTGTAACCCAGGCTGGCCTCGAACTCAGAGATCCGCCTGGCTCTGCCTCCCGAGTGCTGGGATTAAAGGCGTGTACCACCACCGCCCACCTCCCTGCACTCAGGGGTTTTTAGAGGAGAACAATATTAACAACTGGGCTGGGCTAGATAGTATACCTGTGATATTTTTGCAAAGACTGTGGCTGTTCTCTGCCCTTCTAGGAACTTGGCTGAGGATTTTAAAAACTTTAAAATTTTACAAGTAATGGACTCATTTCTTTGGTAGAGGAGGTTTCAAGACAGCATAATATTGGCTCTGTCATGTGGTTATTAGTAAGCACTCTAGTGCAGGTCTACATTGAAGAAGAGAAGGTGGGGGCAAAAAGAAATATAAAATGCACAGTTTGAAAAGCAAAAGGACAACGTAGACAAGTAGAAGAAAAATGAGAAAATTCTGGAGCTAGGCTGGAGACGGAGCCCAACGGAGTGTCAGGAAGTGAGGCTACGGAGCGGGCAGAGACAGGCTGAGTGAAAATTGTAAGAAGACATTTAGTCTAGGCCCATCAGCTCAAACGAAAACTCAACACAGCATCCCTCACACTGAAGCTCACGGCACCAAAGAGTAGTTTGTCTTTATTTTGGAAAGAGATGGCGGCCATTTTCTACAACAGATCAGTTTTAATATCATCCCCTCTGCTTCCTGCCCTCACCAGAAAAAAGTGCTCAAAAGGACCCGGATGGCACCCACTCAGTTACTTTCTCCCTGACCCTGATTTACGAGGAAAGCAGCCACGAAATGGCCAGTCCCCTCCCCCTTCTTTGTTTTCACATAAAGTTTACGAAACCAACCTTTTCTGCTCAGCTCATCGGAACACTTTCTCTCTTTTCTTCTGGGAAGAAGTGTAGCCTGATTCTAGGACAAAATTAAACTCTAAAATCAGCTGCCGTGGTGGTGCACACCTTTAATTCCAGCACTGGGGAGTCAGAGGCTAGCGTATCTCTGTGAGTCTGGGGCCAGCCTGGTCTACATAGAGAGTTTCAGGACAGCCAGGGCTACATAGAGAGACCCTGTCTCAAAAAACAAACAAACAAGCAAACAAACAAAAATAACCCTCTAAGATTGTAAAATTTTTTTGGTAAAGAATAAAAGAATGCAAGAAGACATAGAAAGAGACAAGAATTTATATTGAAGACTACGTATGTAGAATAATGATAGAAAAGGGTACCCACAACAAGAACACCCTCACAAAACTGTAGCAATATTAGCAAAGCCAAAAGTCTTACAACCTTCCAGAGAAAAGTAAGCAAACCAAAGACAATGACTGGGAGATAAATCTAAGCACCGTTGAGCCGGTCAAAAGCACTCAAAGAGGCTAGAGGTCAATGGAACAAGGTATCCGAAGAGAAAAAAATTCTAACCTAGAATTTGATATGTATTCAAACCACTAGGCAAGTCGTAAAGACACAGATCTTCACACCCACAGGTGTCAAGAGGCTTACCTCTCTCGGATGTGCTCCTTCTCAGGGAACCATTCTGCAGTGGAAGTGAAAAAGCAGAGAGAGGGCTGCTCCTTCATGGTGCAGGAAGGCTCTCTGAGTGGCCAGCAGAGGGGGCAACTAATTCAGACCGAAGCCATCGGAAGCCTGTGGATTCTTTCTTAGATGGGATTGACAGACCACTTAATGTGTCTAAACAGCTTAAAGGGATTTAGAAACACAGAAAGTGTAAGACAGAACTTGTATGTAGAACACAATGCCAACTTTAAGGGGAAGCAAAGTGAGTCCGGGAAAAACGGCTTGGCAGAACCTGAATGGGAATGGGACGGGGAAGGTGTACGTGTAGAGGGCGGTTGTGTGCTCTGGGGTAAAGGGCGCACAGATGATGCAAAACTGAAAAATTAGGGGACTGGTGAGATGAGTCAGTGGACAAAGGAGCTTGCCTGACAGACAGAGCTCAATCTGCAGGTCCTATATGCTGGAGGGAGAGAGCCGAGTCCTGCCGGCTTTCCTCTCACCTCCATGTGGTGCATACACGTGCGTGCATGTGCGTGCCTGTATGTACACATCACAAAAAAGTGTCTGAAAAACTGAAAATTCAGGGACCAGAGGAAATTCCCCAGGAACCCACTGAGTGTTAAAAGCGTTATCTCTGGGAGAACACTTACTTTTATTTTTATTTGGATAACAGACCATGTTATCAAAAGTAACATGTTATTTCTCTGTCTATTAAAACATAACAAATAACATGAGGAAAAGGTCCATAGTACCAAAAATGTATACAACAGAAGACTCAGTTTTATAGAAAGAGGGCAGCCAGAGGGCCCTGAGCTGCCATTAGGCGATGAAGGAGCCTAGGGGGAAGGAATTCACGAAAACCAAGGAGAAGGGTGTGGATGGTGCTCAGGGAGCACGTTCTGAGTCTGTGCAAAGCCCAGGGTCTGATTCCCTGGAGCTAAAGAGAAAAGGCTAACAGTGTTGGCTGCTGGTGATTTCACCTGGATCCACAATGATAGATGGAGGGAGGGAGGAAGACAGCGGCTGCTTCGTTTCTAGTGTTGTTAAATACATTGTCTAGACCAGCCATCCTGGCACAAGCCTGTAATCCCAGCACTCAGGAGGCAGAGGCAGACAAATCTCTGAGTTCGAGGCCAGCCTGGTCTACAGAGTGAGTTCCAGGATAGCCAGGGCTACACAGAGAAGCCCTGTCTCAAAAAACAAAACAAAATAAGCACCCCCACCATCACCAAACAAACAAACAAACAAGAAAACCAACAGAAGCAAAAAGAAAGGAGATAAAAAACAAAAACCCAAACCGCAGGCAGCAGATGCTCTTGAGATAACACATAGAGGTTTAAGATGGCTGAGAAAGAATCATGGTAGAGACTTACTCCATGCTTCCTGGAAGCAAATGATATTGACTCCACACATTGCAGCCACCTCAACAATATCCTCTATGCGTTTGTGGAGGGCAGAGACCTGGCGATTTAAAAAGCAAGGATTAGAATATATTCAGTCCTAGATTGTTGAGACAACTTCAAAGAATTTACCCCTCTGCAGATAGAACACCCAAACTGCCACTCCCAGAAGTGGGCGGGAGGGTTAGTGTTTATTATTTTCATCAGACTAAAACCTGTAAGATAGATGAAGGGGAAACAGCTCCGGGCTCCCGAAAATAGGGACTAGGGCCCCTCCCCACCCTTCATCCTCCATATACCACCCCCCAACCCACCTCACCCTACCCCCCTGTGATGGAGAAACTGCATCTTTCTGATGGTGTTGCTGAACGGTGTGAATCAGTAGGACTGTACTCCCAGTTTGCAGGGCAGGGGTGTGTCCATGCACAGGCACCTCCCCCCCACACGCCCCTCCCATACCCTAGGCCAGCTGCTCTCTGACTCCAGGGCCGTCCACTCTGTAGCATCCTGCCTTCAGTGGGCTTGCTCTACCACTTCTGCTGTCCTGTAAGATCTGGCTCTCTGGCTGGTTGAAATCTTAAATCTCCTGGGATGTGCTCTTAGCCAGGAGTGTGCCACCACACACACACACACACACACACACACACACACACACACACACCACACACACACACACACACACACACACACACACCCGTCTTCCAGACGATGATGTCATCCTCATCCCACCTCACCCTCTACAAACTCTCTCAGCTCTGTGTGGCACTCCAATGGAAGTACTGTTCCTACTGTGGTACTGTTTTCTCTGCCGTTTGTCACTCAGAGGACCCGCAGGCTCCTTGCGGGGAAGGAAGAAAACATACTTGTCATTTGTGTCCTCAGCATAATGTCTGGTCCCCAGAAGATAATCAGACATGGTTTTTTTGTTTTTTTGTTTTTTAAAGGTGAGGGGTGGGGGCCGGCTGCAACCCTAAGACGCTCATTCTTTCCTGTGTCCTTAGTCTCCTCCCTGACTGGAGGCTGTGAGCTTGTCAGGCATGGGAACCTACATTTGCTCAGCGCCATCAACACATAAGTAGACTTCTAGGTACAGTGGGGCTCAGAATGTCCCTGCCCCCCCCCCAATGCCTGACAATCTAAATGACAAGCTTATTCACAAACAATAAATTCAAGGAGAAAGATAAACTGAGAATCACATCGTGTGTGTGTGTGTGTGTGTGTGTGTGTGTGTGTTGGGGATCAAACCTATAGTCTCACATACACCAAGTGAATGCTCCATGGCTGACTTATGCCCCTTACCCCTGTCGTCTTTTAATAGAACTGAGAATGTAACTCTGTGCAATAGTGCTTGCCTAGCAGGCTGAGTCCCCGGGCTGTTCCTCCACTAACTACCACCACACACATGAACACACATACACACACACTCACACACGTGTCCTTTCAGCTCTCTTCCATATACATGCAAGTGTAGGGCCAGTCTGACCTGGAATTCAAGTGACCCCAGGTTTCCTGTAGAACACTTAAGAATGATCAAGTATGCTGAGGTTACCGCCATAGACAAAAGCCACCAAAGTTCCAGCAAAATCTTTCCTCTTAATACAGCTGTGAAAAAGCCGTGTAAATAAACCACTTGCATTTGTGACATGGTACTTTAGAGAACTGTAAAATATTATCACATCGATTAACTATACCATCCTAAAGCAATGTCTACCATAGCCTCACAACCTGTGGGACTTTCGGTAAACAGATTTCTCGGCATAGTGAGCAGCTGGCTTTACGAGAAGCAGAAAAACACAGGTTTGATACTGGTCAGCGTGTCCTGGCAGAGGTGGCCTTGGGCCAGGAAGCATCCTGGGGAGTGAACTCCAGCTGTCAAAGGGGGCACTTTTTTCAGTTGGTGAATGAAATTTCAGGTCAGGGGTGGTACAGGTGGCTGAAGGGTGGGTAGAAAGATGAGCAACGATCGAGAAGAGGAGGAGAGGAAGAGCTAGAAGAGCTGGGGACAAGATTGAAGGAAGGAGAAGGGACAGAGAAGCGACTCAGACCCCCAGGACAGCCAGCCAGTGACCGCGCGCTGGGGCAAGCCAGAGCCCCATTGATCCGGGTGCTGTTAAAAAGGACCACACCTGTTCTGCGACAGGAGCAGATGTGGGGAGCGGGATCCTGTTCTGCACGAGCCCCACACGCACGATCTGGGGGCATCTCTGCTGCTCCGCGGCCGCTCCAAAGGCGTAGCCCTTCAGTTCAAAGTTTCTTTCTGAGGCCGTTTCTAAAGCTTTTCTGG
The DNA here is from genome assembly GCF_004664715.2 of Peromyscus leucopus. NCBI lineage: Eukaryota > Metazoa > Chordata > Mammalia > Rodentia > Cricetidae > Peromyscus > Peromyscus leucopus. The sequence continues at coordinate 20,549,999 of NC_051084.1, forward strand.
GCAGATCGAGATTCCTGAAGAGGCAGGAGAGAAGAGAAAGAAGATTTTTGACGAGTCTGATATATTTAAACCTCCACCCTCCTCCCCGGTCGGGGAAGGGGGATCAGATGTAGAGTGTGGGCTTAGCATGTGTGAAGCCCTGAGTCAGACGCAACTCTGATAATAATCCCCCCACCTCTGGGTAGCTGTTTATCAGATAAAGAGCAGTAGAGTATCTCTTTCGGAAAGCCTCCGGTCCAGGGACCTGTAGAGCGGTCGGACTGGGATATGAATAGACACCACACTGACCGAGAACTGGGCGAACTGGGAGACTAGCGCGGAGGAGGCCTGCCTAGGCTGGGCAAAGGGAGGAAGTGTTATCTATCAACAACTGGTGCTTGGAATTGCAGAGGATCAGGGCGGACTACAGTCCCAGGGGCCGGCACAGATAGGAAGGAATTGGCTCCCCCAAAAATGTGTTTGAACCAGGATCAGAGGGTTATGTGGATCCCAGGGTTTGGGCCAGCTGTGCTACCAGAGAGGGGCTGGGGGCTCAGGAGACCAGCTGGATGGAGGCCAGGAACTGCTTAAAAAAAAAAAAAAAGAGTCCCTACACTCATTTGCCCCTCAGGAAACAGAGTTTCAGGAAGTCAGCCCAGAGCCCTGTTCTCTGATATTCCTTTAGCTAGTTCCAAGCGTGGTGCTGGGTGGGGGGTGGGGGGATGGGGGGGTACTGGATGGGTGCTGGATGGGTGCTGGGTGAGTTTGATGGGGCGCAGGTGTGAATGCTTACCCACATTTGTGTTCATCGCTAGCTGCTAGAGGATTATTTACTTTCTACCACAGAGACTATGGGTCAGGCTGCAAACCCCTCCTGATGTCTGTCGCATGCCCAGGCCTGGGGTAAAACCCCAGGGGCACAGTTCATGGCCCAGGGCCAGGAAGGACTTACCATCTAAAGGCAAAATGATTATGAAATAGCAAGAACACATCAAAAAAAAACCTGACAGGCATTACCTAATAATACTATTTCTCTCCTACTTGAAGTCACTCTCTTAAAGACATCTCTTTCAAAATCACAGCCCTGTCAGCCCAAGCCCCCTGTCTCCACCCCCTGCCAGGAGCTTTCCCTGACAGCTCTGAGTTGGGTTCCGCCCCTGACAATCAGCCTGCTTTTCAAACAGTCAAGGCTCCTTTCCTCTGGCAGGTTAGAAATAGCTGTGGTGCCCACACCTGGCCTCCCCTCACAGTGACTGCCTCAGAGAGTTCTCCCACCCTCGGGTGGAGGGGCCCCTCTCGTGGGTCTCGGTCCCTGGGAAACCTTCCCTGGTGAAATTGGTCCCACAGCTTCCCAGGAGCTACCCACTGAGGACGTGTGGACACCCACACCACAGGAAGGAAAAGGAGGAGGGCTCTGTGTGTTGGTTTCCCAAAGGCTGTGGGCTCGGGAGCCAGGCTGTCCTTCCAGAGCGTCCTGTGGTCTCAGTCCAGGAAGATGGCAGGTACAGCGAGCCTGGCTTGCTAGTGGACATCTCTCTCTACCACACCCCAGAGCTGTCTGCCTTCTGAGCATCACCATCTTTTTTTTGCTAATCTCCCTTCCTTCCTGAATTCCATCTGAGTCCATTGCTGCCCCCACCTCTGCCTTCCATGAGACTGTGCACTCGATCCTTCCCGGCTCCCTCCCTGCAGACACTCATTCCCTTGGGCCTGAGGGGAGGGGGGTCAGGCTGTTCCATACTGCTGGTCAGCTGCCTTTTGGCTTTGGGGTTCTGTAACTTCTTGGTGACCCCATCTATTTTTCTGGTTACCACCTGGAAGATCTCTCTGCCATCCTGCTGTTCAAAGCTGGAAATCCTCACTCCCTCCCCTGCTTGCATTCAAGGGTTCGGAATCTACACTTGAGGCAAGGAAGGGTTTGATTTGGAGGAGTCTGCGGGACACCGCACGGCCACCATGAACGGACTCAATATGTGCCCCCGCCACCCTTCGAAATCCTATCCTTTAAGAGGGTCTAGGGTGTGACTAGGAGGTGAGAGTAGATCCCCTACAAATAGCATTAACACTTCTATTAAAGCTCATGATAATATGGCTTGTCTCTTGACCAAACATCCACAGAACACGGAGTCACCATTTATAAATCATTTTATAAATCAAAAAACGGGCCCTCCCCAGACTCGAAACCTACCAGTGAATCTCTAGTGCCGCGAGGCAATGCATTTCTCTGAAAAGCCACCCAGTGGATGATGTCGAAGCTCAGAAAAACCGTGATGGGTGCTGATCAGCCATGGTCCGCAAAGGAATGGAACCCAGAAAACAAGTCTCCAGCTTATTCAGGTGCCTTGTACAGCTGTCTGTCCCTGTAGTTCAGTGGTCCTCAGCCTTCCTGACGCTGCGACCCTTTAACACAGCTCCTCATGTCGTGGTGACCCCCCAACCATAAAATCACTTTGTTGCTACCTCATAACTGTGATTTTGTGACTGCTATGAACCGCAATGTAAATATCTGACATGTGACCCCCAAAGGGGTCGTGACCCACAGGTTGAGAACCACTTCTGTACTCGCCTTCAGCTCCTCTGCCTCTCTTGCTATGAAGAATCTCAACTCTCCTTACCCCCACTTCAAGGAGGAAGGCTTGTTACTTCTCACCCTGGCTCCAAGACACACGCCTGGGCCCCTCCCTCCTTGCCAGGGTCGAGGCAGACCTGGCTTGAGGGCCCTAGGGTTCTGCTTTCTCAGCAACCTCACACTTCGGGTACTTCACCTCTCTTCCTGCAGTGGCCCTTTGCCACCCGCTCTTTAGATGATTAAAGTAGAGCTTTGTAACAAAGGAAACACAGTTGAAAAGGGGGAAATCGCATCACAGCGCAGGGGGAAGAAAAGGAAAAATAAGTCTTCTCCGAGCTTTAGCTCCAGACCTCAAAGGGAGCCCTCCTAAGGTTTTGTGCATCCTCCCAAGGAGGCACAGAGATGACAAATGGAAAGGCAGCATCCTGCACTCTCCGCTCTTCATCTTGCCTGTTTTCGCTGGGTAGCATAGAGGCATGTGGGCATGGCGACTTTTCTATCGGCGAGGGACTGCATAGATGACTCCAGTCCCCTATGACTCTAGTGAGCCTGAAAGAGTCCCTTCACCTTGTGACATCCTAGTTGTCAAGACATCACAGTACATTACTGTGCTTGTAGCGATCCTGATATAAGCCCACACAGTATAGCCAGCCACATACAAGTCCAACATAACACATACAATTATGTACAGAACAGAACACTTGATCATAATAGCCAGTAACTGTGTTACTGGCTTCTGTAAATGCTTCACTTTTAAATTAGAATGGACCATAATGGCTAATATGAAGCAGGACACCGAACTGAACCAACAGCAGCATAACATCTCATGTTCATGATCCCTCTTGATGGCATCTGTGTCTACGTTAAAGGGTTACAGTTTAGGTCAGTGGTCCCTACTTATGCTGCTGGCTGCTTTTTGTCAACTTGATGTAAAATCTAGATATAGCTAGGAAGAGGAAATCTCTCTTGATGGAGTGCCTCCATCAGATTGGCCTGTAGGCAAATCTGTGGGGTAATTTCTTGATTAATGATCGACGTGGGAGGGCCCAGCTCACTGTGAGTGGTGCCACACTTAGGCAGGCAGGTGGTCCTGGATTTTATAAGAAAGCAGGCTGAGCAAGCTATGAGGAGCAAGCCAGTAAGCAGCACCCCTCCACGGCCTCCGCTTCAGCTCCTGCCTCCAGGTTCCTGGCCTGACTTCCCTTCAGGATTGACTGTGAGCTATAAGCTGAAATAAACCCTTTCCTCCCTGAGTTGTTTTGGGTCGTTATTTTCATCACAGCAAAAGAAAGAAAACTAAGACATCTAGCATGCGGCAAGCCTCCTGAATTCCATTCCTAGCTCCACAAAAAAAAAATCTTAAGGAGGGGAGGGGAGGGGAGAGGAGGATAGGGGAGGGAAAAGGCAGGGAAGGGGAGGGAAGGAAGGGATAGAGGAAGGGAGGAAGGAAGAAGTACTATGACAAAGGATGAGTTTACAGCATCTAGGTTGGTGTAAGTACCCTTTGTCAAGCTGACACAGCCACAGAGTCACCTAAGGATGACCACGCTCCTGTTTCTAAACAACATATGACACACAGCTTGAACATTCTTCCCAGTATGCACAGACCTGTCACATTCGCCATTCATGGTGACTGGGTCTCCCCCATTTAAAGAACAGAAAAGGGTGAGTATGTGAGAGTACACACATCCGCTCACCCCTCATCAAGGAACTTCCACACATACCCTCATCTCGGTCCTTTATCTCTGTCGCCCTCTTTAGCCCCGTTCTCTGGCTCCCATTTAACATCTTAGGAACAACCCCGCCGTTTCATCCCTTGAGTCACAGACATCTCTGTGCCATCTGAAGCTACTTCCATGTCCACCCTGGAGTCCTTCCACCTACTCAGGCTTACCCAATACTCTCTGCTTCCTCTAACCTCTTTAACACATGGCCTCGAGTATTCCTCCCAGGCTTTCTTTCTATGGTGCACTTGTTCTTTCTCGCTCTGGAAAGACCATTGGAGCACGGTTCCCAAGCTCTCAGAGATCCCTGCGAGATTCAGCCACACAGCAGACAACCACTGACATTTCCACCTGAGACCTCATGCATCCCTACAGGAGACTGAATGTGTCCATATCTTCTTGCCATTTGTTTTTAGTAAATCCTGTTTTTCTATGACATACATTATTGAACACATACTTGGCTTTTAAAATTAACAGTCGCAAATGAAGAACCTGGTATATTTTTCTAATCAAAGTGATCGAGCAGTTGAATCTTAAAGCCCCAATAATGTTGCATGCACCCTACCATTTCCACTGAGTATGATCTCCTGTTTTGATGACTTCTGGTGGACAGTGAGATGGTTTTCTCCAATAGTTTCCTTTTGTCAACTAGTCATGACCGATGGTTTACTGCTTCCAGAGAATTCTACCAGGTGACGTTGTTGGCAGTCTTTTAGTGATGTCCCTATCGTGGCTGACTAAAGGCTTCATTCTGCTCAATATGATATTCCTGAAACCTCATGGATGTCCTTCACATCATTCCTTAATATTTCTGTAAGCAACGTTCTGAACATCCAGGTTTCACTTCTCCTGTGAAGTCTTTAACACAGTCAAGAAAATGGGTTTCTGAACGTTTAAGTTCCCAGGAATTCCTTAAAGCATCTGGTCAGATTTTGGTGTCCCTGTGGCCACATTCAGCACTTGCCTAGCATGCAGGAGACCCTGAGTTTGGGTCTCAGCAACACCAGCAAGAAAAATAAAGAAAAAGAACATCCCGCCAAAGGCAGGAACCCATGTATCACTTAATAGTCCCTCTAATGTCCTGGGCAAATATAAGTGAGCTACAAATGTTGAAGGGATTGATTAATGAATCCTTCTTGGTTCTGTTCTCTGGGGAATCTCTCATCTGTCTGGTGTGGGCAACGCTCACTCATATAGATCTTTCATTTGTCAGTGTATTGGGCACAGCAAGAAATCTGGAGACAGGATGATTTGGGGAAGTAGCTGAGTAGAAAGGAACACAGAAGGAACAAGAGTTTAAGCAGGAGGAGCTTTTAAGTATTTTAAAGATAGAATAATTTTCTATCTTCAGTTATAAATTCCACTCATAGCCAAACCTCACCTGAGCATAAGAATTAATCATGCACGATCACACCTTAAGAGATAAGACATGGAAAAGTTGTCAGGGAAACAGAACCCAGGAAAAGAATGAAAAACAAGAGAAGGCCTGTGTTCAGTAACTGGGAGCCAAGCCCTAGGGTCAGGGTCTGGCAGTCACCAGTTAGCACTGGTTAGCACTGGTTAGCACTTTAGCCTCCGTTACAATTTTGCCCTACTCTGTGGTTCTCCAAATGCTGATACAATACCTCTCTCACTTAGTAGTCTTTGACCTGGCCTCCCCACTACCTTCCCACAGAATATGTACCAGTCACTTCTGTGGGGGAACATTTCTTTCTTTATAATGCCCCTCAATTTTACCTCTGATGCCAATGGTATCAATTCCACGATAACATGCTCACTTTGCTCTTAAAACAAAGTAATTACCATCCCAGGAAACCGGGTCAGAATACCCCTTGTTTCGTTTAAGAAAACCTTCTTTGGGAGTCTCATTTCTAACACTTCTCACGTGACTCATTTGCCACTGTTGCTGTGTGGTTTTATGTGGGGCCGTGGAAACCCAGGCCTCTGGCATGCCTGGCAGGCCACTGAGCTACCACGTCACCCACCCATATGACTGACTGGTCTCGAAAATACAGTAGAAAGTAGAGCATTTTGGGGTCATCTAACCCCTCATGGCTTACAGAGAGTTAGTTCCCCCCCCAAAAAAAATGCCAATGAAGCTGTTCTACCATCCACTTGCTGTGGTAGATTTAGTGGATGAGTCCCCTCCACCCCACCCCACCCCCGAACTCTAAGGTTGCCAGGAACTAGAGATTTCATCAGTTCTCTTTGGCTGATCAAGGTCCTAATACAAAGTCGTTGGCACATGGAGAGGTCCTGGAGCAAACAGGCTGGGTTGATCAGGCAGCCACTGGAGGCAAGGGAAGCGGAGAGAGATTTTAGCAAGGTCAGAGTCTATAGTTCATTGTAACAGCTGAGAAAACACCTTCCAGGGTTTAAGCCAAGGACAACGACAGTCCATTTAAAGACAACTTTCTGGTTGCTCCAGAAAAATAGATCGAAAAGAAAGTCCAGAATGGGGTCTTTCCCCCAGCTCTGTTATACCAGATGCCCAACGGTACCACTCTAAAATGAAAGTCTGGCGATCCACCGCCAGCTTGCTTCACTGTGTGAAAAGTTGTACTGCCAGTTCTCTTGACAGTTGGGAAGCTTCCTAGCTAGTTTGATTCAGGAGGCCCCCACCTCCAGGATGCTAGGTCACAGCAGGAAGGAGCGACCAGGGGACCCTAGTTGGAGGCCTTGGACAGACCTCCAGGGAGTTAGCTGGGGTCTGGGTCAAAGCCAGTAAACTTAACGGAGAGAGCTTGAAGGGACAAATTCCCTTTCCTTTCAGTTTTGTTCCACGTAAGGTGTGTGCCAGGTGGTAGTGGGGGAGGGGCGGTAAAGCAGTTTGTAAGGGGTCACCCCCTAAAGGCTCTCATCACAGTTCGATCTATGGCCTCTGCGAGATTCTTTATCGCTGTTCCCAATCTCAGCCCAGAAGCCCCCCACCCCCCTTGCTCCCCAAGTCCACACATGGTGGTTACAATCCCTGCTCCCACCACCCCCAAACTCAGCCCCTGCATCCCTGACCTAGTCTGCTTGCCGTAGAGAACTCGCTTCACCTCGCCCAAATCATCAGGCGGCAGATGCTTTTCCAGACACTGCTCCAGGGACTGCCACTCGGGTCCCGCCATGGCCAGAGGCTGCAGGTTCTCGTGTCTCACAGGAATGTTCTGCCTCTTGGCCTCGGGATTGGGAGGAGAAGCCGGTGGAAGCCTGGCAGCTCTCCAACCGCATGGTATTGGACTCAACTCGGGGGGAGGGTCCATGAGCAGACAACACTCTCCTCGTGCCTCTGCTGACAGCAGCCAATCCGCGCTCAGGACCTTCGGAGTGAAACCGCCCCATTGGCTCTCCATCAAGGGCCAGACTTGCCTTCTGGACCAGTGTGGGTCACAGCTGGAGGCGTCCCCTGGCAGCTTTCCCTAGCCGGGGTGGCCCATCTGTCCTCTTCCTTCCTTCTCTCTTGCTCGCCCTCACCCCTCGAACTCTTCCTTCTCCTGCCTCAGGTATAGCTAGAGATCTCTGATAGGCGGTGAGTCGCGGGGCCTGGACTGAGGTCATTTGACCTGGGTCTTGGTCCGCAGAACAGGTGGGCAAGAAGCAATCCTTTGGTGTCTGAGTATTTCTGGGGCCAGTCCAGAGTCCTGGCGCTATAACCACGCCAGACCTTAGGCTTCCTTTGAGCCACAGGTCCGGCGAGTCAGGCAATGCGAGCCTGGTATCCCAGGCACTTCCTGCCGTCAATACTGCAGGATCCCGTATCCCAATCTGGGGGGGGGGGGGGGGGACGGGACGGACGACGGACTCTCCGTCTGTACTCCCGTGCTGCGTCAGGACCTCTGCCTTCTGCGGGACACGCGCAGACGTGGGCGTTTGCCAGCTGCGTTAGACTCTTCTCGGAGGCGGTCGTGGTAAAAGACCCTCTTGCTGTTCCCTGTAACCCACAACCGCACCGCACTTGGGAGCCAGAGAAGAAGAGTTCGCTTACAAACCTCCTGTGACTTACGAAAGCATAGCCAGGTTTGCTCCCGAGGCAAGGGTGGAGGAAGCAGTCCCAAGACCCTAATTTAGTTCTGTGGCCTGGGGAGTCATCCTGTTACACCGGGTCGTCTGGTGCTTTATCTGTGAAACTGCAGTCCTGTGACTACTTTCCAGCCTTGCTGGAGTTTAGATCAGTGGTAGAGCACTCCTTGCTACAGGCCCTGGCGTGAGAGGGTGGGCTTAAGAGATATGTATGTATGTATGTATGTATGTATGTATGTATATATATATACACATACATACATACATACACACACACACACACACACACACATTTTATCACTGCTTTGATGTTTTCTGACAGTTTCTAGTGTTTTCCTTTTCCAGAAACGGAGGGCTCTGTGTGTGTGAGACTTCACAAAGCATATAACAAAGACAGGTGAGGGTTACCTTTTCTTTGTGATTTGAAGTAGAGATAAGAACAGCTGTCTCTCCATATGGAGGTACCACAGCTGCATATTCAACCAACTTTGATCACAAATCTCCAAGGTGTGCCCATTTTGAAAGACGTTTTTCTTTGCATTATTCCCTAACTAATACAATGTGTCAGTTGCTTAGATGGCATTTACATTGGGTTAGTGTTAGTCTTAGATAGGGTTACTATTGCTGTAATGAAACACCATGACCAAAAGCAACTTGGGGAGGAAAGGGTTTATTTCGCTCATAGTTCCATATAACAGCCCATTACCAAAAGCAGTGAGGGCAGGAACTCAAGCAGGGCAGGAACCTGGAGGCAGGAGCTGATGCAGAGGGCATGGAGGGGTGCTGCTTACTGCCTTGCTATCATGGCTTGCTCAGCCTGCTTTCTTATAGAACCCAGGACCACCAGCCCAGGGATGGCACCACTCGCAGCCCAGCGGCTCTCTCTCAAAAGTACATGGTGGCTCACAACAAAGAACTGGGCTTAGCATCCCTCAAGGTCAGCAGCCATCTGTATCTTCAGGACCAGTGTGTAATGGATTTTCTTCCAGCCTCGTTTGCAATGCCAAACTCTGTCTTGTTAAAGAGGAAACCCCTGTCTAGAGCAAGGACAGGAAATGAGCGAGCCCTGGATGCTCCTTACTTCCCACTTGAGGACCTGACATTCGATCAGCTTGCTTCATTTTGGAGTTCACTGCCTTACTCACCTGAAAGCAAACATCTTGTTGGTGACTGGTTAGAAGTCTTTGTGTTTAGGAGAGTGGAGAAACTTCATCTAGTTCCATAGGTGATGGTACCGCGGTGCATCGGACTTGTGGGCGGTGACAAAAACCAGAGCTGCCATAGGAAAGGGACTGACTGTATCAGGGAGGGGAGGGAGGCTTGTCTTTAGTCAGGAAAGACTTTGGAGGGGAGGAGGGGCTAGTGGATGTGTTGTCCAGAACACTCTACCTCTCACCTGCACCTTCCATTGTCTTTAGACATTTTGTAAGTGTAGTTTGTAGGGAACGGGTAGGGCTGAAGATGACTTGCCAAGGCAAATCCGTTCTGTCCAGTGGAGCTGCAATGGTTTAGTGCAGAGTATTTTTGCATTCACCTGTAAATTACTTGGTCTGGTTTTAACACCCTACTGTTTCTCTTGTTAATGAGTCGAGTAGCATGCTAAAGACAAACTGCTCAAGACCATTCTATGTGACAGGTGTGCTCATTACATATATTGTTATCTCTAGAGCAGTGGTCCTCAACCTTCCTAATGCCATGACCTACAGGTTGAGAACCACTGCTCTAGTGGTATAGGAAACCTCCCAGTACCCCACAGGACTCACCCTTAGGGTACCTGACAGCTAACTGGGATGGGTTTAAGCATCAACTCTTTCAAAAAGGAATGAATCCTGAAAGTAATTAAAACACGACAGGAGAACTTTAGAAATGTCAAAGGAGGCTTTCCCAAGTTGGATAGGCACAGAAAATATTCCTTACCCTACTTATTGAAGGGTTGCCTCTGATTAGAAAAGAGGATAAAGCCAGGTGAAGTGGTGGTGGCCCAGGTCTGTAAGCCCAGCAGTGGGAGGCTGAGGTGAGATGATTGATATTTGGGGGTTAGCCTGGGTTACATAGAGATACCCTGTCTCAAAAATATAAAGAGAGAGAGAGAGAGAGAGAGAGAGAGAGAGAGAGAGAGAGAGAGAGAGAGAGAGAGAGAGAGAGAAAGAGAGATTAGCAAGAATAATCAAATAGATGGTTCTTCCTGTTGGTTTGTTTTTATTTTATGCCTATGGGTACTTTGAGGGCTTGTATGGCCACGCATCATGTGCATGCAGTGCCTGAAGAGGCCAGAAGAGGGCGTCAGATCCCCTGGAACTGGAGTTACAGGCAGTTGTAAGCTGCCATGTGGTTGCTGGGAATTGAACTCTGACCCTCTTGCAAGAGCAGTCCGTGCTCTTAACCACTGAGCCATCTCTCCTGCCCCTGTTGAGTACTTCTTAAAATCAGGAACTTAAGTTTGTAACAACAAGGCTCACCTTCACGTGCTGGCTGTCACTGGGCCTTTACACCCTTCTCAACAGTCTTTGGGCTAATTTTTGTTTCTTTGAGATTTAGGTTTTCCTTGTGGTAACCAGGATTCAGAAATGCAAATGTTGGACTAAGGTTTGCATATGTTATGGCGAAAATGACTAGGATGATAATTCAAAGAAAGAAAACCTATTTGAAAAACTAGCAAATTTTCAGATAAAATCTGAAAATTATGCCTGGCAGTGGTGGTGCAGGTCTTTAATCCCAGCACTTGGGAAGCAGAAGCAGGTGAATCTCTGTGAGTTTGAGGCCAGTCTGGTCTACAGAGTGAGTTCCAGGACAGCGAGGGTTATAGCCAGAAACCCTGTCTCAAAAAGGCAAACAAACAATTCTGAAAATTATTTTATGTATATGTGTTACATGTTAAGTCAACATATATGCTCATATTTATAAGTCATTAATGTGGCTATCAAAATTGTCTGAGAAATGAGTGAGAGCTCCTGAATTAAAACAAAAAAGACATGAGCCAAAATACTTTGCAAGGTTTAATTTACTCAGAAAAAATATTAAGTAGAAATGACTTGTTTACATTGTTTTTTGTTTACTTTTAGAGGTAATCTTACTGGAATTGGTTTGGAACTTGTTATGAAGGCCAGGTTGGCTTCAAACTGGCAATCTTCCTGCCTCAGCCTCATTAGTGCTGTTATGGTTAAGTCTGTTGCAGGATGCCTGGAATTATATTAGTTTAGTAAAATGTTATTATATTATATTAGTTTAGTAAGAAGGCACAGAGGTCCTTGTGCTCACAGAGAAGCACCAAGGAAACCAAGAATGTGAAACACTCGGGGTTGTCTCCTCAAAGAGAAAGATGCATAACCTGTTTTCTGCCCAGAAGGCTGGGAGCGGAGGTAGTTGATAGCCTAGTGACCTCTGTGCTTAGGTGTATGACTGAGACCATACCAGACCCTCCCCAGACCCTTATCATGAGCTTGTTTTTCCCAGTCAATTTACAGAGCCTATCTTTATGGAAGATGTCACGTGTACTCAATCCATAGAACCCATCTTTATGCAAAATGTCACATATACTTTACAAAGAGTTTCAATGTAGTCATGTCTTCAGCTTTATTGTGCACACGGGATTGAGTTAATTATACCAGGAAACTCCCCACCTCCAAACTGTGCTGTACTTGAACATATCTAAAATAAACTGCTCAGAGTCAGACTCTCTTTGAACCAACACCTCGTTGAACCAAACTCCCTTCTTTTTTTTTTTTTTTTTTTTTTTTTTTTTTTTTTTTTTTTTTTTTTTTTTTTTGGTTTTTCGAGACAGGGTTTCTCTGTGTAGCTTTGCGCCTTTCCTGGAGCTCACTTGGTAGCCCAGGCTGGCCTCGAACTCACAGAGATCCGCCTGGCTCTGCCTCCCAAGTGCTGGGATTAAAGGCGTGCGCCACCAACGCCCGGCTCCAAACTCCCTTCTTATCTCACATCGATCTTTGTTCTGCTGGCCATGGTGGTCACAGACGCACCCCACAAAAAGCAGCTGTATTTCTTGATGTCCTTTATAGACTTCTCGCTTAAACACAGTTCAACATTCACATGCTAAAAAAAAAAAAAAAAAAAAAAAAAAAAACCGAAAAGGTATTCCCCCAAGTAAATAAGAAAATACTTATAACTTTAGCCAAGGAGGTGAAATACTTCTTCATTGAAAACTTTAAAGCATGAAGAAAGAAACTGAAGAAGGTGCTGGAAGACAGAGCCCCTTCCTTGCGCAGAGATGGACAGAATCGATATTTTGAAATAGCTGCGTCACTGGAAGTGATCCACAGATTCAGCACAGTCTTCCTCTCCATCAAAATTCCAACGACAGAGCCAGTGAGGTGGCTCAGTGGTGAAGACACTTGCCACCAAGCCCAGCTTCTATCCCAGAACCCACACCGTGGAAGGTGAGAACCAACGTCCACAAACTGTCTTCTGACAACCTATTCATCCGTTTATTACTTGTTCTCATTTATTTGTGTGTGTGCTTACACACATGAGCACATACGTGCATGCCACAGCGTATGTGTGGAGGTCAGATGGAGAATGATAGAGCTGAAGGCTGACACCCTTGTCACCTTTCTCCACATACTCACAGGTATCATGCGTGTGCACACATATACTACTCAGTCACATAAAACTCCAATGACATTTTTCACAGGACTAGAGGAAAACAAACAAACAAACAAAAAAACAACAGTTGAAAAATTCATGTGGAAGCACAAAAAGATACTAAAGCAATCCTAAGAAGAAAAAGCATTCATTACTGTTGGAATCAATACCTGAGTCACCTCAAATTATACTTCAGAGCCCTAGTGATTCAAAACTGAGCGGTACTAACACAAAAACAGGCGCTTTGGCCCATGGAGTAGAACAGAAGACCCAGAAATAAATCCACACGGCTGTAACTATCTAAAAATTTACAAAGGTGTCAAAAATATACATCAGAGGAAGATAGCCTCTTCAAATAATGGTGCTGGGAAAACTGAATGTTCATATGTACAAGAGTGAAAAAAAAAATCCCTCTCCCCCTACACAAAAATCTACTTAAAATGGATCAAAACTTTATTGTAACGCCAGAACTCTTCTTGGAAGTTCTAGAAGAAAACACAGGCAACAACCTCCAAGGTATGAGTGTTACGGAGAACTTTCTGAAAAGAAACTCCGCCATCACAGGAAGCAATCCCAAGAAAAGAATCATCAGAAGCTGAAACAACCCACAGAGTGGGAGGAAAATGTTGCCAATCATATACCACACAGGGACTTACTATCTATCACATATAAAGAAGTGCAGAAATTAAACACCAAAACCCTATCATCCATTCAATAAATAGGCAAATAAAATGATGGGCAGTTTTCGAAAGAAGGAATACAAAGAAGGAATACAATACAATGGTGATCAATACTGAAAAAAGTGTTCTGTATGCTCAGTCATCAGGAAAATGCAAATTAAAGCTGCTTTGAGATTCCATCTCACCCCGGGCGAATGGTCATCATCAAGAAAACAAAGGCTTGCTTTGAAAGAGCCCCCTCTCTACTCCAACTCCATTCTCCAGGGACTCCACCTCTTGGCGTGACCCAGGGTCCCCCTAGCCCTTACATCCCTGTCTCTCCAGACTTATTCATTGTCTTACTGCTCAGGAGCCCCTCCCCCCACCTTCACTCCCTGGGGACATCCTGTTGGTGCTGACTCGGTCCCTCTAGCTCTTTCCCATAGACCCTCTCAGGCACTCCTTCTCGACTATCTCTATTCCTTTCTGCCACCCACCTACCCACAGAAGTACCCTCTCTCAGGACCACCACAGCCACCACACTTGCCTAGAATCCAGACACAGCAAGAGCAACCACAAAGTAGAACATCCACTCAACAAAGACAAGACCAAATACAGACACCAGGAAACACCTCAAACATCAGGACTATGAATACCTAGATCCCAAGGCAAAAACTGTAGACATGACCAGCCAAGACAATATCTATGCCTCCACCAGATGTCAATCAGCCTATTGCAGAAGGCCCTGAGAAATACAATATAACTGAAGCAGAAGACAAGAACTTCAAAATAGCAATTATGAATATGTTCAAGGACCTGAAAGAGGCTATGAGTAAATCCCTTAGTGAAATCTGTGAAAACACAGTTGAGTAAAATAATGAAAATAATTCATAACATGAAAGCGAAATTTAACAAATAGAATCACTAGAGAAAACACAAACTGAAATAAAACTGGAAATGGAAAGTTTAGGATGTCAAACAGAACCTCAGAGGTAAACTCCACCAACAGAGCATAAGACATAGAAGAGAGAACCTCAGGTGTTGAAGACAAGGATTAGAAATGAACACCACAGCCAAAGAAAATGTCAAATCTAAAAAACTCCATGCACAAAACATCTGGGAAATCTAGGACACTGTGAAAAGACCAAATATGTGAATAATAGGCATGGAGGAAAAAGAAGGAACCTAGGTCAAAGGCACAGAAAATATTTTTAACAATACCACAGGAAAAAAATACACCAACCCCTAGGAGCTGCCTATCACTGTACATGAAGCATACAGAACACCAAATAGGACTAGAAAAGAAATTCCCCATGACACATCATAATCAAAATACTATAATCAAAATACTAAATGTACAGAAGAAAGAATATTAAAAGCTGCAAGGGAAAAAACGAACAAAACGATTCACACCTAACTTCTCAATGGAGACTCTAAACCAGAAAGGTTAGAACAGATATTCAGCAAAGTCTAAGGGACTGCAGATGCCATCCCAGACTACTAGACTCAGAAAAACTATCAATCCCAATTGATAGGGAAAGAGTAACATTCCAGGATAAAACCAAATTTAAGCCATATCTCTCTGCGAATCCAGCCCTACAGAAGGCACTCGAAGGAAAACTTTAGTCTGAAGAGGTTAACCACACCCAAGAAGACACAAGCAATAAATAATCCCAGAATAGTTAGTTAAAAGAGGGAAGAAAGGGCTGGAGAGATGGCTCAGAGGTTAAGAGCACTGGCTGTTCTTCCAGAGGTCCTGAGTTCAATTCCCAGCAACCACATAGTGGCTCACAACCATCTGTAATGAGATCTGGTGCCCTCTTCTGGCTTACAGGAATACATGCAAGCAGAACACTGTAGACATAATAAATAAATGTTTTTTTAAAAAAAAAAAAAAAAAAAAAAAAGAGGGAAGAAAACCTACCATAACAATAAAATAACAGGAATCCATAAGTACGCCTCATTGAAAACTCTCAATGTTAACGGTCTCAATTCCCCAATAAAAAGACACAGACTAACACACTGGATTAGAAAACAGGACCCATCTTTCTGCTGCATCCAAGAAACATACCTCACTCTAAAGAATAGACTTTTCCTCTGGGTAGAAGGACAGAAAAAGATATTCCAAGCAAATGGACTCAAGAGGCAAGCAGTTGTAGCCATTTTAATATCTGACAAAACGGACTATAAATCAGAACTAATCAGAAGAGATAGAGAAAGACACTAGATACACATGAAAGGAAAGATCCACCAAGAGGATATTTCAATTCTTAACATCTATGCACCAAACTCAATGATAAAAGAAACCAGTGATAAAAGAAAACCTGCTACAGCTAACAATCACACATTAACCCTCACACACTAATAGTGGGAGGCTGCCATACCCCTGTCTTGCCAATAGGCAGGCCATCTAGACAAAAACTAAACAGAAAAATTATGGAGTTAAATAACACCATAAATCAAACTGACCTAGTAGACATCTACAGAACACTCTACCCTAACACTACAGACTATTCTTTCTTCTCAGCAGCTCATGGAACTTTCTCTACAAGTGACCATATATAAGACACAGAGCAACAGTCCACATATGTGAGAAATAACATCCTGCATCCTATCTGTCCACAGAAACAGCAGAAAGTGTACAAACGTATGGAAAATGAACAATTCACTTCCAAATGAAAAATGTGTCAGGAAAGAAATCAAAAAAGGAAATTAAAAATCTTTTAAGAAGTAGATGAAAATGAGAACACAACATACCCAAATCTACAGGAAATAGGGAAGACAGTTTTAAGAGGCAAGTTCATAACACAAATGCATACATTAAAAAATTGGAGGGGCTGGAGAGATGGCTCAGAGGTCAAGAGCACTGCTTCTTCTTCCAAAGGTCCTGAGTTCAATTCCCAGCAACCACATGGTGCCTCATAACCCTCTATAATGAGATCTGGTGCCCTCTTCTGGCCTGCAGGGATATGTGCAGACAGAATACTGTATGCTTAATAAATAAATAAATCTTAAAAAAAAAAAAAAAAGAAAAAAGGAAAGGACAAAAAAAAAAAGGGGAAAAAAATTGGAGAGATCTCATATTAGTAACTTAGTGATACACCTGAAAGCTTTAGAACAGCAGGAATAAATGACATCCCAAACCAGTAGACACCAAGAAATAATCAAAATCAAGGCTGAAATCAATAAAATAGAAATAACAAGTACAAAGAATCGATGAAACAGAGGTGTTTCTCTGTAGATGAATTGCTAAACGGTCTTATTAAATAAAAACTCAGTGCCAGCTATTGAGGTAAATCCTGAAAGAACAGAGAGACAGAACAAGCCGAAGCTAATCTCACCTTGCCAGCTTCTCAGCTGATCCTGTTTTCTCAAACTGGAAACCTCTGAGTCCTCATCCGAATGGATCTCAGCTGAACTGCTGCTAAAAGCCTAAAAGCTTAAAAACCTCTAGTTCCTGGTCCTCACACTTATATACCTTTCTGCTTCCTGTCATCACTTCCTGGGATTAAAGTTGTGTACTATCATCCTAGCTGTTTTGAGTGTGTCCTTGAACTCACAGAGATCTGGATGGATCTCTGCCTCCCAAGTGATAGAATTAAAGGTGCGCGTGCCACCATTTTCTGGCCTCTATGTCTATCTAGTGGCTATTCTGTTCTCTGACCCCAGATAAGTTTTTTAGGGTGCGCAATATATTGGGGGACACAATATCACCACATTTCTCCAAGAAAATCAATAAGATTGGCTATATTAACTTAAAGGAAAAAGAGAGAAGATCCAAATCAGTAAAATTAGAGATCAAAATGGAGACATCACAAGTGATACTGAGGACATTCAGATTATCATAGAAACAAACTTTAAAAATCCGTACTCCAAGTCAGGCGGTGGTGGTGCACACCTTTAATCCCAGCACTCGGGAGTCAGAGACAGGTGGATCTTGTGAGTTTGAGGCTAGCCTGGTCTACACAGCGAGATCCAGGACAGGCACCAAAACTACACTGTGAAACCCTGTCTTGAAAAAAAAAAAATCCATGCTCCACCCAACTGGAAAACCTAAAAGAAATGGATAAATTTCTTGATAGATACGACATACTAAATTTAAATCAAGATAAAATAAGCAATTTAAACAGACCCATTACACCTAGTGAAATAGAAGGAGCAATTAAAAGTCTCGCAGCCAAAAACCACAAACAAACAAACAAAAATCCAGGGCCAGATGGATTCAGTCCAGAATTCTACCAGCCCTTCGAAGAAGAATTAATGCCTATACTCTTCAAATAATTCTGCAAAATAGAAAGTGAAGGAAAACTTCCTAATCCCTTATATGAAAGCACAACTGCCCTGATAACAAAACCAAACAAAGACAGAACAAAAAAGAAAATTATAGACCAATATTCCTTATGAACAGAGATGCAAAAATTCTCAATAAAATACTTGCAATCTGGATCCAGGAACACATGAAAAGGCCATGACAAAGCTGGCTGCATGCCAGAAATGCAGGGATTGTTCAACATACCTAAATCAATAAACATAATCCACCCTATAAACGGATTAAAGACAAAAACCACGTGATCATCTCCTGAGATGCAGAAAGGATATTTTACAAAATTTCTTCACGATAAAGGTCCCAGCAAGACTAGGCATACAAGGGCTATAGCTCAACACAATAAAGTCAGTCTACAGCAAGCCCATAGCCAATCAATCTAAATAGAGAGAAAATCAAGCATTTCCACTAAAATCAGGAACAAGACAAGAATGTCCCTTTCTTTAGAGCTATTCAATATAATACTTAAAGTCTTAGCTAGACCAATAAGATAGCTGAAGGAGATCAAGGGGATACATATAAGACAGAAAGAAGTCAAAGTATCCTTATTTATAGATGAGGTGGTTTTATACATACAAGACCCTAAAAACACAAACAAGGATCTTCCAGAGTTCATAAATACTTTCATCAAAGTAGAAGGATATAAAATTAATGCACAAAAATCAGTAGTCTTTTTACATATAAATGACAGACTAAGAAAGAAATCAGGAAAACAGTATCTTTCACAATAACCACAGAAATATCGTGTGATAGTTCTAACCAGCAAGTGAAAAACTTGTATGACAAAAACTTTAAGACATTGAAGAAAGAAATTGAAGACACCAGAAAAATGGAAGGATCTCCCACGCTCATGGATTAGTAGGATTAATATTGTAGAAATGGCCATCCTACCAAAAGGAATCTATAGATTCAATGCAATCACCGTCAAAATTCCAACGTAATTCATGGAAATTGAAAAACCAATTTTCAGCTTCGTATAGAAACACAAAAACCTAGGATAGGTAACACAATCCTGAATAATAAATGAACTACTGTAGGTATCGCCATCCCAGATCTCAAGTTGTACTACAGAGCTACAGAGTAATAAAAACAGCATAGTATTGGTATAAACACACACACACATTGATCAACAAAATTAAATTGAAGACTCAGACATTACAAAAAATCTTAAAACACACACTGGAAACAAGACAGCATCTCAAAAAAAAAATGGTGCTGTTCAAACTGGATGGCTACCATGTAAAAGAATGCAAATAGATCCATATTTATCACCCTGCACAAAACCCAACTCCAATGGTTCAAGGACCTCAAACTAAGACCTAATACCCTGAATCTGATCGAAGATAAAATGGGGAATAGGCTTGAACTCATTGGCACAGGAAAGGATTGTCTGAACAGGACACCATCTGCACAGACACTAAGACCAGCAATTAATAAATGAAACTTCATGGAGGTAAAAAGTGTCTGTGTTTCAAAGAACACCATCATTTGGGCAAAATGACAGACTAGAGAACAGAAAAAGATTTTTGCCAATTACATACACATCAGATAGATGGTTAGTATCTAAAGTTATAAAGAATGAAAAGACTGAACATCAAGAAAACCCAATTTGAAAATGGGTTACAGAATAAGCAGAGAGCTCTCAAAAGAGAAAACACAAATGACCGAGAAACATTTAAGGAAATATTCAATATCCTTAGCCATAAGGGAAATGCAAATTATAACTCCTTTGAGATTTCATCTTCCACTAGTCAGGTTGGCCAAGATCAATGAAACAAATGGCAGCATATGCTGGCAAGGATGTGGGGAAAGTGGAGCACTTATTCATTGCTGGCAGGGCTGCAAACTTTTAAAGCCACTATGGAAATCAGTGAGGCAGGTTCCCCAGGAAGCTGGGAGTAGATCTACCTCAAGGTCCAGCTGTAGCACTCTTGAGCATGTACACAAAGGATGCATCCTACTACAGAGACACTTTCTCGTCCATATTCATTGCTGCTCTTTTCATATCAGTCAGAAATTGAAAACAGCCTAGATGTCTATCAGTGGATGAATGAGTAACGAAACCGTAGAACATTTACACAATGCAATATTACTCAGCTCTTAAAAATGAAATAATGAAATTCACAGATGTGATGGCTATTTTTGGTTGTCAACTTCACAACGTCTGGAGTTAATTAAAACCCAAGCCATTGGGTACACTTGTGAGAGACTTTTCTTGAGTGGATCAGTTGAGGTGGGAAGACCCACGTTAAAATCAGGGCCACAGTTTCTGGTGGCAGCCTATTAAAGGACATGGAGAAGGGAGCTCTTTCTCTTTGCCTGCTTGCTCTCACTCTCACTGGCAAGTCCGTTCCTTCACTGGCATTAGAGTCTACTTGTTCTGGATTCTAGCACATACTGAAGACCAGCTGCATGGACTGAACAAGCACTGGATTCTTAGCCTTTCCATGGGAGACAGCTATTGTTGGAATTGTTGGACCACAGCCTGTAAGCTACTTGAATAAATCCTGTGTGTGTGTGTGTGTGTGTGTGTGTGTGTATGCATGTATGTAATGTATGTATTCATTCATTCTATCAGTTCTGTTTCTCTAGAGAACCTGGACTAATACAGCCTGTAAATGAATGGAGCTAGAAAAAAAAAATTATCCTCAGTTAGGTAATTCAGACCCCCAAAGACAAATACCATGTTTTCTCTTAAATTTACATATTAGCATTTAAGCCTTCAATATGATTGCCACAATCCATATAACTACAGAGGTTAGGTACATTGGGAAAAGGCAGGGGTGGAGGGCTCTCCCAAGGAAGGGGGGATAGAATATATTATTATAGACTATAAATTATAGAGAGACAAGGGGGGCTGTTGAGACCAGAGTGGAAGGATTCAATGTGGGGGAAGGAAGGAAGGGATAAGGGAGAGAATATGGGGAGAAACGGCTAACACTGAAGGCCATTTGAGGGGCTGTATGAAATCTGCTACTCTAGAGGCCTCCTAAAGTTTATGCATATATGAAAGGAATCTAAATAGTCACCAAACAAAGGGGGAGACAATGCCCTACCTAGACATCTTACACTACCAAGTAAAGTGCCAGGAATGGGTTACATCTAGTTGAGTCACTGGCCAAAGAGGTTCCATGGAAACCCTGAAACACCTCAGGCTATTGGTTGCTCTCCACAACCTGATGGTAAGGACCTATTGCTGAGGACAACACTTACACATTCCATCTAACACAGAGAAGCTGAAGCTGGTACCTACCTAGAGCCTTCACCCCTACTGACTAGTGTTTGTGGCACTAGAAAGTACTCTGCTCACTACCAGAGGGGAAAGGTAACCACCCACCCAGCTGTGATCTACAGTAGTGACCTGCCTAGGCTGGTGCAATCATGGCACAAACATCGTGGAAATAACCAATCACTGTCTGATTAGATTCAAGGATCACTCCATGAGATGGAACCCACGTCAGACACTGCTAGGGTGGCTAAGATCCTGAGACTAGATAGGCCATGGGCCCAGTAGAAGAACAAATACTAAAGGAACATGGCAATAAAATGACTCCTAATGACACACTGCTATACCCATAGATCAGTGCCTTGCTCAGCCATCATCGGAGAAGCCTCTTCTTGCGGTAAATGGAAGCTGTCACAGAGATCCACAAATGGGCAGTGGGCAGAGAGTGAGAGACTTTGGAGTACTCGGTTTTTAAAGGGGTGTCTCCATCAGACTTCTCTTCTCAGGGCCGAGGGAGCTATGTGGAAGAGGAGGTGGAAAGACTGTGGAAACCAGAGGTAGTCGATGACTCCAAAGAAGCAGTGTCAAGTTTTTTCTGATGGGCTCTGACTAGGTCTATTCATCACACTTTAGGGCCGGCTCCATGAGTAGCTGATCAAAGCAAAGTGAACTCAGTGGTGTTTTTCATAGGTGTTTTGTCTCATATTGCTTTGTTTGGTCATTTAAAAAAGTCTTATTGGTCTTTTGCTTGTATGTTTTTGTGGGGTTTTTTGGTGTGTTTGTGTTTATTTTGTTATTTGTTTTTTGCTTGTCTTTTTAAAGAGAGAAAGAATGTGGAGTTGTGTGGGTCAGGGGTGGGGTGGGGAGAATATTGGAGGAGTTGAGGGATGGAAAATCATGATCAGAATATGTTATATGAAAAAAATTGTGTTCAGTTCAAGAAGGAAAGAAAACAAAGGACAACCAATGCTGGTGAAGAAAGACATGGGGGGTGGGAAGGGACACTCATTCATTGCTAATAGGACTATAAATTTGTGCAGCCACGAGGTCTCCTAAGCAATTAAAAATAGAACTGACTTAGGGCTCACTCCCAGATGTATACCTGAAAGACTATAAGTCAATATACCACAGAGATGTATGTGAATCCCTTCTTATTGCTACTCTGTTCACAGCTAAGAAGTGGAACCAGTCTGGATCTCCATCAACAGATAAATGGATAGAGAAAGTGGGATTTTATTCAACCTCTCTCTCTCTCTAGAGAGAGAGAGAGAGAGAGAGAGAGAGAGAGAGAGAAGCTTCCTTCTTCCATGTCCTTTATATAGGCTGCCAGCAGAAGGTGTGGCCCAGATTAAAGGTGGAATTTCCCACCTCAAAAGATCTGGATTAGAAATAGGTCTTCCCACTTCAAATGATTTAACTCACAGGTGTACCTAGCCATTCACTTTTAGTTCATTCCAGATATAGTCAAGTTGACAACCAAGAATAGCCATCACCTGCATGGAACCCACATTTAACCCAGAAGGAACTAGACAGTCAGGCTTGCCTGAGACCTAAAGCAATGGGCCCAGACACCACAATTTAAAACGTCCGAAACTGAGATGTCATGAGCCTCTCCTCCCTTGAGTTCTTTTTGTTATTGTTGTTTGGTTTGGTGTCCCCCACCCCCAGACATCTGTCAGAGCAATGGGAAACTAACTCAAATGGGATTAAAAAGCAGTCTTGGAGCAGATCCTGGGTAACGACGTCTATTCAGAGAGCAGTATGTAAGAGCTAGCCAAGGAAGAGACTGGTAAAACTAGGCTGCAGATGACTGGAAAGGAGGGTGAGCAGAGGCAGCCGGCAGTCAGAGGACTTCCAAAACAGTGTAAACTGGAGTCTCTTGGAAGAAAGAGCCAAGCAGGAATACCATAACGGGAGGTGAGGGAAGGGAAGGAGGTTGGCCTCATCTCTGCACCCCCACTGCGGTAGGTAAGCCTCGGAGGGCTGTAGGAAGAGGTGGCAGAGGAGGCTGTGAGGAGGCAGAGGCAGATGAGCGAGCCTGTGCTAGCCGACTTCCTGTCTCCATGCTTGCGGCTCCTTCTTCTTCCTCCTCCTGTTTTCACGATACCACGTCCCTGCTTCATGCTTACTTTAGCCAGGTATCACTCAGAGGAAGACCTCTTCCTCCTCTGTGTACCAAGTCTCTGTATCGGAAAACTCTCAGGAAAAGGAACCCAGCAGGTTTTCACATCATCAGGATACCTACTGAAGGCTGTATAAGGCCAGTGCCTTGCCAGAGACATTGGCAAACATGTTGGTCTCTTTCCACAATGTCAGAATTTATTGAGTAACAATAAATTCACAAAGTTCAGCAGTTTCGATGACAGCAATTTGTCATAAAAAAAATATCTGCTTTGGTATCTTGGCAGGAGCAAATGTAAGTTCTTTATTCCGATCTTAATTACTAACTCCCATAGCACACAGCAAATACATCTATACATACAGACGGGTTGCAGAATAAATCCAATTAGAGAGGCCGTAACAGCACTCAGGTGGTTTCAGAAGCGGGCTGAGAAAGAATCTGGGTAGATAAGATAATGAACCAGAGCCACACCGGAGCTGCTAGGGGGAAGTCAAGAGAGAGAACAAAGCTGCAGAATTCAGCTGTGAGGTGAAAGGCCACACTGGGTCCAGAGCAGGAAATGAGTCAAGAGCAGGAAACGGTGGGTCAGGCCCAGATCCAGATGGGCCAGCAGGTGGATGTGCAGGCAGTCAAGCGGGCTGTATCCATAGCAGCAGGGGACTGCATCGAGTCAGCGAGGAGTCCTGGGCCCTTGCCTCAAACACAGCATCAGGTGACAAGCTGGCTGCGCCATTCCAGTGTCGTGTCCACCATTATAACGGGTCCAGACAAAGAACTTATACCTTTCCCTACCTCTGGTGTGTCCAATACGCTCTTGGGTCTGATTTCCCTGATAGAATTTTTACTATGTTCATGTACCCCCATAATTTTAATTCTCCCCAGTAGATTTACAAGGTGACTTCCTTTCTATTCCTAGAACTAGGCCATTGATCAATCTTTGTGGGATGGGGCTACCTAACAGATGGTTCAGTGTTTGGGTCCATACAGGGGCTATAGTCGTCCTTCTCAAAATGAAATAAGGGACTGCTTGTAAAATAGAATCTCCTGGAGCAGTGGCTCTCAACCGTCCTAATGCCGTGACCCTTTCATACAGTTCCTCAAGTTGTGGTGACCCCCAACCATCAAATTATTTTCATTGCTACTTCATAACTGTAACTTTGCTACTGTTAAGAATCATGGTGTAGCCGGGCGTTGGTGGCGCACGCCTTTAATCCCAGCACTCGGGAGGCAGAGCCAGGCGGATCTCTGTGAGTTCGGGGCCAGCCTGGGCTACCACGTGAGCTCCAGGAAAGGCGCAAAGCTACACAGAGAAACCCTGTCTCGAAAAACCAAAAAAAAAAAAAAAAAAAAAAAAAAAAAAAAAAAAAAAAAAGAATCATGGTGTAGATATCTGATATGCAGGATATCTGATATGCAACCCCAGCGAAAGGGCCCAAAGGGGTCTCAATCCATAGGCTGAGAAGCACTGTCTAGAACAATGAATTAGTCACCTTTTAATATAATATGGAGCACCTTAGAGCAGGGCATAGCTTGGTCTCAGGAATCGAAGTAAAGCAGTTTACAGCTTCAGATGCCCCACCACATGGCCACTTCCATTGGAGAGGTGGTCAGATCTGCCCGACCTAAATTGGCTCCTGCGTCTCTCTGATACTCTGAGGGAGGCATTGGACCCACACATAGCACTTAGTGAGTTCTTGTTTTTTTAAACAATTCCAAGGAACCATACGGACAATCTCCCGACAGCACCAAGCAGCTGCGGAGCAGAACCACCTTTGCCTATGACCTTTTAAGATTAAGGAGGAAAAACAAAACCAAAAACGTCTTGTACGAGTAAAGAGAAAATGGGTTTTTCTGTCTTTGAGGAAAAGCAGGCTTTTGTAGGATAATGCGTCCTCGGACACCCTCTCCCACCATTTATACTTGATGGTCCCTCTGAAACTTGTATCACAGAATGCCTCTCTGCCCACTCCTGGCGTGACAATAGTGAGTGCCTCAAATGTAAGCTCTCCACTTCTCTTCAGGGAGTGATAACCAGACCAAGAGCTCTGGGGTGTGCTGTTTCCTTGACACGTGAGCATAAACCCCACTAAAGCCTCATTTGAATGGTACTTCCCTGAACTGAAAACAATAACCATGGGTTGATTGGCGGAAGGAGGCTGTGATTTCCAGCCTGGGAAGGGAAATCTCTCAAGGCCTACTAGAAGGGGCTTCATTGCCAAATCAGAATGCCTCAAGCGAACTTGAACTTCTCTCTGGCCTGCTACGATGATGACTAATAATGACGGCCAACTTGACGGGGTCTCGAATCTTTAGACGACAAGCCTTTGGGCATGCCTGTGAGGGATCATCTAGATTAGGTTGGTAGGAGTAAGCTCACCCTAAAAGGAAGACAACATCATCCCCAGGCCATCATCACTTCCTGTACTATTTGGACCAGCTCACTCAGTTTTCCTCCTTGCTTCAGCTTGCTCTTGACCTTGGTTCCAGAGTGACCCATTAGTTTAGGAAGAAACAGAAGATGACATGGCATCAGGCTCTCTTGTTTGGCTCATCTTGTGCTTTGGTCATTATTTCATGTTATAGTTGTGGCAAAAAAGATTCAAGGTGGTCCAGCTTCTAAGCAAGTGTATATGTTCCCATTCCTGACTTGTCTCGTCTCCAATCTGGATTCCTTGCTGAAGAATCAAAGTTAGTTCCTTGATAGGACTTATTTCATTGTTGCTGGTACTATTACCCTTATGTAGACTTACCGAGGACCCCACTATTGTCTAACGGTGTCTGGTGGCATGAGCCTTCCAAATGTTCACCTTTGTTTGGCACTTTCTTCACCCAAATAGTCCAATTCAAAACTCAAGAGTCAAATGCCTTCTCTACAGCACAGCCTCTCTGCCTCCTTCAGGTTCTTCCAAGTTCTCACTTCAGTGTTGACACAGCACTGTGTTCAGTTAATATCATTGTTGTGTTTCATATAGATAGAGATATGGCATGTCGTTGACTCCACAGTGCTTTGCATATAACTGGCACTGCGGAAATTACTGTTGAGGCAAATTGAACACTGCATCAGCATGTGTAAATACTCATCACTTACTGGCTCCTTTTTCTATATATTAACTCAATAGCTTATTTACTCTGCTTTATCAAGAGACTACTCTTGGCTCTGGGAGATTTATAATTGTCTTACGTCCACAAGGATCTTCGCCATCTTTGTAGTCTTGATATTTGATACACAAGTGGTCTGAGTCCTCAAGTAGCTACAGCGACTACAGATATTGGGAATGATGAGGTGGTCCACACCCTCATGCTGCTTCGAACGACCAACTCTTTACTCAGAAGTAAACATGGATCATCTCTCTTTGATTAGCCTCCTGGGTCACATTTCCTTCGGTTATAAATTTGGAAGGATCCTTAACCAATGATGCTTCTGAATTACAGAGAATTTACATCTGACCTCTTCCTACAGATAACACAGCTATCCGCTTGTACTTTGAGAAATGACAATCTAAAAGACCCGTATTTTGAGAAGTAGTCGAAGAGAAAGAACACTGGACTGGGTACACGAACAGGTTTTAAATTGGGTTTTACTATTAAATCTAACTGCCACATTGTGGGGGGATTATTTGGTATGTCATAAATTCTAAGTTAAAAAGAATTAGGATAATCATAAATTCTGTGATTCTGTG
Source organism: Peromyscus leucopus (assembly GCF_004664715.2). NCBI lineage: Eukaryota > Metazoa > Chordata > Mammalia > Rodentia > Cricetidae > Peromyscus > Peromyscus leucopus. The sequence goes on from NC_051084.1 coordinate 20,576,889, forward strand.
AATGGGGGAATATGAAGTGAGACCCTTTTAAAACTGTGGTTAGCAAGAGCAACTGTATCACATGCTACCCACCACCAAGAGGATAACGTTGGATATTAATGTCTCAAGTCAAGAACTGGTTCTTATGTTATTGGAAAAACATGAATAGAAGGATTGCACAGTATCCAAGGGGTTAGCTCTCTTGAAACCTCTTTTTTGCTGTGTAACTGTAGACAAGCCTCTATCTTAAGGCTTGTCTCTACCTCAATTTCTTCTTGGAAAAAATAAGAATACCAATACAACGTTTTCTTTGATTTGAAAGAATCAAACACACTACATTTAAAGGTATTTCATAATCTATGCAGTTTTATCTATATTTTAATTAATGGGAGAGTATCTGGATGGAATCGGTCCACAGGAACTTACAAACATTCTATCTTTAATGTAGTAGACACTTATGCTTATTTTTTCTAGGGGGTGATAGATGCCTTTAAACTCATTTATAGTCTTTATGCCAATTCTTCTGGTGAAAAAAAAATAAATTCATTGGAAGATGGGTAATTTTGAAGACTACAAGTCCGAGGCCATGAAATAAAGCAAAACATGACTAGCCTAAGCTGAAATCCAGCCAATGATCCATCATTCATTTGCCTATAATTTTTGCCTAGAAAGTGAAAGCTTAATGTATCATCAGGGATCTAAAACCCTAGGATATTTAGATCTCAAAGTCGTGGCATATCAATATGGCAAATAAGCTATTCTATCTGCCTCCTTCCCAAACAATTACGTAAATGTGTAACTGACTCAATAGTACTCTACACGGCACTTAGGGGTGGGTATTCACTGAGTTACAAGCTTAATACAAGCAAAGACGCTTGACTGCCAAGAAAAGCTAATACAGTCTTAGTCTATGTTATAGTGTCTAGAACACAAAAGACATGGTTCTCTTACTCTGTTCTGTGCTTATGCAGCACACATCTATCTCTAGGTAAGACAGATTGCATACAGATTGTCTTAACTATATGGGAAAGAAAGGAAGAAGCTGTTGACAGGGATATCTAACAATAAGGGCTGAAAACTATGGGAACATGTATATAGCAAAACAAAGCAAATGAACCAGGAAAGGATAGTACCACTTGACCTTGACTGCTAAAGGGGAGGTCATATATAAAAGGTCTTAGTTTGTTCCATCTATCTCAAGGATAGGAGTGAAGTTAATGGATAGAAATGGGGACAATTATTTCCAACAAACTGTGTCAAAAGATGAGTTAGGATGCTAGCAGGAGATGACTTCTCAGGCCTTCATTATGTTCAGGTGCAGTCCAGATGGCCACTTGGTGGGAGTATTGTAGAAGAAAGTCCATTACGAGATGATTCCTTGAACTAGAAAGACCATGATTTATGTGTAGTGCTGTAACATGAACCACAAAAACAAGCGAACAACAAACAAAAATCTCTTATGGAAAATTTAGTCCAGATAACTACAAACAAATCATAAAACAATAAAAGACAGACAGCTGGTATCTAAAGACACCAAAGTCGAAAATGTGAACGACCAAGGGTAGACTGAAGTTTCTCGTCCCGCCTGGTCTTCCTTGGGCAGCAGCCGTTTTTTTATCAAATAATCATTCAGAGGCTTAATATTAATTATGATCTGTTTGGTCTATGGCTCAGGGTTATTACTAGCTAGCTATTACATCCTACATTAACCCATTTATATTCATCTATGTATTGCCACGTGTCTTGTGGCTTTACCTGTGTTCCATTACATTTTGTTCCTGGGGTGGCTGGCAGTGTCTCCCCGACTCTCCCTTTTTTCTCTCTGTATCTTTGCTTGGATTTCCCACCTGGCTATAGCCTGTCTTGCCATAGGCCAAGGCAGCTTCTTTATTAACCAGTGGTAGCTACATATATTCACAGCGTACAGAAAGACCATCCCCAAGCAACCAAGTGGTGAGATTTTACTATGAATCAAACAAACTTATGCTCAGTACTTCACCATCCGCAGAAACTGGCATCCTAAAGCCTGTCACACTGTATGCTGAGAAGCCGTGATGAATGCCAAAATATTGCCCTGACTCACCAGACTCAACCCCCTACCAACAACTCCACCGCTGGCAGGGTCAGCCCAACCTGAAGTATAGACCAGTCTAGCCCCCTTAGCTCTTAGCCCTACTTCAGATCTCCACCTAGCCACCATCCCTGCCTAAAATAAGACCCCACATTGAATGAGTAGTTGTTTATGTTTAAAGCATCCAACATCTCTACACTCACTCATTTAATTCTGTCTTGTTTCCATACACCCAAGTCTCTTTCTGTTAGTGAACAGCCTCCTTTGAAACCTAACATTGGCCCAGACTGGAGTCCTGGTGTCATCCTGGTCACTGGCCCTGTTACCTCTCGCTAGAGTTTATAGCTCAGGCTGCTTCTGAAAGAGCCACTCCTAAATGCCAGGGCCTTTGCACCTCCCCTTTGGGTCTGTGTGAGGACTACAGTTCCAAGCTTCAATTCTCCCTATGAATTAGGCATCTCTTCATCACCAGAGCTGCTTCTACTGATTATGATTGTAGTAGCAACACAGTCTTCAGGATCGATCCCAGCACCTTATGTATTCCAGACAGCTATAACCCCTAGCCTAGGAGTCTCTTTTAAGTTCCTCTGATCGAAGGGGGTTGTAGATTTTTGGCCTGTGTCCAGAGCCATGCCCTCTTCCAAACTCAGCCTCCACAGTCACTAACCAAAAAAGAAACTCTTCCGGCGGCAGCTGGTACCATACATCTACTGGGCCTCTGGGAAGCACAGCTGTATCTCTGTTAATTGTGTGCTCTACCTACAGATGTCATGATGTTACTTTCATCAGCCTGTAGTAAGCTGCTCAGGTTGTCTCACGAGAGTCTTATAATCATTCAGCATTTGTTCGATTTAATGGTTACTACTTTATAAACACATACTTAGTGAACCTGGCATGGGGTCAAATATTAACATTGTATCTGGTACTTGTTCCCATAACAATCATGATAGTAATTTCTACCTCTTGAGCTCCTCCTCCTTTATGCCAAGTGTGCTGAAAGGCCTGTAGTGGCAGGCTTATAGAGGACTAGAGGTATGTCACCTAGGTCTATAATTGACAGCCTTCATAGAGAATGAGAATTCCAGACGCAGCACATGGTTAGTGTTTATTAATTATATCAGTGTTCATGGTGTCATGAAATAGCATTACCAAAAGTGCCACAAAAGTTCAGCTGTAGGAGCACAATGGTGACCCAGAAGGATGTGTGGTGAATGTAGGAAGGCCAGTCCAAGAAGGAAAAGCAAGGCTGTAATCAGAAGACTGTAAAGTAGCCAGTCCATCTGGATCACAAGCAGCCAGAGGGTCTTGCTGGAATAATGTACAAGAGGCAGACCTACACTATTCCAGAGACAGGGAGCCCTTCAAAATCCTACCATATTCCTCAGAGAAAAAGATGGCATGAATTTGTAAACACCAAAAGAATAAGGCCCATGTCTGAAATTGTCCCATGAAAGGAAGAAGGACTATGGTGGTGCTTCGTCACCTTTAGAGGGAGGAGATCCTACAAAATGGAAGATGATTCTATCACCTAAGTGTGCATTGATTGAAGCACTTGGCAGGGCCAGCCGAACTCTTTTTTGGTAACTTAAATCTGCAAGCTTCCGGCTCTGTTAATACGGTGTCAGAGTCAGTTATATGTAAATGTGTGGAGGGTTTGAGTGGAGGATGAGAAGACTTCAAAGGAGAATAGGGAAAGCCTCCTGTATCAAGCATCACTAAGGGAACAAGGTCCCCGGTGGCAGATCCACAAAAGCCTTCATTCTCAGACTTGGTATGCAGGGAAGGAAATGCTATCGATTGTTGGCCTGAACCATAACATACTTAAACTGTGTGAAAACACTGACCAAAGGAACTTCGACAGGAAAGAGTGTATTTGACTTACAGGTCACAGTCCATCATGGCAGGAAGCCAGGCGGGAAGGCAAGACAGGAATTTGGAAGCAGGAACTGAAACAAAGGCTATGGAGGAGTGCTGCTCAGTGGCTTGCTCCCCATGGCTTGTGTAACCTGCTTTCTCACACAACCCAGGACCACCTGGCCAGGGGTGGCACCGCCCACTGTGGCTTGGGCCTGCGCGTATTAGTCATTAATCAAGAAAATGCTCTGTAGATCTGATGGAGGCAATTTCTCAACTGGGGTTTCCTCTTCCCAGGTGACTCTCGTTTGTGTCGAGTTGACAAACTCTGACCAGCGCAGTATCAGAGGGGGTCAAACCTGATGATCCCAGAACACTTTTATTTCTGATTTTCTATTTCTATGAAACAGGCTTACCTTCTCAAAATCTATGACAATTTTTCATGCCTGGATTCATTTTTACCATGTTAATAAAGACAAAAATCGTGGGGAGATGAACTAAAAAAAAAAATATTAAAGTTGTAGGATTGTGGCGGCTTAAGAAGTGGTACTGTGTCTAAGAGTATTGCTGCTCTTTCAGAGGACCTAGGTTTGATTCCCAGCACCCACACGGCCGCTTAAGTTATATACATAAAGCAAAGGGTACTTAACTTATCACTTTTCCAGACTCTGAAAGTCAATTTTTATTTTGTCAGAAACAATGTGGGTCTCATGTAGTCAAGGTGCATCTCAATGAAGGCTGGCCTTGAACTCTTGATCCTCCTGCCTCCACCACCATCACTGAGAAAAGAGGTCTGTTCCCGCTATGCCTGGCTCAAAGTCATAAGCTTTTAGGTTCCAACTTACTTTTATAACTGAGCAAATTCTGTAACTGATGGAACCCCCTTTTATGATGTGTCTGTCCGCTTGGTTTTGAGTTTTGTTTGTTGTGGTTGAGATTGCTCTTGAGAAACCAGGACCAGAGGCTGCTGCAGCATGAACACTGTATTTCTCCAGTATAAGATGAGAATGCTTCTTTGGATGCTTCCTTCAAGGGTTACAGGACCTTGTTCTATAGCACACATTTGCCTAAAATTAGCAATGCTCCTGTCTCAGACTCCTGAGTACTGAGATGTTCCATCATACTCAGTCTCTTGAGTTTGTTATGTGTGCTGTTGTTGTACATTCATTATACATGGTACTGGGTTCAATAAGCACGTTTTTGCTGTGGGATGTATTTCTGTATGCTGTGAATATGTGTTGTTCTGATTGGTTGATAAATAAACTCGCTGATTGGCCAGTAGCCAGACAGGAAGCATAGGCAAGCAGACAAAGAGAATTCTGGGAAGAGGAAGGCTGAGCCACAAGTTGCCAGCCAGATACAGAGGAAGCAAGATGACAAGGCAGAACTGAGAAAAGGTACCAAGCCACATAGCTAAACATAGATAAGAATTATGAGTTAATTTAAGTGTAAGAGCTAGTCAGTAATAAGCCTGAGCTAATAGCTGAGCAGTTATAATTAATATAAGCTTCTGAGTGATTATTTTATAAGCAGGCCATGGGAGTGTGGGGGCCTGGTGGGACTGGAGAAAACTTCCAACTACACATTTTCATACTAGGAAATAATGTACTTTGAGTATTTCTCCCCCTCCATTTTATTCCCGTCCTCCCCCCTTTTCACCCCTGACCCCATTAGTCCCATGTGTTCCTATAGATAGTTCTGGTTCTACTTTCTTGTCCTACATGATTTTATATATCTGTTTAAAAATTTAGGACCTCAGGGGGCTGGAGAGATGGCTCAGAGGTTAAGAGCACTGACTGCTCCTCCAGAGGTCCTGAGTTCAATTCCCAGCAACCACATGGTGGCTCCCAACCATCCGTAATGAGATCTGGCTCCCTTTTCTGGCCTGCAAGGACACATGCAAACAGAAGACTGTATGCATAATAAATAAATAAATCTTTAAAAAATAAATAAATAAAAATTTAGGACCTCAAAAGAAGCTAGTGGTATGAACCACATATGAAATACAGGTGATATGAAGGGGGGTATGGGAATAGTGGAGCAAAAAGGGTTAAATGAGGTGGGGGGAATAAGAGGACAAGGTAAAAGAGACAGGAGGGCTGTGACCCCTGTGAGCTCCAATGACAGCTGTTCTGGCAAGCTTTGCTCATTGGTGCAATAATGTCACAAGTGTTCTGGAAGTCATCAGTTGCTTTCTGACAGTACTTACAGCCTGCTCTACAAGATGGAACCGCTGCATAGGACTGTTAACTGGGCCAAGAACCCAAGGCTGAGTAGGTCATAAGCCCTGGGGGGGACCTACTGCTATTATTTTGCTAAGTGGACATAGTATTAACTGCCCCCTACATACTTATCTTTATGTCCATAGATTGGTGTAGCCCCCAACCCTCACCAGAGAAGCTTATAGAAGCTTATTTTTGCAACAGATGGAGATTAACACAGAGATACACAATTGGTCAAAGTGTAGGGGGAAAAATCCATGCCTCACAAAGGAGAGAAAACATGCAATATTTGTCTTTCTGAAACTGACTTGATTTGCTTAATGTGATTATCTCCAGTTGCATCCATTTTCCTGCAAATGACATAATTTTGTTCTTCTTTCTGGCTGAAAATTTTCCATTGTGTAATTATAACACATTTAAGAAAAATCCATTCTTTGGCTAGTGGACACATAGATCGGTTCCCCGACTTATCTACTGTGAAGTACTACAGTAAACATCATGGGCAATTATCTCCTGTAAGGTCCAAAGGGTACCTCCCACCAACACCCTCTGCACCCAAAAGGGCAGGCCCACTGACTCATCCAAATCGAGTCTAGGCCCAGCTCAACCTGCACTATACGAGGATTTCTGTGGTCAGAGTTCCTTAGGAACTTGCGAAACTGGTTCCCATCTGCCAAAAGGAGTCATTCCCCTTACCTCTGGCAGAAGGGACATACAGCTACGTTGACATATATCTGTGGTTGCATATCAAAGCTCATACAACCTCCAGGCTCCCTCAGTCCCTAGTCACAAGTACTTGTTATATCTTTCAAAGACCCTGCATGGCCTTTCTCAGGTCCCCTGTTTTCTTTATAAACCCTGTCCCACAGCTGCTCTGTTGTCTATTGTCACTATTCTCTCTCTCTCTCTCTCTCTCTCTCTCTCTCTCTCTCTCTCTCTCTCTCTCTCTCTCTGAACTGCTCTCTCTTCTCCTGCTATTCTCCCTTCTCTTGAAGATGGCCCTGACCATGTCCAGTCTGCTTTTCTTTCTCTCTGCTCTGGACTCTTCCCAGATGCCTCTGACTGTTCTCTCTCAAATACAATAAAAACCTTCTTTAATAATGGAGCAGTCATACTGGTAGTCTCTTTACTTTGCCCCCTCACATACATCTTTATGATACATTGACTTGGGGTTACTGGGGTGTCTTAGTCAGGGTTATCCAGAATGTCATGGACCTTATGGAATGAACCTCTACACACACATACATATATGGGATTTATTGGAATGGCTTACAGGCTGCTAATCCAACAATGACTAGCTGTAAATGGAAAGTCCAAGAATCTAGTAGTTCCTCAGTCCCACAAGGCTGGGTATCTCAACTGGTCTTCCTTATAATTGAAAAAGTAGGCTCCAATGCCCGTGAAAAAAATGGATGTGCTAGCAAGGCGAGGGCACGTAGGCAAAGAGTGAAAGCTTCCTTCTTCTACATCCTTATATAGACTTCCTGCAGAAGGTATGGTCCATATTAAAGGTATGTCTTCTTTGCACTTCAAGATTTAGCTTAAAGGCCTGTGTCTTCCCGACTTAAGATCTAGATCAAAGGTGTGTGTTTTCCTACCTCAAAGGTTTGGACCAGAAATGGAATCACCCACTTCAAACCAAGCAGAAAATGTCTCATAGGTGTGCCCTCCATTTCTGGATTTTAGTTCATTCCAGACATAGTCAAGTTGACTATGAAGAATAGCCATCACATTGGGGGAATATCTGCAAGTGGTATAACTGGGTCATATGGTAGTTCTACTTTTAGGGGTTATTATTATTATTATTATTATTTGTAGAGAAAAGATATGTGTGTATGTGTGCATATATGCTCATGTGTGTACAGAAAAATGTGTGTCAGGTGTACATGTATATGTTTGCGTGCGTGTGCGTGCGTGTGTGTGTGTGTGTGTGTGTGTGTGTGTGTGTGTGTGTGTAGGTCAGATATCAACCTCCCATGTCATTGATAAGGAATCAGCCTTCATTTTTTTTTCTAGGCAGGGGCTCACTGAGACCTAGGACATGCATATTAACCTAGGCCAGGGGCCAGGAAGCCCAGGTAGCCTTCTGTCTACCTCCCTGTGTTGAGATTACAAGCGTATGCCACCATGACTGGCTTTTTTGTGAGTGCTGCAGATCTAACCCATGTTTACGTGGCAAAGCTTTTCTGCCTGTGCTATCTCCCCAGCCCCTACTCAGAGTTTTGCTTGAAGACCCTCTAGACTGATGTCCCTAGTAGCTGAACTAATTTACATTCCCATGTAAATGACTCTGGAAGTACTACCAGAACCATAGTAACATGAACAGCATGGCGGTGACGAACACCCAGAATGACCAGTGAGATAGAATAAAGGACCCAGATATAATCCTACCCAGCTACAGCCACCCGGTTTACTGCAGAGATGTCAAGAATATACTGGTTCAGTGGTAGAATACTTGTGAAAAATCCTGCTCTTCAACTCCTATACCATCCTACCCTACCCTCAAAGGCTCGTGAACCCGTCTCTTTGATTGAAATTTTAGCATTTTAAAAGCAGGAAACAATGCTGTCTATGCCAGTGATACTTAATGCAGGGCCCTGTAAGTAGCTATGTGACTCGGAGCCAGTTATTAAATGACCCCATGTCTGAAACAAGCATTCGGAGAGGTTAGATGCAGAAGCAAGCAGTCGCCTGAGGTCTGTGTGCCAGCCACTAGTTAAAGGCTAAGTAAGGCTGATTTCCAGTTATCTACTAAATTTAGCACTTGAGAGAGTATTAACACCAGCCAATGTGTTCCCTAGTTAGAGGGCAATAACTGGTAGACAAAATTTGTTGAAAGGATCTGCAGTGAGAATAATTTCTCAAAAAGCTGGTGATGGCAGGCTGGACCCAGGGACAAAGACTGGGTCGTTAATTGAAGATGAGAATTAAGTTTTTTCAAATGAAGGCCTCTGGGCCACATTTGTAAACAGTGGTACGGGGAGATGGAGGGGGGACGACATGGTATGTATTTCATTCTAGGCTATCGAGTGACCCCTTTCCACATTCTATACTTTATAATCACCAGTGGTCTCTTACGCACATCCCTTGAGGCTCGGCATGGATAACTAAGGTTTATTTATTCCATCGCAGCAGCCAAACTCCTGCCACCCCATGTAGCTGTTCCCAGTCCATTACCCATCTTTAATGCAGCACAAAAGAAAGGGAAAACCAGGGATGCTGGCTCACACCTGTAACCCCAGCATGCAGGAAGGTGAGGCGCGTGTGAAGCCAGCCTGGGCTACACCGTGAGTTCCAAGCCAGGGTTACAGTGTGAGACCCTGCCGGAAAAATAATCAAGGGAAGGAAGGAAGGAGGAACAGGAGGGTGAGCAAGGGAAAGGGAGGGAGGAAGGGAAAGGGATATATATATATATATATATATATATATATATATATATATATATATATATATATATCTTCTGTCTACCTCCCTGTGTTGAGATTACAAGCGTATGCCACCATGACTGGCTTTTATGTGAGTGCTGCAGATCTAACCCATGTTTACGTGGCAAAGCTTTTCTGCATATATATATATATATATATATATATATATATATAGAGAGAGAGAGAGAGAGAGAGAGAGAGAGAGAGAGAGAGGGAGAATAATTTGTTGATCTGGTTATGGAAGGGAGAAAGAATGCCTGTGGGGCCAGCGTCACTTTGGGGAAACTACCTGGGAAGAACAGGAACATTGTCCTTGACCGCAGGCCGGGTCCTGAAGCAAAGCTGTACACAGTAGGCCCGGCAATGGAAACACAGGAGCTGAGTGGGCAGACCGCACCTTGGCTGGTCATCTCCGCCGAGGGAAGGTGGGTGTCATGAAGACATCAGGAAACACTTACCCGATGATTAATGATTAGAAACCACAGCTGGCAGTGTTTGATCAACACAGGAAAAGTTGGTTAAGACATTTTTATACTACATGAAACTTCCTTAGCATTCAGAGGATTAAAACAAAAACAAAAGCGAAAAAACAAGCTTGTTATTAGAATGAGCCTGTTTTTTTTTTTTTTGGAAAGAAAAACAGTTTTTAAAAAGATTTATTTTTATTTCATGTGTGTGAGTGTTTTGCCTGCATGTACATGTCTGTGCACCATGTCCATGCCCAGTGCCCAAGAAGACCAGAAGAGGGATTCCCTGGAACTGGAGTTACAGACAGCTGTGAGCTATCACATGGGAACTGGGAGTCAGACCCAGGTCCTCTGAAGAGCACCCAGTGCTCCTACCTGCTGAACCATCTTTCCAGTCCCAAGCTTTTGTAAAATTGGTGTGTGTGTGTGTGTGTGTGTGTGTGTGTGTCTGTGTCTGTGTCTGTGTATGTGTGTATGTGTGTTTGTGTACATGCACACTCGCACAGGAGTGTGCCTCCAGTCTAGAATAGGGCACCAGATCCTCTAGAGATGGAGTTACAATTAATCCTGAGCCATGTGAAATGGGTTCTGGGAATTGAACTCAGTCCTGTATAGACTCTTAACGGCTAAGCCATCTCTCCATCCCCGAAACATTTTTTTAAGGCCCCTAAAAAGGAGTAGAGAACAGTCTTGTTTTAAAAAATAAGAATACAAAGTTTGGAGAGATTGAGAAAGGGAGGTGGGCTGGGTCTCGGGGAGAGTGGGGGAGAGGAATAGGGGTGAATATAGTCAAAATGCATTGCATAAAATTCTTAAAGGTCAATAAAAATATTATATCAAAAAATAGACGAAGTAAAGCAGCCATGGCAGCATGCAGCTGGAGCCCCAGCCTCTCAAGAGGCCGAGGCAGAAGGAACATTTTAACCTACAAGTTTCACACCAGCCTGAGTAATAGTGAGAAACCCGCAGTCAAACAAGCCAACAACAGACATATAACACCAGAAAGGTCAGCTCGTTATCAAAATATACTTCACCAAACAGTGTGCAGATGGTCAGCAGGTAGGCGTGTGGAAACTGCTGACATTGAATGTCATTAGAGAACTGGAAATTAAGCAATAACTATATACCACTACATACCCTGCAGACCGGCTAAAATCTAAAATGCTGACGTGTGAAATGATGATTAGGAGGTGGGCAATAAAAGCTCCCATTCATTGTAGGGCAAGAGAAGCAGAGTATAGGCATCTTGGAAGAGTGTTAGGCAGTTTTGTTGTGTTTTATGAGACTAATCTGCTCTTGAAGCGTGCTCCAGTAGTTGTGGTCCTTAGTGCTGACCCAGAGGAGAAGAAACCTCATGTTCACATAGACGCCGGTACATGTGTGTGCACGACAACATCATTTGCAAATGCCAAAGCTCGAAAGCAGTCAAGATGCCCTTTAGGAAGCAAATAAACTAGTATTGTATAGTATAGTCAGTCCTGGAAGGAAATGAACTATCCATCCATGAAAAGACAGGTACAGTGTCTTTAAATGCAAAGTACAGTGCAAGAAAGCCAATCCAAAAAAGAAAAGGCAACATACTGTAAACCCCATTATAGATAGTCGAGAACATACTCAGCTGTAAAGACATCAGTGATTGGCAGGGACTTTAAGGGAGAGGAAAGGATAAACAGGTAGAAGAGACAGGATTCTTAAGAGTAGTGAGAAGAACTATTCCACGATACTATAATGAGAAACACACACACACACACACACACACACACACACACACACACACACACACACGAATATATAAAAACAAGAGTGAACCCTAATGTAAACTCTGGACTTGGAAAGATAGTATGTGGTTTATCAAATATCCCTCTCTGGTGATCTCATGTTATATTGGGTGAAGTCGTGTGTGTGTGTGTGTGTGTGTGTGTGTGTGTGTGTGTGTGTGCGTGTAGAGGTAGGACATGTATGGGATATCGCCACTCTCATTTTGGCAGTAAATTTTAAATACTCACCTTGATAGGCATGGTGGCACATGACTTTAATCCTAGCACTGGGAGGCAGAGGCAGGTGGATCTCTGAGTTCTAGGCTAACCTGATCTATAGAGATAGTTCTAGGACAGCCAGGGCTACACAGAGAAAGCCTGTCCTGAAAAACCAAAAATAAACAAATAAATAAAATACTCAGTGCAGGGTCTCATGAAATCCCAGGCTAGCCCCAAACTCATTATGTAGCAAAGGATAACCTTGAACTTCTGATCCTTCTGCCTTCATTTCTTGAGGACTAGAATTACAGGCATGTACTTCTACACCCCATTTGTGTGTGCTAGAGCTTTGTGCATGGTAGGCATGCATGCTTCCAACTCAGCCCTTAAATATCCCCAGCCACAAACGTAATCAAAATAAAGTCTATATTTTAAAAGGGGAGAAAACTGGGAAGTCAGTATATTATAGAAAATTAATAGAAACACCTTTATGTTTACCCAAATAGAAATTCTTTAAAGAGTAGGGCATAAGACATATATTTTTTTTTTCAACCTGAGATTCTCAAGGTGATGCGGAAACCAAAGGCATTCCAACAGAGAGCATTGAGCCCTGGTGTGAAGAGAACGGCTTGGAATCCTGGCTCTGTCAATAGGTAATTTCCATCATCGCACTGGGTCTGTTTACTCAGCTGCAAAATCCAGGGGGTGATCTGTGATGTCTAAGGTGCCTCTGAGTTTGGAATATCTGCCTCAGTGTATGCATATGGTATATATAGCCTAGTGGCTGGAAGCACAGACTGAAATGCTTAGGTGCAATCTCCTCATCTCATACCTGGCTATGTGGCCATGACCAAGCTGTTCATCACTCTGGAACTTGGTTTCCCATCTGCCTACTAGAGATGAGGGGAATGAATATACCCTACTCGGGCGTGTAAAGGATCAATAAAAAGGAGCTATTTTTAAAATGCCTGACACAGTGAACACCGGAGAAAGAGAAGCCATTATAAATGCAGGTTGTATATGCTGTTCCTCTGATACCCATTTGGCACCGCTAACAGCATTAAACTCTGCGCCTCTGTGTAACTGCAAGACACTGAAGGTAATGAAGTTAAGCCAGTGGAGTCTGCCAGGAATGAACGGAATCTTAAGAGACGGTGTGGTCAGGACCTCTGGGTTACGATTCGGTCAGAGTCAACTGAGAAATATTCCCATAGTTCAGTGGAAAGTCACCGGAAAGTCCGTGAAAACAGTGGTACCCCTTCATTGGTATTTATCTGCTGGGATACACTGCTGACCCCAGAGGTTTGACATAGTGTCGTCCCAGCAGACACGGGACTCTAAGCAGGCTTGGTAGATTTTTCCAACCCAGATGCTAAGTGTCCACAGCAGGTTTTTGCTAAACCAATGATGCAGCAAGACTCAAGCCTGCAAAAATTGGTTGTCAACCCAATTTCAAGGATAAAGAGAAGTATATTTGAGTCCAGAAGGTTTCTCATACAGGGAAAATGGTGTAGTAATTACCATAGTTTATTTCAGAATTCAGAATCTCATGTGTCTGGCCTTAGGCCGTTCTCTCCTTTCCTTTCAGCTGGTAAAGAATATGGATGCCTAGAGGTGTGGTAGCATCGAATTTGGTTAGCTGAGGTAAGAGTGGAGCCTGGGGTACAGTGTCAGAGGGCTTGTCTGGCATGCTTAAAGTCATGGCTTCCACCTCCAGCAATACACACACTCACACACACACACTCACACACACACACACATACACACATGCACGCACGCACACACATACACTCACACACACACACACTCACACACACACTCACACTCACACACACACACACACACACACAACACACACCTTGAAAGACAGCATATATTTAATGACCTTTACTGAAAATTTTAAAGTTTTCTCAATTTCACTGTAGCCTAAGTTTCATCTACTAATGTAACTTCCACAACTGAAGCAAAAATGGAAAGAAAAATAAACTACATTGCTTGTCTATAATTCTAGCATCTTTTGAATCTTCTTAGATCACTTTTTACAACTTTAAGTTCAAAATATCTTTTTATTTCTGGGATAGTCAAGAAACAGAAGTGGGATGATCATAATTTCAAGATCTGCCCAGGACACCGTGCGCTCAAGGTAACCGGAGCATCTCAGTCGGACCTTGTCTTAAAGAAAATAGATACCATCCTAAAAGTCAGTCTCAGTTTCTTTTCTTGTTGCTGTGATAAAACACCCTAAAAAAAATTAGGGGTGGGCAAGTTGGCTCCGGGTCATAGTTCCAAGTCACCATCTGCCATTGCAGGCAGTCACAGGAACTCAAGTCACCTGGTCACATTGCACCCCTAGTCGAGGAGAGCGAAGAATGCTTGTTAAGGCTTAGCTGTCTTTCTCCACCCTCCTACAGTTCAGAATCCCTTGCATAGGGAATGGTACCCCCCACAGTGGGTGGGTTTTCCCCACTTTGATTAAGGTAATCAAGACCCTCTTCCACAGACAATCCCTCAGGCTAACCTCATCTAGACAGTCCCTCATGGAGAGTCTCTTGACAATCTAGACTGCGTCAAGTTGACAAGTAAAGCCAACCGTAAGATCAGGCTCCTGAAAATGCCTGTAGGGCAACAGGCCTTTTCTTAATTAGTGGTTGATGGGGGAGGAGCCAGGCCGTTCTGGGTGGGGCTACCCCTGGGCAGGCGGTAGTGTTCTATTAAGAAAGCAGGCTGAGCAAGCCATGGGAAGCAAGCCAGGAAGCAGCTCCCCTCCATGGCCTCTGCATCAGCTCCTGCCTCCAGGGTCCTGCCCCGTTTGAGCTCCTGTCCTGGCTACCTTCAATAATGGACTATGATGTGGATGTGTAAGCCAAAGAAACCCTTACCTCCCCATCTTGCTTTGGACACGGTGTTTCTTTACAGCAAGAGAAACCTTAGCTATATCGTATACCATGATGTTCCAATAGCTGAAGTATTGGTTATCTGGACCACAGACTCTTTTGCTTCTTATGATCCTTTTTAAAGAGCAGTGATGGTCTAGATTACCCCATGCACCTGGATCCACTCAATGCAAAAATAAACCTCAAAACATAGGCCCCTTACTAGATACTGGATACCACTCACTAGACATTAGTCATTATAACACACTTTTACTGTTTTCTTTAAAGAAATTTTTGTGCATGTAAATATATCCAAATTGTGCGTGTAAAATACATGCCGAATATTATTGATTGGCCCATAAAACTTGTACACATTTATGAGATAAAATGTGATGGTTTGATACATACGTACATTACCTAATGTTCAAATCAGGGTAAGACTACTTACTTATTCTAACATCAGGTCCTCATAATGCAAATATTCAAAATCCCTTTTTTATAGAGTTTTCAAGTATAATATTATCTGTAGCCCTGTTATCAATGTGATTGATTACCTTTGGCCCCTACTTCATTTATTTTTCTTATCTAGCTGTAAAGTAGTCGCCCTGACCACCCTTTACCCATTCCACACTTCTTACTCTTCCCCCAAGGCCTGGTGACCACAGTCCTACTCTATTTCTACAGGGCGATCATTTTTACATTTCATATCATTGAAACCATGTGCTGTTTGTCTCTCTGCGATTGGCATACTTCACTGACATAGTAGCCTACCGTTCTCTGTATGTGTTACAGAGAAGGGGGCTTTGTTCTTTTATGGCTTTATAGTATTCCATTGTGTATATAAAAAGTTTTCTTTCTCCATCTACCAGTGGATAATTCCTTTACTTTTATAAATAATGCTGCAGGAAGTGTGAGACTCAAGTTG
Source organism: Peromyscus leucopus (assembly GCF_004664715.2). NCBI lineage: Eukaryota > Metazoa > Chordata > Mammalia > Rodentia > Cricetidae > Peromyscus > Peromyscus leucopus. The sequence continues at coordinate 20,592,681 of NC_051084.1, forward strand.
TTTCTTGATACTGATTTCATTTCCTCTGGATATATGCTTGCTAGGTCAGATGATAATTCTGTTTTAATTTTTGAGGAACATCCGTACTGTTTTACGTGATGGCTGTAACTAATTTCCAGCCCCATTATCAATGTACAAAAGTTCTTTTTTCTCCATGTCACCACCAACACTTCTAATTCTTAATCTATTTTTTTAAAGTATTTTATTTCAATCTTAATGTCTTTTTCTGAGAGCCGTTCTGACTGCGACAAGGTGATACGTATTCTTTGACTGGCATTTTGCTGATAATTATTGATGCTCAGAATGTTTTACATACTTGTTGGCCATTTGTATCTCCTAAGAAACCCTTCCCATTTCCAACTGGGTCATTTGTGTTTTGATCTGGGATTTCTGTTTGTTTGTTACTATTAAGTTGTTTTCTGCTTTGGAAAAACTGGCTGTAGATGTACCTAGTGCACTTTCTCTCTCTCTCTCTCTCTCTCTCTCTCTCTCTCTCTCTCTCTCTCTCTCTCTCTCTCTCTGTGTGTGTGTGTGTGTGTGTGTGTGTGTGTGTGTGTGTATGTGTGTGTATAACTTTAAATTTATATTGGGTATGCCTCTTCAGAAAAATCTGCTCAATGGTATTAGAAATAGCAAATAATTATGTCTAGCTTTATCACCCTGAGTGTACCCAATCTTGTCTGAAATAACATATAATAGACAACTGAGGTCCCCAAAAGATCATCATCTTTTCCTGATTCATATAGGCATTTATTAACAGAGAAAGCCCACTTCTGATCTCCATTTTCACACTCATGCTTTTAATCCACGAAGCATCTAATCCCACAGATGGAGTTATGAGGACTGGAAGGGGTAGAAGAAGGGTTAGAACCCAGGCAAGGACAGGGCTCTGGGGAGCAAAAGAAGAGACAAGAGGTAGGGATCTCACTGTGGACCGAAGAGGAGGTGCCTCCGAGTGAGACAAGGACACACAGGGAGTTGAGGAACAATGTCCGCCATACCCTCGGCCCACTTGAGAGTCTCGCCCAGGCAAACAGATGCGCGTGCTCCTCTGGGTCTGTGTATTTCTACAGCTGCGACTCAAGAGCTGCTTATCTTCCCTCCAAGAGATTCTTTGGACTGAACCCAATGGGAGTCCAGGCTTTGGGAGAGTCTCATCGGAGCAGATGGGCCAGGGCAGCCAGCTTGTTGCCTTTGGCTGAGAGCACCATCCTGGAAGTGAACGTCTTGTGAGTAAGCCCCAGCAGGCTCGGCCATAGGCCTGAGTCAGGCAGCCTGCTTCTAGAAGTTTCCCCCTCTTCTCTCCTTCCTGTGCTTGTGAGAGCTCAGTGCTTTGGAGTTCCTTGGAGTCTCCACAAGTGCATGGTGTGCAGGCTCAGGGGCCTGGGTTCTGGTTGCTCTGCAGTTGCTGATTTCCCCAGGCTCTTGCTCCCTTGTGGCCAAACTGTCCTTCCCTGGGCCACAGTGTTGTCCACTATAAGGTTGTTTATAATAAATTACATAATCCCTCTGGATTCTTTCAACAGTCTCTGGTGTGTGTGTGCTATTATTGTCTGGCTTTACAGATAAGGAAATGGAGGCTTAGAATTCTGGTTTTTATTCTTTGATAATTTCATATATATATATATATATATATATATATATATATATATATATATTCAATGTATCTTGATCATATCCATCTTCCAGTTCCCAGCCTCATGCTCATTGAATCCAATTAGTGCTGTTTATATGTTTGTATATCCATGGGTGTAGAGACAACCACTAGAGCATAGGCAACCTACCCCAGGCTCCATCCCTAAGGAAAATTACTCCCACCCTCCCAGCAGACATTAAATGTCAGTAGCTAGTCAGCTGGGGGTCGGGTCCATGCTGGAACGTCAGTTGGCTTGATCTTGTATGAGTCTTGTTTTTAATTACATGTATTTGTAATGCTGGGTATGCACCTGCCATGGCACAAATATGGAGGTCTGAAGACAACTTGTTGGAGTCAGTTCTCTCCTCCTGCCATGTAGGTTAGCGGGGGTGGGGTGGGGGATCAAATTCAGGTCATCAGGATTGGCGGCAAGCATCTTTACCTAGTGAGTCGTTTTGCCAGCCCAACTTGAGCTCAGGGTAGCTTCAAACTCATCATCTTCCTGCCTCTGCCTCTTCCACATATCCCACCAGTATGAGCCACAACTGGCTTTGTGGGGCTTATATAGATAAACATGGCTGCTGTGAGTTCACACAGCAACAGCTGTGCCGTGCACCAAGGACATCCTATCACGGCACTCCTTTCTATATCCTCCAGCTCTCGTATGCTTACCACAGTTTTCCCTGAGCCTTGAGGGCCTTGGCATAGATGTTACGTTTATGGACGAGCAATCAACAGTCACTGAGTTTTAGAGCTTTGACCAGTTGTGAGTCTTTGTATTAATCGTTGACCACTGCAAAGAAGAAGCCTGTTTAACCAAGGTCGAGAGCAGCCTGTACGGGTATAAATATTTAAGAGAGTTCGACACAACATCGGCAAAAACAATAGTAGTTAGTTATCCCCCTAGGGCCTAGGGCCTCCCCAGCCATGGGCTTTTGACCAGATTTATGGTAAGAGATTCACACGGAGCAAGCCTCAAATCAAAGCAGAATGTGGTTAGTTATCCCCCATAACAATCATGCCACTATAGCATCGATGGGTACATCTTGCCAGCAGGTTGGTAGTTTTAGCAACACAGACTTCACAACTGGGGAAAACCACTGACGACTTTTCCTAGCAGCTTCCATAGCACCTTCTGGCCCTCTGAAAACCAGCCAGCAGGGGACTTCCAGGTCAGTTCCAGCTTGAGTTCTCAAAGTCTGTGCTGCCTTCACCTACAGTCTCCTCATTTCATTCTGGCGGACAACGCCAAGAGCAGTAGCTTGTGTCTCTCTGGAGCACTCTTGACCAAAAACTGGTAGAGAGGTATCCAACGCCGGCCACACCCAGCACCAAGATTCCCACTTAACACTTCATGTCATCTTGGAAGGGCACAGCACATTCATGCCAAGTGGTTCCATTCAGACTCCTTACATGAAGCCACCCTACTCCCATTTCTTCCTCATGCCCCTTCTCCATCCCCACTTAACCTTTATCCGCCCCCCCCATATCCTCTCCCACTTGCATATCACACGTATGTATTCCACTATCTCCTTCCCCTTTAGGACTCCTTCCCTCCCTCTTCTCACGGGCCCTTCCTAGCTTCCTGACCTCTACAGGTACCCCAATTAAACACCCAAATCTATGCATGAGAGAAAACGTGACATTTGTCCTTCAGGGCCTGTGTTATGTCACTCAGTGTATTATCCAGTTTTACCCATTTTCTTACCAATTACACAATTTAATTTTTTTTCCTTATAGAGTAATAAAATTCCATTGTTATGTATATCACAGTTCCAATGTACATTCATCAGTGGATGGATATCTAGGAAATCAAGGAAATTAATTCCATAGCCTTGCTACTGTGAATAAAAGCAACATATGTCAACGTGATATGCAGATACCTCTGTAGTAGGATATAAAATAAAGTACTTTGATTGTGTACCCAGGGTGGTATTGTTGGATCATAGAGCAGTTTAAGCTTTAGCTTTTTAAAAAAAGACTTATTTATTTTTATGTCTGGGCCTGTATGAGCCTGAGTGAGTATGTGTACACTATGTCCATGCGGAGGCCCATGGAGGCCAAAAGATGATGTTGAACCCCGAGAACTGTAGCTACAGGAGGTTAGGAGTCGCCATGACAGAAGCTAGCTCTTCTGCAAGAGCACAGTGTCCCTAACCCTGATCCATCTCTCCAGCCCCATATATATATATATGTATATGTATATGTATATGTATATATATGTATGTATATATTTTAGCTGTTTGAGAAAACTCCATACATATTTCCATAGTGGCTCTACCAACACACCTTCCTGTCAACAGTGGATAAGGACTTTCAACCTCCTCATCAGCATTTGTGGTCATCTGTTTTCTTGATGACAGGCGTTCTGATTGGGGTGAGATAGAATTCCAAAGTAGTTTTTGATTTGCACATCCCCAATGACTTATGATATTGAAAACTTTATAGTTCATTAGCCATTTGTGGTTTTTTTTTTAAATTTTTTAAATTTTGTATGTGTGTGCCTGCATGAGTTTATGTGTGCCAATGTGTATGCAGGAGCTTTTTTGAGGCCAAAAGGGGGCATCGGATCCTCTAGAATAGAGTTACAGGTAGTTATGAGCCACCATGTGGGTGCTGGGAACAGAACCCAAGTCCTCTGAAAGAACAGTCAGTGCTCTTCACTGCTGGACCACTTCTCTGGACCCTTATTAGCTGTCTGTGTTTCTCCATTTAAGAACTCGCTGGGGCTGGAGAAATGGCTTAGAGGTTAAGAGCACCGACTGCTCTTCCAGAGGTCCTGAGTTCAATTCCCAGCAACCACATGGTGGCTCACAACCATCTGTAATAAGGTCTGGTGCCCTCTTCTGGTCATACATGCTGTATACAAAATAAATAAATAAATCTTAAAAAAAAAAAAAAAAGAACTCGCTATCCAGTTCCACAGCTCATTTTAAAAACTGAGTTGTGTATTTTCTATATGTTTACTGTAAGTTCACTGTATAGTCTTGTACCACGAATTGTTAGAAGGGCTTGTTAATAAAATCAAACCCAGGGCCAGGTATTCGGTTAAAGGTGGAAGATCAGAGAGGCAGGACAAGCCACAGCTACCTCACCTTGCCAGTTCCTCAGCTGGTCCTGTTTCCTCAGACTGGATGGCTCTCAGCTGAACTGTGCTGCTCAAAAGCCTAAAAGCTTAACCAGGCTAGTTCCTGGTTTTCATGCCTTATATACCTTTCTGCTTTCTGCCATCACTTTCTGGGATTAAAGGCATGAGTCACTATGCCTGGCTGTTTCCAGTGTGGCCTTGAACTCACAGAAATCCAAGTAGATCTCTGTCTTTGGAATGCTAATATTAAAGGTGTGTGTGCCACAATTTTCTGGCCTCTATATCTAGTGGTTGTTCTGTTCTCTAATGCCAGATAAGTTTATTAGGGTGCACAATATTTTGGGAAACATAATATCACCACATAGTCTAGACATTTATCTTCTGCCATCCATCTAGATGAAAAAGATTTTCTCAAATCCAGTAGGCTGAATGGATTTTCATAACCCTAGCCCTCCCACGTAAGCATTGACCCAGTCCAGGCATGGTGATATAATATGTAATCCTAGCTACTTGGGAGGCAGATGCAGAAGTCTATCTGAGCCCAGAGTTCAAAACCTGAACAACACAGCAAACCCATGTCTCAAAAAGCATTTCTACTAATCTACCCCCTGCCTGATATTCCTTTCTCTGCTTTATTTGGTCCTAGAATTTAGTGTTGCTTAAGATGTTACAATTTTTTTAAATTAATTTTTTCATTTCTCCAACAATGTAAGTTTCATTAGGAAATGAATTTTGTCTTTGCTGTTGTCATTATTTCTTAATTGTTATATCCCCAAGGCCTATAATTCAGTCTATTACTCAAGTTTTGCTTGAATTCAATTTAAAAAAAAAAATTGAGAGATGATGAGATGCGTCAGCAGCTAAAGGCACCTGTTGCTGAATCTGACCACTGAGTTCTGTCCCAGAGACCCCCATGGTGGAAGGAGAAAACCAAAACCAACCCTTCAAGCTGTCCTCTGATTCCCACAACGGGCCATGGCACACCATACCCCCTCCCCAGATAAGGGACTAGAAATGTAACAAAAATTAAGTGATTGGATGAATTCTTGGTAGGAGTATAAATTAGTCTAGAGTCTAGGGAAGTCAGTTCAACAATGCTAATATTTGATACACCCTAACTTTGGACCTTGCCCCATGTAACTATGAAATCATCCCATCCAAGAAAGATTCATGTCTGTGCATAAGATCATAAGTGGGTGGATGTTTACTAAAGCATTGCTTTCTGGGAAAAGACTAGAAGCAATCAGCTTGTCATCAATATGGGGACTCATCAAAGAAGTCCTTTGGTTCTTAGGTAGATTCTAGATAGTGTGAGAAAAAAGATGTAAATGTGCTTGGGCTGTTACACACCATCTAAGAGGCACACTATTAAGCAAGAAAAAAGAGCAAAGAACAGTGTAGCACTTCTTTCTATTTGCATTAAAATAAAAATATATAATAGATTTTAAGAGGCACTTGGTATTCCTGGGTTCTTTCTAGAAGGCAAGAAAAAAATAATTGCTATTGAGAAAGGAATCAGAGGTTCTAGGTGTATGAAGAAAGTGTTTTTATCAAGATATAATTCATGGCTCAGCTGGGTGGCATAAGCCTATAATTTCTGTTCTTGGGAGGCAGAGGTGGTAGAAACACATGTCCTAGGCCAGCCTAAGACACAAAGCAAGTCCTTTGTGGAGAACAAAAGGACGAACAATACACATATAATTGCATATGCAAAATGCATTTAAAGTATATAATTAATGTTCACATTATGTTAAAAATATATACATACAAAATAAAGTGATCCATTTTTACACATTTTTTTTTCCTCTTGTAGCTGCTCAAGCTGTCTCTGAATTCACTATATATGTACACAGGTTGGCCACAAACTCACCATAATTCTCTTGCCTCAGTCCTCCAAGTGCCCTCACACATGCCTCATTCTCTACCACATTGAGGTACACAACTGACCGGCGTTGATGACGGTCACAATATTATACAAATGGTCACAATTTCCAAAATGTTCTCATCACCTCCGACAAGAACTCTGTAATTATTTTTAGTATGAGTTATGCTTTTTATTAATGTGTATTATTTTTGGTTTGTTTTGGTGTTTGAAGTAGGACCTCCTCCTGTAACCCAGGCTGACTCTGAGATCTCTCTGTATAGCCTAGCACAACCTTGACTTCTTGAATGGGATCACTTACAGCTCAGAGTGAGGACAAACTCACTATGTAGCTAGGATGGTCTTGAACTCCTGATCCTGTTGATTCACTCACCCAGATGCTGGCTTTATCAGCATGCACTGCCACACCCACTGTGCATCGCTTTTATTTGTGTAAAACAATTTAAAAGGAACTTGTGTCAGGTTTAGAAAACTTGGTAGCCTGCCGAAGGTCTCACAAATCATACTCCGTAGCCACAAGCTTAATACAAAATAACACGGATTCCCATAGGAATTCGACTTTTGCCAATACTTCTGGGTACTTAATGGAATGTTCGGTATCAGCTAACACCCCATTTTATGTTACGTAAGCAGCTCTAAGACGCAAGGTGGATGCCCGAATTAGGGAAGCCTGCCATCAGCAGGCCTCCTAATCCAATTTCAGAGCCAATCATCAAAAGATGCTTTGTTCCCTGACAGAAAGTGGGGCTTGCATCACTCCTTGCAGCCTGGACTTAGTCACCTCTGCTTTGGGGTATCTCTTACAAGTCCCAGGAACCTGTCTGGTCTAGGAGTAAAAAGGGGACTTTGCATCCTGAGGTCCTTGCTCATTTTTTATCTAAAGTCTTGCAGAAAACTTTCAGGGACATTCTCAGTGTCTATTTCTAAGGAAATCTCTTTGGTTGCCCCTCCAAGCCCAAATTCCCAATTAATTCTTTTTTAAAATTAATTCATTTAATTTATGTATATGAGTGTTTTGCCTCCATGCATGTCTATGCACCACACGTGTGCAGTGCCCAGTGGAGGGCAGAGGAGAGTGTCAGATTCCTTGGGACTGGAGTGACAGATAGCTGTTAGCCACCCAAGGGTGCTGGGTTTCGAACCCAGGTCCTCTGGAACAGAGCAGCCAGTGCTCTTACCTGCTGTGCCATCTCTCTGGCCCAGCCCCACCTGCCCCTCCCCGACTCCTCTTAGTTCTTAACTCATCAACCAGGTTATTTGGGACACCAAGTTTCAATCACAGGATGGTGTGAAAGCTTTCATAGCCTTGTTAGTTTACGAACCCATTGAGACCACTGGTGTAAACCTTAGGAAGGGGAGGGAGGAGGGGGGTCGCTGATATTCCATCTAGTCCACTTCCAGTAAGCTGGTGGTCGATCGGCTTAAACTGTCTCATTCACAGAGGGTGAGTGAGGGTAGCTGGCTTTTAAGTAATATGATCAAAGGGTTTCTCTGTGCCTCCCAGATTGGGTCACAGACACTGGAACTGATGGAGAGTGTGACCAAGTATAATCCTTAATGATACTTTCTCTTCTGTAATTGATTACAGCTCGTGTGTTCTTCCTCTCTTCTGTCCAATAAACCAGAAACTGTATGTGTAGCTGGAGAGTTTTCTCTCCAGGTCCCGCCAAGCCCTGGCAGTCTGACAGCCCACTTATAAAATAAACACACAGACACTTATATTATTTAAACTGTTTGGCCTAATGGCTCAGGCTTCTAGCTATCTAGTTCTTACATCTTAAATTAACCCATTTCTATAAATCTATACCTTGCCACGTGGATCGTGGCTTATCGACATCTTCACATGCTGCTTGTCATGGCGGCAGCTGGCAGTGTCTCCCTCTGCCTTCCTGTTCTCTCAATTCTCCTCTCTGTTTGTCCCGCCTATACTTCCTGCCTGGCTACTGGCCAATCAGTGTTTTATTTATTGACCAATCAGAGCAACACATTTGACATACAGGACATCCCATAGGATGTATGAGCACGTGACTCACCATTGGATCTCTCCCACCAAGCCAGGCATATGGTATGTGGCGTTTAATCAAGTATTGGATGAATGAGCGCAACACCTTATTTTATACAGGAGGAGGTGGCAGTCACAGGAATCAGGTTTTTAAAAGAGTCATGGTAGGAAGGCAGCCTGTTCCATCCTGGCCAGCCAGTGACCACGCTTTGTTCCTGTGTCTTCTCATAGTTAGTCCTGATCATCTTGGAGCCTAGTCCAACTCCTTCATTTTACAATCAAGAAAGTGAGGCCTAGAAAGAAGGACATACCCAAGGTCGCAGAGAGAGGCCTGTCAGAGCCCAGCCTGGTACCTCATCTCCTGCCTCCCAGGCCAGCTCTTTCTTTGTAAAAGCCTAGAAAAAACAAAGCTGCCCTGGCCTCTTGCCAAGGCCCCGCAGGAGGTCCCACAGCCAAGAAGCTCTCAGAGTTCCTCTCTATTCTTAGCCTGAACTCTCAGTGACTCTGTTCTTCAGCCCTTCCTTCCTCTTCCCTTTACACTTGGTCTGTGTGATTTGTGTTTTAATAAGTGGGGCTACGGTAGGAAACGGGCTTCAGCCAGGCCCGCCGCAGAGGCCCAGAAAGAATAACCGTGCGACAAGGGGGCCTGAGAAAATAATTGGCTTCCTTCCCTCTCAAGTGACCCCCAAGTGTCCAGGGGCTGCTCTGTCTGTCGCCGGTCACGACTGCCAACAAGGCTAGACTGCCCACAAGGGGGGTGAAATCACCAGAAACAAATTGCAAGGAGGATTGGCTGCTGGTGTTTGTTGTGGAAGACTCATTAATTTTTATTATTTTTTGATATTATAAAGTAATTATATCATTTCCTCCCTCCAAAACTTCCCAAATACCCCTCCTTGCTCTCTTTCAAAGTAATTGAAACTGGCTTCTTTTTCGTTAATTGTTGTTACATATATCTATTGCATGCACACACATACCTATTCCGTGTGTATGTATGTTTTCAGGGTTGACCACTTGGTGTTGGATACCCAGTTAGTGTGCTCTTCTCTGGGGAAGATTGTTTCTTCCTCTCTTTGCCTTCCTCAGTGGCTTGGAGTTCTCTGTGGAGGGTTAAGACCTTGTGAGTTTTCCCCACCCACTTCAGTGTGTCTTTTGTTATTGTCCTTGTTCAGCTCACGTTTAAGCAGTCGTGTGGGTGAGACTTCGGGGGGTTGTGTCTGATCGTCCTAGGAAACACCATCTCACAACAAACCTGCACAATCGATGGAAGAGCCGGGAGACGGGGTTTTTCGTAATTGCATTTTGATCGATTATGGTTTTCTATAATGGTTTTCTCTGTCTGTTGCAAAGAGAATTTCCCTGGATGATAGTGGAGGTAAGATACACGTATCCGTGTACGCAAGGACAACTATGTCAGATGTAGTTAGGGATGACGCTAACTTAGTAAAGTGGTGGTTGTGGGCTCTCCTCCAGGATCTGTGACTTCACTAGCCCTGAGCAATTAGCTGGGTTTGCCGGACCAGGCATGATTTCCTTCTTTTTGAGTGAGTCTTAAGTCTAATTAGAGAACTGTTGGTTACCACCAGGGTATGACTGTTGCTACTGCACCCTTAGGGTTACTGTGCCATGCTGGTCATTGTTGGGGCACATAGGCGTCATAACTGGGTAGCACTGTGGGTTGCTTCCATTCTTTGGAAAGTTTGCACGATGCTTTCTGTACCACGGCAGCTAGTCCTCAGAGAGGAGAATTTCAGGTCAGTTCTAGCTCGGGGGTCTCTGGGTCCTGCATCTGAAGTCCATGATGTCTTTCGCAATAGGGACTTGCCTTCCATCTCTGGGGGCAGGGGCAACCAAGGACAACAGCAATTGCCTGTAATGTTTTGGGGGTCTCTTCAATAACCCTTGACCGATCACTCAAAAGAATGCCTCTCATGCCTGGTGATGGAGTTTTTATTATAGATGGTCTTTGATCTGGGAGACAGTACTATCAGCTCAGATGAGAAATCCCATTTAAACTATATCTGTATATTTATACACAGACTTACAGGTATAGTTTTTTTTTTTTTTTTGATATACAGTTAATACTGTGATTCCTTATGACTTCTTCAGACAACTTTACAGTTATTTCACCCACTTCTCTTCTTCTGTATTTCCCCTCCTCTCCCTCCTTAACTAGAACCCCTCCCATTTTCCCTACCTTTTCAGACTTCTTTCTCTCTACCAACACCTGCTCTACCCAAACACAGGGCCGAAAGGAATTTAAGCTGCCACCACCGACCTTCGATGACTGAAAGGACAAACAGAAGAGAGGAAGGAAGAGACGGCACCAGTGTGCAAAACGACCAACGTGAGCCGCTCTGTCACATTCAGATGAGGCAAAGGTTGCTCTGGGCAAGAAGTCACGGAGAAGTCATTAACCGTTTGAGCCGGGTCTTGTGGATTGGAGGTTTATTGCTGCGCCACGTGTTACCCTCCATTGGGTGTCACTGTCTATCACTGCACAACAAATTACTTTAATATTTGTGGCCTCAGACAGCAAACATGTATTATCCAGCTGTTTCCGTGGTTCAGGATCAGGTACAGGAACTGGCTGCCTCTGGCTGAGAGTGTCTCACGGGGTCACAGCTGAGCTCTCAGCCTAAAGGTTAACTGTGGTTGAAGGGAAGCCGATGTCAAGTTCACTAAAGTGGTGCTTTGTAGGTCTTGGTCCCCGAGACAGGCCTTTTTAATAGACCTGCTATTATGGATTCTTTCTCTCTCTCTGGAAATGTAAGTCCGATAAAGTCTTTCTTAAGTTACCCTAATCACAGTGGGTTTTGTTTGTTTGTTTTCAAGAACAGAAAAGTAGCATGCTGGGTAAGAAATAGATGTCAGGTTTGACTAGTGGGGTTTGGCTGTAGCCAGGCATCTGAGCAGGGGTGAACTGGTCTCAGACTGAACTAGGTTTTCAATGCCAGGCCAGAGAACTTTGTTTTGGTCCTTGGGCTCTTACCTCTATCTATCACTCAACTATAAGTTCTAGGAGAGAAATTATGCTTGTTTTTCTTTTCCTGCGTCTTTATGATTTGTGATAGAGGTTGGCATGAAGTCTTAGGTGATTGAGAGCCAAACACAATACCACATACTTCTGATTCCAGCATGTGTGTGAGTGAGGCAGGAGGATTGCAATCTAGAGGCTGGACTTAACTCCATAGCAAGACTGCCTCAAAAAAAAAGTTATTGACTAAAAAGAATCTATAAAGTTGATTTGTAAGTAATAATGCAGTTATATGATTTGTTTTCTATTTCTGATAGAATTCAAGCCCGAAGAAGCCCATGAGATGAATTTTTGATCTCCCATCTGAAATATTGATGTCTTATTTTATTTCTAAGTAATCATTTTTCAAAGCACCGAGCACATAATGAACTCGAGCTTTAGTCATATGCCTGCACATCCCATCCCACCCGACAATGATGAAGAATTCCTTATATACCTCATCATTCTGCTGAGTCTCAGGATCTTGGTAAGGTAAAGGGCAAACTTGGGATCTAAGGACCAGGCAGCTGTTTCCCACACACCTAGAGGTGTAAGCTCAAAACCCGCTCCTGGACCTGGTCAAGTCGTAACACCTGACCATTAGGCTACACTGCCTTCTCCCTTGGCTACCCAGGATGCCCACATGAACCATGGCTGTGGAACACTGTCAGTATGGAGGATAATCTGCTTTGTGTGCTCTGTGTGTGTGTGTGTGTGTGTGTGTGTGTGTGTGTGCATGCACACGTGCGTGCATGTGGGTATGCATGTGTGTAAAAGTTACATGGGAAAGAGATTGTCAGTCAGATGGAGAAAGCATAATACATTACAGATGTTTAAACAAGATGGAGAAAGCCTAATACATTACAGATGTTTAAACTCGGAGTTCTGGAGGTAAGAGTATTGCCAGGGCGTTTGGTTTTCCTGGAGGCTTGTCCTTGCTGTGTCCCAGGATGTATTCTTACTCCATGCTCACACACACCCCTTTTCTGTGCACACAGACACCTTCTATCTCTTCTTGTGTGGATACCAGTCCCAGAATATCAGAGCTCTACCTTTATGACCTCTCTTAATCTTATTTACCTCCTCAGAAGCCCCATCTTAAAAGACAACCACACTGAGACTCAGGACTTACATATGTGCTTTTTCAGGTGGACACCCGTCAGTCATAACAGTGGACAAATGTATAGCGCCCCCTCATCTGGCCTAAGGAAATGATAATCCGATCTGTTTGCACAGATGGATTCGACGCTTCTTAGATAGTCTCTGCATCATGATGCTGGGATACATTTCTGCAGCCTCCAAACAGGCAGCAGAGGCAGGGTAGTCATCTCTCCTCTAGAGACAAGGAAACACCAGGTAGGTTCCCAGGCCTTCCCAGCCAGAGTGTGGAATATGGTGCCATGTTCCTCTTGGCATTACCCACCCTCACCTTTTTTGAGACCCATCCCAGCACTTTGCCCACTTCTTCTTCCTCCTCTCCTACTCTATCAATACTTCCCAACCCTTTCAGGTCTTTACATCTGACTTTCAACAATACATGCAGCTGACTAAGTGAACTGCCAGCAAACTCTGTGGATGTGTTAATGAATGAGCTACTTAGCCAGGATCCTAACCAGGCAGGTTCACAGTCATGATGCCTTTTAAATTGTAATTATTCCTTTCATTTTTTTTTTGAGATTATAATAGCATTACATCATTGCCCCCTTCCCTTTCCTCCCTCCAAACCCTCCCATGTACCTCTCCTTGCTCTCTTTCAAATTCATGGCCTCTTTTTTCATTAATGGTTGTTACACGTATCCATAGATAGACTCCTAAACGCATAAATACAACCTGCTCAGTCCATAGTGTTACTTGTGTGTTTGACAATTTAAAGCTTGAAAAATACTCCCTTGATGTTCAACATTTAACATTTTAACTGTAACAAAAATTGCATAAAGTTGATGAAATCTCTCTTCACACAATGAAAGAGAATCTGGAGCTAGCTCAGGATCACACCATAAGGTAGCTGAGGTGGGACTCGAACCTGTGAACCTGCTGTTGTGCTAATTCATTTTTGTTCCTTGCTATGCTAGGGATTGACTTTGGGGGGTGTGAGCATGCCAGGCAAACACTGTACCTCTGAACTATACGCACAGGCTTTGCTTTTCAACACAGAGTCTCGCTGTAGAGTTCAGGCTAGCCTTGAGCTTGCTGTGTAGACTCGAATGGCCTTGGACTCCTCTTTATCCGGCCTCCACCTCCTGAGGGCTGTGTTTACAGGTGTGCTCCAGCTCGCCGTTCGTATCTTTTGCTGTGTGTTTTTCTGAACAGTCAAACTTACTATCTAGAATTCGTTGTCTCCCTGCATATTTCTTTTCTTAATACTCAAAAGGTAAGTCTTTTCCTTTCCATAACTAGTCTACCCTTGATAGTGCCAAAGGGGTGGGGTCCTGAGTGTCAGTACCATCCTTATATAAATATCATAGCTGCAACTATTCTTTTTATCTTATTTTTTTATTCTTTTTATCTTATCTTTTTATCTGGGCTTTAAAAAATACCTAGTATTTAATGGTGTGAGTGTGCGCGTGTGCGTGTGATATAAGGAAGAGTGTGCTATGTGGAGGGTAGAGGACAAGTCTATGTACTTGGCTCTCTCCTCCATCTTTATGTCCGACCCAGGGATTGAACTCAGGTTGCACCATCAGGTGGCAGGTGCTTTGGCCTGCTGAGCACCTCACTGGCCTCCTGGGCTTTTTCATCTTTCCGTCTGTGAAATTAAAATGCTGGTTACAGTCATTGTCCAGTTTTAAAAGTCCAATGAACTGATAACTTTATCTGCCCGTCACAGTCATCTAAGACCTATTTATTGGTCGACCAGCTGTGATACTGTATGCTGTGGTCCCAGCACTTGGGGAATGCCATCAAGAGGATCAGAGTTCAAGGCTGTCCTTGGATAAACAGTGAGTTTGAGGCTAGCCTTGAGCACACAAGATTCTGTATGCACATATCCTATTACCTGCTGTGTGTGCTGTTTAGATACACTGTATATGGTACAGGGTAGGGGTAGGGGAGGACTGATGAAGGAGATGAACAGGGTTCCTGCCCTCAGGGAGCTTAATTTCTTATCCAATGGGAGGGACCCTCAGAAGCATCTAACTGGGTATTTTGACTGTAATGAACTATGAGGTGATCCACTTCTCCAGAGTCACAAAGCCAAGAAGTGGCAGAGAAGGGATGGGGAGACTGCGTCTCTTCTTTCCTGGTTTGAAGTGTTCCTCCACTTTCGGTGAGTTTCATGAACTATGGTTTATCTCAGGCTCTAAGGAGTTAGCCTCCCTGTTCATTGTTTAGTCCCGAGAGCTCATGCTGCCCCCCCCCCACCCTCGGTGCCTGCTGCTGGTAGCTAACAACAGAACTCAGTCAGAAGCCACCCTCGTGGGGTCTGCCCTTCAACACAATTGAAAACACAGGAGTCCAATCGAGGTTGGATTCCGAGGGCAATAGCCAGCCTCAGGGAACCCTGCTCCGCCTTAGCGAAAGACCTTCTCATTCTTCTCATGCTCCTGGGGCCAAAGTCTGTTTCCGCTGCCAGCCTGCATGTTTTTATGCACCCTTCGGTACCTTTCTACCCCTTGTCCTTCCCCAAATAAGGCCCTTCGACATCAGGCTGTAGCCTGCTCGGGTTTTCTGCTGGCACCTTCTGCCCAGGAAACCTTCACCGCGTTGTGAATCTGATGAGACAATGAGCCTTTGTGTAGGGCAGTCGGCATGGCGGTGGGCGGCGTAGAATCAACCCTACACTGTTTCCCAAATGAAGAGGCTTCACGCCTGCATGGCGCATCATCCTTGGCAGCTTCTCAATCCTGGATGCTAACATCAGCACCTCCATATGGGCATCTGTAAACAGTGCTCACCTCTGTTGACCACAGCTGTGATTTTAAATTCACTTCCAAATAACACAAGCACAGATTTGTAAAAGCACGCTCATCCTCCAAGGGTTCTTGAAACAAAGAGTGGTCAATCACAGTCCCCCTCAACTCATCACAAAGCCATTTTCCTCTCCCTGAGGAAGCGCTCTGAGCTTGTTTAATTAGCTCTTCTGGAATTTACTTATCTCTAAATGACATGTTTACAATGTTACATCCTGATCTTTCAGTTGAGGCATTTTCTGTTGACTTCATACATATCATGGGAAATAAGGACTTGGATGCCCTTTCCCCCACTTTCTATACGGGCCGGCCCTCCCTAAGTCCCCTTGTGCTAGATACAGTTATGGCTTAATTTTGGGTATATCCATAGCATAGCTTCAAAATGCCTAGGGGGAAAACATGACAAATAAGGTGAACAGCCCTTTACAATAAAAACTTTGAAAAATTGAATATTAAAGATGCTAGTAGTTGGGAGATCTATGTTCATGGTTCCGTGGGTGATTATTTTGAAAATGGCTACCCTACCAGAAGTGATCTAAGACCTTGCATAATTTCCATCAATACCTATGGCATTCTCCACAGAAGTAGGGAAAAAATGCTTAAATTCATATGGAAGCACAAAAAGACCCCGGATAGCCTAAACGCTAAGCAGAAAAGGCAATGCCAGTGATGTCACAGTATCTGATAATAACTTGGTACTGACATAAAAACAGACGTGTAGATCGATGGGGTAGAACAGAGGATTCAGCAATAAAACCACACGGCTAGAGTCACTTCATTTTAGACAAAGATGTTAAAATATGCATTGGAGAACAGCCTCTTTAGCAAATGGTGCTGGGAAAACCAGAGGTCCACACACAGAAGCATAAAACTGGACCTCACTCTCACCCTATGTAAGGGTCAATTCAAAATAGATCAGAGACTGTAATGTATAATAAGATCAAAGCTCTGAAACGACCAGAAAAAACCACTTCAGGATGTAGAGACATCGGCAAGGCCCTTCCAAAACAGACTGTGGTAGCTCAGGAAACAATTGCAAAATTTGACAAATACAATTTCATGGAATTAAAAGCTCCTGTGTGACAAAGAAAACAATTGCCAAAGTGGAAGAAACGATCTATAGACTAGGGGGAATCTTTGCTAACAGTGCATCCAATAGAGAATTCACAGCCGAGATATGTAAAGAAAAAAAAAAAGCAGTAAATAGGTAAATTAATTGATCGGACAATTCTCAGAACAACTACAGCTGTCCAATAAGCATTTTAAAATATTCAAAATCCTTAGCTTTCAGGGAAATAAAAACACACTGGGATTTCATCTCACTCTAGTCAGAATGGCTGTTATCAAGAAAAGAAACAGATGCCGGTCGGGATGTGGGAGGGCAGAGGAACACACGAATTGCTAGTGGGAATGAAAATGAGTGTAGCCACTCTGGAAATCCCAAAGCTAAAAATAGAACCACCATCTAATCTAGTGCTACCACTTGTGTTACACCCAAAGAAATCAAAGCCAGCAAACTACAGATACTTGAACACTCACAATTGTTACAGCACTGTTCACAATAGCCAAGACATGGAACCAGCCTAGACGTCCATCAACAGATGAATGGATAACAAAAGCATGGTATGGCTGGATACAATGAAACACCTTTCATTCCAGCACTTGGGAAGGCAGGTGCATCTCTGTGAGTTCTAGGCCAATAAGGGCTACATAGTGAGTCTTCACCTGAAAACTAAAAAGTTAAAAAAAAAATTCCAAAACAGTGGTTATGTATGCAATAGAATCTTATTGTGGCTATGTGTACCATAGAATTTTATTTGGCCACAAAATAGTATGACATTTGCAGGAAAATAAGCTGGACATTGTGCACTAGGCAAAATAAGGCACCGTCAGAAAGGCAAATGTCATGGGGTTTTCTCTCAGGTGCCATATGTAGATAGTAAAATATACACACACATAAAATATGAAAACAGATGTAGCGGCTCACTTCAGCTCAGCATTTGGAAGGTAGAGGCTGAGGATCTGGAGTTCGAGGGCAGGCCCAGTTACACAGTGAGTTTTGAGGACAGCCTAGACTATGTGAGATTCTGTCTAAATAAATAAATACAGTTAAGTAAAATCTGAAAGTAGAAAGAAGACCCCATGGAAGGAGGAAAGGGTTTAAAAGAAGGGGAGAAAGAACGAATAATAGGAGGGGGAAATACCACCTGTTCTCTCATATTTAGAACCCAGATCGATCTGTCATCTACCTACCTACCTATCTATCTATCTATCTATACATCTATCAATCTATCTATCTTTCTTTTCTTCCTTCCTTTCTTCCTTTTTCTTTTGTTGGAGAAAGAAAGGGACAAGGGTAGTTAATAGGGGATGAATATAGGCGAGATGTGACGATATGTATGCATGACAATGTCAAAAATACTGCTTTTTTTAGGGGTAGAAGCGATAGCATAGTTGTAAGGACCGCATACTGCTCTTACAGAGGACCACAGTTCAATTCCCAGCACCCACACTGGGTGGCTCACTGCTGCCTGTAACCCCAGCTCTTGGAAGATCCTTCTGCTGCTTCTGACCTCAGCAGGCACTGATATGCATGTGCCCATGGTCACACACGGACACACCCATGTACACATGACCAAAAATAATAAAGTTAGAAATGTAAAAGAAGCCTATTATTTTTATATTTACTAAAAAAAGATACTCAAAGTGGTGTTTTTTTATTATTATGACAAGGCATACACACCAGCTGCCATGGAGCCACGCTGTCAGCTACAACGGCTTTTCCTCTCCAACGTGTTTTTGTTTTGAGCATCTTGTTTCTCCATGCATTTCTGTTTCTAGGGTCTTATCAGCAGTCCTTCCTACCCTCTGATCTTGATCTCTTTCCAGTGTGTTGCTCTTAGGATGTGTCTTAGAGCCTGGGCTCCTACTCTGAGGACCTGCTGTGTGGCTGCCATGCTGGACTCTTCTACCAGCATCACCAGGGGAATTCCTCCGCCTCCTTCCTCTGAGGGAGGTCTGCTTCCTGGACCTTCTCAAGTTGTGTGTTCTCCTCCTCCCCCTGGATGACATGCATACTGTAGGAGCATCCTAGAAGACATGTGAGACACTGTCCTTCAAAGTCTTGCCTGTCCGAAGGTATCTAAGGCTTGGTTACAAGTACAGTTCCAGGTGAGAAGCCACCCTGCCTCGGAATAGCACAGTCCTTATCTCCCAGCACAGCCCATGGGCTTCGAGCCTCCAGAGCTGCTGTGGAGGAGACCTAAACCCATCTGATCCCTGACTGTGTGGGGGACCCTGCAGGATTTCTCTGTCTCAGCATTAGGAAACATCACTGTGAGATGTCTATCATGTTGGCCACTCAGTGTCCCCGTCATACTGAAAACTCATGTCCTTTGGCTCTGGGATGTTTTCTTCAATTGTTTCATTTCCTTTGTTGAGCTTCTAAAATTCCTGTTCTTCTGACATTGCAATGAATTTTGCATCTGTTCCTTCCCAGTTCTGCCCCTGCCCTTTCCCTTACTTTCTGGGAAATGTCTTCAATCTGTCCTCTTGATAGGACATTAAGTATTTGATTTCCTAAGAACTCCCTCTGTAGACTTTGCTACTGAAAACCATCTTAGTGAAATTTTAGATAATATGAAATTAAATACATGCATTTGCTACATTATCATTACCTAGTAGCACTATGGGCATAAAGCCCTTAATAATTTTGACTGCGATCATTTGATATGAAATGTCCCTTGAAGGGCCGCTTGCCAAAGGATTAGTTCCCAACTCACAGTACTTAAGGTGGTGTCCATTAGGGATGAGGTCTACTGGGAGAGCTTTGGAGAGCGCTCTACATGTTCTGAGACACTGGACTCTCACTGACCTGTGAATGGAGGTCCCTTCCTACATGCTGCTGATAAAATGTACTGTGCTGCTCCAGGTCCACAGCACTGGAGCTAGTCACCCTTGACTCAAACCTCTAAAAGAAGCCAACACCGGCCTTCCCTTTTAAAAATTTGATTGTCTCACGTATTTTCTTAGACTAAGGGAAATCTGAGAAACAGACTGGTCCAAGGCTTGTGATGAAGCCCTTCAAGCTTTTGAAATGTTCTCCGCTCACTAGATGGATGATGGGTATAGCCTAGACTGTTTATCTTGGAGTCATTCTGTCAACTAGGAAACAAAACATTATTCTCAGAAATAATGTTTCCCAGTTGTAACGTCAGCTGGGAAAAGTCATTTTTTTTTAAAAGCAAACTTAACTAGTAGAATCGTTTCTGTAGATTGACTTTTTAAAAAGTGCTATTTAGGAATAATTGGGATAAAATATCTATACCTAAGTATACGACTGGATATATTTTGGTACACATATATTCCTGTTACCACCGTCAGAGCCCAAATATCAGTCTCTCACCAAATTCTGCCAGGTCCCTTGGTAATTCTCTGGCCATCCCTGGCCCTACCCAGGCAACCACTGATCTCCTGTCTGTCACTACGCATCCAGTTGCATTTGCTGGTCTCAAATGTAATTATGCAGAATGATCTCATTTTCTTCATGTCCCCCTTAGGGGTGCTCTGGAGTCTGCACTTGACTATCCAGGGGGAAGGTCACCACCTTCCTCCACACGGCTTTGGGGGGGCCACAGCTTTCAGTATTTTTCTGTCTGAACCCAGTTTCAGGATAGACCATCCCCTCCAGACACACTGCAGAGACAGATGTGAGGTGTCCTATCGTTTGTTGATTGTGCAGTACTGGAGAACTGAACCTGGACCCTCAGGGATACTAAGCCAGCACTGAGCCACTGAGCCACATCCCTGGGCTCCTGACACAATCTTATAAATGTGATTTTATATGGTTTTTGTGTAGCTTTATAAAAGACAGAAATATACATTTGTCCTGCATCAAAAAAAAAAAAAAAAAAAAAAAAAAAGCCCTAATAATGAGTCTCCAAACAGGAATGGTAAGTTCTCCTAAGCCTGGAGCACACCTTCACACACGCCCCTAAACCTGGAGAAGCACACCTTCACATGTGCCCCTAAGCCTGGAGGAGTACATCTTTGCATACTGGAGTGCCTATTTAGGACTAGCCCCATCCACACAAAGGCAGAATGAATTGAAATGCCCTCTAGTCCATTCAGAATTTTGATTTCCTGAAATGTTAGCTATTTAAGAGCTAAGAAAAGAATTTTCTGACCTTCCTTCCTCTTGCTCCATTTGGCAGACAAAAACAATCCTGTGTAGATAAAAGGTCACTAGAGATGCCCGGTCTCTGGCATTTGGTCCCTATGTTCCTGGAGCAGGTGACAGGAGGGCCCTCAGAGATGGTCCTAGGCTGTCAGATGGCAACCTAAACTAGCAGTGGTCTGAGTACCACAGACAGGAGGTCCCAGCAGACTGGGTGGGCTCGGGAGGCACCTTGCCCAGCTCCCTCTTGTCTTATTCCTCTTAAGAGTACTAAGAAGCAGGAAAACAGTGAATATTTCTCAATTAAAAATGAAAGAAGAGAAGGAACAGAAACCGTTCAACTTCAAAGCCTTCCTTAACCCTAACCCTGTCCCTGTCTGGGGATTCCCAGGCCACCACTTTGCCCTTCTAAGGGAACATGGTATGAAACCTCTAAGGCTAGGAGAGGAGCTGGGCCAGGAGGCAGAGGCCCATCCAGTCCTACCCCTGCACACTCCCAGCCATTGTTCCTCTCTCCACTGTCCTGTGTGACCCATGGCCAAGTTTACATTGTTTTCCAAGAGTCAGCTTGACTATACAGGGCCTAGAAGAGGAAACCAAATGGAAAGGGTTCCAATACTCGGGAGCAAGGGACCCATCAGACATTCTTCTGTGAGCAAGAGGACCTGCTTGGCACTCAGTAGCTGGGTAAGGGGAAAGACCCAGCTGTTGTTCATCAGGCTCAGTTCAGCATTGATTGACACATGGGCCGGGCACAGTTCCCCACCTCATGCTTCAGTAGACCTTGAATAGCAGGAGCCTAGGAGTGGCTGGTGGATGGGGAGGGGTGGCGGCCCTACAGAACTCAGGGGAGAAACGTAGAGAAGGCCAAACCAGAAGAGCACAGAGAAGAGATTGTATTAACAAAGATGTCCATCTGCAGTAGGGATACAAAGTTGGACGTTGTCAGATCCAAAGGAAACTCCAGTTTCCCAATTCCCAAAAGGCAGTTCAGATATCCTAAATGAGCTCAACTGGACTGTAGGGGGATTTCTGGTGATTAGATAAAAGCTAGCCTTCCTCAGAAATCTGCAAAGCTGGTTCCCCTCTACCAAAAGGAGTCATTTCCCTAAGCCCTGGCAGAAGGGACACAGGGCTGCCTGTGGCATCTATCAGCATATCGAAGCTCATGCTGGCATCACAAGTACCTGTTACACATTTCAAAGTCCATGCTAACACCTTAGCCCTTCTCACTGCCCCTGACTACCCTAACTTCCCTCCAGCTCATGGTCTTCCCCCTTCTCCCAGCTACTCCTTCTCCTTATAACCCTGCTATTCTTGTTATGTTCTCTATTCTCTGTTCCTGCTTCTCTTACTATGTTTTCTCTATTCTATATCCCCTGCTCTTTCCCCCTACCTTGTAGATAGCCCTGACCATGTCCAGCGTGCTGGCCATGTCCAATCTACTTCTACAGCACACTGCACTCCCATGGGTAGATGGACCTCTACCATACACTGCATTTTCACAGGTAGATGGACATCTACAAAACACTGCATTCCCAAGGGTAGTTAAGCCTCTACCATACATTGCATTCCCATGGGTAGATGGAAATCTACTAAATGCTGTCTTCCCACAGGTAAATAGAACTTTACCATACACTGCATTCTCACAGGGAAATGGACCGCATTCCCATGGGTAGATGGGGCTGCTTCTGACTGTTGTGTTGGAATCGATGCTCTGTTGCCCAAACAGCATTGCCATACTGACTTTTGTAGATGTAACCAACCGTCTTATTAAATAAGAAACACAGAACCAGTGCACAGAAGAAAGCCAAGAGATCAGAGCTAAGAGCCTTACCACCTGCTGTAGCTAGCCTTTTAAGCCAAGAGACCTCTCTGAAAAGGACCCACTTCCTGTGTGTTTGTCTTTATATAGTCTTTCTGTTCTGCCTTCTCATTGGTTGTAAACCCAAACACATGACTGCCTTGTCACTGCCTGTATGTACAGCCCTCCAGGTCTTCTATGGTATTGAGATTAAAGGTGTGTGTCTCCAATGCTGGCTGTATCCTTGACCACACAGAGATCTACCTAGCTCTTTTACCAAGTGCTGGGATTAAAGGCGTGCACCACGAACACCCAGCTCTGCTATGGCTTGCTATTAGCTCTGACCCCCAAGCAACTTATTAACATACAAATAAAATCACATTTCAGTACAAATAAAATACCACCATAGACTTTTACTTCAATTTTAATAATCACTAAAGCAAATCTTCACCTTCTTCCAAAGAAAGGAAATTATTTTGGCTCTTCCTGACCAATGTTTTTAATTCAATGAATCTTTAAAATCCAAGTTGTCAGGTTTCATGAAAAGCTCCTATTAGTAATTTTAAGAGCTTTCAACTGATCTACAGACTTGGGGAGAATTTCACTCTGTTTGTTAATCATGTCCTCATACCTTTAAGTATAACACATATTTATTTATCTGAGAGCTTTCCTTTGCTGAGATATAGAGTTGGAAAAAAACTGCCAACTTTACACTGTCCCATCTTCACACCCATGAACATAACACACATTTTATTTGAGATCTTTTCTTTGTGTGTATAGGGTGTGAAGCCATGGTCTTGCAGATACTAAGCACGTCCTCTACTACTGAGCTGTCAATCAAGCCCTTGACTTCTGTTTTGTGCATATTTGTTAATTCATTCCCAGACACCTTCTAGTCCTTGTGGCTATTGTTGTTTTGAGTTACTTCTGATAATAGTTTCCGCTGGTATATAGGAACACTGTTGAGTTTTCATTCAACTTCCTTGACCAAGCCATTTTAGTTCCTGCTGTGGGATGTTCTGTATGTCCTGTGGGAGCCCTTCTTGGGTTCTTTGTGGCGTTACCCAGCAGGTCCGTATAGAGGATGATTAGGACCATGGGCCTGAGTGCAGGTGTTTGAGATGGTCTGCACTTGGCTGTGCTGGGGGATGGTCTGTATGTCAAGTTGCTCTGATTGGTTAATAAATAAAACCTGATCGGCCGTGGCTAGGCAGGAAGGATAGGCGGGACTAACAGGGAGGAGAAATAAAAGGACAGAAAGGCAGAAGGAGCTGCTGCAGCCGCCACAGTGACCAGAGAGGCTGCAGCTGCCACAATGACCAGAGACGCTGCAGCTGCCGCCATGACAAGAAGCATGTGAAGTCGCCGGTAAGCCACCAGCCACGTGGCAAGGCATAGATAAAAGGAAATGGTTAATTTAAGATAAAGGAACAGTTAGCAAGAAGCCTGCCACGGTCATACAGTTTGAAAGCAATATAAGTGTCTGTGTTTACTTGGTTGGGTCTGAGCCGCTGTGGGACTGGCGGGTGGCAGAGGTTTGTCCAAACTGTGGGCAAGGCGAAAAACTCAAGCTACAAGTTCCTATAATACTCTGAAGAAAAAGGTTATGTTTTTTCTCTACAGACTGTGGCTGCATACCTACTGAGCTACTCCTGGCCTGGCTCCAGAGAGTAGCACCTAGCCTTAATCCATCCTTTGCTTAACTGATACCTTTTTTTTCCTTATTGCCCTTTGTGAATCTTGTCTGCGAGTCTCTTAAGGATTAAAGGCCTATGCAAAACTTGGCTCAGGAAACCAGGAAAACCTTGGTACCTGAGTAATCAAGGAATTTGCACTTGGCATTGTATCTTTGGGAGCTCTTTTCAGGTTGGTTTGAAGGTATGGAAATCAACTGGCTAAACTGTAAATAGAGTTTAATAAAATAAAATAGAGTTTAGTAAAATAAAAATACCCTGGGCAAAGGAAAAGTGCTTCAGTCCTTCGAGGCTGGACCTCCCTGCAGCTGAGAAAGGTTAGATTCATTCTTAAGGTGCCTCTGAATCTTCTTTCCACAGATCCCCATGAATCCATACACCTGTGCCATAACAATCCATGGCAAAAGACAGTCAATCTAACTGCAGACTGTGACATGTTCTTTCCTTTCTTAACAATACATATTTTCTTTGTGTGTTAGGGCTTTTAATGCCGTACTGACTCCAAGAATGCACATGCTCTTCACTGCAAAGAGAAGACTTTCAATTTTGATAATCTCATGTTTTCTACAGATTTTTTGAGAAAATCATGAGAGGGTACAAAGAGTTTTGAAGAAAGTGGGCAGGGGAGTGTCTTAGTTAGTGTTCTATTGCTGTGAGGAGACACCATGGCCAACTCTTTTTATTTTTAATTTTTTTGAGACAGGGTTTCTCTGTGTTGTTTTTGGTGCCTGTCCTGGATCTCTCTGTAGACCAGGCTGGCCCCGAACTCAGAGATCTCCCTCACTCTGCCTCTCAAGTGCTGGGATTAAAGGCATGCGCCACAACTGCCTGGCTCACAGCAACTCTTATAATGGCAAGCATTTAATTGGGGCTGGCTTACAATGTCAGAGGTTTAGTCCATTATCATCATGGTAGGGAAAGTATGGTGACACACAGGCAGACATGGTGCTGGAGAGGAGCTGAGAGTTCTACATCCAGATTGGCAGGCAGCAGGAAGAGAGAGAGCCACTGGGCTTGGCTTGAGCATTTGAAACCCCAAAGCCCACCCCCATTGACACACTTCCTCCAAAAAGGTCATACCTCCTAACCTGTCAAATAGTGCCATTCCCTAATGACCAAGCATTCAAATCTACGAGCCTGTGGAGGCCGTTCTTATTCAAACCACCACAGAGGGTAATAGAATATCTGTGACATGAAAATGGAAAAGGGATTACTAAGAGCAGAAGGGCAGGAAGGGGGGTAAACAGGAATGAAGGAGCAACAATAACTACATATATATAGTTAATTAGAAGCCAGTTTTATCTATGAATGTAGATACACAATATTAGATATTAACAACCTGTATCTAGCAATGTAGAAAAGCTAATATACATCATGACCAATTAAAGTTTATATCAAGAATGCAAGGATGGGTTAACATTAGGTAATTAATCAACACCATTCCTATTCATAGATTAAATAACACCACAGGAGCATCTCTGTACACACACACACACACACACATATATATATAAAGATGGCTCAAGTGGATAGAGGTGCTCACCATCAAATCTGATTTCCATCCCAGGAATCCACAAGGCGCAAGGAGAGAACCAACTCTTGAAAATATTCTTTTGACCTCCACACATGCACTGTGGCAAACGTGATAGAGCATGTGTGTGCACACACAGATACACAGAGAGTAAATAAATGAATGTAATAAAAAATTGTTTGAAAATCCCATAACAAAACCCATTACCTTATAGGCTAATTTTAAAAAAAGAAAAGGAGGCCGGAGAGATCGTTCGGTGGTTAAGAGCCCTCGTTACATCTGTAGAGGACCCAGGTTTGGTTCCCAGGACCCACATCAGGTGGTTCTCAATTGCTTGTTAACTCCAGGTCTAATGGATCTGCCGCCCTCTTCTGGCCTCCACTGGTACTTGCACACACATGATGCACATACCAGACACACACATCTACAAAAAAAATCTTAAAAGAGAAAAAGAAATTACCCTTTATTGTATTATGAAAATATCTTTGTAGATTTACTTGGCCAAGTGTTCACCTTGAATTTTTATCTGATTCATTTTCTCCATGTACAGAGATGCCCCTGTGGTGTTCTTTAATCTATGAATAGAAATGGTACTGATTAATTACCTAATGTTAACCCATCCTTGCATTCTTGGTATAAACCTTAATTGGTCATGATGTATACTAGCTTTTCTACATTGCTAGATACAGGTTGTTTATATCTAATATTGTATATCTACATTCATAGATAAAACTGGCTTCTAATTAACATTTCTTCCTATTCTATATTCAGATCTCAAAGCAGACTTTTAAATAAGAATTAGGGTTATTAAAATTAGACAGGCATTTAAAGAACATCCGAGCCAGGTATGGCTGGCTGCACATGGCTGTAATACTGGCAGCTAGGACCCCGAGGAGGCTCATGAGTTGGAGGCTAGTCTAGGCTAACAGTGATTCTGTCTTGAAAAATGGAATAGGGATACCCAGTCTAATATAATCAACTTACAAAGGAAACTAGGACCCCTAGAACAATATGCAACCTTTTCAAATCATACAAGTTACATACATACATTTGAGAGCAAAGTATATGACAAATGGCTTCATAGTGGTCCCATTCATAATGGAGCCCTGCAGGAAGGGACCATTTATTGCTTCCATCATACTGAGGTCCAGAGAGCTCACATCACGAACTATAGGACCTGGCAAAAGCCAAGACTAGAAGCCAGGTTTCTGACCCCTACATCAGACCCCTCCCCAAAATGTGTTTTGTCCTGTGCCCAACGCAGACCTGAAATAGAGGGATTCCCTGAGCCCTGGGTCCAAAATGACCATTTTACAAGAGTCCAGCAATATTTCACAGGCATGTCAAACAGAAACCCTATTTGTAGTTTTCCCCAACGAGCAGGCATGGGGCCTCATGGTGTCTACAAGTCTTTGGTGGCCAGGACACCCTTGAGTCCATGGGCTCTGGTACAGAAAGGGATTCAGGGTCCCTAACTGTCACCTTAGTTAACAGGATCAGAATACAAGCTCCCCAAGAGCCTGTCCTCAGTGTCCTCTCAGGACTTGTTTCTCTTCACCCCCCACCCCCACCCCCACCAATCCTCTGGCTCTCGCCGCCCCTCCCTATGCCCGCCCCTCCCCCACGCCTCAGCAAGCTGCTTCCTGCACCAGCAGCACTCTGTTCTGCTCATGCTATCTGT
The DNA here is from genome assembly GCF_004664715.2 of Peromyscus leucopus. Taxonomy (NCBI): domain Eukaryota; kingdom Metazoa; phylum Chordata; class Mammalia; order Rodentia; family Cricetidae; genus Peromyscus; species Peromyscus leucopus. The sequence goes on from NC_051084.1 coordinate 20,620,099, forward strand.
GTCTGCTTCTCACAGCTGGCCCCAGCCTGGCAGCCCCCAGCACTGAGGATGATCCAATTATCCCATTAGCCCAGCATGCCCTTCCTTCCTCTGAGCTTCTAGCTCCCCCATCTCCCTCTCCCTTTCCCAGGGCTTCTCATAGCCTCCCTTACTGTTTCCTTAGCCAGCCCTAAAGCTGAGTCAATCCCCAGACATAAGGAACACACACATCCACCCATCTGCTTTACTGTGCAAGGAAAGAACATTCCTCTGAAAGCCTTTTGACATCATGGCTGTGCTTTCTGTTTTCTCAGACATGTGTGACATGTCTCATCAAGTGCTCACCGGGGTTGACCTCAGAAGGAGGAGGTAACTCCCCCACTGTAACCTTTGAGACTCTGGAGTTTAGATTAGAACTCATGGTCTATAGAACATGCTTTGATGAAAACCAGCCGGCACCCAGGAGCTAAGTGTAATTCAGTGACTGAAGCCCCGCTGCCACCAGAGAACAAATGTCCATGGTCTGCGGCACGTGCCAAAGGAGACCTGAGGTGAAGAGGCATCCAGCAGAGATTGTTATGTCCTTCCTCACCCTACCCCTCCCAAGTTCACTCATGGTTTCAGAGGGGCCAACCCATGTACAACTGGGCAGAACAAAGAGGTAGTGGGAACATGTGACAAACTGTTCTTCACCTTATGGGGAACAGGAAGCAGAGGATGACAGGGAACAGGGACAAGGCATGTCTCTAGTGACTGGCTTCCTTCAATGCACCCTCTTAAAGTTTCCATAGCCTCTGAAAATATCTCTGTCTGCTCTGGGACCAAGTATCCAACACATCAACAATGTTTTATATTCAACTTATAGAAAATGCCCATGCCTAAGAATTTGGTTGGAAATAGATCCTTTCCAGCAAATGAGAGCCATAGCTTATCTTAAGGTTACCTTCGCTGTGGTGATACACCATGACTCAAAGTAGTTTGAGAGGAAACAGGATTAGTTCTTCCCCTTCCAGGTCACAGTTCATCACTGAAGGACATCAGGACAGGAACTCAAACAGGGCAGGAACCTGGAGGCAGGAACTGATTCAGAGGCCATGGAGGTGTAGTACTTACTGGCTTGCTCCTCATGGCTTGCTCAGCTTGCTTTCTTATAGAACTCAAGACCACCAGCACAGGGTTTTGCCACGCCCACAGTGAGCTGGGTCTTTGTGTACCAATCATCAATCAGTAAAACGCCCCACAGGTTTGCCGACAGGCCGATCTAGTGGGGGTGTTTTCCAAGTTGAGGTTCCTTCTTCCAAAATGACTCTAGCTTGTGCCGAGTATCATAAAACTAGCCAGCACACACCTGAAGCCTTAGGAGAACTCGTCTGATTTCATGGGATGAACAGATGGAGATAAAATCTAAGCGTGGAGAAGTCAGTTGGAAAGGTCAGTCTTCTTTCAAGTGACTCTCCTCTGAGCTGAGCAACCATCATCTTAGGGAATCCAGCTGTGCTCTCTTGCAAATAAATAAATTTGCCCCAGCTGGGCTTCTTGACCGTTTTCACCCATCGTGGAGAGATAGAAGGGGTCACGAGACCTTCATATGATTATCCATATGCTTTTTTACCTTAAATGCACGTGACCTCAGGGGAGGGCTAGTTTACAGGCCAGAAAAGACTTGGGGAGAGAGGCTCCTTCTATCCGGCTATGGGGAAGTCCTCATCCCTGCTGGATAAAGGCTTTTCAGGTGCTGCCTGTTGGGGGCAGGAGCACCCACACCCTGTAAGTAATCCCCCACTTAAGCTTACCCAACAAAATCTTGGTTTCCCAGAGTGAACTTAGGTGGAATCATGCCTTGGTTTGTTATTGGGACATTAAGAGGAGAAATAGATATGGTTGATATATCACCCCGGGAAGGAATTTTACCCACATGGGTAGAGGTGACGGAGAATCAGCTAAGACCATAATATTGGAGGCCTAGTCTACCCGGAGGTAGAGTGAATAGAACAGATTCTGAATGCGTTTGGAAGGAATTAGCAGAGGTGATAAATTGGATTTGGGACTATAAGGAAAGCACCCTTATCAGTAGCATTAGGGAAGGGAAGTGTGTCATGGAATATTAACTAGGCAAAGATGTGTTGCTTTGCCTGCCTAAGGTACCTGATGGGTTTAATAAAAAGCTGAATGGCCAATAGCTAGGCAGTAGAGGGACAGGTAGGGCTGGTGGGCAGAGAGAATAAATAGGTAGAGAGAGAGCGAGGGAGAAAGAGAGGGACACAGCAGCCAGACATGGAGGTAAAGAATGAAAGGTTAAAAAGCCCCGAGGCAAAAATGGAGATGAAGAGAAACAGGTTCATTTAAGTTACAAGAGCTCATGGGACAAGCATAAGATAAGACTGAGCATTCCTAACTAATAAGTCTCTGTGTCATGATTCAGGATCTGGTTGGTGGCCCCAAAAAACCTGCTACAGAGGTGTGGCAGCAGGATGGAAGCGTCAGTGAGAACCCTCTACTGGTCACTGGGTGAGGAGACCACACTTTATAAGGGCAGCCAAGCTGGACCAGCTCACAGTCAAGAAGTCTATGTGAACAGTGGTGGGGTTCAATGTGACCATCTCTAGTTCTCTGCCGGAAGTCCACATGAGGACCCAACAAAGCGTCACGCTGTTCCCAGCAAACAACAAACATACTTCTCCAGGATTCTAAGCCTAGGTGCTTGGGGCCTCTTCGGTTCCTTTCCGTCTACACCAGATAATCACATCCCACTTTTACCTGTAAACTGACTCTTAATGCTTTATTATTCCTTCACCTGCTGTTGTAACTCTGCCAGATCTTCTCCAACGTCACTTCCTCCGACCACTTTCAGTTCCCAGACCCTTCCTGCCTTGATCACCCCACAATTCTCTGCCTGGGAGCATCCCATTGGCTGGGGGTGAAGGTACAGTTGGAAGCTGCAGCTGCTTTTTCCAGGTCGGCTTCCTGGAGCTATCCAGTGCTGAACTGGACAAATGAGACACCGGTCAATTAACCTCCTCCCACTTCTTACAGGTCTGCCTTTTCAAACTCGTGTGGGGCTCCCATGGATCCTTGCTCAATTTTATCTGTCCAGTCTGCTGAAGTTATTTGGAAATCTGATTTTTTTTTTGTCCAGATAGTTGCTATGTCCTTTCTTCACTCACCTTTTCCACATGTACAACCGTCTCTATTTTCTAAATTTTTGTTAACAGAGGGGAAGGTGTAGGGTCGAAAGCAGGAAATGATCCATAATCAGTGTCCCTTGCCTCAATTGTCTGCCCACCCAGACTGACACCTAGCTGGCAGCAAAGTCCTAGAGAGGGCTGCCTAGGATCTGACCCATAGCCCCGGCCCCTATCCCACCTCTAACCACCCAGGCTGGTCCACATCGAGCCTGGGGCTGGCCCCCTGCGACCAGAACCCTCTGGATATGACTTAAAGTTATACCCATCATATTTCTTCATCTAGTAGTGGCTGAGCAAGGCAGTGAGTAGGACATAGAAACCAGGCCAGAAGGTTTTGCTTTGCCCCTATTTTTTATCCCCTCACAGCTCTCCTTTCCCCTTTGATGCCAAGGACACTGGAGCTGTTCACCAGCTGATTGGTCGTTGTAATAATTATAATCCTAGGAACTTATGTCCCATGTACCATCTCCAGCACATTCACACCTCTTGTCCTTTTTTATCTGAGAGGAGGTACAGCAGCTTCAAGAGTGACAGCTCACAGTCAAGAAGTCTATGTGAACCTGGTACCCTGAGAGACCTCATTGAAGCACAGTGGTGGGGTTATCTGGCATTTCCACATGAGACAGAAAGAATGAGCCAGATGAAACCCCCAAAGATAGTGTGGGATAACCACTGGTCGCCTGATCTGATCTCTCTAGTTGTCCCCAAAGTCCTGAAGGCTACAGAGCAGCTGTGGCATTGGGTTCTGTGATTCAAGTTTCTGAAGAGAAAACCCAATCATTCCCAAAAGTCCCCATCCACCTTAAACAACTGCAAAAAATCTCTGACTCTAAACTAGGTTCTATCCCACTCGCTCCCATTTCCATCCCAGCTACTGAATGTGGGTGGTTTGAAAGGAACAGAAAAGAGACATCAAAGCTGTGACAACCTCCTGACAACATTTTAACTTGAAAATTGCCTCTAAATGGATGGCATAATTCTGTGTAGGCAGATAGAAGTCAAGTAGACTTACTCAGATTCCCCTGGGTCTTCTGTCTTTACCACACATTGGAGAGTCACAGCCCTAAAGCTGACCGCCACCAGCCATGACTAACTCAACCTGGCTGATCACTTCTACCCATGGCTAACTCAACCTGGCTGATCATCACCACCCATGGCTAACTCAACCTGGCTGATCATCACCACCCATGGCTAACTCAACCTGGCTGATCACTTCTACCCATGGCTAACTCAACCTGGCTGATCATCACCACTCATGGCTAACTCAACCTGGCTGATCACTTCTACCCATGGCTAACTCAACCTGGCTGATCACTACTACCCATGGCTAACTCAACCTGGCTGATCACCACCACCCATGGCTAACTCAACCTGGCTGACCATCACCACCCATGGCTAACTCAACCTGGCTGATCATCACCACCCATGGCTAACTCAACCTGGCTGATCACTTCTACCCATGGCTAACTCAACCTGGTAGATCATCACCACCCATGGCTAACTCAACCTGGCTGATCACTTCTACCCATGGCTAACTCAACCTGGCTGATCACTACTACCCATGGCTAACTCAACCTAGCTGATCACCACCACCCATGGCTAACTCAACCTGGCTGACCATCACCACCCATGGCTAACTCAACCTGGCTCTCTCTGGGACATCCTGGAAATGTGACCTTTTCCTCTTCTGAACTCAGCAGATTCATGTCTCTCTCCTGGCCCTCATCACCCAGGTCTGGTTTATTCTCCTAGGTTGATTGTTGGCCCCCCTGCATGCCGCCAGCCCCAGGCTCTGTGTGGACCAATGAGGATCTCTGAGTGGTTAGAAGTGGGACGGAGGCAGGGGATATGACTCAGGTCCTAAGCAGCCCTCTCTAGGACTTTGCTCATAGCTAGGTACCAGTCCAGATGGATAAATGACAGAATCCTCGCCACTTCAAAGATGACTCCTTAGATACAGTAATAAAGATGGTTCCTTGTGACATTTCCCCTTTAGTAGGGACATTACTGTCTGCCTTTACTCACACTCACCCCATACCTAGGTTCTTTCCCAGCCTGGCAGTGGAAGGCAGAGGAGACTTGAGTATACTTTATACCAGGGAAGGAAAGGACAGATGGCTGGAGAGATGGATCAGCTTAGTGCTCTTGCACAGGACCCCGGTTTGGTTCCCAGCACCCCATGATAGCTCACAAACATCTGTAAACCATGCCCCAAGAAATCTGACACCTTCTCCTGACCTTCACGGGCACCAGGCACACATGTGGTGCACAGACATACATGCAGATAAAACACTTATTGACTTGAGATAATAAATAGAACTTCCTTAACAAGAAGAGATGGAGCTAGGGGTCTAGAAAGGGACCCCCATACCTGGGCTCCATATTCTCTCTAGCCCCTCTCTAGAGGACCTCTTTCTCAGTTCTGAGGCCTGGTGGGCTGTCCTAACGCTGACAGTTACTGATGATACAGCTACAAGGAAGGGTACCTGAGGAGGCAGGAGAGACTGATGTGGGCAGAAGAGCAGATTAGGGCAAGGCCCAAAGTCACCTTGCCTCTGAGATCTTCTGGGTCTCCTCAGCGCTGTCCCCACTCAAGTCACTTGCCAGCAGCAGAGGGTGGCAGCCTTGTGCAGCTGAGATCTCAGCGGGAGAACGCTTTCATATTCTAAGCTATAAATGTCAGCAGGTTAACCAGAAGACAGATGGGTAGGTCAGGGTAGAAGCAATCTTGACCTTCCTTCCCCACAGCCCAGAATCCAGGCAGGCTCCACAGAACTATCTCCCACGTTTGTCTTCTATGGACCTTTTGGGTCCTGTGTTCCCATCACAATTTTGTTAAATTTATTTTTATTTTTTATTTTGACAGGGTCTCTCCGCATTGCCCTGGCTGGCTGTCCTGGAACTATTTATGTAGACCAGGCTGGCCTCGAACTCACGGAGACCCACAAGCCTCTGCCTTTCAAGTGCTGGGATTAAAGACTGAGCTTCCCCATTAGAATTTAAAAGAAGGTCAATTTCCCATTTCTGGGGAAATGCAGGGGGCATCAATAGGCCATTTCTCCTCAGTCAGAAACCCTTCCTCCATGTCCTATGATTTGCCCCTCCATGGTCAACACATAGACCTGTGGTCCCGCTCAACTCCTCAAGCTCCACGAGTCCCCTTTCATGATGCCTCTCACTGGGAAGTAAGGAGCCTCATGCAAATGGAAAGAACTACAAAGTCAGGGCTTCAAGACCTGGCAAAGAGCAGAGCCAGGAGATGCCCGAGAAGCCCGATTCTCAGGGGGGTGAGGTTGGCTGAGATCCAGCCTGAGACAGGTCTCTGCTTTGGGGCCTCCTTGGGGCCCTGTCATTCTTGCCCTAGAGATGGCCTGGAAGCCAGTGGATATGACTATATGGTGGGCCCCATGTTCTCAGAACAGGCCTGAATAAAGCTCACACGCCTTTCATCCTAACATTCGGGAGTCAGAGACAGGTGGATTTCTGTGAGTTCCAGGCCAGCCGGGAATACATAGTGAGACCCTGTCTTAAAAAAAAAAAGTTTTCAAAGGGCAGAGGGGTCCTCGACCAGAACCAGAATGCTGTAGCTCCTGCTCTTCACTGTCTGCTTTGCTACGGACACTCCTGCTGGGGTGGCCACTGTCTAGGCATCAAGTTGCAACTATTTCTGCCAGTGCACAAGCAAATGATCCCCCAAATCTTTTATCTCTAAGCTTTCTCTACTCCTCAGTCTCAACAATCTCTTATCTCTAAGCCTTCTTCACACTCTGTTAAAAAACAAACAAACAAACAAAAAAAAAAAAAAAAAAAAAAAAAAAAACCTAAGACCAGTGTTTAAACTTTATCTCAGGATTTGTAAGTTCATTGAGTGTGGTTAAAAAACAACAACAACTGTAAAATCTGTAACAAAAAAAGTTAACTTAAAACATGTGACATGGTTATAAAAACCCCTACATGGGTCATCTTAATTTGCTACAGAATATTATATACACCTGTAACTTGGATTCAATAAATAGGACTTACTAAACACATGTTTGAGATTAAGGTTTATAAATTCCTGAGGTTCACTCAGGCTAGCAAAAACTGACTTGAAAATGTATGTCTAGCCTCTTTGTCTTTGCTAACATTGGTAAGCTTTAGTTGCTTGGATAAACTGAGTCATACAAGAGACTGTGATGTTCTGTAAAAGTTCACTGTGAAAAGACCAGGAAGGTAACGTTTCCAGTCTCTCTGTGGGCTGTATTTATGGTTTAAAGACTTATTTTGACGGTGAAGGAGCTTCAGTTCAGATTTTTTTAAGACTCAAACTTAACAGGGATAAAACCACAAGATCCTAAAAAGCTACTAGCTTGCCAACTGTTAAAGATTAATAAGACATGCATGTTAATGATCAGTCTCTGATTGGGTTCTTTAATGTGCTCAGAACTATGCCTGTAGTCATGCTAAGTACAAATGTAGTTCATTGACAGGGACAAGCTTTAGCTTTCTGCACATGTTGTCAAGGTTAAGCCTGAAGCCATTAACTAAAATCAATTCAAGTGTGTTTCAAATCAGGTATAGTCAATAGATTAGATGGTGGCCCTCAACCCCACCCCCCACCCCCCACCCCCGAGAGATCTGAATATGGCATTCAACGTGTTTAATAAAAAAGGCCTTCCCTGGTAGACAAAACACCAGCTTCTGGTAGCAGCAGCTGAGGCTATCTCCAAAGAACATGGGCAGCAATGGGCTCCATCTTGAGCTTGACTTCAAGTGTGGGAATACACACCACTGGGCAAAGAACGCTCTCATGCCTCACCTCTGCCAGACTGCCACACTGTTGGAGCGACGGTCCTTCTCTGCCCCGTGAAAGTAAGCCAGTTCAAGTCCCTCCTCCATAGGAAAATCTCTCAGATCTTCTTGTCTGGCGGCTGAGGGCTGATGCTGCCGTGTGTGGCAGCCAAAGACTGATGACCTCTGCCCACAACACAGCCATTGATATCACCACTGAGGATCACGGGCTGGCTGTCCAGACAGTGGGTAAGCCTCTGTCACTCTTATGTGAGAGGCCACTTGGTTTATCCTTCCTACCCAAGTGTATCCTGCTGGCCACGTCTGCTCTGCCTTTTCTCTCTGCTCTCTCTTGGTCACATTAAAAACCTTAACCATGCAACGGACTGGCCATGTCACAGTTTCTTCACTGCCCCTGTTTGCCATGCCCATGTATGAACACTTACAGTTTTACGACTGGAGGAACGACATGTATCTATTTGTGTCTAGACACGTGTCCTCATACTGAAGTGCTCCACTCACAGTGGGAGCCTACCTGGGGTAGATGCGGACATGGGACACTGAATCCTGAAGACTCCAGGAAGCCTGGGTTCCAGAGCTGGCCCTGGGCTGACTGAAAGCGTTCGCATCCCAGCCGTACCTAGAAGTCCTTTCTAAGCTCCGCATCCTGATCTCCTAACCCCCAAGCCTACACCTCACAGTTCAGCCCAAAAGCTCAGTTGCCAGAAAAGGCTAGGGCGACGGGATTTCTTCCTTTTCTGTTTGTGTGGTTCTTTCTGGTCTTCTACCAACTGGGGACCAAGTGATGGCGGCAGCATCCCTGCTCCCTGCCTCCTCACACACGCATTGTCATTCATTGTTCCATCTCCAGACAGTACGGACCTAAGGTGTGTGGGAGGGAGAAGCCGGTGAGGACTAGGGTACACTCTGCATCCATATCGGCACTTCTTGGCCTCGCTGTGTCTGTAAGATGCTTAGGTGACTAATGACGGCGGAGAGTCACGCAGGGCAGTTCACTCAGGCTTCAGAGCTAGCTGCTGAGAAGTGTTCTAGATGGTTCTCCTGGGTCGGCTACAAGGACCTCTGATTGATGGGACGGTGGAAGAGGACAACAGCAACTTGCATGTATATCTGCCTCTGTAGGAAGGGAAAGTATGAAGGGCGTAATGGACGGGCCAGGTGGATCACCTGAAGTAATGTTTCCTTTCTTTCTTTGGCTTTTTTTTTTTTTTTCAAGACAGGATTTCTCTGTAGCCCTGGCTGTCCTGGAACTCACTCTACAGACCAGGCTGGCCTCGAACTCAAGAGTTCCACCTGTCTCTGCCTCCTGAATGCTGCTGGGAGTAAAACTGCGTACCACTTGAAGCAACGCTTCCTAAGTTGAAGATAACAGAGATTGTTTCACACAGTTTGGCCTGGTTGAGAGAGTTCATCCTCCACTAATTCTAAAATGTATGCGTGTCGCGGCCGAGTGGACCTGGATTTTGGTTCACTTCCGCCACTTGCTTTGCTGTGTGACCTGGGGCCAGAACTTAGCCTCTCTGAGCTTGTCCATTGCATGTAATACAAGGCTCCCAGGATGGTGGGAGCATCATCCACGAAATTCTAACCCCCCTTTCCTGAATCACAGCCGGAGGAATACTAACCTGGCCCTCAGGGCCCTGTCAGAAGCAGTCATGGCTCCCTGCTCATCCCAAGCTGTCATCAGCCTCCATCCCCGTGAGAGAACAGCATCTCCTTAGGCAGGGACCCGGAGGCCAAGACTGAAGCAGGGACGGTGGCTCAGAGGTTTCTTTGTTGGAAGGAAGGGAGGGCAGCTCTGCCTCAGCCCAGATCTGTTTCCAGGACCTCTGTAGCCTCTTGGCCAGGGACTGGAGCAGGGGTTAGGAGTGATGGACACAGCTCTGAGATGACCTGCAGACAGGTCTTCTTGTAGGATGTGAGGAAGGAAAGAAAGAAGGAAGACTCTAGGTCTTCTCACTTTCAATGCTTAGGACAGGAGGGGTCCGTGACCCTGAAGGGGTGACTGAACCAACAGCCCCCACCTTTGATGGTGCCTCTCAGGAATGACCGCATCTCCCATAGGAGATGTAAGTCTGCCACACATGCCACCCCCACTTCATCCTAACACATAGGCATTTGGGTTCTGGTGTAATCAGGCAACCTATCCTCTTGGAGAATAGGAGCCTGGAAAATCCCCAGGATAAGCAATGGTGTAGCTTTTGTCTGTCTGTCCATACACACGCTCTCTCACACATAATCACGTGAGCCCGTGTGTGTGCATCAGACCTGAGCTATGGAGTCAAGAAAAGAACTCAGACATCATTCTTAGCAGACAAATTTAAAACATGAGTGTGGCTCATTTTATTTTATCTCAGAAAAAAAAAAAACAACCCACAAACAAACAAACAAAAAAGTCAGCCCCTTCCCCCTCCCGGAAGGAAAGGCATCAGACCAGGCCTCTGACAGAGGCAGCTCTGAGCTACCCAGGCTCAGGTCCATGGCTTGACAGCTCCAACCTCCCTCAGGGGACCTGAGAGCCCACACTCTGGCACGATTCCCTCCACAGTTCCTGTCTTCAAGCCGAGCCTGGTTGCCCCGAGATGGCCCTGTGACTAAGTGCGTGGCCGCTTGCGGCAGCATGAGGGCTGCCCGCCACTCCTTGGGATAAGAGCAGGATGGACAACAGACCCAGCAGCCGGGGAGGGAAGTCAATAAAATAGAAAGGGTTTCCTCACATTTTTATCTTCTGGAGAAAAAAAAAAAAAAAAAAAAGTAGTCAAGTGCCACTTGTAGGCCAGCAGCTCCCTGAGCCCTAGACGGTCTGGGGAGGGTAGTGTACTATGGTGGGAGGCCTGAAGCAGCCATACCTCAGCATCAGGCCAGGCCAGGCCAGTCCTCCAAGCCATAGATGCTCTAGAGAGACAAGATAGAGCTTTCTGATGCTTCGGGAGTTGGGGAACTGGGCCCCGCCTTGGAAGATGCTGCTACTGCTGCTGCTATGGCTGTAACTCCGGCCTAACACAAGGCCCCGTGGCACAGAGCATCTGCTTCCTCCACCCCAGGCCTTTCTTACTGGGCTACATGCTGCTCCAGCTTGATGGTCCCTCTTCTTAGTACAAAGTGGGAACCAGAAGCCCAATGGATTTCCTGGCGTGGTCTTCCTCGTCTTCTCTCAGTGAGATTGGTCCAGCCAACCAAAAAGATACAGATTTCTTTCCCTCAGGAAGGGGCAAACTCTGTGGACCACGAGGCTGTTTCTACTCTGCCCTGGGCCAGCTGATCCCCTAGGCCAGGATGCTCCGGGTCTCCTTCCTGGTGCTCCACATCCCCAGGAGACCCTTGGGAACTCCCTCCACTCACCAGCCCCAGGGTGTAGCCATTGGGCCGCCGTCCAGAATGGGGGGCACTGCCATTGGCCCATCCCCCCAGGGGGTGGCCGTTGAGGCGGAGGCTGATCTGCTCTCCCTCAGTGCTGTGAGATGCCAAGGCCCAGGCACCGGAACCCCCTGCCTTGAAGGGCTCCTGACGCCTCAGGACATGGGTGCGGATGATCTTCCGGAAGGTCTGGCGGAACTCGCGGATCCTATAGGCGTAGATGAAGGGGTTGACAACAGAATTGCTGTGGGAGAGGATGATGGCCAGGTACATGAGCCACGGAGGGGCGTGTTGGCAGGAGGGGCAGAAGAAGGTGAAGCAGTTGATGATGTGCAGTGGCAACCAGCAGAGGGCGAAGAGCCCGACGATGATGGCCAGGGACTTGGCGGCGTGGACCTCCTTCTGCAGCGTGGACCGAGTCCGCTCCCCCGGCAGGGGCTGGCTTTCCATCTGCTTCAGCTGTCTCCGGGCAGCCAGGAAAATCCGCAAGTAGATGCCGAGCATGAGCAGCAGGGGCAGAAACACGAAGGCAAAGAAGTTGTAGTACACCATGTAGTTCATGGGCACCACGTCCTCGAACAGACAGGTCACCTGGCCCTCGCCGCAGGGCTGTGTGGAGTTCTGGTCTTCCCGAAGGTAACTGCAGTTGTTCCAGCCCAGCATGGGGGTCAGGCCGATGGCAAACGACAGCACCCAGCAAATTGCAATGATGCCCTTGGCCCTCATACCTGTCACCAAGCCGTTGTACCTGGGGAGAGAGGACTGGCATTAGGAGCCTGGTGAGGAGAGGTCCCGCAGGGCCGCACGCTAAGAAGCCCACAGAAGCCCGGATGGTCCCTGTGTGTTTCGCCGATAGGGTCTCGACTAAGGACTTCCCCCTAGCCTCAGCTGTATACTCTGCTAAGTGAGGTACTGGGCCTCGCCTTTCCCCCAGCTGTGGGGAGGTAACGGGAAGGGGACATTCGGGACATGGAGACGATCACACAAATGTTCAGGTGTTATTCATCAAGTCGGGCCCTGAGACTTCGTTTGAGTTTGGTTTGAGAGAAATAAGTCATCTTGAGGGGGGGGGGATAAAGGCCATTTCCCAGTTGGTTAATCTCGGTTCCTATTATAACGTGCTCTCCTTTAGAGTAGGGCAGGTCCAGGGAGGGGACGGAACCAGCAAGATGAGACCTGAAGACGGTCCGAGCCACTATACTCGATGCTTGGTCTCCCCCATTTGTCTTGAATCTCCACGGACCCCAAGAAAAGGCTCTCCAGGGCATGGAGGAGGGGTGGAAGTCTCAGGCCAAATGAGATACCATCCCCTCTCCAAACCCACCCACAATCCTCTGGGTGGAAATGAGACAATTATGTCTTGACATTTTCCTGGCAATCTTAATAATCAAAAGGTCACGAAAGGGGTGTGAAACAAGACAACAATCTGCCCGAGGGCCAAATGAACATATTCTTGTGCTGACTGCCAGTCCCGGGGTGGGGGTAGGAGCAGGGCTTGATTTGTCAACCAGGAAGTCAGCTCCACTGGACACACATCATTACTGTAGCAAAAAAGGGGGTATTTTTCAAAGTCTCCTTGACTGAATAAAGTAGCATCTGAGGGATGAACTTAAGTTTAACGGTTCCAATTCTGGCAAAACGAGACTGCCCTCCCCACTGCCCAGTGGAACTTTGACTCTTCAAGTCCAGGCTAGATATCTTGCAGAAGCTTCCTGCCCCATCTGATGCTGGGAGCCCACTCGGAGTCTCCTGCATTTATCTCTACATTGCCAGCTGGGGGACAGGAGTCTACGGCAGGTAACAAGGACAACACACACACTTACTGATTCCACACTTAAAGCAGCTACAGAAAGGCTGTCACCTATGGGTGGCAGACCCAGGTATTTACTGATAACAGGCATGGGAAGAAGGCTGGTATGTGTTTGCTCTGTCTTCATGGTGATGCAACATGTATGTCCAGAGTTAAAGATAGAACTAACCTCACATGTATGAGGCTCTAAGTTCAAGTGTCATACAAAAAAAAGAAAGGGAGAAAAGAAGGAAGGAAGGAAGGAAATGTGTACCTAGCATTGCTATATCTTAAGAAGGACTAGATGATTGATTTGTTTTTTGTTTTTTCAAGACAGGGTTTCTCTGTGGAGCTTTGGAGCCTTTCCTGGAACTCACTCTGTAGACCAGGCTGGCCTCGAACTCACAGAGATCCGCCTGCCTCTGCCTCCCGAGTGCGATTTTTTTTTGAGGCCAAAAAAAAAAAAAATCTCTCATTTTAAATGTTACCAAATAAATAAATAAATAAACCCTAGTAGTTTCTGACCACTTATCTAATCTGTTCCTCTGTTTTAGGGCTGGGGAAATTGAAACTGAGACCCAAGGCGAGGCAGGGACTTGCTGTGAACATTCCGAGGCCCAGGGGCAACTCAAGCCCAGGAGAATTTCCCAGAATCTTTTATTCTCCTTCCTCCATGGTGCTGGGGGTCAAATCCAGGGCCTTGCCTATGACAGGCAAGCATTCTACCACAGAGCCACCCCTCCAGCCCTGTCAATTCAGAATCCCAACAGTAACTGTCAGGCACGTTCTCAGGAGCTTCCCAGGTCCCCTGAGTGGGGCCCCTGGTCACCTGCCGCAGGACCTCTGCCGGAGGGTCACAGACTTACTATGTCCACCAAGCACCAGCGTGTGTGTTTGTCTGGAGGCTCAACCATGAAGTCCTAGGGTCCCCACCCCAGCTACTTACTCTGTGCCAGGCACCCCTCAACAATGCTTTACATGATCCTTGTGGGAGGGGAATCTATGTGACTGTTCACATCTGTCCTGGGACAAGCACACCCTTCCTGGGTCCTAGGCCTGGTGCATTCCTGTAAACAAGGAATGCCATGTCACTTCATCTCTCCGGGCCCCAATTTCCTCATTTACAAAATGAAACTAAGAATTCTAGACCTGTCACCACTGCCCCATAAGGGCAAGACACTGAATATAGTGGATGGAAACCCCAGGGGGCCACTCTGTGGCTCAGGGTGGATCAGAGCTATTCAGCTGCTGTTCAGAGAAATGGGATACTGGTGGGCTTCTAGGAATGGTCTAGAGACTCTCACTTTGGCGGCTTTCAAACTGTTCTCAGAACAGGCCTCCTTGCCCCTGTCCAGGGAGTTGGAAAGGCAGTAGTCTCAGAGAAGGGATCCAACGGAATAAGTAGCTTCTGAGTTAACAAGTTGTTGTTGGAGACAACAGGCCAGGCCCGGGAGCTTCTGGGAACACACCACGGAAATCCCTGGTTTGTCCAGCTTACTTTTACAGACAGGGACTCCACAAGGGGAAGTCTTCCACTGCATTCTAGAAAGAAAGCCCCTATGGGGACAGAACCCAATATGTAAGATGTACTTTCCTATGTTGGCAATGTACTGAGGGGCTTGGAGACATGTGCTTATATGGTCTGTGCTCTTCTTGAATGTTTAAGCACATGCAAGTATTATTTAAACACACACACACACACACACACACACACACACACACACACACACACACACACACCAAATAGGAGCACATTATATTTCCAGCACTTGGAAATAGAGGCAGGAGAATCAAAAATTCAAGGTCGTGGGGCTGGAGTCTGAGGTCTAGGATGGCATCAGGGGTCAAAACAAATCATGAATAAACCATAGCTGTCCCAAGGGGCACGTCCTGGCCTGTATCTGTGACTAACATAGTTTCATTCAGGCCTCCTGGATAAATACATTCTGTGCAGCTAGAAGGATGCCCAGGCTGCCTACCATGACTGGGAGTCATTCCAGGGGGTATCAGAGGTATAGGATGGGGGCCAGAGTCTCTGGCAGCCCCTATTTTCAAGTGGCCTCTACATTCCTATATCTTCTAGCCTGTAGAAGTTGCCCTTCCCTGAGAATCCTGATTACCCATACTGGGGGCTCACCCCAGGGCTCCAGAACATATCCACGGTTCCAGGTGGAGTTTTCATGTGGATTTGCAACATTGAAGAGGAGGTGGGACTTTCCAAGTCACCTTAAGGGGCCAGTGACCTAAGAACTGAGTAACATCTTGCCCAGAGAAGAAACTCAAAATCCTTTCATAGGCAGAGACCAGCCTAAATCAGCCTCACACCACACCTGCCCCTCAGCAGCCTTGGGATCACTCTCCGGCCCAGAGAGGCCACACCCACATGCTCCCTCACTCCTTCCCTGGGACCTTTGCCAGTGTTTTACCATTCTGGCACTTCCCCCCCCCACACACCCCAAATTCAACCTATCAAGACATTGCACATCCTGCAACACCAATATGGCAAGACTTCTTCCAGGGCCCACCGTCTCCCAATTCTGCACCCTCACCAGCACCCTTGTGGAGGGAAGAATGGAATCCAGGGCTTCACATATGTGAAGCAACTAGTATTCTACCACTGAGCCACGCCTCTGGTCCACCAGGGGCTTACGGCCAAATGGAAAGCTGTTTTTTTCTTTACTTCCTTTCCCTTTTGTGGTGGTAGAGATGTAGCTGAAGACCTCAGGCACGCTACAGAAGCACTCTACCACTGTGCAGATGCCTGGCCCTCGTGCCCTTTTGGAAATAGAGAAGTGTATTTGATAGGACTTCAGGTCTTGCACCAACTGACTGCCTGTGTGTCCCCTGGCCTGTCCCTTGGGTCTGAGCACCTGAGGCCGACGTGAGACTTGCACACAGCGGTACAAAGGGTCCCCAGGAAAGGGAGCCTGGTCTCTTAGACCACACTTTTCATTCCTTGCAGACACGGAGCTTCATTTCTGCCTTTAGCCCATTTTCTTTATCACCCAAGAGGCCCTGCCTTAACTTCACAGGGTCGCTACACGCAGGAAGGAGTGGACTGCGTACTCTGAAGTTGAGTTCTTTAAAACAACAGAAGAATTCCTCGTGCCTGGTGCAAGCCTGGGACTAGGCCTCCATTAAAGACTGGAGCCTGTGGACCTGGCCAATAGCACGGGAAGTACCTTAGAGGAGGCTGTGAAGGGAAGAAAGTGAGAGTCGAAGCTAGAACACCTCCAGAGCTAGCCAAGGGTGCGTAGCCCCCCGCCCATTCCCCTCATGCCTGGTCTTCTGGTCCCCTCCAGAAACCCCTCTTGCCTGGTCCCCATATCTCTTCCAAAGCCTGCTCATGCCTGGTCCCCTGGTCCTCTCCAGACCCCACTCATGCCTGGTCCCCTGCTCCCCATCTAGAAACCCCTCATGCCTGGTCCCCTGGTATCTTCCATCTCCCCATCATGTCTAGCTTGCTCTCAGAAGCCCCTGTACAGATACCTCCACATTCCCGGTAACCAGAGACATCAGCAGATAGGGGCTCAATAGCCAGGAACACAGGGGCGGGCTCTAGAGTCCATCCAGTTTGGGAGACACAGAGATGTCCTTTCTTGGCTCTGGTATCTAACTAGGGTCATGGCACCTGCTCTGGCTGAAATGCTGGGCCAGGATGATCAAAGGATATACTCCATGGCTGCTTTAAAACTGCTCCTAGGCAACATGAGTGTCCATCCTTAGCGGGCATCTTCAGATCTATCAGCTCCTTGCGGAGACTAGCCTGTGCTTTTTGAAGCCCCACTCAGAGCTCAGATGGTCCAAGGTCCAAGTGGAACTGAGGTCAGGGAGTCCTGGGGGTCAGGGACGCAACTACAGTGGGGCTAGGCTCCAAGCCTCCACCTCACAAAAAAAGCTGCATCCCGCCCCCATTACCCTGCCCAGCCTCATCATTCCGGCCCACTTACTGCAGCCACAGAGCTTCGTGAGCTCACAGGGACAGCACAGAAACTTGTCTCCTTGTTACACACGAGAAAACGGGCCCGGCACAGGGCAGCGAGCTTTTCTACAGGCACACAACTTAGCCCATCCTATTTCAAGGATTCCGTCTCCCGATGCTGAGAAAATGAGAGGGCAAGGAGAGGAAAGCAAGCTCTGATGCCTTTAACTTGAGAATAGCCAGCCTCATCTCTCCTAATATCTTGCTGCCGGGAGCTGGGAGAAAGAGAATTGTTAAGCAACTGTTCCCTCTTGGTGATCCATTACTGCATGGCTGAGCCTGACTCCCACGGTAGATGCCATGGATCCTGGAGACTCCCAGGGTAGATGCCATTGACCCCCCTGGGGGCCCATATACAGACCCCCCCCCCAGGCCTCTGTGTTCTAATCTGTCACTGCGGGAACCTAGACCTTGGCCTACTTTAGAAGCACAGGGTGGAGGCAATGGCGCGAGCTGTCCCCACAGGTGACCTTTACCCCTGTCACTTCTTAGAGCTGGCCGGAAGTCCCTCCCCCTTTGCTTGTTATTTTGTTTGATTATTTTTCTTTTCTTTGAGCAGGGGTCTGAGTGCAGATTCCCGGCTAGGCCTGCAGCTCACCATCCTCAGGTTCTAGCTTTTGCCAAGCTCCAGGATACAAGCATGCTACCATGCCTGGCTGGGTCACTTTTGACAAAGTCTTTAAGGCAACCCAAGGCACAGGCTCCGTCCTTTTGAGTAGCCTAGTTGTGGGTGTTCGTGTCTCCCTTAGGACTCAGATTATAGCAACCGCTGTGTGATGTACCGTCCAGGACACTGAGCCACTCCAGGCAGACTTCAAAGACTGATGTCACAGTGATGGCCGGCTACACTTCTTCCCAGGCTCTGCTATCAACTCCTTGGATGGCTGAGAGAGAGCTAGCCCCCTTCTCAGAGCCTCCTTTTTCTATCCAGAAGATGAGGGGAAGCAAATGATCTCTAAAGGCTCTCTCGCATCTGACCCTGATTATCACTGCTCACTGAGCCTGGTCCTTACTGCTGGCTGCCCTCTGCCCACAGGAGACTCACTAATGTTTCTTCTGTGGGCGGGGACTCTACCTGAGCAGAAAAACTCACTGTGGGGACTATGCCTTCTAATCCCCCATTATAGAATCCGTCCTCAAGGCCTGCAAGCCACGCTGGCCATGGGACCTATCTCTGGTAGAAAGCACAGAGGTGGAATCCCTGAGAGAGTCATGAACTGTGGGTTATCTACAGGGTGGCCGGGAAGAGGCCTCCGGGAAGATCGTCATTACACAATACTTGGCTGAAGTCACTTCAGAACAGAATCACTCTAAAAACCCCTGCGCACAGCCATCCCCTGAAGCAGGCAGAATCCTCTCCGATCTGGAGCAACATAATTTGCATAGAAGTCCAAATGACTCACTGTGGCGTTTGGCCAACTCACTTCCCCTCTCTGGGTCACTCTCCTAATGTACATACGCACTGGGGGAAGGCAGAGGCAGGTTGCTAGCTGAGGTTCTGTGGTTTCTCATGGCTCCCCACCCATCTCAGATCATACTTAGATGTAGGAAGAAGAGCTCACATATGGCAGCATGTAGTAGCAGAGCCAGGCAACCCTCATCTTACAGCAGCCATCCATGGCTGCCTATAGACAGCCTCAAGATGTGACGTGGGGAGGGCTAGGGTACCCTGTGTACCTAGAGGGATAAGCCAGACCAGGCATGGCCACCTCCAGTTCTGTGAAGACTGAGACAAACCCCAGAGCCCTGTCCTTTGTGCCCGCAGATCAAGCCTTACGTAGAGACGTAAAGCCCTGGCTCACCGGAGTGGGATGCGGATGGCGATGTATCGGTCAATGGCGATGGCCAAGAGGCTGAAGATGGAGCTCTGAGTGAGGACCAGGACAAAGCAGGCAAAGAAGAGGCAGCCGTGGCAGGCGGCACAGAAGCCGGTGCTGATGGTGATGGCGAAGGGGATGGCGAGCACACCCACTGCGATGTCAGCCGCCGCCAGCGATACCACAAAGAAGTTGGTGACATTCTGGAGGTTGCTGTTGATCCACACGGCCCAGCACACAAGCACGTTGCCCAGGACGGCCAGCACAGCAATGGCCAGCTCCACCGTGATGTACACTGAGGAGACCATGGCGGGAGCAGCCGCACTTGGGCAGGCTCAGCAAGGATGCGGGGCTGGGCCAGCTCTCGGTCCATAGCTGCAGCCCGGCCGTCCGCCCACCCAAGCCCCGCAGCCCTTCCCTCACAAGAGCCACGAGTGTTCCCAGAGAGAGCTTTCCAAAGGCTTTCTCACAGATGATCCTGCACCGCCTGAAATCATGACTACTCCAGGAGATCTGGCCTGGCTCCGCTCAACTTTAGGGTTCCGAGGTACCTGCAAAGAGAGAACGCCAGTGAGCAGCTGAACCACCTCGGCCGCTTCAGATTCCGCCTCAGGGATGGGCCAGGTGTCTGCCGGAGAATGACTCCCGACTTGCCCCAACTGTGGGCAAGTCAGTCAGGACACAGGCCTGAAGAGCTCACGGGTTCCAAGAGAATTCTTGTCAAGATCTTCACCCAACCCTTCTCAGGCAAGTAGTTCCTCCTGCAGTCTCTTCAGGACAGACACAGAAGGAACTACAGACAGAATGCGGACTCCCACTAACCTGTCCCCACTACCCAGCACGCATCCTCCTCTCTCCAGGTACTTGGGTCACCGCCCTCCCAGCTCAGACCAGCAGCTGAAGACGTTTAACCTACGGGAGCAAGCTGAAGTCAAGGCAAAATGATGTTTACATCAGCGGCTTCTCTTATGTAGCTTTTCAAGTCTTCTGTGGCCGCTTGGCCAGTCCTCTGGGTCCCTTCACTCATGATCAGCTCCATGAGACCCTCCCTCCAGGGAGGTTCTTTCTCCACTGGGCTTTCCAAATCCCACCTACCTTCTCACACGGAGCTAGCCTCCCGGCCCCAGCTCATTTTGCTCCGTTCCCCTCAGGGAACGACCATCCCCCCCCCCACCTGAGGAACACCATGGTCACTAAGGTCACTTCAGACACTCCTGGAGTTCCCTTCTGGAGGGACCTGGGAGCCTTACGGTCCTCTCTCCAGCTCCGGCAAGTAAGCACTCTTACCCTCACAGGCGGCAGAGCAGGGTCCAACCAAACCCACTGCTCTGAGAGTTCCTGCCAGCAGGCTGTACAGCCAGGCAGGCAGGGCGGGCACCGTGGCTGCTTCCCTTCTCTGAGGGATCCGCCTCCCGCTCTCCTCCCACGCCTCTCCCCACGTGTGCCTCTGCCTAGCTGATGCGGGGAATGCTGCTTTAGAAAAACAGGTGCTCCGTGAGAACTCACTGGAGGACAATGGGCAAGAATGCGTTTCTGTTCTGGGCCTCAGTTTCTCCATTTGGACTGTCATACCATTGGGTCGTCGACCGAAGACGACCAAGGGCTCATTTCAGAACTCGTTCACAGTCGCTTGAGAAAGGAGTAACAGATTTGGATAAGGCTACCCCAGAGTCAGATCACAGGAAGAGCTGAGACCCCTGGAAGCTGGAAGTCCTGCTCTCTCTGTACCAGGTCCCAACCAAACCCAAATTATCTTTTTTTTTTTTTTTTTTTTGGTTTTTCGAGACAGGGTTTCTCTGTGTAGCTTTGAGCCTTTTCCTGGAACTCACTTGGTAGCCCAGGCTGGCCTCGAACTCACAGAGATCCACCTGGCTCTGCCTCCCGAGTGCTGGGATTAAAGGCATGCGCCACCACCGCCCGGCCATCAAGCCCAAATTCTTGCTCTACTCTCTGAACTTGCAAAACTCGGTGTAAGCAGGACTCTTCCAATAGCCTGCATTCTCCAAGCAAGATGCAGGAGATTCCTCCGCACCACCCCCAAATCCATCCTCTTCAGTTCTGGACCTTCACGGAACCCTAGGTTGTGCTTGCATGTAGACACATCTTTCCTACTTCTCCCTTCCAGGGGAGGAGGGATGAGGGGAACCGCAGGCCTTGGGAGAAGGATCTTCTCCACGTGAAATTGGCCAAGAGGTAAGATGGGGCTGAAATAAATAAACCTCAAGTTTCCTTCTGTGATGTTACCAGCGCTTCAGTCTGGAGCCAGAGGAGATATGGCTGCAGCTGTGCTGGTGTGGAAGCACCTTCTGCCCAACCAGGAGGCTGTTACCGAGGACTAGGAAAGGGGAGCCAGAGTCTGCAGAAGCCGACAGAATCACCATTCCTACCTAAGCGGCACCGTTGCCCCTAAAGTGAGGCGGAGACACTTAGGGCTAAGTCCTTGTGAATCCCACCTCTGCACCAGCCATTTGCCAACCAGCTGTTCACAATGCAGATCCCCAGCGGAATGGCCAGACCCCCCCCCAGGATGTGTGCCGCCTTCAGGTCCACACCATGTCCCTCTATGCTCACGGCTTACACTTTGCAGAAGCATTCGTCAGAGGGCCACAGCAAGCCCAGGACCAACAGCTCCCACCCTGTGCTCTAGCTTTCAAGGTTTGGAGCCACAGCAGGCTCAACCAGATCCAACCAGGCCCAACCAGGCCCAACCAGGCCCAGTGAGCCCCTGGAGAGCCACCGGCTTCCAAGAATCCCGACTCTCCCAGTGGTATCTTCTGGGGAGAAAAAGGTAACCACCTGTCCCTTGGGCCCTCTCTCTCGTGGAATCTGCATTGAAGGGCACTAAAGCAGCCTGCAATTAGACCAGCCCATGCTAGAAAGCTGGCCCAGGCCCTAACCATGCCCCATCCTCAAGGTCCCCAGTGGGATGCAGTGAAACACAATACATTTCTGTCAAGGTGAGAGAGCGCCATCCCTGAGGCTAGAGCCCTGCTGATGGTCATACCGCCAGCGCTGACCCCCCCGCCCCGGCAGCTGCACTGACTCCATAACCAGCTTGGAACGGACTTGACCCAGGCCTGTATTTCCTGCAGTCCTCCCAGCAGCCTCGGTACCTGCCTGAGTACTCCCAGTTCTCAAGGATCCTCATGTTCTGTGCTGGGTCCACGCTGGGTATTTCTGGATCCCAGCCCCCTTCCTGACTGTCCTGAGGCCACCCTGCTGCTCTCCAGTCTCAACACAGCTGGCCCTCCAGCCAGGCCTGCCTGGTAGCGGCTGAGGACACACCAGAGGTTCCTGTCCCAGGGCCCTTGCCTCTGCTCTTCCTTCAACATTCCTGCACGGCCGCCCCGGTTGCTGCAGCACATCCCAGGGGACCGCTCCTCTGATCCCAGGGCCACCTGGGCAGCTGCCAAACAAGAATCCTTCTTTTCATTTGAGCCTTCCCCAGCCCCAAGTCTGGCAGATCGGCAGCGGCGGAGCCAGAGGCATTCTCAGGACAGACCGGAGGGAGGAGTCCCGCAGGGGAAGGCTGAGACTGTCCAGCTACAGGCAGGCAAAAGAGCCCGGGGCCAGGGCACCCTGACTTTAGCCTGTCTTTGTAGTACGAATGTTCCCACCGGGCCAGTTCAAACCTACTAGTGTATCACTGACCAGACTGAACCACACGCACGCACGCACGCACGTGCAGACAGACACACACAGCCAAGAGTTGTCAGCCACTGCTGAACCGCTAAGTCCTGTGCTCTCCAGGTGGTGGTAGATCTGAATTACCAAGGCTACACTGGGCCCCCTCTAGAGGAGCTGGCGTGTGCTGCCTGGGAGTGTGGAAAAATGACCGAAAGCTGTGTCCCCGACGGCCTGGTAAATTCCATTTTTTCAGATGAGAAGCTGCAGCCCAAACAGGTGAAAAGAGCCCCGGCTTTACCAGGAACGTTGGAGGGTGGCAAAGTCCTTGGAGAATGCCAAGGGTGGCAGCAGAAGACATCCCTCTCTGTGAAGCCTCCAGAGCAATGGGTCTCAGAGGTGGGTTGCGACTCCTTTGACAAACATTTATCTCAAAAAAAAAAAAAAAAATTTACATTACGATTCCTGACAGGAGCAAAATTACAGTTTGGAAGTAGCAATGAAACTAATCTTATGGTGGTGGTGGTGGGGGGGGGTGTCACCACAACATAAGGAACCGTATTAAAGGGTCGCGGAATTAAAAAGGTTGAGAACCACTGCTCTGGAGTCACGGGAAGGCTGGGGGCCCAGGGGAAGGGGCCAGCATAGAGCCAGGACCTAGCAATTTCCTATCCCTCTCCGCTGGCTCTATCGAATTAATCCTTGAGTCATCTGTTGCTAGCCAAGAGGGGTAATTAAATATTAATAATGTTGCGTTTCCTTATGGTTGTCCTTTGTTGGGGACAGGGCAGGGTACAGAAACTGTCACGTGTAAACTACAGGCACATGCTACAGACTTGAAGGGACAACCCCTTAGGGTCCCAGAAGCCAAACTCAACACTGCCTCTGCCTTCCCACCCTACTTTAATTAAAACCACTTCATCTCCTGACCCACCCCAGGCTCTGTGTACACATGCCTAGGTGGTGGCTCCAGACCCTGCTGGACGTGTCTACAAGCTCCCAGACAGTGCTCCAGATACTGCTCCTGGGTGTAGCCAAGCACACGGAACAGAGCAGCACAGAGAACTGCCCACTGCAGTGCCGCCGGGCTTCTTCCTGGGCTCCAGAACCCCAGCCTTACGATGTTGTTTCATTTTGAGATGGGTCACTTGCAGCCCAGGCTGGCCTCATAGCCCAGGCTGGCCTCAAGCTTACTGTGTAGCCAAGTATAATCTTAAACTCTTGATCCTCCCTCTTCTAGTCCCTAAGTGGTACATCACGGGCATGTGCCCTCAGCTGCCTCTTTCTCATAGACCATGCTCACCCAGCTACCTAGTCTTCTGGGCCATGGGGAACTCCGAGCCATCTACTACCACCTTTGCCCCCTGCAGTCCTGGAGTCTACCGCAGGGGTCTCAAAAGACAAGAAAAACCTAGGAATTCTTCAAGGACAGCTGCCACCTTAGAGATTCAGATACTTAGAAGCCATGCCCCCCCAGACCGCAGGACCTCATCTCCCACGTCAGGGGAGCTGCAAACCAGATTTCAAAATGCAAGAAGAATCCAAGACTATGGAAGAGAAAAAGATGTGGCCCTCACCTTTAACCCTAGCACCCTGGAGGCAGAGACAGGTGGGTCTCTGTGAGGTGGAGGCCAGTCCAGTCTACATAATGATACTCTATCTAAAAAAGAAGAAGAAGAAGGAGAAGGAGGAGGAGGAGGAGGAGGAGGAGGAGGAGGAGGAGGAGGAGAAGAAAAGAAAAGAAAAGAAAAGAAAAGAAAAAAAAGCCCATGAAAGAAAAATAAAAGTGTCAAACCCATGGGAGAGGATATGGCCTATGTGGTAATAATTTAGATATTTTACAAAGGGATGGCCATAAACAAGAATGAGAGCTAGCAAACTCACTGGCACACGGGAGCAAACACAAGCAAGAAGCATAAAATCCCAGACAGGAAAAACACAGGGCTCAAAATAAAGAGCATGTTGTATGAGACAGTCTTCAGGCCTGCAGCCAGTTGAGGACCAAGGCCGTGGTGGATGGAAGGGAACACCGAGGAATTCTTCCGGGAACCAGAGGCAAAGTCTAGATTGAGGAGATTCCCACGTCCGTCCTTGGGAAGCAGTTGATATGTGGAGTGTCACCAAGCAAGGGTCACAGCGGCATGGGCTGGTACCTCTCACACCCAAAGCACCGTCCTGCGGTGGCTCAGCAGCAGTTGGGCTTGCAGGAAGACCCCAAGCCCCCTGAGCCCCTCCCAAACACATCAGTCAACAAGACAATCGCCTTCGGAGACGGCCTAATGCTGCGTGGTCTGGGTCTCCCTTCCCTTCCGGGGTCCCCCCAGAGTTGCACAGCCACCCGAATTCTAATACCTGGTAAAGGCTGGGCCCCAAGTACATAAGCAGGTGACCAGCATGTCCTTCCCCTACCAACCATGGGTTTGCGGCTGCTGTTGTGTTCCTGGGGACAGGATGTGGGCAGGAAGGGAGAACCAGCTCTCTGAAGATGGAGGCCGGGGCACTAGCTTGCCTTTCTAAACAACTTCTGTCAGCAGCTAGGACCTAGGCTACCGTCTCCCT
The DNA here is from genome assembly GCF_004664715.2 of Peromyscus leucopus. Lineage (NCBI taxonomy): Eukaryota > Metazoa > Chordata > Mammalia > Rodentia > Cricetidae > Peromyscus > Peromyscus leucopus. The sequence continues at coordinate 20,645,182 of NC_051084.1, forward strand.
TCTCTCCCACTGAGAGTCCTAGAATGGACCCTGGCATGCCCACTTGTCCAGGTCTGGTACCCAGAAAGACCACAGGCCCCCAGTCCTCACCTCAGGTGCCACTCATCCATTGGAGGCTGCTTCTGCAGATCTAGCCCCCTCCCGGGATCCAGGCCTCACGGAGGTGCTTGAGGAGCAGCCTGTGTTGGGAGCTGCCTAAGTAGGGTCCATGCCATGTCCATCACAGACTTCCCCCTGTGTGCCTTGGTTTCTCCCACATGCACAGGCCATGGCGAGAGCATCACATGAAAGACTCAGCCCCTGTGCCGGCCATAAATAGTGGACGGCAGGTGCTGTGCCTCCTGGCGAGAGAACAAGGGACCTCAGAGTGGGACCCTGGCAGGAGGCTGGCCTGGACACTAGAAAGGAGGGGTGCACACCCACTGCTCAGCTCTTTAGGATATAGGTGTGATGACGCAGCCATAGAGGATGAAGGGACAGAGTGGGGTGCACTGGACTAACCTGAGTAATGTCCACCTGAACCCCGTCACTGCCCTCCGCCCATCAGCGCTTCCACCCAGGCTGGCTCATGGCTCCCAGAGGCCATTGTGAGGTCGAATGTCAAGACTCCCTGTAGCTAGAGCCTCTGGATAGAGACCGGGCACATAAAGTTAGAGGTAGCCCTGGAAAAGTGCCAAAGTCCTGCCTTCCTAGTGTCTAACCCCTTCCCAGGCCTAGAGTGAGGGTGGTTGCTCTTTCCCCCTATTCCATCCCTGCTTGGCACCTGGCAGGATCTCATGGCTTCCAGATTCAGGGCTGGGACCATCTTCTCTGCCCCACATGGCTCCTTCTTACCCGCTGTGGGGTCTGGGTCTTGCTCTGGACATGAGCAGTCTTCAGGGGCCCCTGTCTTTACCCCTAATCTTTTACTACTACTGGGGGCCCAGTATGGACCTAGGACCCGTCCTCAAGTACCATATCACATCTGCTCCCTCCAACCTCCCCACTACTTTCCTCCTCTGAGTGCCCCAGGTCATGATCTACCCTTCTGTGGTCCCCAGTGTGTCCCAGGGACAAGATTCTTCCAGGGTAGTTAGGGATATTCTCTTTTACCAGCTCAGGACCTGTCTGTAGCAACATCTTCACTTGTAAATTCCCACCTCTTCAGCTCCTCCATCACATTTATTAAAACCCTTTCTACCTGTGCCTGCCTACCATCTATCTATCTATCATCTATTTATCTATAATCTATTTATATCTATTAGCTATTATCTATTTATCTATCATCCATCTATCATCTATATCTATCATCTATTTATATCTACCATTTATATCTATCATCTATTTATATCTATCATTTATCATCCATCCATCCATCTATCCATCCATCCATCCATCCATCCATCCATCTATCTATCTATCTATCTATCTATCTATCTATCTATCTATCTATCTGCCCAGCTTTCTATTCCTCTACTCTCATATGCACACACCACGCAGGGCCCGGGTTGGATTGTATCAAAAGGACACTGAGATGGTGACTGTAGCTTCTAGGAGACGAGGTAGCTCAGGAACGGGCAGCTCAGAGGCCAGAGCTGCTGATTTCAGGCAACCGCTGAGTTACCAGGGGCTGTGGTCCCACTTACAGGTCCTGGACTTTGCAGAATCTGACACCTTGAAGTCGCGTGCTTGCTCCCAAGCTAACTCTTGCCCACACCTCCACTCCTAGCAATCCTTGCCTCTTTCTCCAGGGTTACCCAGCCTAAGCACAGAGCCCCCTGACCTGGCCTCTGGCACAACCCCCACTGCCACCACCCCTTACCCTGAACCTATCCGCACACCCAGCCAAAGAGTATCTCCCTCTCCCCTTCCTCTATATCCCTATGGGTTAGCATTCCTAAGAACACCATTACTTTACAGATCGGAAAATGGATTCCCAGGGCAGTGACCTTCCCAAGGCTACTTAGTGTGCATCTAGAGGACAAGATCAAAGCCTAAGTTGGGACACCAAAATCTTTGGTCCCTCTGTAGGGCCCTAGAGATCAGCCACTGCTTCTTCTGCCTGGCCCAGAGTTTGTCTCTTACTACATGTGTGGACTGCCCTTAGCCTAACTTCAAGCCATGAACAGGGAGGCCACCCCAGCCCACAACAGTCATGGTCAGCTCTGAGAGAATGCACACTGGCTAGGGTGTGCCCAAGAGACACCAGGATCTGAGAGAACCCGGGAAGTCCCAGAATGCAAGGGCTGAGTTTTGAGATCTTGACACCATAGTCACGGGACCCACCGGTTTTTGAGGAGCCTTTGAAGACCCAAACAAGCAGGCCTTTCCAAACCCATGTTTCCTAAAAGCTCTCCATCATCATCCTAAAGGTCCTGACACCAAGGGCAAAATTGGTTGGATGTGACAGTCTTCTGAAATGCACACGGAGTCCAGAGGGAGCTAGGCAGCAGAGGCGGAGCGTTCCAGGTAGAAGGACAGAAAGCAGGCTCCCTTCTTAGGGAGACAAGGTGCGGCCTCTGGGTGGGCAAGGAGAGGGGTCCAAAAGACTCCTCAGCCATCAGGAGAATACATGTTCTGCCTGCCCTAGTCGTGGGGAGGAGTCCTGGCGATCACCTGCCAGCTGCTTCTGTTGCTCTGGACCACTGTGAATCCCTGCTCCTCCCTTTGTGTCGACTAGCAAAATTAGTCTAAATGTTCCCAAGGCAGAGCCCTTGCCCATCTTCTGCCAAACCCTTCAGAGTTGCCACCGTTCCCGCCATTTCTGCCCCTGCTTCAGGCAGCCCCAGACGCTCACCCACCCTGTTGTCCTCTGGCTTCTCCACAGTGTCCTAAGTCGGGTTCCCGCTACCACTTGTCAACAGGATGCTCCCCTCCCCCGGGTTCCAAACTCCCCTGCTTTCTCCGTGCCTTCCTGGATGCAAGCTGGTGCCCGCCTGAACCCCTAACCCGGGAGTCTGACCCGCCTACCTCCGGCCGCGCCTCGACGTCCACAGTCTAGCTTTGGCAGGGACGCGCCCTAAAGGGACTTGGGAGCTTGCAGGTTCGGTCCTCCGAGCGGACAAATCGACGGTCGTAGCGGCGCGTCGCCTGCAGCTCTAGACGACTGTAAGGCATCCCGCCGCCCTGCCTTACACTAGCCCCTTCCGTGCTACCTGCCCTGGCTCACCTTCCGGTCGCGGAGGACCGCCCCGAGGGGGCACGGCACTTGGAGATGTGACCCGCGCCGAGGAACCCAGCTGCGACCACTCCCGAGGCAGCCAGGGCAGGCTCGGACCCTGACACCGGCGGACTCCCCTCCCGACAGCAGGAAGGAAGGATCCGAGGGAGCGGCGTGCGCTCCGAAGGGCGGGAGGGTCCTGATCCGCTCAGACCTCCCGGCCCCGCAGAATCCGACGGCCACGATCGCCAAGACGCCCGCCCGGGACCCCTTACGGTTCCCCAGACCCAGGCCCCGGCTGACCTGCCTCTTGCGCTGGCTCCCACCGTCTCAGAGGCCGCTCCGGGCTCCAGCTCCGGCCGCGCCGCTCATGGGCGCACCCTGCAGGCAGCTTCGAAACCAGCGCTCCTCCCGCCCCGCCCCGCCGCTGGGGGAAACCGAGGCCGGGAGGCGGGAATCAGAGGAAATGGCCCTGGAAGGGCTAGGTCGTGATGGGTCTGGCAGCAAAGCACCCCTTGCCCCAACGTGGGCGCTTCTGGTCCACGCGTCCTGACTGCCTCCTCCAGCGCCACTCCCACCCCCACCCGGGTGCCCCCACCCATGAAGCCTTGGCGCCCCACCCCTCTCCGGTGGCTCCTCCACAAGGCACCAGGCTGTCCGTGCCACTCTAGTGTTCCCAGTTCTGCCCTTTATCGGAGTTAGGCTGCCCTGGTGCTATATTACTCTCTCTACCGCGCCACATCCGATTTTAGACCCGGGTCCTTTTCTGTCCTTACACCCCTGATGCCTGTGGGACCGTGACTCCTCCCCCAGGCCCCGCTTCTCTGAACTATAGAGCAAGGAGGGAGTTGCATCTGCACCACAGACTAACTAGGACTCTCAGAAGTCTGGACTGGGAATCCCCTGCTCTCACTACCCTAGTTCTGGAGGTGGCCGGATGGCGAAGCCTGCCTTGGACTCTCGTCTCTGGATGGATTTGCAAATCTCCATCTGTTCACAGCAGCAGAAGCCCTTCACACACCCAGGCATTGAGGGCCAAGACCTTCCTGGATCCTACAGGCTGTCATCTAGAGGCAAGTGTGGAGAAGGCCTGCTGAGAACCAGGCTAGACCCCAGGGCTGAAGTGTCGATGGGAAGGAATAACTCCGGAAGCGGCTGGAGTTATTATTCCTTCTGTCACAGAAGCTGGTGGGCAGTGAGCATGCAGGTGCCTAGCCCTTGGAGAAGCCAAATGCTTGTCTTTGAAGTGGCGATTGTCACTTTCCAGGGCTTGACTCTGATGGCCTGGCAGCCTCCCTGGCTCACTCCTCCCAAGTCTGTCCTCTTGTTTCCACCTGATGAGCCCAGCGCAGTGTTACAGCATCTGTAGTGTCAAGGGCGGGCATGCCTGCATGTGTGCGCATGTGCTCATGTGTGTGGATCTGGTTAGAATAGGGACCTGCATGCAATTAGAATTAAACCCGAGACCCCGTGGAGGAGCACATGTGACCGAGGTACTGCCATCATAGCTTCAATCTCCAGGTGAAGAAGCCTATAATCATCAAGCAGGACTAGCTCTGGGCAACCCTGGCACTGCCATGCACTGCCATCCACTGCCATGAATTGCCATGAATTGACACATGCCTTCCAGGGATGTGGTTATTTCTGTTTAGCCACCTCCTGGAACTTGCCAGCAACTGGTACCATGGGGTCAAGGATGGGGACACAACCAAGCTGGGACCTATTGTCAAGCTGTTGACCATGCACCTTGCTTCTGGGCCGCCTCATACAGGAGCAGCACCATCCTTTCCTGTTCATGTCCGACTCATGTCCTGGGGACACTATCTTGACAATTCCCCCCTGAAGGCGCTATGGGGACCCAGGAAGTAGAAGCCAACACTTGCCCAGTTCTGAGGGTCCCTCCTTTTTCCTGATGCTTCTCTTCTCAGTCATTCCAATTCCTTTCTCCAGGAGCCCCCTAGAGGAATGGTTCTCAACCTGTGAATTGTGACCCTTTTGTGGGTCCAACGATCCTTTCGCAGGGGTCGCCTAAGATTCTCGGACATAGCAGATATTTGCACTGATCCATAATAGTGGCAACATTTAGTTATGAATAACGAAAATAATTCTATGGTTGGGGGGCCACCACAACATGAAGAACTGTATTAAAGGGTTGAAGCATTAGGAAGATTGGGAACCACTGCTCTAGAGGGGCTTGCCTGGTACACTGCAGCATCACCTTACCCAGGGAGTAAGACCTCCTTTCCAATACTGGCCCTCAGGAAAACAAAGCCGGTGACCCTTGCAGTTCACCCTTAAGTTCTGATGGGTAGCATCCCACCACAAAAATTATCTGTTTCCTAAGGCCACCATGATCAGGCAGCGCCAGGATGGTTTCAGCTCCAGCAGCCCACATGGCCATGAAGAGCTGTGCCAAGCCATGAGAGGCTGGCTCAGGCCTTCCCAGACAATAAAGGTTCACTTTGGTCTTGGCCTGACTCCCTTCCCAGTTACGTGGGCTTTTCATGGGTGCTGAGACCAATCAGGAGCCTGGGTTTTCCTGAAAAGGCTTCAAAGGAGGAGGGTATAGGCCTGTTTCTAGCGGATCCTGCCCCGGCAGCCCACTCGGTTTCTAGTTCTGGGCTTTGGTTTCTCTTCGTAGTCCCAGACAGTGTTTGAAGGTTACAGCTGCCCACCCTTCCTTATGTCCCGGTCCCAATTCCTCAGTCCCGACCGTGGGGCCAGCTGGGCTCTGTCATGTTGCAGAATTCCACTCTCAGACCACTCCTCCACCCTACCCCCCAGCTCTTTGTTCCTGCCCAGGATGCACCTGCGTGGCCTCTGACCCTCATTGTTTGCTCTAGGGCCAGCTGGGCCACATCAGGGAACAAGACACGCCAAGACAGGGGACTATGAGCCTAGTGGGCTCTGGGCCAAGTCCCTTGAGAACCCCAGGCCACCCCAAGTGCTCAATTTTCTTCCTGTGAGCAAGAGGCTAAGTTCATCCTCAGAGGGACAACCCCTGAAAAGGCAAAATGCGAGCGGAAGCAGCCCAGGTTGTCCAAAGCGTGGCAGACAGGAGGGCAACTCCCTCCCAACCTATATAGCCTTGTGGGAAAATTCTCCATCCTGTATCTACTTCTTACCATTGGGACGGAGAGCAGCTGACCAGGAGTCCAACCCCAGAGCTAATCTGGTGCCGTAGTGTAGACAGGCCAACAGGTGTGTGCAGCCTTGTCTTGGCCCCCTGGTGGGAATTGACTGCTCTGCAGCTCCTTATGCCAGGGTTTGACCTTTACCACCCTCAAGGATGGCCCTAAGCCACCTCCCTGTGCTCTGTGCACCCCCAGCCCTGGGACGCACCAGGCCTCTTTTGCATTAAAGGATGCCTGGCCTTAGGGGCCTGCAGCTCCAGCATCTACACCTTGGGGAAGACTCTAGGGTCCAGCCCACACAAGAACAGCATTGAGAGCACACCTGCTCATCGCCCTTCCAAGATCTCATTCTCTCTCTTCCTGGACTCAGCTCCCAAACTGCAGAGACCCTGATGGCCCCTTCTCACACATAGGGCCATACAGACACCCTCTAGGAACTTTTGGTGACAAAGACCAGTCCTCCCAGGCTGCTTTGGGCCTGGTGGTGGTCACAGGCAAACCACATGCCTCTGACCCACCCTCATAGCAGTTCAGCCCCAAGTGTGGACTTCCTCTCCTATCCCTACCTGGCCTCCTCCTGGGGAATCCAACCTGCTGCTGTTCCACCAGACTGGAGTCACGGCAGTCTGGGGCTCCACCTTCACCACTCCAACTGGAGCAGAGTGGCCACACACTGAGACCATTCACGTCTGATCACTTCCCGCTGGAGGAACCAACTCAAACAGTGCAGCCCCTCCGAGACTTTGGGAAGTGTTAGCTAACAGCCCTGTCAGGATAGGGCAAGAGCTGGCCACTGGGTGCCCTGGCTTCCAGAGGCTGTAGATACAGGGGTCTGGAAAACGTTCTATTTACCTCTTTCTTCCCAGGAACCTATTTTCCTTTCCCAATAGAGCTGCCCCTCAGAGCTCTGAACCCCCCCTCTCAAGGTACTGGTTGGGACAGGCAATACCAGACCTAAGATAAGGAAGGATGTTATCACTGAGAGACTCCTGGCAGATAAACTTGGTTACATAGGAGCCCCTCGGGGTCAGCATACAACATGCAGTGGGCAGGGCTGAGGAAAGCCCTTCTTTGGAGGAGCCCAAGCTGTCTCAGGGACACATCGACGTGCCACAGGCAGGCTTAGATCTCCTCTTGCCATGCGACAGGACATCCTGCTGTCCTGCTTAGAGGACACAAGTCCTGCGTTCAGACAGTGAGCAAGAGCTGGAGCAGTCCTGGTCCGGCCCCTGCCACGACAGCTCCAAAAATTCAGCATAGGGCCTTTTTACTCAAGGCTTGAGTTAGGGTCACATGGGTTGTTCAGGGCACCTGAAGTGTTGGCTCCACTGGAGGTCATGGCTTGTGGGCACTCTGATGACATATCCAAACTCATGCCAGATAGAGTCTTGGCCTCCCTGGGACCCTAAATCCTGGAGGGTATCATGCCCAGGCAGGATGCTCATCATGTGTACAGATGGTAAGCCCACAGATCTCTTGTACGTGTGACATGTGCAAAGTAGAAAGAAAGTGTTGTCCAACCTGAGCACACTGGATTCGAAAATACCACACACAGGATGCACACAAGGAGCTGGGGTACAGCTTAGAGGCCGAGAACTTGTATAGCGCGTGCAAGGTCCTGCTGAGTTTGAACCCCAGCAAAAAAAGAGATGCACAGGGGAAAACCACCTACCTGGGGGCCACTAGGTAGAATGTCCCACCTCTGTAATTTTATACATCCTGACATCCATCTCTAGAAGTTAACATTTATAAAGAGAAAAGAAACCCAAACAAAAATCTTTGGGACATCCTCATCCAATGTGTGGGCTATTCGGGAGGCTTCACTCATGCAGGGACTACCCTGTGGCTTCAGGGCAGGCCAGAACCTCTGGGCTCATCCATTTCCTCCACCCTCTGTCCAGAGCTGCCTTCAGGGTGCTACAGCAGATGAACCTGAGGAGGGTGCACCCATGCCTTCTCCTCCAGTTCCACAGGAGGGCTAGAGTTCTGGCCTGCATAAGGTCAGAGGGGCAGCAAGAGGTAGAACAAACTAGAAACTCAAAACATGACAATTTAATACATTCAAGAGTATTTACTAGAACAAAATGACAAAGTATCATTCATCAGCAGAAGCCTGTGACTGAGAAAAGTAGAAAGGTAACTGGCCCTTTTGTAGTGAAGCTTGTGCTTTAGGGAAGAGAGGCAAGTTTACATCCTGGAGTTTCCCAGGAAGCAGCCCTAGAATGAAAGAACCTCCAAATATCACCTATTTTGGGGAAAGGGTCTCGCATGCCAAGGCTGCATCAAACTCATCATGTAGTCAACGGTACACTCAACTCCTGATCTTCCTGCCTCCACTTCCCAAGTACTGGAATTACAGGTATACACCACCACACCCAGTTGATGTGGTATTGGGGTTCAACTCAGGGCTTCATGCATTGTAGACAGGCACTCTACCAACTCCCAAATACTACTTTTAAAAACACATGGCCATCTACAAGCTTGCCCACAGGGCTAACAGTGCTCTTTTAGGGGCCTATTAGAGAAGGCAAAAAGCAATGGTCTGGAGTTACCTGTAGACTTGTGGGCCCTCGCACAAACATGGGCAGCCTGGCCCTGTCTGTGATGACTGCCCTGAGTCTGGGGGTTGGGGGGCAGCCTTGGGGGGCAGCCCACCATTTGTCCCTGCTACTGGCTCCAGGCCTATCCGAAGTTCTCAGATTCCAGAACAGAAACATTATCTCAATATGGACATACCCCTTCAGCAGCAGCCAACTTACTCTAAATACTTTCCGAAAACTCTGGCAACTTCTACTCTGGCATGAGGCTAGACTCATTATAGCCAGAGAGGGACAGAAGTTGTGAAGTGTAAGCCCAGGAAAGTCTCTTTAACAAGACAACCCTTCTTCATGACATAATAAATAAAGCCTGGCCTCAGATCCAACACCCTGGTGCACAGTGGACAGGCCTCAGTGAAGGCAGATGACAGCGGAGACTAGAAGCTCAGAGAAGTTCAGTGGAGACTCATCAGCAAACAGTGGTTCTGACAGGGACAGTCAGTCACCCTGACAGGTCTCATCAGAGAACAAGATCAAGAACAGAACCGGGCCAAGGGAGACCAGAGACTGGGCCAGAGAGAATAACAGGGGGCTTCTGGTACACTGTGCAGCATAAGCTGCTAGATGTGGACATTTAGGCGGGGTAGATGGAGGGGCTGTCTGTCTGATGGCAACGCATACAGACACAGCCCACTTCCTAATAACTGCTTTCTTCTCTAGGTTCCACAGACACACCAAAGTCCCAGGGTAAAGCATTATGCTTGAACACAGAACCTCACTCGGTCCGTGACTGAACTGGGCATGCCTCCTGGGAGACATTCCCAGCATCCATCTAGTTATTGAGGCTGTGGCCCCATTTCTACTGATGGCTGGTCTTCTTCATGGTATCTTGCAGGTGGCAAACAAGTGTATCCTGGACATAGGTCTTGACATTGTTCAAACAACAGCTTCTGTGTCAGGCACATGAGATAAGGGCTTCCTATTCTTGAAAAGGGGCTGCTAAATTCCAGCCAGAAATCAACAGAATTGAGTAAGGCCTTGGCTCGTGATGTAGGCCCCATACCCCAGGCACAGCACGGAGCCACCTCTACCAGAGTCCCCACCAACATGCAGGATACTCATGTAGGTGTGGGCTCAGCTGTCCTGGTGCAGGGCTAAGGCACTGTCTTAACTCCTGCCCTGGAGGGGCAGCCATCCATGACGTGAATCTCTGGCTCCCTAAAGCGCCTCCTCCTTTTCCGTACTGCATGAATCCTCACCTTCACCATGCTAATACCCACATTTTGTGTTTAATTTCTATTTGTACTAAAACAATTGACTTTGGTACTAACAGAATAGGAGCTATTTTTCCAATATTGCTTATAATAAAACAACAACTTGAACTAGGAGAACTCCTTGTGACCAGTCTTTTCCCTGGGGCCAGGGGCAAGTGGCTAAGCACCCAGTGAGCGTGCCACCTGCTTCTTGCTGACAAAAGTCTGCTTGGTGGCAGTGTAGACTCAGCTGGCTGTGGGCCACTAAGCTGGGTTTTTGACACTTCTAAGTTAAACTGCAGTGGTAAAGACGGTCCTGTTACATGGAAAGGATAATGACTCTCTTCTCTGACACACTCCTAGAACGCAGGCCCACACAAAGGGACCAAGGCCAGCTCTGTCCCAGCACTGGGAATCACATGGACGACAGTCAGGAAGCGCGATGGCTAAGCTTTCACTAACCCCTGGTTCCCACAATTTAATCCCATTTCCCAAGACGAGCCGGGCACAAGCCTTCCTGTTTTTTCAGACTTCAGGGCACTGATGGAGCTTCACAGTCTCTGGAAGTAAGCTGGCTGTGTGCTGTGCTTCCTGCTCCTGAGGATGGCCATATGGAAGAGCCCTGGTCTGCAGTTCCAGTTCCGATGCAGAGGCCTAGAGCTGGGCACACTCCCTGCAGGGAGGCCCAGAGTCGCTGAAAGCTTTAGGGGTTCTAGCTAATGGTGTTGGTGTCACTTGGTGACTGCAGAGGTCTTTAGCTGGTAGCAGCAGCTCCTCCTGTATGTTCAGGTTTCAAAGTACTTGTAGATGGCTGTGACATACAGCATTACATTCTGCCAGTCAGGTCGTTCGGTGCGTGCCATCTCATTGATGTCCTGGTAGAGAAGAGGCTCAGTTAGGACTCATCTATTTTCCCAGGCCATCCCACAGGCTTCTAGTCCCAGCAAGCAGCAGACAGCTTTTTGTCTAATGCTTCCTGCCTCTTTCAGAGGACAGGCCTCGACGAGTACCTGCTCTACCTCCACCAATGGCCCCGGTGAGCACCCCTCCTATCAGGATCCCAAGCCACACTCCTGTGCCACCAGGGTCCCCTCTCTGTCCCAGCCATAGCTTGCCAAAGCTGGAAGGACTTCCCTTGGTTCTGGAGACACTCTGAGGTCACAGTACCACGGTGTGTCAGAAGTTACCCAAGACTTTCTTTTTTAGTTGCCTTCAGCAGAGTACTTGTGACCTGTGGTGTGGAAAGTGACTGCTCCTGGCCCCAGTGTCTCAGCACCTGTCACAAGTGCCTGCTGCAACCAAAATGGTAGTCTGAGGGCTATTTCACAGTGGAGAGACCTAGAAGTGTCCCTGAGCATGTGGGGCGAGAAGGGCTACCCTGAGCAACTTAAGACTCAGAAAATAAGGCTTAGTGAATGAATCTTGACTATGAGATTCCCTTTTAGGCTAAAACACCTAACCACTTTTCATGTGCGAGAACACTTCGTACATGGTATGAAATGTCCGACTGCACCCCATCTCTTCCTACACAGCTGGATAGAAGCTACTCATAGCAAGCCTGCTTCTATGAACTCAGAAGACACATTACAGGCAAACACTGTTGTAGTATAACTATGGATGTAAATACTTCTTCCAGGCCCATGCAGGTATTGCAAGTCAAGGTAATGGGTGCCCATGGCTGAGGAGGCAGACCTGGAGACCTGCAGGTACTGTAGGGTCCTAAGAATGTTCTGGTGCCACAGGGTCCTTTCTTTTGTGCATGGCCCTGAGCAGGAGCAGGTCTGGGCACTGTCTCTCTAGGTGCTGAAGCATCCCTTTGCATCTGGAATCCATAGGTTTGTGGAGAACAGCAAGAGCTCCCACCAGGTGCCTCCCTGTCTGTGTGAACTCAGCTGGGGCAGGGCAGAAGCCTAAGAAAGGACCTTCATTTTCTACCACTGGTGTTTTGCATCATGAGCAGTATTTTCAGCACCTTCCTATGGCCCCTGGGAGGAACTGTGGGCAGGGCTGTGCTTCCAGAACATCTTCTGGACTCAGGATGTTCCTGGCCCTCACCCTCCAGACCAACAAAAGCTACAGCGCCCTGTGCAAAATGCATTTCACAGTGACACTTTCCCCCTGAACCCAGAGATTCTGCTAAGGAACAGATAATCATGAGGTTAGCCCCACACGAGGGCTGCTGGGACCGTGATCACGAGCTACCCACCCCTTGGATGCTTCCTCAGGGAAGCATTTGGTGCAGCAGCTGAGATCCCACGAGCACTCAACACCCTCAACCCAGCCCACCTGTGACCACTTTTCCTAGGCAGAAGGCACTGTCAGCAACTCCTCAGTAAGTTGTGGGCTTACCAGGGTGGATTTGATTCCAACGCTTTCAGCTGCCTGGAAAGCCAAGGTGAAGTTCCTTTTCTGTAAAAGCAATCATGTCAGTGCAGTGTATCGACAATGGAAGATCATGAGGGCAGACTGACCTCATGGGCCTTGACCCCCTCCTCCCCAGCCAGCTACTTACTCTTTCCTTGCTCAGAAAGTTGAGCACAAGGGCCCCAGCTAACCGGGTACAGATCCCCAAGAGCTAAAGCGTATGCCTGCTGAAAGGCTCTTCTCCCCTGCGGGACACCTCAGCCACATCCTGGACTGGAAGAATGGTTGCCTGGTCATTTCTGAGACCCATGGTGGAGAAGAGGCTGTGAGCAGAAGTGCTGGTCACAGGTTAGCCCAGGCTAGCTGGCACTGCCCTGACTGTTCATGCCACTATCAGCTTTCTCTGGCACTTCTTAAAGCCCTTGATCCTAAAAGTTGTCACTCAAGAAGAACCAACTACTCCCACTAGGAATGATGTTACAGGGCATTCTGGGTAGACCAAGGACTGGCTGGCTGTGTGTGAACAACCAGTCGCAGGGGAACGAGCCTGGACAGGCTGCTGTGCGGCAAGGCTGGAGTGAGCGACCCACTAACAAGGCACCATCTCTATTTGCTCACCTTATCTTGGCTGTTGAGTTCTTGGTAGGGTATGTGGGCTGGGAGATAGGTGTGAAGCAATGCACAGAAAGCCAGCCCATCGTTCCAGCTGCTGCTGAAGTTTGTGATGTCGATATTCTGAGGGAAAAGAAAAAGAGGGATGTAGTGTGTTCTCTGATCTTCTCAGGAGGAATGCTGTGTACGGAGGACACAGCGGCCTCCCATAATGTGACCTCGCTTTGGAGGAACCAGAGTGTGCTGTGGGCCATGTCCCAGAAGTTACCCTGTGACCATCACCAGGCCTTTTATGGATCACCCATCCCACCTACCTGCCAACTGCAGACTGGTGTTCCTGCTGGTGAGGCCTGGGCCTGAGACATGATCTCTAGGCTGTTCCACACATGGAAAGGCCTCTCCAAGGCCTGCTATGGTAACAGTACAGAATGCCTGCCAGGTGTGGGTGACAACCAATGGCTTCCTCATTACTTATTAAAGCATTCAAAGATTTTCAAGCTAGGCATTGTGAGACACACCTAGTAATCCTAGTAGTTCAAAGCCAGCTTGAGATGTGCAGACACTGTGAGAGACTCTGTTACAAATACCAGTAACACTGAGGAGACTCCTCTCTGCCTGCAAGTTGTGTAGGGAGCTACAGAGATTTAGCATTCGTGACTAATCTCCGATGGATACTGCTGCCTTTGAATAACTATGCTCCTGTAAGGAGCTCCTCCCACTCCTCTGAGGAACTCCAATCAACTCACTGGTTTGCTTAAGGGAAGGGGACATTAGTAACAACAAACCCCCATCCTTTCAGCCACTATGCATCTCAGAAGTATGCATGCACAGGAGAAGACACGCTCTGCTCAGGGACTGACATGTGTAGTGAAGGTGAAAAGCACCCCAAGTGCACCAGGCTTTGGCACATACTTGATCAACAGCTCCTCAACACCTCGTTTCGCACCTCAGTTTATTGCATGCTACACCTTCAACTGCATCAAGAGCCTGCCTCCTGAGGCAAGCAAGTCCAATCTCACTATGTAAGGCAAACCACCCACCCTTTGAGACTCCTCCAGGAACGAGAGGTCCCCAGAGTAATCCAACACTGTTCAAAGCGGCAAGGGGCTGCAGTTCTACAGTTGATAAGGCGCTTCACCACTTTCACTCCGCTTTATAAAATGGCAGATCCTGAAAGCATTAGAGACCAAGCTCTGAGCTGAGAGGCTGTGTCCAAGCTGGCTAGTGTCTACAGACCTAGGTGGTCCCTTCACGGAGCAGCACGAGGCCATCAGCTTCACCACCAAGTGCATTTTCTTGCCCTTGACAGTGCGTGCACAGAACACTGCCCTCTGGCAGCATCTTCACCAAGTACTCCTTGCTGAGTGCAGTGGCTCCAGGAGCAATGGGTAACTGATAACTGTTGCTCCTGCTTCTCCCATCTGACTTCAACACTTTCATAAACTTGTACAGAGAAGGAAGGCAGATTAAAAAACAAAAGGATGGCGACCTGACTAGACTTGGAGGGATAGGTGACATAAATTAGTGGTGGCCAAAGTGCTGCACCTGACTTAGGAACTGAAGGGTGTAAATGGAAGTTCTCCTGTCCCAACTGCCTGCTCCCTGTCCTGGCAGCTGCTTCCCCAATAACTGACTCGGAAACTTAGTATAAATTATAAATGCTCAGCCAATAGCTCAGGCTTGGTACTAGCTAATGCTTATATTTAAATTAACCCACATTTCTATTTTTGCTTTGCCGCGTGGCTTATGGCTTGTAACTCATTTTCTACATGTCCTGCTTGCTTAGCGGCTGGCTGGCATACTTCCTGACTCCGCCCTTCTTCCCATCATTCTTAGTTTGGTTGCCTTGTCTATACTTCCTGCCTGGCTACTGGCCAAACAGTGTTTTATTAAGCCAATGTGAGTGATAAATCTTTACAGTGTACAAGAGAATTATTCCAGCTGGGCGGTGGCGGCGCACACTTTTAATCCCGGGAGGCAGAGGCAGGTGGATCTCTGTGATTTCGAGGCTAGCCAGAGCTACAGAGTGAGTTCCAGGACAGGCTCCAAAGCTACACAGAGAAACCCTGTCTCGTAAAACCAAAAAAAAACGAGGATTATTCCACAGCAGAAGGATGCTCTCATACAGTGTTCACTGATATCACCCTCCCCCAAATGCCTGGGTCTGATCAGAAGCCTCTGTCTTGGTACCACACTGGATCAGCTTTCCCTGGTCATTCTTTTCCCTTCTCCTCCCAAGAGTCTCCATTCGGGCTAATAGCTACCACTCCCAAGGGTTTTCTGATGATGTTCTAGTCACCTTGAAATAAATGGTGAACAGTTATTGCCAACAGAAGACACCTTCCCCTCCCAGATGTATATGAGATGCAGGCATACATTCATGCGCAGCTGACTGTCTCTTTTCTCATCTGAATCTTAGGAAGTAGACATCCAAAGTAGCCAGCTCCATCTGAAGGATTTGGGTTTTTTGTTTTTTTTGGTTTTTCGAGACAGGGTTTCTCTGTGTAGCTTTGCGCCTTTCCTGGAACTCACTTTGGAGACCAGGCTGGCCTCGAACTCACAGAGATCCACCTGCCTCTGCCTCCCAAGTGCTGGGATTAAAGGCGTGCGCCACTACCTCCTGGCCTATCTGAGGGATCTTGGACCTGAGAGATAAAACACATGCCCAAGGTTCTCTGCAGCAGTACTGATGACAGGGACTGAGCCTTTGTTTCAAACACTAGACAAGAAGCATCTAAATCTTGCTTAGCTGGGGTTTTCTGTCACCGTCATTTTTGCAGTGCTGGGATGGGGGTTCCCACAAATGCTAGGTTAGTGTTCTACCACCGGGCAGCCCATTCTGGACAAGTCTTAAAAAGAGTGTGGTGGCTCTCACTCTTTTGAGTGAGTTCTCACTGGTAGGTAACTTGCTCAGATGGTATCTGAGTAAAGATCCACACTCAGAGGAAGTGCTGTATTTACAAAGTAAGTCCAGACTTGGGCACAGAAAGGAGACAAAAATGAGGTACACAAGAGAACTGAATGGGCCAGGACTGATGAATGACCTGGTATGCAAGATCCAGTAAAAACAAACAGGAAAGGTCTCTGGTTTACAAAACGCCAGAGAGGAAAGCCCACTAACGACACTAAAATGAAAAGAAGACAGACAAACCCTTCCCATTCTTTCAGGACCTGCATCCAAGTGACTGATGTAGACGCTAAGGCACAAGCTTTACAGACAAGCAGGAAGTTTGCTAGTGACACAGAGTTCTATGCCAGACCAGAGGCAGTATCTCACTTGAGGTCACTCACTGCTGGAAAAAGACAAACCCCCTCTTCCTGTGTCGGTGCCCCCTTCTGCTCCCGGGGACAGAGGCAGCTCTCACAGGGTTGTGGACGTGCCTAACTTCACTGCGCCTCACAGCAGAGACTCCTGTACCTCAGCTGCCGGCTAAGGCCTGCTTCCTCCAGACAAACCCCACCCTATTGTGGGAGAAGCTGCTGTTGCTGTCCCTGTGCCTCCTCACCCCGTTCCTCCCCTCAAAACAGACACAGGATACAGCAGCGCCTGGGCTGGACCAAGGATCCTGGGGGTTCCAGGTGAGAGGTACTTTTGTCTGATACTTGATGATAACATTTCAGATCAAAATAAAGCCCAAACCTAGATAAGCTGGCTGAGTCTTGAGCTCCCAACCCCCTGGTGGTAGGAGGTGAGCTATTTAGGAGGAGGGTGGTGACTAAGGACTATGAGGCTATTAAGCACTGAACCCAAAGAGACCCTAAGTACCAGTTTAGCCTCTGCTCAGATCTGCTCCCAAAACACTTAGCTGGGAAGGATGCCAGGCCTGGACAGAGGAGTGCTCCTTGGAAAGTAGGAAGAAGCCTGCGAGCCCCAGCTAGCAGGTCTCTTGCCCCAGCCACTCCAGATAGTTTATTCTTTTTAATGGTCAAGGCTCAAAGTCTTGCTACTAATAAAATAATGTCAGCTGGACTTACAAAGGTCTGCAAACACCAAGCTGGCTTGCAAAGGAAAAAAAAGAGCTCAGTGCTAGAAAAGTCAGAGAGGAAACCCTGCCCACGTGTGAAGCTCTTCGCCATGTGCGTATTACAGTACAGTGACAGACAGAACGACAGGGCCGGTGAACAGACGGAGAAGAAACATGCTGGATAATAAAAAGTCAGACCAAGAGAGGTACCAGAGAACCAGCTTTTCCCTGCACCACCCAGTGAATGTCCAAGTGCCCTGCCCTGCAGAGGCTACCACCTGTTCCCAAAATCGGCCTGCTGAGTGAGCTCCAGGCTGCCGGGATGGGTGGGAAATTCTGGGCCCTCAGCAAGTCTGCTACCATCAGAGCCAGCTTCTTCCTGTTTCTCAGTCTGGCCTCCTCAGGGCAGCAGGTACAGCCTGAAGTTCTGTCTCTCCAAGTTCAAGGCTAAACATCCCCCTGAGGCCAACAGCAAAGACAGATGGGCTGGCCTGGGGACAATCTTTGTCACTTTACTTGCCCACAAGGTTCAAATAAATGTCACCCTTCGGTTTTCTTGGCAATTGGTAAAAACTTAAACTTTTTGTGACTCAGAAAAAAACCAAGTCAACAGCACTGTGTGAAGCTTGTGGATGGGGGAGGGCCAGGTCTCACACTTCCTGGACACATAAGTGATAGCAGCTGTCCCTGGCTTCAGCAAAGTAGATATAGAATGTCAGTCCACCATGGTGATGAATTGCTAAGCCTTCAGGGGACACCTGAAGAGTCCTTGAGTTGTCTATTCACTGTGAAGAAGGCAGACACTAAGACACCCAATCTATCATCATTTGCTTCAAAACAGCAAGACTAGCATGCCCTCCTCAAGTGGATCTGTTTTCTGCAGACTTAAGCAAGACTCTAGGAGATCACCATAAAAACAAGAGGGAAAAAAAGAAGACACAAAGTGGATGGGGAGGGAAGTGGATCTGGAAGGAGTTGTGGGGGGCGGTTATGATGAAAACACCTTGTATGAAATTCTCCAAGAACTAAACAAACAAGGAGTAAAGGGCCCAGAGTCCCCCGAGGAGACAGTGACCACCTCAGGTCTGTGTCTAAATATGGTCACCTGGGACCGCCTGGGAGAGGGAAATTGAACCTGGGGAGATGACAAGAGAGGGAAGGTGTGGGGCAGAGTTCTTTCTGAGGATCATTTGCCCATCTGATGGATCCTCACCCAAGGCCAGGCCCTGGGGTCAGGCCTTGGCAATCAGGGGTGGCTGACTAGTAAAACAAGCCCACATGTGGACCTGACAGAGTCCAGGGTCAAAAGAAGGCTGCAAAGGGAAGTGTGGTTGAACAGGAATCAAAAGGGACTCAGAAGAGTCGATGGGAACTGGGAGGCTGTGGGGGTGGGGGTGGGACGCCCTGCTGACTGCAGAGGTCTGTAGCAGGAAGGGAAAGGAAGGTAGGCTATAGACGTAATTGAGAGCTAAAGCAAATCTGTTTGGTGACGGGTTAGATGCATGAAGGGGACGTGCATGTAGGACCAAGGATAACCAAACACCCATAGTGACCTTCCTGGAAGTAGAACTCACTGGAAACAGGGTTTGAGCACACAGGGGGTACATTTTAGATGTGTTAACTCGAAGGTATTCTGTAAACAGAGAGGGGCCTCGTAGCACTGAGAATTCAGTGAAAGAGAAAATAGAGGACCATCGGTGTCCTAGTCACCCAGGGATGGTACAGAGGAGCAGTCAGGAGAAAGGAGGTCTTGGAACTCCCCAAAGCAGTGGCCACGCTGAAGAAAAGAACCCTTAATGGGGCATGAAGAGGAGCAAAGAAGGGAAGAGGAACTAGTACGCAAAGGAAGAGAGTGTTCCGAAGATAAGGCGGTGGTGCAGCTCAGCGGTAGGAACATTCCCACCACGCAGGGGGCCCGGGTGTGATCCCCAGCACCACGTGATGAGTGGAAATGACAGCCTAGAGAGAGAGAGAGAGAGAGAGAGAGAGAGAGAGAGAGAGAGAGAGAGAGAGAGAGAGGCCAGTGCAGCAGTGCTGCTCAGAGGCCTAGAGGACACAGAACTCTGAAGTGACAGTGAGCAATGGCCACTTAGGAGGAGAGCACACACAAAGGCCACACCCTACAATAGCAATAGGACCATACTTTCAGTCACTCTTTCTACAAAGCGTTTAGTCACAAGACCTACAATGGACACTAGTTTTTACAAGTAGCCTTTGGTGCACAGGCAGATCTCAATCTTGCAGGGCTCTCGCCAGGGGCACCTCTATACTGCAGATTAAGGGTTACAGGCTGAGAGTGTCACTTCCCAACTCCTACAGGGCAGCTGCCATGCTGGCCAGCTGATCGTGTGTGTGTGTGTGTGTGTGTGTGTGTGTGTGTGTGTGTGTGTGTGTGTGTGTGTGTGTGTCTCCCTCCTTCCACCATGTAAATCTCAGGTCATCAAACCCAAACTCAGGCTTGGCAGCAAATGCTTCTTTCTACCCACTGAACCATGTCATCAGTCCCACTTTTCTGGAGAAAAAAATGTATACCAATTTCTGTATAGAATTTCTTTCTACTGTTGGCAGGCAACATTGACAATCACTTGGTAGGTTCCTATCACTCACATCAGGTGGCTCACAACTCCCTGGGCACCTCTCTTCTGGCTTCTGGCAGTCAATGCATATAGCCACACACATACACATACTTAAAAATAAATAAAACTTGGGGTTGGAGAGATGGCTCAGCTTTTAAGGGCATGTACTGTTCTTCCAAAGGACCCAAGTTTGGTTCCCAGCACCCACAGCAGGGCCGCTTACAATTGCCTGTGATTCCAGTGCCGTTGGCCCCTATCTACATCTGCACTCAAATGTGCATATCCCATACACAGACACACATAATTAAAAATAAAAAGATAAAATAAATCTTAAAAAAAAAAATAATCACTTTAAGAAACAAAACAAGAAGCAGGGGCTGGGCAAAGTGACACATACCAGCCACATACCAAAACGCAATTCCAGTATTCTGAGGCAAGAAGATCCTGAGTTTGAGGCCAGCCTGGGCAACGTAATGAGACTGTTTCTAAAACAAACAAACAAACAAACAGGGAGCTAAAAGATATACTAGTAGTTATAGTTCCAGTTCTTTAGTGCTGAGTTCTCACTTTGCATTTAGTTTTCACATCAGTTTTGGGCTTTTCTACCCAACAGAGCAGTTAGTTCTGTCTGGCACAGGACACAGAAACAAGAGCTGTGTGATGTTTGTGAAAACAGGAGCGCTCCTCCTACTGGGTTGCCTGGTCCAACCTTGAAAGGAGGCTGTTTACCTAGACTTACTGCATCGTATGACACCGAGTTTGGTTGGTATCACTTGGAGGCCCGCTCTTTTCTGAAGGGAAATGGAGAAGCATGGATATGGGGAAAGGGGAGGTAGGGGGAGGGCTTGGGAAGAGGGGAACCTGAGGTTGGGATGTATTGCATGAGAGAAGAATAAAATAAAATGTTTAAAATTTAACTAGGTTTTATAAATAAAATGTTAAAAGAAAAAGAAAAGAAAGAAAGAAAACAGGGGTGCAAGAAAGATCCAATAAGAACTCAGGTGTAGTGGCACAGGCCTATGCTCCTAGCACTCAGGAAGCCAAGGAAGAAGGATCCAGAATTTAAGGCCAGCCTGGGCTACATAGTGAAACTACGTCTTTAAGCCAGACAGTGTCAGTCGGGGAAATGTCTACAATAATGTACTGTGGTGATTTGAGAGAAAATGGCCCCCAAAGGGAGCCATTGTGGCCTTGTTGGAGGAAGTATGTCACTATGGGGGCGGACTCCGAGATCTCTTTTGCTGAAGCTTCCCTCAGTGTGATTTTCAGACCATTTCCTGTTGCCTGAAGGATACAGCACTCTCAGCCCCTTTGCCAGTACCATGTCGATAATGAACTGAACCTCTGAAACTGTAAGCCGCCACCTCAATGAAATGTTTTCCTTTTAAGAGTTGCTGTGGTCATGGTGTCTCTTCACGGCAACAAAAACCCTAAGACAGATGCCGAATACAGAAAGTACCTTTTCATCCGTTAAGTGTGATGTCACCTGTGACACTCACCTTGGAGGGCCTGCAGCAGAGAACCTCAGGCCCCCGCACCTTTAATTTTCTGAGGGATGGGCGTCTGTCAATGGCCATCAGATGGGCCTGTCTTCTATTCCCTTGAAAGCACTGGGAGTTTAGGGGACATGAAAGCTCAGATGTACAGAAATCTCAATATATATTGAAAACGCCAAGAAATATCTAAAGACGGGGACCAGGAGGATGGCTCAGTTAGCGAAGTGCTTGCCACGTGAGCCTGAGGGCCTATGCTACGGTCCTGCACCCCACACAAAGGTGGGGGGGCAGTGGCACATGCCTGTAACCCCAGCACTGGGGAGACAGAGAGAGCAGGATCCCTGGGGCTTGCTGACCAGGCAGGCTAGTCTAATTGTTGAGTTCCAGGTTCGGTGAGAAACCCTGTTTCAAGACGATACGGTGGAAAGCAATTAAGGAAGGTGTCTGGCATAGACCGTTAGCCCCCATATGCGTGTGCAGAGGTACACACAAACAAGCACGTACATACACATAACACACACATCTAAAAAACGTTTGAATTTGTCTGAAACTTAATTAAGGGCCACCAAATCACCTCTAAAGACCATATGTTCTTTAAATAGCCATTAAAGTTCTGATCTATTTAAGGAAATGCCATTTTATGGGTATCTGGCAAGAAGCCAGGGGGCATGACTCATGTTTCATCATCTACTTCCGTATGCCCTCGGCTATGGAGAGCAGAGTCTGCAGACCACACAAGGTACAGCTATCTTCATTAAGAACCAGTTTTGTGATGTAAAGTGAAAAAGAAACCGAACAGGCAGGAGCGAGTTACTGCAGGTGCCTACCTTCTCGCCAGGGGGCAGGGCTTGGAAGTTGTTTGGGAGCCTGGGTACGATATGCTGGGGGGGGGGCGGTTAATTTATAAATAAGTAAATTGAAAATAAACTCTTCTTTAAATCCCTCTCTCAGTGCTGTTAAAAGAAGGGCCAGAGGAGAGATGTGGGAGTCCCTGGCACCATGCCCTTTCTTCCTGAAGTTGACCAAGGAGATGTAAGTTAGGGAAAGATGACACACCATGACGTCCAGAAGCTGGGACCTGCTGTCACAGTTTGAATAGGAACTGTGGCACTATTTGGGAAGGCTGTGGAAACTTTAGGAGGGAGGGCCTACCTGGAGTCGGGAGGTCCACTGGGAGTGGCACTTGAGGCATATTATCCCTGGCTCCTCCTTGTTACATCTGTGACCCCTCATCACTAGGACTAAACAGTCCTCTCTGTCACACACTCAGCTGCCTGACTTCTGCTCAAACACCTGGGGCCAAGTAGCCATGAAACCATTAGCAAACATCTTTCCTCCTTAAGTTCCTGCAAGGCAGCAGGGCAGAGCTGGTAAGCCTCCAAAGGCAGGGTCCGGTGTCTTACTGGAGACCCTTAATCGCCCCTGCATACCACAATCACCTGCCAAGTTTTTCAGGTTTTCCTCTACCTGGCTGTGGTAATTTGAATGTGATTGGCTCCCATAAGCTTATAAGGAGTAGTACTATTAGGAGGTGTGGCCTTGTTGGAGGAAGTCTGTCACTGTGGGGGTGGGCTCTGAGGTCTCATATATGCTGAAGATACTGCCCAGTGAAACATCACTTCCTGTTGCCTGTAAGATGTAGGACTTGGAGCTACCTCTCCAGTACCATGCCTGACTGCATGCCGCCATTATGATAATAAACTGAACCTCTGAACTGTAAGCATCCCAATTAAATGTTTTCCTTTATAAATGTTGCCGTAGTCATGGTGTCTCTTCACAGCAATAGAAACCCTAACTGGGACACTGGCTCAACCCTAAAGCTGTTGATCCAACTGTCTAGAGAAGGTCAGGGCATCGTTTTCTTTAAACCTTTTCTTTAGGGGATGTGAGAGAGGACCAAGATGATGCAGTAATGGGCAAGACTGTCCATAACATGCAATCCTTAAGTTCGAGGACAGGCAGGGGACACACCCAGCCCAGCCTGGAAGCTGGGAAATCAAGGAAGACAATAAACCCAACAGGACTTTCTTGACCAAAACTGGATCAAGCCAACCAAACAGCTAACAAGAATTTCCCTATAAAGAGGTTTTACACTAATGATCCGGTGACCCTAGGGTTACTGGGACAATGTTCAGAAAGAATAGGTATAACAATGATCAGCAATGACACCACAGAAAGACGATCATTCCTACTGCACACAGCTCCTCAACCCAGTTTCTGTCAGAATGTGACCTGGGATCAGATCTGCCCTCCCTCCAATCGGTTCACACAAGGGACAGAAGCACCGGGATTGGTGAGAAGCATCTAGAATGTGGACACAGCACACATGACAGAGTTCTTTTGATAGGAAACCTCAAGGAAAAGAAGAAGAAATTTATAGACATAAATTTTGAAAAAGGACATGCCATCCAAATACAACGTGGAACTTTATGTGCATCTTAACTCCAGCAAATCAGTGTATTCTCAGCTACAATAAAACTGAATGGCTAGAGAGGCTTTAGAGTCCTCCAGGTGGTGGAGGGGTAGGAGGGTCCTAGGCAGATGAAGGGTAGGTAGTTGGAAGGAGTATACAAGAATGCATTTTATTCCCATGACAAACAAACCTGCCTATCTGCCCAAATTGAAATGGGCCAGAACATGACAGGCATTTCTCCAAAGAAGGCATTAAAGTGGCCAGTATACTTATGAAAAGGCGTTCAACACCACTAATCATCCAGAAAACATGTTTGAAGCCACCATGAAATGCCACTTCACACCCATTAAGATGGCTGACATTTCAAAACAGCAAAGGAGAATAGGCTAGGGATGCAGTTCAGTGGTCCAGTGTATGCTTGTTACGTGCAAAGCTCTGGGTTTCATCCTCACCACCAAACTCCAAAGAAAAATGACAAGTCACTGGAGCCACTGAGGAGCCTCACAAGTCCTCAGCCAGTCAAACATGGCCACCATATAACTAATGATGGCACTCCAATAGTAAAGGCTTAGAAGTACTCAACACAGATGTTCAGATAAACACCTGGATAGCAACAGTCAAAGCAGCATTACAACCACAACAGCCCCCAAAGGGAAACGCTCCAAATACCCACCAATGGGTAAACGAAATGTAGTCTTTTTGTGTGACAGAATATTTGTCAGCCATAGAAAGGAATGATGTGCTGACACACTAAAACATGAGTGAATCTTGAAACTAAATGAAACACACACCAAGTAGATGAGTGGTTGCCAGGTACTGGAGGAAAGAAAAGGAGAGTGATAACTTCTTGTGTAGAAGATTTCCACTGGGAACTGATGGAAAGTTCTGGAGCTAGGTATGTAATCTACGCACAGCATTCTAAATATAATTAATACCACTGGATTATATATTTTTTAAATGGGTAAATGGTAAACTTTATTAAATGTGTTTTTCCCACAGTTTTTTTTTTTTTAATTAGCAGATATTCTGCAATACTTTATACCCAGTATGTCTATATGCCAGGCAGAGTTCAGTAGCAAGTAAGTTCTTCAGAATATTTACTAAAGGTCACATAGCTTAAATGTAGTTGTGATTTATGGGAATGTATTATGGCCCTTAAAAAAATACTTCTTGCCGGGCAGCGGTGGCGCACACCTTTAACCCCAGCATTCGGGAGGCAGAGGCAGTCGGATCTCTGTGAGTTCAAGGCCAGCCTGGTCTACAGAGTGTACAGAGTGAGATCCAGGACAGGCACCAAAACTACACAGAGAAACCCTGTCTCGAAAAACAAATAAACGAGAGAGACAGAGACAGAGACAGAGACAGAGAGAGAGAGAGAGAGAGAGAGAGAGAGAGAGAGAGAGAATTATTTCTTAAAAACAAAAAAGAACTAAGGTAAGTGGCAGCATCTATCTACTGGCTTTCTGCACCACTAGAAGACTGAACAGCCCTAGTACCACCACAGAAACTGGACACATCATCTCTATGAACAGCTTCTTCAAATTCCAACAGTGAGACCCTGTCCCTGATTCTGAGAAACACAACCATGTTCAAATAATAATTTCCCAAACTGGTTCAAAGCTCTAAGAATGCCTCCAAATATATTGAAGCATCAAAAATAAAATATGCAGTATGTGTTTGGGAGGGTTAATGGCTTTATACCTTTTTTTATCAGTCAAATTAACCTGTTTTGAGAGGATAGTTAACAGTAGGTTAGCAAATGTCACCCTAAGAAATAAGGATCCTATCTTTTGCTTCCCATGAGTGCGTCTAACAAGCAGTAACTTTTTAATGGAGGAGCATGGAGGGCCAGCAATGATGGCTTCCTGAAGACTCAGGAGTTCCTGGGAGGAGATGAGTGCTGTCTAAAGCTGGTGACTGGGCTGCAGCCGATGATGAACTAAGGGCACGCTGTGAGCACTTTTATTAGCAGCTTAAGAATTAGTTTTGTTTTTCTTAATTAACATTCCTATAGATTTGATACTTCCACAGATTTAGCTTTGCTCTGCCAGGGGTTATTAAAAACCAAGATGTAATTCTGACTTCAGAGGGCACTCTGCCCTGGTGTGTGCTCTGGGACAGGCTTGGCAAAGCAAGATGGGAGGGTGACTGTATGGAAGCGTTGCCTGTCCCAAACGCATAAGAGAACAGGCATGTTTGAGGGGATGAAAATTAAGCATTAAAACATCCCTGGAGGCCTGTTTCAGTTTACTCTTAGGGGAAAAAAAAGCTATCAATTTTGTGTACAGGATCTGAAAGTGTAGGATGTGAATTCTACCAAGACACCCCATGCAATCAACACAGAAACCTTGTTCAAGTACCTTCTCCACAAAGGCTCTTCAATCCATGCTAGAACTTTGCTTAAGGGATGCACCTCTTTAGTCTAGAGACTAACTACTCTCTATTGTAAATCAAGGCAAGTATTACATATGGATTTGAAAATACCTTCTCAGTAGAACATTACTGAGAAGGGCAAGTGAGGTCAGAGCATCACGAGTTTCAGACTTCTACGGGCAGGGCCTTTGATATTGGTGCCACTCTGCTCTAGCTAGAAGATCTTGACGACACATGGCTTTTCACTCGTGTGAGTCCCACTCTTCTCATATGCAAATGGAAACAATAACCAAGTATGAGGGTCAATAGGACAGTTGGTAAAGCAGGCAGCTCCTCTTGCTGGAGCCGGCACACTGCGCCTTCTCTTGCCTTCCTTGCTCCTGACCACAAGACAGTGTTGATTCAACCAAAAACATAGAACAAATGTAAAACACTGCTTCCTCGCCCTTGGGAGAGGCTTCTGGGTACCAAAAGATAGACACAATGGTTTCAAATTCCTCATTTCTAGCCACGCCCAGAGATGAAGAAAGCCTCTATCATGGACCTTCAGAGCGAACATTCAGAGAATTGCACTTACATGACCTTGCTTCCCAAAGAGACTCTTCAAAAGTGGGCTTCATCCTACCTAAGAACTTAAGCAGAGAATCTGATGGTTTTCTAGTGTCAGCCATGACTTGATGAATACTATGCAGGCATAAGAAAACACCAAGAGAAGCACAAATCCATAAACAAAGTCCAGAGCATCTGAAAGCATAGACAGGTTTGAATATATCCCTAAAACCACAGCATCCTGCTAATCAATATACAGTGAGAAGATCTGGAGCACTGTACTGATGGCGAACCCCTCCACACACTTGGACACATCACTTCTGTCTTGGACTCACATTCAGGAAGCTTACCTGTCTGCCTCACTCCCTCATACTGAGACGGCACAGGAGAGTTGGAAGGACCCCTGGTTTTTCCTGGCATAGCTTGTCCTAGTTCTGAAATGCGGGCGATGTATTTAGCCTGACCCAGCACACCCAGGCCATCCAAGTGCAGACATCCTGGATGTGAAATGCTGTGGTCTCACAGGAGCTCAGAAAGGAAATGATCTCAGGAAAGAGATGCTCTGCGTAGCATGCTCACCTTACGATGAACCTCTTTTGTTGTCTGCAGCAGCAACCGAGTTGTTCTCTTAAACCCGTGAGTGTTACTCTGCACACCCACCAGGTAGTTCTGGCAGAAGGAAATGGCAAAACCTCTGGCAGTGTGCTGCCACTCTTGCTTCCTCTAAGCCCCAAGCCCCACAATTCACTTTCCTTTACTACAACAGATTGTTAAGAGAAACCACAGGAGATTTTCCTGTGGACCAGGGTGTAACAGACACCACTATTATGGTGGACAGAGCTGACCAGGCCTTAGAGGGGAACATGTACTCCACCACCGCTGCCCTGTGCCTGACACTTCATTCCTGACTCCATCGTTTCTGATTGTATTTTGCAAATGAGTTCATTACCAGTTTTTCTTGCTATTTTCTTGGTATACAACACAGGATGCAACAAGATATAAAGGGTTGAGGACCGTAAGGGAAAAGCGAAGGCAACAGAAATACAAAGGGTACACAAAACTCCATGTTGATGTAACTAAAAAAATATCTGCAATGATGAATCTGAGTCATTAAAAAACAGTTACATTATGCCCAGGAAAAGGCATAGTTCTAAAAGGCTTGGAAATGATAGTTTCAGAAATAATTTGAAAGTTCCCGAGGACAAAGGTCATGCTCTAGATTACAAACTGTTCCTACTTGTATTTAATTACCCTCCGGCTGCCCATGGTCAGTGGTTATGTACACAGTTCATGGTTTAGAACAGAAACAGAAAACAGTTCTTCACAAGGTGAGACACTTGAAGGAGTCGGCATTAGAGATGCTCCTAACAAGCACCCCACTTAGCAGGCGTAACCCCAAAGCACCACTGTCACTGAGAGCAACACCTCATCCCACCCGACACTTAGCTCAACAAGGTCACAGCCTTTGTTTTCTCTACACTTAATTTCTTTGGAAGAGTGTGGAGATGAAAACACAGGGCACTGAAACAGTAGAAACTCAAAAGCCTGTGACCTAGAACCTGCTTCTGCACACTTTATCCCTCCATCCTTTCCAGAGCTGCCATTCTAAAACCGGTGAGACATCCTTCTCTTTGGAAAGGTCTGTGCTCTTTGCTTCATGTTACTCCATCTCTGATATTATGGGGCATCCTATATGAATCACTGTGACCATGCACTCTGTCCTTAAGACTCTTTTGAATCTATCACATACAATCCTCCCCAACTTAAGAGCCCATAGGCTACAAAGCTCACCTCAATTTATGTCTTAAACCATATGCAGAGATGAACTCAGACCTAAATGCAGAAACTTTCCAGAAAAAAGAAGGAACAATTCTTTGAGATCTTGGGGTAGTCAAACATTTATATGTAACACCAAATCATCCATAAAAGATTTCCCTAAAAAATAATTTCATAAATTAGATGCTATTAAAATCAAGAACTTCTGTCCTTCAAAAAATATTAAGAGCAAAAATGGCAAGAACAGAAAGTGAGGAAATGTTTGAAATCCAGGCATTTTATGAAGGACTTGAACTTAAACTATTTAAAGAAATCCTAAAAGTCAACAAACAACACAGAATAACAGGACAAGCAGACAATTATATAGTAGCAAACACGACTATGGAAAGACGCTATAAAAACTAAACCACAAGGAAGCTGCACTTCACACTTTCTGAGGCCTTGAGCTGCCCAGAGGAGAGTAAAGAACTAGAGCCCTCCAACACTAGTGGAAAGCAAAGTGATGTGGCCCCTCCCACAGACAACTTGGCAGCTTCTTAAGCTGCTTCAACTCACCTCAGCTCCTCTCTTCACGAGTACATTTAAGATACTCAGACAATGATCTTGTCCTTCCCAAACCCACACGTTCAAACCTGAACTTCTATGGTGACGTATAAAGAGCCAGGGTTTGGGCAAGCGATCAAGTCATGACAGTAGAGACCCACTGAATGGCATTAGTGTCCTAAAGGATTCCAAGCCAGATACAGTGGTACATGCCTGTGACTTCAAATATGTGTGTGTGTGTGTGTGTGTGTGTGTGTGTGTGTGTTTGTGTGTGTGTGTGTGTGTGTTAGGGGTGGGTAGGGTGGTACACTAGGCAGGAATTTGCTTGAGTCCATGTCTCCAAGAAGAGAGAAGAAGGAGGAGGACGAGAAAGAGAAAGAAGAAAATTAATAATAATAATGGAAAAAGAATTCCAAGCCAGATAGAGCAGTGCATATCTGCAACCCTGGCATTTGAGAGGCAGCCGCAGGAGATCAGTGAAAGTTCAGCACCAGTCTGGTTGACCCAGCATGTTCCAGGCCTGACAGGGATATACAGACTATCTCAAAACCAAGCGTAAACAAAAGAGTCCTAAAGAGTTCTGCTTTTTCTATCATGTGAAGATATAAGATGGCAAGCTGCAACCTGGGGCATGGACCTCACAAAATTTGACCACTGGAAACCCTGATCTCAGACTCTAGATCTTGTCTCCAGATCTAAAAGAATTATTTTTATTTGTAAATGATACTTTGTTTATCTATGATACTTTGTAAGAGCAGCTAAGCTAAACTATCATATAAACACATGCACATGAAGGTACCAGGAGTTTTACTTACAGTAGCAGTAACTGGAAACAATCCAAATGCTAGTGAGAAGATGGACAGACACACTGTGATACACCTATAACACAGGCTACTACTCAGAAGAAAGGGAAATGAATTACTGACATGTACAACAGAACTGATTCTCAAAATAATTCTAAGTAAAGAGGCGATTCCCACTGTGTAAATTATTTCCACTTACATTAAGTTAAAAACTGTGCACATGATACACAGCGCCCACAGATGGATGATAGCCTGGAAACTAAGGAAGAAAGGGGAGATCCAAGGGAGTACAAAGTACATGAGGACCTATATGTACTTATGTGTCTGTCACCTATGGTTACAGTCTAACAAGTATATAAATGTCATCAGTTACTAAATTATAAACTGATATGCAGCTTACTAATACTTATCAATTATGCCTTAATACATCTATTTTTAAAAGGCATTCCAGGTCCACAAACAAGCAATATTCAGGAACTCAGAAATCCTCCGTTTTCATTTTCAGAGCTGTGCCCATTGTGTTGATGTGCACCTGTACCCCAGGGCCTGGAGACCTAAGTAGGAGGGTCTATGGCCAGCACAGACACAGCCCAAGTACCTCTGGTAAAATGGTTACATCTGATGAAAGACAACCTGGATGGCTGCTGAGGGCCAGGGCTCATCTCCTTATGTGTTCCAGCATACAAGCTACATCTTAGGTGATCTTCCAAGTCCTGCAGACACATCCGGATTGAATAGTGTGGATGCTTCCCTAGGCTGTTACTTATTCTTGCCTTCATATTGCTTTACTCCCCCAGATTGCTCCTTCTTGGGAAGGAGAGTTTATTTTTAAAAAGAGTATAAGGCTGTGTCCAGCCTGTGTCATATTACTAGCTTCTCGGGGCATACAGCCACAGCAATCTTTCTGGACCACATTCTCTTTAGAACTTGTCACAACTCCCTCAAGACGTGCTACCTGTTTTCATAGTTCATCACTGCCTGAAAACCAGTGTGGCAGAAAGGACATGACCAAGACCAGATCACAGAAGGAAAGACACTTGGACCTGTCTCTCTCATGACATGTGGCCCTAGAAGGCAGGTGTCGCTAGGAGAGGCTATGTATAGAGGCTCTGTCATAGCCATTAGCCACCAACCACCAGTCCTGAGGGAGATAGCCAAGAGATGACTCCAGCTGCAGCAGTATTGAGCCACCTCTGAGGAAACTAAATGAAGGGAGAGATACCCATTATGCCCCACCCAGACTGCAGAGTGATGAGCTAAACAGATGAAGTCATTATCTGAAGCCATTAAGTTCTGGATGGTGCTTGTAGATGAGCAGGCCAGCCTTCTTTCTCTCAGACCTAAAAAGCCCATTCAGAAAAGAAACCTCCCCCTCTTTCCCTGCTCCTGACAGTGTAATGGCTGAGCGTCCTTTCCAGAATGATTTATCAGGAGGTGGCGGTCTTCATAAGTAAGCTGCTTCTACAAATGGAGAGGTCACCTGAAATAGCAGGATGCCCTCAGGCTAAACTCATTTATGAAATCCAAGGCAATCATCTATATAATGAAATCAGCGGGTCAAACTTCTGCTCCTCTGTAGCTGTCACACCATGGAGCTAGCTAGCATCCTGAACCAGATGAAACACAGGAGAGGGGACTGCACACATTTATTTACAATGAATTTTTAAAAATCACTTGAATCAGACAACTTAATGATTCTGCTTTTAATAAAATAATTAAGCAGATCTTGAAAATGTTACTTAGCTGGTTTCTCTTCTATTTCTTAGCATTGCTCATAATAAAAATACCTACTTACGGAAACTTCCTGAAGAATCAGAATGCTGCTGGGGGAGGTGGGTGGGTAGCATAGTTTATAAAGAGGCAGCAGCTGAGAGCCTGGAGACCCAATTGGAAAGTCACAGACACTCATGTTGTGTCTCTCATCTGTAAGTTCCATATCCTAAGAAATTAAAGGCCCAGTCTGTGTATGCTAGGTCAGACTTGACATAGCTATATTCCTTCCTCTCTACCTTTACTTCATTTAGTGTCTCAGTGTCTAGCCTCAAACTCAGGATCCCCCTGCCTGAACCTACAAGTCTCCAACTTCTGAGACTAGAATTTGAGGTGCTGACTCAGTATTTATCTCCTTTTTTCTTTTTCTTTTGGGATAAGATCTTTCAATGTAGCTATGTAGCCCAGGCTGACCTCAAACTCATTTCGAATTGGAGGATAAAACTTAACTCTTGATCCTCCTGCCTCTGCCTCCCAAATACTAGGATTTATAGACATACACCATCACGTGCCTTGCTTTTCATCTAAGGAAATTCATCCTTAAGACAATTATTTTAAAGCTAACCAAGAACACTGGAAACCAAATATGTTACTACACTCAGCAGGTTTTTTTCTACATCATGGGCAGAAGTTACATGGAGGCAAAATGCACAGAAAATGAACAGAACTTCTGCATCCAGTGGAAAGACAAGGATCTAGAAATCCTTTCAAACTCTTCAGGCCAGTCTCTTTGGGGCTTTCAAAACCCACTGTGCTGGTGAAGTAACAATACTTATTTCCAGGCAGCTATTCTTGCTGTGTGCAGGGCAGGGCTGCCAGGTGGCTGGAAGGGCATCGTTACCAAACAGCTCCCCAAATCCAGGGCTTTTGGCTGTAGATCTAAAAATACTTACAAGGAAGAAGTTCAAAGTTGGCATTTAAGAATTGGTCTTGTCATTTCTCTACTTCTTCACCTATGCAGGAAAGTCAAATTGTGTCAGCCAGGGAGCGGGAGAGGTGACTGAGCAGTCTCACCTTCTGGGTGCTACAACATGCTTGCAAGGTATGATGGCTCACACCTGAACTCTAGCACTTGGGAGACTGCAAGTTCGGGGACAGCCTGAGCTACAATGTGAGAGCTCTATTCTCAAAAACAAAAACTCAAGACACAGATCAAAGTAATTTATGTAACAGTACTAAGAATTAACTTTTTAAAATTATAGCGCTGACATTTCTGGAAATAGATGTTAATAGATGCTGTCAAAACCATGTTTAGACAAAATGCAGCAAGTACACTTGCTTCTGGGAAAACTTTGTTTCCCAGCTGCTATGTTTGGCATTAGAAGGAATCCCCTGAAAACAGGAAACGGCTCTTTCACTCCGCCGTGACCACAAAGCCATCATCTAACCTCTGCAGCACACAGCGCACACAGCCCAGGAAAAGCCCTGAGCTTTCCTATCCCCTGTGGCGCCCTGGAGAAATGTGAAGCTCTTGTCTGTCCGCTGCTCTCCAGATGACGACCATCAAGGCAGAGGATGCTACATGCTGGCAGTTTTTCAGCTTCACTGTGCCACATTTTAGTGGGCACACAC